>NC_059117.1:2286264-2895014 GCF_020740685.1 Jaculus jaculus
TCCAAATTGCTTTCTAGATAAACTTCACACGCATCAGCAGGACACATGGGCTTCATTTCTGGGTCAAGCCCCTGGGGCTCAAATCTCAAAATGGATTTTTAAGACCTTCTCTGTGGCTTTATTGCAAGCTGCTGGGCCCCTCACAAGCCTCAGAGTGGGCACTGAGGATGCCCTGGTGTGCCTGGAGCCCTTTCTAGGATGGAGGGAGCCAGCTACAGCTGGGAACTCTCTCAGCCAAGGCTTAAAATTACCCAGCACAGTGTGGTTATTTTAGGAAAATTTTCAAAAGCATTCCACCAAAGAGCAGCCTGTTCGCAAGTATAGATTAGAGGATCATTTCCATTTAGGAAACCTAATTTAATTAAGTGATGCAATTTTTGAGGTATGAAAGCTTTTCTTGTCGAATAAGGGATTTTGCCTCTGATGCAAAGCAGGTAATGGAAAGAAAACCAGCTCCTGGAGGCTCCTCCTTGCCCACCTCGCTGCCAGAAAGCTCAGAGCTGTGAGAGATGTTCTGCAGAGCCAAGGCATCAGAGCTGCTGTTTTGCTTAAATCTTATTAAAGCACTGGGATCACAAGTTTTCAATTAAGACATTTAAATTTCAGATTTTTTTTTCCAAAAGTACTGAAAAGCCAGTAATTTTTTATATTTCTTATAAGAAAGAAGGTTGAATTCCTGTCACCAATCTGTTAAGAAAACAAAAGGTTAAATAGTTGTATATTTCCTTAGAATTGATGGTAAAGTGTTCAAAAATGTATTTTGAGATATTGAAAAGGACTACATAAAAATACATTTTATTTGGGCTGGAGAGATGGCTTAGCAGTGAAGGTGCTTTCCTGTAAAGCCTAAGGACCCAGGTTCAGTACCCCAGTATCCATGTAAGGTAGGTGCACATGGTGGTGCATGTGTCTGAAGTTCATTTGCAGTGGCTAGACGCCCTGGCATACTCATTCTCTCCCTCCCCCTGTCTCTGTCATAAATAAATAAAATAAAAATGCATTTTATTTTATTTCTCTTGCACACTAATCTTTAAGTCATTTGATGAGTTAAAATTCTTTAATTTTTATGATATATATATGAACACTAACAGTGTTTATATCACTCCTAAAAATAGATGAAATTTAAAAACAATTCTTATTGTTTTGCTTCCTGCATATAGGAGACTGCTTCCACAAAGTCTCTAAGTGCCTTTTTTATGGTGTCCCAGCTTTAACGTACTTTAACATGCTTAGAAAAGTTCTCTTGTTTTAGTTTCTTAGTGTAGTGAGAATTAAAGTTACCTGGTGAAAGCTGAGGAGGAATAAAGGGGGTTTATGGACTGAAAAGCTGACACAGTCATGCATCCACTTGGAAAATACAGACTTCTGAATAAATTATGACATATCTTGCTAGGTTATAAATTTAAAATAAAACCAGTCTATACCACTGCAGTTTCCCTGAACATGTTAAGCTGCTCAGGTGAGTGGAGGCAGAGAACAGGTCAGGGGTTTGCTAGGCAGATGTGATAGTGGGAAGAGGACCGGCATTTGGAAGTAAAAATGAAGGCAGTGGTTGTATAGTATAATTAAATAGAAGTTAGGTAAAGAGTAAACAGTGGCATGAACCGGTAAGTGACAAGGAAGAAATAATAATATCAAAAGGCACTATGAGCAAGTAATTTTTGAAATGAAGATGCTAAAAAGAGTAACTTGGGGGCTGGAGAGATGGCTTAGCAGTTAAGCGCTTGCCTGTGAAGCCTAAGGACCCTGGTTCGAGGCTCGGTTCCCCAGGTCCCACTTTAGCCAGATGCACAGGGGGCACACGCGTCTGGAGTTCGTTTGCAGAGGCTGGAAGCCCTGGCACGCCCATTCTCTCTCTCTCCCTCTATCTGTCTTTCTCTCTGTGTCTGTCGCTCTCAAATAAATAAATAAAAAATTTTAAAATAAAAAATAAAAAAAATTTAAAAAAAGAGTAACTTGGAAAATGCAAGATGGAAAAATTATTGTAAACTTCAGACCTTTGTGATGGCTCTGTGTTGGCAATGACAAGTTCAGAATGCAAGGCTATAATAATAGCAAGAGTTGGTGAAGGAGACCGTAAAGGACAGATCATTGGATTGAGGAGGTTGTAGAATTGAGAATCTAGATATTGGAGGGTCAAATTGTTGAGGATATTATTATTACTAAGCACAAAGAGGAGGAAAAGGAAATATTCAGTGAACAGCCAGGAAGAAAATAAGGATCTAAGGAGAGATGGGTTAGTACAGGCTCAAGGGAGGGATTCTGATGAACTGAGAAGAAGGGTTGTGGAGCAGAAAAGAGTTCCCAATCTGGAAGCATAAATGAGGACCCAGAAGGACAACCACTAAGATAGGTAGTGCCAGCATGTGAGTAGTACCCAGCATGGGGGAGCAAAGACTGGAGAAGGCTGCACAAAGGTAGCAGTGGTCTAGAGACTCAGCCAGGCTTTTGTCAGGGAAAGACAGAGAAGTATATGCTTGGGTAGGATACAGGTGATTATGTAGGTGGCTGACCCTGAGTCCCAGGACTCAGGAAAGGTTTTCCACTAGTGGGGACTGTGAGGAGAAAAGCTTTCAGATTAGGGACTTTAGGTCTGTGAGAGTCTCTGGGTGTCATAGAGTGGACTGAGTAGAGTCCTGGCCTCCCACCTATGTGAGTGTCAAGGAGGAATGAGAGGTCAGAGGAGCTGGTTTTGGTGAGGCCTTAGAGTGGGATATTCTCTACTAAACAGTTATTGAGACTGACCTTTTGATGCTAGTGATGAGGGGGAAGGATTGGAGAAGGACAAATGGGAATTGTCATAGCATCTGGGCACCATGAGGATTCTGAGAGATTTGGCAGGGGCTACAGAGATTTCTAGAGGTTTCTGTCTCAATGCTGTCAAGGACAACCATCAGGTTTCCAGCATTAAACCCTTCAATTGCCTGTTACCTTCTCAAGATTAGAAAATTATCATCAGGGAATGAAGTTTTTGTCCAAATGTATTTTCAGAATTACTAGGTTGGTTGAATGTTTCAACACTGTTGTAAGGACACTTCTCATTTACATTAGGAAAGAGCTGGTACTATTCTCTCTATGGAAACAAGGCTGGCAGTCCTTAAATAGTTTGGATGTCTCTTGGGGAGATCACATTTGGGGAGAACTTACAAAATTACCATGGAATATAACTTGCAAGTGATACTTTTCTTTGTTTGACATTGAACATTTGGACTTGGAGAAAGACTATCAGCAGTACTTATACTTCAAGGGCTGACCTGGCTGGTACTTGTGGAGGATACTTGCTTCAGCTAATGATTCCCTGATATTTTTTCCTACATTATAGCCAAATTCACAGGTTACTTATTATTTATTACAAGTACAGTTTTCTTGCCTTTCTCATTTCCAAGTAGACATTGAAAAAACAGACTCACTGATAACTTTTCTGTAGGAAAAGGATGGTTTCGATAGCAGCCTTTCCACCAGCTACTAAAGGCTTTGGCATTATAGGCTGTCAAGACATAGCTTTGGTCATCTCATCTTAAAGTCTAATTCATTTCTGTGAATGCCTGGGTAATTTTTGGGGGGTGGGGATGCCTGTGAAATAAAATATGTTCAGCAAGATAACCTTTTTGCAGTCTCAGACATTTCAGAGGTGTCTTTTATAGTCATATAACACATTGATAGTCTGATGGCATTTGGGTCTAAAATTACATCTTGGATTTAGAAGAGAACATAGCTTTCTTTAGAAAAATCTCTGGCTTATTTACTTTCTTCAAAAAAGGCTGGCGAGTTCAGATGGGTCAGGTATGTTCAGGGTGTTACGGCCATAGACACAGATGGTAATTTCAAAATTTGAACACAAGTATAGGTTTTGTCCTGACCTGTTCCTGAATAAAAGTGTTTATAGCCTTCAGGATAAAAGGTTTTTATTTTTGTTTCTTTTTTCTTTTTTTCAAGGTAGGGTCTCACTCTAGCCCAGGCTGACCTGGAATTCACTATGGAGTCTCAGGAGGGCCTCAAACTCAAGGCAATCCTCCTACCTCTGCCTCCCGAGTGCTGGGATTAAAGGCGTGCGCCACCACGCCCAGCTAGAGAAGGTTTTTAGACAAAGAATAGATACTGAAGTAAATAAATTTGGATTGGTGCCTCTTGTCCATCTGGCACTGTGCTCATGGCCCACCTGAGGAGAGAGGCACGTTCCCTGTCTACCCTACAGAACTAACCAGACTTACACAGTAGATGTGGAAACAGCTCACTGGAGGAAGTTGGATGAGGAAAGAAAAGCTTGAAACTTAAAAAGAATGGCAGTATTAGATTGGAGTTTGACAGATAATTAAGAATGAGTCACTTATTTTGGATAGGAATAATATAGAGGACATGAAGGAAGGGATTCAAAGATGAGGCAGCAGCTCATCAAAGGTTTGGAGACAGGAATAAGATGGCCTTTGGAACCCCTGGGAAGCAGTACCTCCCCCCAAAAAATCAGAAGTCTTCTGGTGAAATGGGCCATTTATATGAAAAAGATTATTTATTTATTTAACTTATTATTACAGCACTATGGATGAAACCCAGGATCTGTGTATGCTAAGCAAACACTCTACTACTGGCATAACCTTTGTCCTAGAAAGACATTCATTGGGGTTCCTGGATCCCACTACCTTTGACAGGTGGAAGAAGAAAAAGATGTTTATATATTTCTAAAATCTTACGCAGAACATTGATTTTTGTTACATAATGTACTCTTGAGACATCCAGAAGTCTTATTATTGTAATGAACTAATGTGGAATTGGGCAGTTTGTCTACAATGAGTCTTAAGTAATTCACCTGGTGGGTGTTGTTTTGTTTTGTTTTTGTTTTTCGAGATAATGTCTCATTCTGGCCCAGGCTGACCTGGAATTCACCATGTAGTCTCAGGGTGGCCTAACCTCTGCCTCCCGAGTGTTGGGATTAAAGGCGTGCACCACCACGCCTGGCTTGGTGGGTGTTTTTTAAAGGAAGATTTTACTCTCACTCAATGATGTATCCTTCCAAGCACACTTACTTTGAAGTCCATTCTTGAAAATGGATTCTCCAGTCTTCAGTGAGTAGGGATGTTGGAGTAGAATGATGAAGGGGAAAAAAAAGAGGTAAGTTGGTATATGAAAAGCAGTTGACTAAGGGAAAAAGAGAGAGGGAGAAGGGTTTATTTCCTAGTCTGACCTGTTGGGAACTTTGACTAATGTTGCATTCCTTTCTTCCTGTAGGGAGATGATGAGTCATTCTGAGCCTCATTTGTGAGGTGTGAGAAAGCTCCAGTGGGTACCATAAAGCATCACAGATATGAGAACACACATAACTGTTGAATCTCTCATCTATTGGTATACATTTTAGACCTTTTTTTTTTATTATAGCCTGAGAGCCATAGGTCATAAAATGAACTTAAGAATGATTCTCAAACTTTGGGATTCAAAAACATACCTTAGCTGTTAAGTTTGTAAAACTGTCAAATCTTAGGAACCACCACCAGAAATTCAGACTCAGTAGGACTGGAATAGGGTTTAGGAATGTGCATTTTTAGCAAACATCCCATGAAATTCCACAATAGGCTGCATGTTTTAAAAAAGAAACTGCCCTAAGGCTGGAGAGATGGCTAAGTGGTTAAAAAGAAACTGGCCTATAAGTTCTGTAAAAGGTATATCTGTAAAATCAGGACAGGAATAGCCTAACCTATTCACAAACCCTTAGATGATCATCTTCTGACATATGCCATAGCTGATGTTGGCTCTGTTATCTTTCTCCAAATAAAAAGGAAGTATTGGGTTTAGTAGGCTGGATTACAGTTTCTAACTCCCTGCAATAATGTTGCAGGTTTGAAATCTCATGCTCCCGTTTGCTTTCTTCCATCCTGACAATCTGCCATTTGGCAGCAGGACCCCTGGGTAGGAATCACTCCACTGCTTTCCCAAGCATCCTCCTCCTGCCTCCAGGGTTAGCCATGTGATGCAGTAGAAGGTGCCTGAACCCTAATTCTCATACTTAGCAGTTCTGTGACCTCTGGCTACTGCCTTGTTTCCCCATCTCTGTTTCCTCAGCTGTAAATGAAGATGACAGTTTTAGCTCTCGGCCTGCCATGAAGATGAAACAGTGTGACAGGGAGCTTGGTGCTCTGTGAGAGCCACTGTGTGGGGTCTTCTATCTGCACTGTGATGAGCTCTGCCTGATGGGATCCTATGTGCTGAGGATGTATTGTTCTGAACAAGAAGAGTTTTAGAACGCTTTCCTATGAGTCAGAACAAGGGGACCAAGTTTGACGCAAGCAGTTGAAAGCAGAAAATAGCTTTCAGATTTTTGCTAAAAGTCAGTAGCTCCCCCTATGCTCAGGGGTATATGCCAAGATCCCAATGGGTGCTTGAAACCACTGATAGTACCAAGCCCCGGAAGCTGTTTACTCTGCTACATACATATCTGTGATAATATTCAATTTATAAATTAGGCACAGTGATAGGTGAACAATTTTAGCAAGGTATGGTGGCACATACCTTTAATTCCAACACTTGAGAGGCAGAGTGAGGAGGATGGCCGAGTGTTTGAGGCCAGCCTGAGACTACATAGTGAATTCCAGGTCAGCCTGGGCTAGAGTGAGACACTATCTCGATAAACTAAAAAAGAACAATTTTAACAGAATACAAAAGGTTTATTTCTGGAATCATCTAATATTTTTTGGACCATGTCAAGCATGGGTAACTGAAATCACAGAAAGCCAAACCATGGAGAAGGGAGGACTGGGACATTAGCTTAAGAAGAACAATGGCAAGTTTGAGTCACAACATTTAATTCCCCTGCTTTTAAAGTTCTCATTAAAATGACCAACGCACATGCACCCAGATCATATTCTGCCAGAGCTACTGCAGGGAAGAGTCAACTGAATTCCTCAAGCCATTCATTAAGCAAAACATACACAACTCTGAGATGACAATGACAATGGTTCCTTTTATACATGTGACAATTGGGAGCAGCCTTCATGTTCAGCAACAGAACAGTTGAATATATATAAAATTGCATCATCCTTAAAGATGGTGATAAATAAATGTCATTATTTACATAGAAAAATGTTCGTGTTGTTACTTTAAAAAAGTATTTTTAATGTACTGTATCTAAAACTATGCTTAGATAAATTCTTAGAAAGATGTGTGCCAAAAGTTTCTGTAAATGGTAGGATTAGAATCCATTTTTAAACATTGCTTATTTATTCTATCTTATTTAATTGCATCAAATTTAAGGTACTTCTATAACAAACAAGTATTTCTAACAGATTATAGTAGTTGTGACTTGTATTCTTTAGCTACAGGGCTAAAAACATTTTCCCAGGAAACTGGAGGTTTTATGTGTTATTCCCCCTTTGTGTCAATAGAGCCATATAATCCATCATTTGTGTTCTTGACCTCATTGTATTCAGGGTTAGATGTCCCACTTGTCCACTTGCCTGTATGTCCCCTAAGAAATACTTTCAAGGCATCAAAGACATCTGACTCCTATAAAAGCAGAAACTGCTCCATCCCTCCTATGCCCTCTGCAGATTTTGTTTTACCTCCCCAGTTATTCACAGGACAATAGAACTTCTCTTATGGATCTTGACCTTTCTTGTGATTCTGTGATGGAAAAGAATACAACTGAGGCTTTTTCTTTAAAAAAAAAAATGTGCTGAAATATTACTTATGGGTTAATTCAATCCCCACTTTCCCTTTTTTATTTTAATAACTGAATTTAGAGTTTTTCTTCTTCTATTTCTTTTTTTTTTAGCCTTGCTTGAAAGTATCATAGTCCCTTTTTCCAGGGAGCTTCAGAACGTTAGAGCAACGCCATGGATGCACTGCCTCCTTAATCAGACATTTGCTCTGCTTAGGGCATTAGTCACTCAAACCCACACAGCTGGGTGAGATTCATTAATGAATCTCTCACTGCACTCCTCTTCCCAACCCACTTGCTCTCAGTAGCAGTCATTAAAATGCCACCATACTTTGGTCTCTGGCTCCCTCACTCTCTGTCTCTCACCTCCCCTGTCCATGTGCTGTGTTTTCCCTCTGGGGTACAAGGAAAGATCACTAAGAGGTTATTAAGCAGAACATTTAATTAAAGGGACTCTGATAGTCTCTTTGACAGATTTCCTTTCAAGTCCTTGGGTCCTCTAGAAGCCTCATATCAGGATCTGTATTCCACACTGAGCCAAATGGCAGCCCCAGGAGTGAGGACAAGCCTCGGCATACCACCGAGCACATGTGTGCAGTGGGCTTGCCAGTGGTACAGCTGTGTTCATCAGTCACTGTCCCTCACCCAGGTAGGACGTCCTGCTGGTGATGAACCTTTCCCTACTCCTTGTACATCTGTGTTCATCAGTCCCTGTCCCTCACCCAGGTAGGGACGTCCTGCTGGTGACGAACCTTTCCCTAGTCCTTGTACAGCTGTGTTCATCAGTCCCTGTCCCTCACCCAGGTAGGGACGTCCTGCTGGTGACGAACCTTTCCCTAGTCCTTGTACAGCTGTGTTCATCAGTCCCTGTCCCTCACCCAGGTAGGGACGTCCTGCTGGTGACGAACCTTTCCCTAGTCCTTAGCCAACTTCTCTAACACACTTTCTAATTTCCACATAGACACAGTTGAACTCAGTGCAGTTCAGTGTTCTAACCTTTTCACGTTCACCTGGGCTTTCTTCATTATCTATTTGCTGAGTACTATAATGTGCCATGCTCCACACTCATCACTTTGGGACCTAATGCTAAAGCAAAGAGACATGGCCCTATGCTCATGGAATAGGCACTGGAGCAGGAAAACATACAAAAGCAGAACAAAAGAGCAGATATGTTCTCAAGTATAAGAAGTACCATGAGTCAACAAGAAAAGGGGCAGAGACAACATCTACTAGAGATAAGCAGACCTTATTTCAAGAATGTGGTCAGAGATGCCAGGTGTGGTGGCATGTGTCTTTAATTCCAGTACTCGGGAGGCAGAGATAGAAGGATCCCCATGAGTTCAAGGCCAGTCTGAGACTACATAGTGAATTCCAAGTCAACCTGAGTCCCTACCTCAAAAAAAACTTAAAAATTAAAATTTTTTTTTAAAAAGAATGTGTTCAGAGAATTGTGTGGTCCCTGCACCAGCCCATAAGCACTGCTTGGAGCTTGTTAAACATGCAAGCTCTCAGACTCTTCTTCCTTTGTCTCATACTCATCAGATAGTCTAGGGTGGAGCCAAGCAGTCTATATAATGATCCCTCCAGGAGATTCTGGGGCCCATGTCAGTTTGGAAGCCACTGATTTAGGCTGCAACTATTAATGGAAAGAAGATAGCCATGTAAGTGTGAGAGTCCATCCTAGGAAAAGCATGCCAAAGACTGAAAGAGGCTGGCTTGTCCAAGGAATTAAATACTGGGTTATATTAAGCAGAAACAACTCAAGGACTATCTAAAAGACCATGGATACATGGAGGGCAGTCATGTTCTTGTTGGAAAAGGATTGAGTCCATCACCAGCCCTGCTTGAGGGATATACACAGTATCTTTGTCTTAGAAAGGAGAAAAGAAGAAAGATAAATTGCCTAAAGCAGTAAAGTATAGACAGTCCAAGCATCCAGTGGGGATTCAACGAACAAACAGAAGCACAGGTCGGAGTGGTGGCCAGGAGCAAAGTGCAGAGGGAACTGCAGGAGGAAGTAGCTAGAATAGATTTTTATGTGTTATATATTTGAGAGAGAAAGAGAGAGTCTGTGAATATGGGTGCACCAGGGCCTTCTGCCAGTGCAAACTATCTCCTGATAGCTATGCCACTTTGTGCATCTGGCTGGGTACTGGGGAATTGAACCCAAGACATCAGGCTTTGCAAGCAAGTGCCTTTAACTGCTGAACCAGGTCTTCAGCCCCAAGAACTGAATTTTTTTTTTAATTCTTCACTTCCTGCAGAGAAGGTAGGCTGGCAGCAAAATGCTATCTGAGTTGCACAGTCCCTGAGTCTGCAGTAAACACCCTTTCTGCCTCTCCCTCCTGTCAGTAATGAGCATGCAAATTAATCTGGCCAGTCAGAAGTTGTCCTCTCCTATAACCTGTTCTGCTGTACTGGTGCTGCTGCTCCTTCTCCTGTCCTCCTTTTTTTTTTTTTTTTTTTTTTTTGAGGTAGGGTCTCACTCTGGTGTCCAAGCTGACCTGGAATTCACTATGTAACCTCAGGGTGGCCTCAAACTCATGGCAGTCCTCCTAACTCTGCCTCCCCATTGCTGGAATTAAAGGTGTGAACCACCACACCTGGCTGATGGAGAGGCCTTTGCCCTTGGTTTACGCTGTCTGTTTGGGATACCCACCAGGCTGTAGCTTCTAGATATAAACCCTGAAAAATCTCCTGGATAGATGGGGGATTGTAAAAGGGATATCAAGGAGCATGGGGTGGTCAACGGAGGTGGGACTCTGACCAGGGCAACATGAGCTAGATCCAAAAAGTTGATCCAGCTTAGCCACAGGGGTTTTGAGGGTTTGTTTTGGAGATGATGCTTATAATGTCTATGTAATTGGCATGAAAGTAGACCAGTACCTCTCAAATGAGAGAGGAGAATTTTCTGAGGTGGGAGATTTGGCACTGTCTGGAGACAGCTTTGTTGGTAACAGCTAGGTGGGGAGAGAGAGGTGTTGCCTTGTAGTGGGTAGAGGCAGGGATGTTGCTGGACATTTGCCAAGGCCCAACACAGCCCACGACAGAAAATTATCTGATCCACGATGAATCGTGCCAGGGTGGAGGAGTACTGGGCCAGACCATGTGAGGATCACAGATCAAGAAAGTGCCTGCACACCTTTAATCCCAGTAATCCTAGCACTTGGGAGCCAGAGGTAGGGGTTCAAGGCCACCCTGAGACTACATAGTGAATTCCAGGTCAGCCTTGACTAGAGCAAAGCACTACCTAAAAAAAAATAAAATAAAATAAAATAAAAAAAAAATATATATATATATATATATATATATATATATGAAAAAAAGAAGTAAAGGCAGGGAGGGAGAAAGGGAAGGGGAAAGAAGGAAGGAGGTAGGTAGGTATGATGTCTTCCATCAAGGCAGAGCATAGGGCTGGAGAGGTGGCTTAGCGGTTAAGCACTTGCCTGTGAAAAAGCCAAAGGACCCCGGCTCAAGGCTCATTTCTTCAGGACCCACATTAGCCAGATGCACAGATGCACAAGGGGGCACACATATCTGGAGTTCATTTGCAGTGGCTGGAGGCCCTAGCATGCCCATTCTTTCTCTCTCTCTCTCTCTCTCTGCCTCTTCCTCTCTGTCTGTCACTCTCAAATAAATAAATAAAAATTAAAAAAAATTAAAAAGACAGAGTATAGCCATGCAGAAGGATCCAGGGCACACTTTGACTGGACTAACATCATAGGAAGCACATGAGGAAGTGAGTGAAAACCCATATACAATTCCAGCTCTTTTGTAAGATCTCTCTGGAAAACAACAAATGTTCACAACCTTCCATTTGTGTGCAAGGTGCTAGGCAGGGTGAAAGGATGAAGCATAGGAAGATAACAGATGCCTTCCACTCTCAGCAAGCTTAGTTCAGGCATGGAATCCCTTTCATGCAAGGTAGGTTAAAGTAAATAAAGCTTTTAAAGAGTGTGTAAGGTGTCTTAGAGAAAACATGTCTTAGAGGTTCTCCAATTAGTAAGAATTTGTTTGAACCCTGTAGATGTTCATTTTCCACCTTGATGTATGGTGATGATTAAAAGTATGAGTTTAGGAACAGCAAGAACTGAGTTTGAATCTCCACTTTCTTCTTAGGAAAAAGATAATGATAGCATTACATAGAGAAAAAAATTAGATAATCTAAAATGGTCCAAACAGCCATGGTACTTAATAAATAATGTAAATTATTTTGGGGAGGAAGTTATTATTCTTAGGAAGTGTAATCACTATATGAATCCATTAAGTTGTACTTTTCAGTTCCTCTGTTTCTTCATCTGTAACAACTAGTAAGCTAGAGAAACTTTGAAGGGTCAAATGCTGATACTTGCAGAATGCCTGATACACAGCTGACTGACATTAACCAATGTTAAATCTTCTTGCACCACAGTTCATTTGAAAGAATCTGACTTCTTCATATTATTATGTGAACTCAGGTCCTGAATGTTGACTTAGGATCCTTCATCTTCATATCAGTACAGAGAAGCAAGGCCCCTTTCCATGACTATCTCACCAAACAATTTTAAGCATAAAGCATATGTCTTCTAGAGTGCTTATAACCTACTATAAGTACTCATAAAAATCAAGTACCTCCTGCACTAATTGTTGCTATCCACCACTTATATTTTTAGACTGCATTAATTAATTGTCTACTGTCTACTATGAACTGTCATAGACATTAGGATAGCCAGTCAAAAATATACATTATCTCATTTCCCTGTTTTGTTTTTTTTAATAGACAAGTGTTTTCTGTAATTTGCCCTCCACTTTCATGAACTTTGTCATATTACTTCCCAGAGGAGGGAAGATATGGGACTTGCCAGGAAGACATGGCACAGTGAGACTGTTTATAGGAGAAGCCAGAGGAGAGACTGGTATTTTCAGGTCCTGGTCCAAGTACGAATGAGTGAGGCCATTGAGCTGAGCTAGCTTGAGAAAGCTTTGTATAAAGTGTTGTGGAGTTCAAACTTTAACCCAAAGTTATGAAAATGCTTCTCTATAAGGACTAAAGAAAAATGTTAGTTTAGGAGAAACATGATCAGATTTGTACATGAGAAAGACAGCTGCTCAGATAGAAAAGTTCAGGGACATCAATAATGAGAGGCTAACTTAGAAGGCTACTGCCCAACTCAATCAGGAGATAAGAAGTGCCCCAAAATGAGAGTGGGTTACTTATAATGTGGATTTGTCCATTGATTGCATGTCCCAGAGGAGTTGAAGAATGAGAAATTGAAGGAATTAGTAGATTTTGGAACAGGCTAAGCCTAAAACTCCAAAATCCAAAGGCTTCAAATTCCAAAATTTTTTCAGTGCCAATGTAATGTCACAAGTGCAAAAATCCCACACCTCACTTCATGTAACTGGGCACAGTCATAATGCTGGTACAATAATATATATGTTTAAGTTGCCTCCACCCTGCAAGCATAAGGTGCATGTGAAACATAAATGGCTTATTTAAATTTTTTATTTGTAATCACAGAGAGAAAGAAAGACAGAAAATGGGCATGCAAAGCTTCTAGCCAATGCAAACGAGCTCCCTCCAGATGCATATGCCACTTTGTGCATCTGGCTTTACATGAATACTGGAGACTTGAACCTGGGTCCGTAGGCTTTGCAGGCAAGTGCCTTAACTGCTAAGCCATCTCTCTAGCACCATAAATGACTTTTGTGTTTAAGTGGATCTCATCTCTTAAATATCTCCTTATGTACACAAAATACTTCAAAAAATTTAAATGACTTGAATCTGGTACACTTATAAATTCAAACATTTCCAACAGTAGTTGCTTAATCTGAACTTCCAGTGAATGGAGGAGTAAGCGTAAACAGGATCCATCATGAAGAGAGAAAAGGAGGTCAAGGTATAGGCTGAGGAAAGCACAACGGGCACTTGAAAATGGAGATTCTGTCTTGCTCAAAGCTGGAGATTTTAGAAAGTAATAATGGGCTGGAGTACAAAGACGGAGACACAGGACTTAAATAAAAGTGTAAGTCATTTGAGGAGATTACATCGAGACAGAAGATCAAGAGGAGAAGGGAAGGAGGACCCAGGGCTGTGTGCTTGCAGAAGAACATGAACTCACAGAGGGCATCAGAGAGGTTAATGTAATGAAAAATGCTGAATCGTGAGGGCTCTAAGAGGTGACTTTTTATGGAGACCCTTCCATCCCCTCATCTTTACCATAGATACAGTCTTCCTGTGGGATGTATTGAGGAACACACAGAGGTTGTTGCAGAACTGGTTTTAGCCGGGGATTGCTTTGACGATTCAACCACAAGAAAGAGAGAAAATTCTACTTTTGTTTCTTGATACCCTTTGTCTTCCCAACATGGTGGGAGGGTGCTGTGGCTACTTGAATGACTGATATGCTTAGCCTGTCACCATTAATACCGCTCATTCTCTCACCTACTGGGAGGGCAGTGTGGTCCTCCTGGCTGCCCCTCACTTCCCTTCCTGGCAGTAGACATTTCCCTTATTGATGGGAAACAGCAGGCTAATGGCACAGATGAATTGTAAATTTTGACAACCCGGACAGGTAAATATTGGCTTTGCACAAATAAGTTTCTATAAATAACCCGTCTGCAGTAGGAGTGCCACAGATGGTGGCAGGGCTGCCCAAGTGCTGATTTCTCCCAGGGTGTTCCACGCAGAGCACAGCTGTCAGACCAACTCTGCTATGCAGATTGTCCATGTCCTGGGCTCCTTGGCAGGCAACAGCAAGGACAGGTGGAGATCAGTCATTCAGTAATGTGTCCCGTGCTTTGCATTCCACTGTTCCAGAGGGGTTTCTTGAAAATGTCACTTCTTCTAGTGTTACAGGCAAAGTAGGAATTTGTCAGAGCTGGGGATTTACTGGCCTCTTTTAATTCAAGTTGATCTTATTGAAAAGAAAACGAGGCAGAATGAGACATAGTCATTCTGGACGCTGTGCCATATGGGCCATAATGCTAAAAATGGGACTTTCAAGGGCTCTGGGAAGAAACTCAAGCTATTGTTAATGGGGACACTGTGGGCTTGACCTGAAAGGAAAGTGGCAGGCCTGGAGCCCTTCACACCAGAGTAGTTTCAGTGGGGGAATTTGCCCAGCAGCCATGGCAGGGAGCTGTGGGGAGTGTGGTTAGCCATGTTTGGAAAATGGAGAGATGTTCTTGTTTTTCACATGTTGAGTTAAAGAGTCCATAGCTAGAATGGAGCTAAGTGAAGGAGTGGCATCCTAAGCATTTCAGGAAGCCCACCAAGCTCAGTGCTAAATTACATACTCCTCTAGTGGGGTGAGGCTCTGGCTTGGGTTGTCTGCCTCCCTGTACCTCCCACAAAGCACTTAACCTTGCCATGTCCAAGTTTCACATTTAAAATAGCATAAGGGCTCTTTTCTTTCTTTTCCTATGATTTCACCTAAACATCAGTGTGTCTGCTGGCCGTGAAGCGGGGAGCACTTCTTTCAGCCTGGGTATTTTCCTACTTGCCTTCCACATGTGTCTTGCTTTGGGGTGCTTTCTCACTTTGCTACATGTATGATTTTTCTTTGATCTCTGAATCCTTCACTGTTTCTTAATCCTCACTGGTCTTTTATGTGAAAGGGATCTTTTGGTTCTTATGCTTTGCCCTAATGTGTGGGTGTATGTGCCTCCTCCAGAGCCCTTATTTTTTTACCCCTGAGATTTCTCTGTGATGGAAATTCGTTCCAGCTCCCCTCTCCCTTTCCAGCCAGGCAAGGAAGAGAATTCTCTTCTGACTTGAGTCTTTCCCTGGATATTATTTCCCACCAAATAAACCTCATAAATTATTTCTCCCTAAATTAACTTAATAATTCATAATTTAAAAAAATAAAAGTAAAGGGCTGGAGAGATGACTTAGCAGTTAAGCGCTTGCCTGTGAAGCCTAAGGACCCCAGTTTGAGGCTCGATTCCCCAGGACCCATGTTAGCCAGATGCACAAGGGGGCCCCCGCATCTGGAGTTCGTTTGCAGTGGCTGGAGGCCCTGGCGTGCCCATTCTCTCTCTGTCTCTTTCTCTCTGTCTGTCACTCTCAAATAAATAAATAAAAATAAAAGTAAAATAATATAGGGTAAGGGCTGGATTATAGCTCAATGGCAAAGAAGGTGCAAGGCCCTGCATTCAATCCTCAGCACAAATCTATAAGTAAATAAAGAGAGTGGCTGAAAAGATAAATGATATGTGTGACATGCTTACAACACCGTGGCAACTGTATCCTCCGTAAGTGCCTTTTGCCCAACTCTTCTTCTCTCTTCCTCCACCTTAGAATCTCAGCTCTCTTTGGGCTTTGTAAACAGCTTTTGAATTGTCATATTAACTGTGAGGACACCCACATGCTTGTTTTCATAGAGGACTATACAGGCTATCATTCATCATGCATTGCTTTCCTAACAGGGACTTGTGCCATCTCCACACAAAGCCAGGAAGAAAGCTCTTGAGGTCTCAGGAGAGCAGAAGGAGTGCTGTTGGGCAGAATAGTAGTGAAGGTCTTGTTTCTTTTATGCATTTGTGAAAATACATTCTTCAATTGCAAAAAAAAATTTAAAAATGAAGGCAACTTATTCTAAAAACTAAAGTATTGGGCTGGAGAGATGGCTTAGCAGTTAAGCGCTTGCCTGTGAAGCCTAAGGACCCCGGTTCGAGGCTCGGTTCCCCAGGTCCCACGTTAGCCAGATGCACAAGGGGGCACACGCGTCTGGAGTTCGTTTGCAGAGGCTGGAAGCCCTGGCGCGCCCATTCTCTCTCTCTCCCTCTATCTGTCTTTCTCTCTGTGTCTGTCGCTCTCAAATAAATAAATAAATAATTTTTTAAAAAACTAAAGTATTATTGCCTAAGATGTGATTAGACTATTAAAGTAAAGCTAATCCACTTCAGTTATTCAAGATGTTAAATACTGCAACTATTCTTTCAAACTTTCTTATGCAGTAATTGTACATTCAGTCCTATGTTAGGAGCTGGGGTGGAATTAGGGTAGGAACATGCTTGACCCCTGAACTCTGATCAAATTGGTAATATAATGAATGAAAATTGGTGATACAAGCAATTAAACTAAGATCTGTCTTGTGTGAATGAAGATCCAAAATACAAAAAGGGAAAGCACAGAAAAGGGGAAGACAGCGAGCCTCAAGTCAGATGGAATGTGGTGCCTCAGCTGAGCTAGAACTTACAAGAAGAGGTAGGAAAGAAAAGGCCAAGTTTGTTTAAATTTCAGATGTTACTTTGAAGTTTTGTGTGTGTGTGTGTATGTGTATGTGTCTGTGTGTCTGTGTCTGTGCCGGTGTGTCTGTGTGTCTGTGTCTTAGAGGTAGGGTCTTGCTCTAGCTTAGGCTGACCTGAAATTCACTATGTAGTCTTAGAGTAGCCTTAAACTCAGTGATCCTCCTACCTCTGCCTCCCAAGTGCTGGGATTAAAAGCATGCACCACCATGCCCTAGCTTACTTTGAAGTTTGGTAGGGTTTAAAAAAAAAAAAAGAATATATAAGAGGCTAGAGAAACAGTTAAGGGCTTGCCACACAAGCATGAGTGCCTAAGTTTGATCCTCAGAAGCCATGGAGAAAATAGCAAGCACAGCAGCATACACTTGTAATCCCAGAGCTAGGGAGTTGGACACAAGATCTCTGGGGCTCACTGGTCAACCAGTCTCAAGAAATGGTGATGATATTCCTTTGGAATAACACATGAGGTTGTCCTGTGGCCTACACACATACACACACACGTGCGTGCATGCACACACACACACATAATGAAAAGAATATACAAGAAGGTATTATTGAAAGTCCCAGAATGGCATAGCCAAATCAAATGATAATAAATTTACACAATGAGAAAATTGTTTTCATCCTTTCCTCATGCTAAAACAAAATATGTCACAGTAAATTGTAAACAATTTCTTTCTCATTGTTCTACAGGCTACAAAGTCTAAGATCAAGGCACCAGAAGATCTGGGGTCTGCTGAGGAGTTACTCTCAGCTGTTGAGATGGTGCCTCTTGTAGCCTCACTGGGCAGAAGGGATGGGAGGCCAATATATGCTACTTTCTTCACCCTCTCTTACAAGCACAACAATCCCCAATAATGATGGTGAAAAATAAGGCTTCCTGATTAACACTATCAAAATGGGTGTTGGATTAGGACATAATGAATTTTGAAGGGATGCATGTATTCAAACCATAGCAATAACTTTGGTGAAACATTTTCTTCTCGTTTGTGTGCTTATCCTCTTCTAACCACTTCACATGGTTGGGGTGACCTGCGGTACAGATGGAGAAACTGGAGCTCCAAGACCACGAGGGGATAGCATTTGCCAGGAGCACCTGTGAAGCACGCTTCCCGCTCCACAGGTGACTGCAGCATGAGTGACAGGCCCCGGGCTCTTAACCTCAAGTGGTTACCATGATGACTTACTGCCGGCAGGACGCTATGGAGACTTTTGTTCCTACCTCCTGTGTGCCAGCACTGTGCCAGTGCAGTGACTTGTTAACCCTCTTCAGTCCTTAAATGCATTACAAATGACAGCAGGTCAGTGCTGTGCTGGAATGGCCATCTTTTGTCCTTCTGCTCCTTAATGGCTTCTCTCTTCCTCCCTCAGTATACCTCACCATTCTTGGGGCCTTCTTGAACTATGCATTCCTTTCCTCAGGAAATGTTCATTGTAATTGTGGGGTATTTTTTAAGAACCATTACTTCTTTTTTAAAAAAATGTATTTGAGGGGCTGGAAAGATGGCTTCACAGTTAAGGCACATGCCTGTGAAGCCTAAGGACTCAGGTTTGATTCTTCAGGTCCCATGTGAGTCAGATGCACATGGTGGCACATGTGTCTGGAGTTCGTTTGCAGTGGCTAGACACCCTGACACACCCATTCTCATTCACTCTTTATCTCTCTCTCCCTCTGTCTGACTCTAACAAATAGATAAATAAAAATTTAAAAAATTACTTGAGAGAGAGAATGGGCTTGTCAGGTCCTCTTGCCATTGCAAATGAACTCCAAATGCATATATCACTTTGTGATCTGGCTTTACATGGATATTAGAGAATCAGACTTATTCAGCAGGCTTTGTGAACAAGTGCCTTTACCTACTAAGCCATCTTCACAGCCCCCAAAATCTCTTAAGTAGTACACAAAGCCATGTGTGAGCTCATATTATGATTCCTATGGGTTAAACTACAACAAACTCATCATCCAAGGGAATACTTCCCTTAGGTGGAGTAAATCTTGCCATTTTTACCTTTTTGTCCCATCTGCTGTGTAAAATCCACAGTTCTCATGAAGGAATCCACTGTCTATGCCAAAAAAAAGATGTGCTCAGGGTATTTCTATTGTAAAGTTCCTTAGGGAACAGCAGAACCAACCTGTCTCTTGGGATAAAGGGCTTCATTTGACCCTTTCTGTACTCCAAGGGCTGTTACTTCATGTTTCTATTTTAAGAGTTATTGACATGATCCAGTAAAACCATTTTGTTTCCTCCAGACACAGCCAAGGGGCCTTAGAAGTAGCATACACAAGCCAGGTGTGGTGGTTGTATGACTTTAATCCCAGCACTTGGAGGCTGAGGTGGGAGGATTGCTATAAATTTGAGCCCAGCCTGGGCTAGAGTGAGAACCTACCTCAAAAATTAAAAATAATAATAATAAGTAAAAAAAAAAATAGGGGGCTGGAGAGATGGCTTAACAGTTAAAAGCACTTGCTTGCAAAGCTTGCCAGCCTGGGATTCACTTCCCCAGTACCCATGTAAAGTCAGAAGCACCAAGTAGTGCATGCATCTGGAGTTCATGTACAGTGGCAGGAGACCTTGGTGTACCCTCAGTATCTCTTGTCTTTCTCTGAAATGGATAAATAAAAATATTTTTAACGTAGAAATAACATGTAGCTATACTTTCTATCTGTGGCAGAGAGAAGGGGAAGTCAGCTAGGTGACTTTTACAGTTCTTTGGTCAGTGCCCACTAGGCTGTGAACCACTGTTTCTTAACCATGCTTTGAGTTGTTGTACCCTTAAAAAGGAAAAGCAATAACAAAAAACTCTTTGTGACTGTTGTTAAGGTGATCAGAAAGTCCATTGGTTATGATGTGAATTGCACATTAATGTTCATCTTTACCCCCAAATTCTTGTTTGCTGGAACCACCCAGCACTAGCTAATGTGATGGGAACTTCTTAACACTATAAAGGGCCCAAGGCTGCTGGCATGGAGTCAATAGGAAAGCTTAGGGAAAAAAAAAAAAAAACACAATTCAAGTCTTCAGCAGTTTGGTTCACCTCTTTGAGCTCAGTGTGGCACCTGTGAACGGATAGAATAAGACTGGCCTTACAGAGTGTTACAAGTGCATAGGAATGTGTTCTGCAAGAGAAAATAGTGTCTTCTAAATTGAGAATGTGAGTTTAATCCCATGGTAGTGCAATCTTGACCACTAACCCAACAGTGGCCACAAGTCAGATGCCAAACACCTGTCCTCCTGGGTGTCCAGCTTACTAGAAAGGTTTTCCATTGGACATTCTATTCAAATTATGCTTGGGTAATGCTGTGCCAGTTATCAAGGCAACAAGTTCTAGGTAAATTGGAAAGTGAATATTTTAACATCTCTTAACCCACTAGAGGATAAAAAGGTTTTATAAGGCCAAATATGTTTATGATATGCTAATTAAAAGTTGAAGCGATTTAACTTATATATGATAGTATGCATAGTAAGTCTCCAGAAGACAATGTAAGAAATGGAGCTTCTCAAAAACTATACCTCATAAAATTCTTTCTTCTATCCCCCATGCCCTTTCATTTCCTCCTCCCTCTTCCCCCCAATAACCACCGAACCTGACTTTGAAAAACACTGAGTAAGGAATTCTGAAGTGGCTGTTCTCAGCACTTGACTATAAAGCATTGCATCATAGATATACCAAATACAGCGTGAGATAAGAACAAAACTTTATTTCTAGGTATGTCCTACAATAAGTGGAGGTAATCAGAGATCTAATCTTTTTTCCCCTACATTTTCTTTCTTTAGCTGAAATTTTAGTGATCAACTTATTTTTTTATAAAACTATTATGGAAAGCCATGGAATTTACCCAGAGAATATACTATATAATTTTACTGTAAAAGCTGACAGCTGTGGTACTTCCTTAATGAAGCCACCGTAGGACCCAACTGGAAGTCAAGATAGGGTTTAGGTCAGTGGTAAAATGCATACCTAGCTCATGCAAGGCCCTGTTCCAATACACACACACACACACACACACACACACACACACACACGCACACACACACACTCCTGTGCATTCATAACTTTTAGTCTCTGGTGTTTGGAACCAGACGTCCTCACAAACTCATGAGTTTCGAGTGCTTGGTCCCTGGCAGATGGCAGTTTGGGAAATGGAGACTTGCTAGAGAAGGCGTGCTCTGGGCAGACTGAGGAGTGTGATAGCCAGCTCCCACTGCTAGAGACTGTCTCACTCTGGCTGATGTTTTCCACCTACTGTGGCAGAGGTAATATCTAGCTTCTTCTAATGTCATTCTTTTCCCTGACATCATGAAGTTTCCCTTTGAGACTGTAAACCAAAATAAAAACTTTCCTCCCATCAACTGTTTTTGGTTTGGTTCTTTGCTTCAGCAATGTGAAAGCAACCACAACACGGTCATGGAAAAGCTAACCACATACATAGCTTATCTCTTCTGCTGATGAAGAAACTCATGCTATAGAGATTTACAAATGACTCTCTCAGAACTTACACATGCGGGACACTCAGATGTCTCACTTAGCAAATGAGCTTCACATATCCCTAAGTTAATTTATTTCCCATTATTATTGATAATATTAGTGAATGTTTATTAACCATCTAGGTACTAGGCAATTGAAATTAATTATTTTATTCACAAGAAAACTCTTTAATCTGTTCTCCCTCTTACCCCATGAACATAATGAGGCACAAAGAAGCCATAAAGGTTGGGGGAATAGCTTGATGTTTAAAGGTGCTTGCTTACAAAGCCTGTCAACTCAGATTCAATTCTCCATCTGAAGCCAGATTAAAACAAAGTGGTACACGAGCTGGGTAGTGTGGCCAGGTTGTCTAAGGAACTAAATTAAGAAGTGACACATGCATCTGGCATTCATTTGCAATGGCAGAATTCCTGGCATGCACATGTGTGCATGCTTGTGTATACATACATACATACATACACACACACACACACACACACACACACACACATAGATTATATACATACATACATACATACATACATACATACAGGATTAAACAGTACTCATATTGCCTCATATGGTAACCTACTATTCCAAGTTATGGTTATAACTCAACTAGCTTACACTCCAAGTTACAAATTTACCTTATGGGTATGAAAGAATATATAAGTGTTCACAGCCCAATAGGGTGGCCACAGGAACTTTGGGGCTCTCTATTCCCCATAAGTCCCACTGTATCAATAATCACTACCTGAAATAAAAGGCTTTTAGAGCCACAAGCCAGTACTTTTTCTTATATACACTGAGTGTGGGAGGCTCTCCGTGGCCCATTTGGACTGAGGTTCTTTCACCAAATCTACACATTATGACTGCAAGCCCTTGTTAAGGCTGGGTTAATTGCCAATTTAGGCAGTGTTCTCATCTCAGAAGTCCCTCTAGGGATAAGAGCCTTTGAGCTGAGAGATAGTTTTGTGTTTGCTTTGCACTTGCTCAGCTGCTGATGGGTTTAGGACTGTGCCGACAACATATGCTACTCTAGATTCTTCATATTTCGAAGTCATGATAATTTCCACACCCAAAAGCCAGTCTGTCCCCTCCTATGGGATCAGGAGGTCAAGCAAACCAGCACTTACTAGGCCCATGCCACCTCTAGAGGTCAGAATGAGCATTGTAAAGTCCTTCACACTCCTTGTGAGTCTTCTTCTGGGTTTGCTTCCACTGTGGACATAGGAAGAATGGATTTTGAGTTACTGCTGGAGGTCAGATGACACTACATACGTGTGCCATAGGCTGTCCACTTGCCCCCTCTGGCTCACAGTCCCATCAGTAGTAAAAGCAAAAGACCAGACTAGGACTTTTCCTTCTCTGAGTGTGAAGACTTCTCCTCAGGGAGAGGGTTTCTCTGTGGTTTGAATGCACGTGAAGACCAATGCCTCACAAGGCTTGTTGCACAGCTGCTTCTGGCATGCTTTTCTTTTAATTTTATTTTTGTAATTTACTTATTTCAGAGAGAGGAAGAATGAAAGAAAGAGACAGATGTAGAGAGAGAATGGGCATGCCAGGGCCTCTAGCTACTGCAAACAAAATCCTGATGCATGGGCCACCTTGTGTTTCTGGGTACTATAGAATTGAACATGGGTCCTTAGGCTTTGCAGGCAAGCACCTTAACCACTAAGCCATATCCCCAGCCCCTATTTTAATTTTTTTTTACATAGGTTACAATTATATCCCCTCTCCCCCAGTTCCCATTTCTCTTTGGGCTCTCGTCAGTGGAATTATTGGTGTTCACTGGGCCTCAGTCAGTCTTTGTGCAGAGGGGGCTGTGCCTCAGGATATTTCTACCCACCCTGTGGCTCTTAAAATCTTCCAGTTCCCTCTTCTGTAACAATCCCTGAGCCTTGGCAGGTCTGTTAGCAGTTTGGTTTAGTGTTGAGTTCTCTTACTCCCTGCCTCAACTCAGAATGTCCAGAAGATTCAACTTTGGGTATATCAATAAAATAAAACTAGAAGTACAAGTGGAAGTGGGGAATCACCCTGTAGAGTGTATTTATATAAGGTGAAAACATATAGATCCTGTGGGAAGAGCTAGCATGACGGTAATCAGCTTCCAGGGCTGGCGAGGTTAGTTCTTGAAGCAGATCTTGGACTTCTATCTCTGAAAAATACTCATGTTTTTTGCCTAAGTACCACATGGCCAGGAAATCAACAAAATCCCATGTAATATATGTCAAAATATATAATTATTGCCAGGCATGGTGGTATACTCCATTAATCACAGCACTCTGGAGGCAGACGAAGGATAATTGCTGTGAGGTTGAGTCTAGGCTGGGACTACAGAGTGAGTTCCAGATCATTCTGGGCTACAATAAGATCCTACCTCAAAAGAAATAAAGAAATACCTATACATATGTGTGTGTGTGTGTGTATGTGTGTGTGTGTGTGTGTATACTTATATATATATACAAAAAGATAATTTAGGTATCCTTTTCTACTTTAATTGGCTTTAAAATTATACAAGTAAATGTGTGTTCATTCCCCCCCCCCTTTTTGTATATATGTGACTCACCAGCTCCCTTCAACTATTGGAGTTCCAGTTTTATGCAGTAGGGTCTGTGCTTAGTTCTATATTTTTGTTGTTGTTGTTGTTGTTGTTTTCAAGGCAGGGTCTCACTCTAGCCCAGGCTGACATGGAATTCACTGTGGGGTCTCAGGATGGCCTCAAACTCACAGCAATCCACCTACCTCTGCCTCCCAAGTGCTGGGATTAAAGGCATGTGCCACCACACCTGGCTCCTTAATTCTATTTTTAAGAAAAGACTTAAAAATTCTAGTGTCTTTAAACAATGAGGCTGGAGTGCTTTAGAAAGGAAATCCTAGACTTTATCCAGCCTAATGACCTGGATTCAATTCCCCAGCACCCACCTAAAGCCAGATGCACAAAGTCGTGTATGCATCTGGAATTTGTTTACAGTGGCAAGAAACCCTGGTGTGTCCATTTTCTCTTTCTCTCTCTCTTGCAAATAAATAAGTAAAAATATTTACAAAAGAATTTTCCTACATTAACATACTATAATTTGGTCATAATCCCCTTACCATGACTATCTTTTGTTTTCCCCCTCCTCTATATACATTACATTAAACATCCCCTCTATTTCCAACTATTTCTTCTTCTATTCTGATGTGTGTTTCTTTTAGCCCATAGGAAGTTCTCTAGGGCTGTTCTACTAGAGTTTCACAAGAAGATGCTCAAAACAACACAACTGTATCATTGCAAGTTACAGAATTTGAAAACCTCACAAGGTGCCCACAAAGCCACATACCCTCCACATCTTGCAGGGGGCCCTTTCTTGGCCTCTTGGGAGCTCCTGATGGTTTGTTGGAAGTCTTTGGTGGCCCTTGACTT
This sequence comes from Jaculus jaculus, assembly GCF_020740685.1. Lineage (NCBI taxonomy): Eukaryota > Metazoa > Chordata > Mammalia > Rodentia > Dipodidae > Jaculus > Jaculus jaculus. The sequence continues at coordinate 2,311,014 of NC_059117.1, forward strand.
AAAACTACATAACTCTAAACTCAGCCCGTGTTACCACGTGGATTCTCCTTATGTGTCTTTAATTATGTCACCTTATAAATAAGCCAACAATATTGGATTAGAGGCTCACCATACTTCAGGAGACCTCATCTTAACTAAATACATCTGTAATGACCATATTCCCAGTATTGTCACATTGTAAGGTGTTAGGAATTTAGAATCTCTTTGTGGGAGAATGCTACTGAATGCATAAAAAGTGTTAAAGTTTTTGTCTTTTTCTTAATTTTTATTAACATTTTTCATGATTATAAGAAGTATCCCATGGTAGTACCCTCCCCCACTTTCCCCTTTGAAATTCCATTCTCCATCATATCCCCTCCCCATCTCAATCAGTCTCTCTTTTATTTTGATGTCATGGTCTTTTCCTCCTCTTATGATGGTCTTGTGTAGGTAGTGTCAGGCATTATGAGGACATGGATATCCAGTAAAGTGTTGTTTCTTTTTTTAATCTCAATACTTTTCCCTGTCCCAGGCACTTTCAATTCCTAAAATTTCCAGTGAATGAAACAAACACTTGTAATACAAGACATATCCCTATGTTTCAAAAGAACTTAAGTATACCCCCTAAGGTTAGGTAAGGAAGCCTAGAAAAAAAAAAAAACTCCACTGAAAAGATATAGTGTTTGTGGATGCTTATACTATACTCAGTCCTGGTCTAAACAAACATACCTTTCTATTTATTTTTAGCTTTCCTTCTCCCTCAAATCACGATAGATATACTTGTCATTTCTTATGTTTTCATTTGCGAGTAACAGTATATGCATTATTAGTTGTCTTTAACCAGGAATAAAAAGCATATTGGCTGATTAAAAATAATCTAGAGGGTTGGGAAGTTTGCACAGCAGTTAAAGGCACTTCCTTGCAAAGCCTACTAGTCTGGGTTCACTTCCCCAGTACCCATGTAAAGTCAGTTGCACAAAGCTGCGCATGAATCTGGAGTTCGTTTGTAATAGCAAGTGTCTGTAGCAGCATGAAACATGTGCAAACCACCCAATCCTTGACATAGAGTGAGTATCCAGAAGGAGCAAGAACATTTCTAGAAACAGCAGTAAACCCTATCTTATTGGCTCAGTTTGTGCACATTCCAGTTTCTGAACTAAATACTGCCAAAGGAACTACACCATAAGGTCTGTGTGGTGGAGTGGGGATTGTCTGGTTTTCTCTGGCTCTAGGACTACAAACATCCTCTGAGGAAGAAGGAAGACAGTCACCACCACTACCACCTCCAGCAATCCATAGGAAGATGGAATAACTGAGATTTAGGGAATCGGCCACTTCCCCAAAACAGGCAGCTTCTGAATGTTGGATTAGCATTCACATCCATAGGATTTTGATTGTTCTGTTATCAAAATTCTTCTGCCTCGCTTTTTACTGGAATTACCAGCTATCTCCTAGGAAGGGGTAAAATTACATAGTTGGAGTTTATTATAAACTTAGTCTCTCAAACCTTTGCCTATTCAGTTTCTAGAAAGAAAACAAAGAACCTGATCCTATGATTTGCCTCTGAGTGGAAAATGCTATTGAAGTATTGGAGAGTGGTAAGAGGGAGGTTGGGGGATATCCATGGTGAGAGGATCTCCCATAGGACCAGATACCCTCAGTATTCAGTAATTCAGTAGAATTACTGCAGCATTTGCTTCCCTCTTGGCTTTAATGTCTCTTGGTAAAGGTAGCAAACAGATTGAGTCACCAGGTAAGGTTGGCAACAAAGAAAGATTGCCCACCTTTACAATTAATTCTGTTGTTTCCATTTAACAACCTTGTAGGAAAATTTGCAGTGATGGCTCCCATAGTGGTACTGAGAGTACTCAGAAACCAAAACTAGAAATTCTCAGACTTGGAAGAAAGCCATCCATGTGAGGCAAAGGAAGAGCAAGCTTTCTGCCTCAGTCCTTAAGGACAGCCAGGATTTTGGCTCTGAACTGAATTGACCACCTTCCAACTGTCTCCTTTAGAATTTTTCTGACCCTTGGCTATGTGAAGCTTTTCCTAGTGTCACTAGAGGAGGAGTACAATATCCAAACATCTTTTTAAGAACATTTCCTTCAATGAATATTTAATTTTTTATCAAGAAGAGTTAAATAAAAATGGTTTTTCTGGGCCGGAGAGATGGCTTAGCTGTTAAGCACTTGCCTGTGAAGTCTATGGATTCCAGTTCGAGGCTCCATTCCCCAGTACCCATGTAAGCCAGATGCACAACGTGGTGCATACATCTGGAGTTTGTTTTCAGTGGCTGGAGGCCCTGATGTGCCCATTCTCATTCTCATTCTCTCTCTCTCTCTCTCTCTCTCTCTCTCTCTCTCTCTCTCCCCCTCTCTCTCCCTCTCTCTCCCTCTTCCTCTTCCTCTCTCTCTCTTTCTCTCTCTCCCACTCTGTCTGTTGCTGTCAAATAAATAAATAAATGTTTTAAAAAATGGTTTTTCCCATCACTAACTTTCAAGCCAATCATTTCTTTTTCTCATATCCTCCTACTCATTAAAAGCATGGTTACATTTCCATTTCAGTTATTCCAATTATTTGCATTCAAAGCAAAAACAATTCCAATGTTATTAACTTTTCTAATGACCAGAAGTTAAACAGATCTGAGCCTTACTTAGCCATAACTGCAGGTCCCTATTTGCCTTGGAAGGCCAGGCATGGTACCAGAAATGTGGAGGAAAGTGAAATCAAGAATGGCCTCTACATGCACAGTGTGCTTCCCAACCTTAGAGTTTGTAAAGCAAAGATGAAGGTTGTAAACCGATGTGTCTCATTATAGCACCCTAACAGAGGAATTTTTTTTTTTTTACGGACTTTAAGGTCATTGAGATTTTGTGGCTAGCAGCTGTCCTGAGGGATTGGCAAGAACTACACTACCCATCTTTACACACCCAAGTACCAACAGAAGACAGTGTAGCTCTAGAGCCCTTATAGATCTTCAATTAGAACATGACCTGGACTTTTTAGGATACAGTAATTCCCATCTGAGAAACCATGGACCACATGCACTAGCATCTGTAATAGTTAATGTTGATTGTAAGTTTGATAAAATCTAGAATCACCTAGGAGACAAACCTCTGGGAAGGAGTTTCTAGACTGGGCTAATCAAGGTGGGAAGACTCACCCCGAATGTGGACAGCACCATTCATAGCTGGGAAGTCATAGACTAAATAAAAATTAGGGATGATGTTATCCTATAATCCCAGCACTTGGGAGGTAGGAGCAGGAATTCAAGATCATGTTTGATAGCATAACAAGTTTGAGACCAGTCTGGGCTGCATGAGACTCTGTCTCAGACAGAAAGGGATAGGAAGGGGAAAAGAAGTCTAGCATTATGAAGAATCACAGCTAAGCGAGCCTGGAACAGTCATCCCTGGCCCACAGCTGAAGTCTTAGTCTTTCAAAGCAAGGATGAGCAGCACACCAACTATGTTGCATCCCCAGTGTGCCAGAGCTGTTTGAGACTGGAGTTCACTGAGTCAAAGGAAACCTCCATATCTTTGTCGTTGTTGAACTGGGCTGCTGCAGATAGGGAGAGAGAACTAATTCCTTTCTTTTCAGGGCCAATACAAAAAGAACCCCAAGCCTTGCACAGAGCAGTGGCCCTGGAAAGCTGTTCTCCATTCACTGTCTCTGCAGCCCCCAGAGCCACAACAAACAACAAAGGTGTGGAATCATCTTTGTGCCAGGCCTGGGCTTGAGCTTTTGGTGCTGAGTGGAATACCAAGGGTGTTACTAGCATGACACAGGCACTGAGAAGATACAGGATGCCCTCCTCTTAGAAACATCCAGGAGACAGTAAGGTGTACAAGATGCAGAAAAAAGAATGAAATGCAAAGGGCGGCCCTCTGTATCTTTTCTGTGCTTTCAGCCTGCTCTTTCTACAAGTAATGGAGCTTTGGTTCATGGTATTTTCTTACTGCTGTATCTGCCCACCATTTCTACAAGAGAAAGTGATAGTCAATCCTTTCTTGAATTAGACTTTGAATCACTAGGGTCTGCATTCATGATATTCTATACATGCATTTCAAGGTTCTCAAAGGATGTAAATATACTCCTCATCCTAACACACTTTTTTTCTGATCCATGAATCTGGAAGTGACAGAAGGGTGTTTAACACACAGCACTTATCCAGTAGTGAATTAATTTTCATTTGTATACCAGTAATCAGGGAGCAGCTTAAGGGAGAAAATAGGAAAACTAATAAAAATTCTCATTGATCATGAAGGTATTAACCTAGGGTCTATGTGAATCCCTCTCCTATGGGAGGCAGACAACATGTATTACTAACTGTATCCAGTAGGGCCTGGGTTGCCTCTTCACACAGCCTCAGCACACTTTATTAAGGATTGCCATGTAAAGGAAAGGTCATCTTACATCTAGCACATGTCTCTTACCACCTGTCTCATGAACATATGATACAGAGTTTAATTATTTTTGCATATATCCTTAAAGATATATATACATATAAAAGTTTCTACCACATAAAATTTTCATGCTTACTTTTTTATAGTTTTTAAAATATTTTATTTATTTATTTATTTGAGAGAGATAAAGAGGAAAAGGCAGAGAGAAAGGAAGAATGGGCACGCCAGGGCCTGCAACCACTACAAACGAACTCCAGATACATGTGCATCCTTGTGCATCTGCCTTATGTGGGTCCTGGGGAATTGAACCAGAGTCCTTAGGCTTCACAGGCAAATCTTTAACCACTATGCAATTCCCCCAGCCCTCATGCTTATTTTTATAAAATACACAAAGGGAGTTATTAAGAGATTGCTATGCTATGAGTTATGTAATAACACCTTTTTATGGGGCTAACCCTTTGACCCAAGGTCACATAGTTCATGCTCGAGATTTATGTTCAGATTCTTGTATGTAAGACCTACTACACATTTAGTGTCTGCCTGTGCACATATCATTATATCCTACAACACTCTACAGAGTCTCTGTTCAGTTGTGGTTGGGAAGATTATGAAATTGCGATCTCAAGGTAAACAAGTTTCATTTAAAGACATGAATTCTCATAATAGGACTTCTGTAGTGACATCCTGTGCATTTCAAGCAGCTTATACCCCTGGGGCATTGATCCCTGGAGATAAATCCCCAAACTTGGCCTAATAAATACTCTAAAAGAAGCACTTTTCTTTCCACATTTGCATTCATTTCTTTCACTGCAATGTTGCTTCATAGCATGACAGTGGCTGGTGTTTCCATCTGATTAAGTTCTGCACCATTTAAAACCACATTCTTCAACTGTCAGCTGGCACTAATGCATCAAGTGCAGCAGGATTCCAGACACTCATATCCATTCAAAGACTTCTGGAAGTAGAGACAGAGAGAAAGAAATTATCTAAATCGACTCATACTCTTGCCAACAGATAATTCTTCTCTACTGACTTCTCCATAAGCCCTCATCGTGCACAGTGTGTTTTCCACCCAGGAGAACAGGCATTGATTTTTTTTTTCACTTGTCTCAATGGCAAACAGTGAAATTACAAATCTGACATGGCTGGGGTGATAAACTTGTTCATTGAAGGAGGAAAATAAAGTAAAAAAAAGTTTTAAGTCAGTGAAGTGTTTCTACAAACATAGGACAAGCTGGGGAGATGGCTCAGCAATTAAAGTCACTTGTTTGCAAAGTCTGCTGACTCAAGTTCATTTCCCCAGTTCCCACATACAGCTAGACCCACAAAGTGGCACATGCTCTAGGAGTTTGTTTAGTGGCAAGAAGCTCTGGTATGCCTATTCTCCCACCCTCCCCCCCCTCCCCCCTCTGGTCTTCTCTCTTCTCTCTTGCTCCTCTAGCCTCACAAAAAATAATTTTTTGAAGCATAGTTTAAAATTATGTTCCTAGCTGGGCGTGGTGGCACTTGCGAGGCAGAGGTAGGAGGATCACTGTGAGTTCAAGGCCACCTTGAGACTACATAGTGAATTCCAGGTCCACCTGAGCTAGAGTGACACCTTGAACCCACCCCCCACCCAAGAAAAAAATGTTCCTGAGCATGCTTTGTGTGAAGGATGGATTTTGTCCTCTCTTTAGGGTATGTCAGTTACAGTTACTCTTCTAAGAAGTGTTGCCCCTGGAGCACAGGACTAAGTAACAGCACACCATGTGACTTGGGAGACTTCCTGCTAAATGCAGCTCAGCAAATTACAGACATAAGTAAGTTTAGTGACAGAAATGAACCTTCAAAGATTTGGAAATTTCAGCTTTAACTTGAGGGAAATGTATGAAGCCAAGATTTTTACTCTTTTCATCTTATAAAGGCACATCCTAAAATATTACGATATATGCATGTAGACTAAAATTCATTGAATCTGTAATTTAGAAGCAAATTATATCTTTGAATTTCTCTAACATTGGCTTGTTATTGATATTATTAATGCAACTGGTTTAGCCATCCCAAGAAAACACTTTAGAATTTCTAGACATATGGAGGGGCATGTCAGTTTCCTAATCCACAGCAGCTGGCTCATGGCCAGGGGATCCTGTACACCAAGGTAGTTGGTTCAGTTGTATCATCTGCAGAGTGAGTGCATGACTGCTGAACAACGGATGATAGATGCATTTCCCACTTCTCTTTGCCTTGGGTTGACCAGTTCTCCTCATAGCAGGAAAGCTACCTAGTGAGCAGTATAATCTGCAAACATGATTCAGACCTTGTGGGGATGCATTATTTCATTAGACTGTTTAGATCTTGTGGAACAGCAAACTATTCGTTTTCTCAATAGCTCCCAAAGGGTTTTACAAAGCTGAAACCTCCATATGTACACGTGAGGAACAATTCATTGGCCAGACATGCTCCAGCCGAGATCCAAAGGACTTGCTCAGTGCATTTGAAAACCAGTACAGGTAACATCACAAATCAGTACAGGTGACATCACAAATGTTAATATTTCACATTTCAGCATATGATGCCACATATTGCCATGTTGTTTTTATATAGCAACTCTAAGACATTTTCAAATCCTCTGCTGATTGAGATAGTCATTGTTCATCCATTCAACAAGTTATTTTCTCAGAGCTGACTATTCTGGGATGGACCATGCTGAACATGGAGAGAAGACCATTAAGAGTACTCAGTGATGCTGAGAGTCATGGTATATTTGTCCATTAAGCAGTAGTTATGAGGGCTGGAGAGATGGCTTAGCAATTAAGGTGCTTGCCTGCAAAGCCTAAGGACCTTTGTTTGATTCCCCAGGACCCACGTGAGCCAGGTGCACAAGGTGACACATGTGTCTGGTGTTTGTTTACAGTGGCTGGAGGCCTTGACATGCCCATTTTCTCTCTCTCATTCTCTCTGTCTCTCTCTGTCTCTCAAATAAATAAATAAAAATAAGACTTTTTAGGGCTAGAGAGATGGCTTAGCAGTTAAGCATTTGCCTGTGAAGCCTAAGGACCCCAGTTTGATGCTCAGATCCCCAGGACCCACGTTAGCCAAATGAACAAGGGGTCGCACACGTCTGGAGTTCATTTGCAGTGGCTGGAAGCCCTGGCACACCTATTCTCTCTCTTTCTCTCTTGCTGTCACTCTCAAATAAATAAGAATAAACAAAATATTTTTTTTAAATATTTTAAAAATAAAACTTTTTAAAAAATAAGTAGTTATGAGCTGGGCATGTTGGTGCATGCCTTTAATCCCAGAACTTGGAAGGCAGAGGTAGGAGGATTACTGTGAGTTTGAAGCCAGTCTGAGACTACATAGTGACTTCCAGTTCAGCCTGGGCTGGAGTGAAACCCTACCTCAAAAAAAAAAGGAAAAAAAAATAGTTATGCGACTGGAGATATAGATCAGCAATTAAAGGCACTTGATTGCATAGCCTATTGTGTAGGCTCAACTCCCCAGTACCCACAGAAGCTAGATACACAAAGTGGTGCATGTGTCTGGAATTCATTTACAGTAGCAAGAGGCCCTGGTGTGCCCATCTTCTCTCTTTCTATCTAAAAATAAGTAAATAAGTATAAATAGTAGTTATAGATTAGGGAGATGGCTCAGCAGTTAAGAACACATGTCACTTAAGCATGGGGGCCTCTCAGGCCAGAGACTGTCAACTTGGATTCCCCAGAACCCATTGACTCTAGACTTTAACTAGTACTAACTTAAGCAGAGATTCTTGTATATTCCATGAGGCATATGCTGACACTATTATTCACAGGAATAACACATCAGAGCTCTGTGGCCCAACACATTCAAGATATACTATTTAAGCAAAAAATCTTGAACTTACAGTGGTTGATAAATGTCCAGTGTGTCCTTTACACTGTAATCCTGCACTTATTAACCAATATCGGAAGAAGTTTCTCAATTGAGAATATCAGAGTGATTTAGGGCCTTGGAGCCAGACAGTCTGAGCTCAAACTCCTGCTCCAGCACTCAATGGCTATTTCACTATAGGCAAAATGCGTCCAGTTCCTCTTCTGTAAAGGAGGTATAATAATAGTACCTACCTCCTAGAGTTCTAAGATAATTAAATTAATTAAACCCTACAAAGCATTTAGAAACATGAATGATACCAGAGAAATGCTCTGCAATACTGGTGTTCCACTTGTTTATAATGTTTTCAATTGTAAGCTTAGGCATTTTTTTTAATTGTGCTAATCACCTACACACAGCGCATGTAAGATACAGTCTTATAGGATTATTGTGCATTTTTGTTTTAAACTAAGTTACAAGGATTTTCTCTAGCACATATGGGATTAAGACAAAATTAATTTTAAAAGAAGGAAGCATCCTACTAAATTGCAGGATTCCATTGGATTATAAATTATTGTCACTAATTTACATCACAAATACAGAAATACATAAATCAGAAAAGTCAAATAATAATTTTTTGCATTTTTTGTTTATTTTTATTCATTTATTTGAGAGCAACAGAGAGAGAAATTCAGGTCATAGTCCCAGGTCTGACATTTTTACATACAGAATTTGCTCTAGAGAAATGGGAATCGATTGAAGTCTGAGCCATAACCTTGTCACTGTGTGTGACCTTAAGTGAGTCAGTCACAACGGGCACAAATCTCATTCTTTATCTGTGAAACAAGGGAACAATGTGTATTGTTCCTGACCACAGTGAACTGTGTAGAGATGAAAATGGACTCTGGGTATGGAATTTGGAAATTTTCCCTTCTACTTCTGCATTGGGCAGCTGGGATCTTCCTTATGTAATATGTTCAGGAGAAGAAGAACAGGAAGGTAAAAATATTACCCTGCAGTTGTCAGCTGGTGCTAAGCTGGGCTCTGGGAACAGAAAAATGAAGATGAAGAGGACACAAAGGGAAATGGGAAGTAACAGAACATACATGAAGTGGAGACAGATTCCTCTGGCCCCCAGCATCCATCTGTTCTGAGTCGTTCAGGTTGCTGCTAGGGCTGCAAGGTGGGGCTGGAGGAGAGACACATCTGTCCCCATTGCTCAGTGGCCAATTTTCCAGAGGCTGTCATTACAGAAATGTCAGCTGCAGCCTAGCAGCCCTCAGTCATTTGTTGCAGGAGAATTATGAGTAAGTGACTTGTCTGAAGTAATCAGTATGGATTCAGAATTCTTAATGGCACTTGGGTCTTTTGCTTTCTTAAAAGAACTGCTAATTAGAAAATTCATTTCCCAACCCATATTTGAAATCAGAGTTGGAGGGGTCAGGGCAAAATGCAAAGCAGAGAAGCCAACACTGGGCTTTCAAGCCCTGCCCTGGGGGCCAGGAAAATTGAAATGAGTCAGGGACAGTCTTGGGACCAAATGCAAGGGATGGAATGATGGGCTAAGAGAGTCCGGTTGTAAGGAAGGAAAACTTAACTGAAAGTTTTTGAGCATTCCATGCTGAGAATAGCATCCTTTTATAAGTTGTGGTTTTTATCTTTTATTCAGCAGCATGGAAAGTGGGGACAAGCTGAGGGTGGATCTGGGGCTCCGAGCTATGTATAGACTGCAAGGCTTTGCTTTCCCAGACTCTGGAAACCTTCAAGCATTCAGAGTCACGAAGAAATGATCGCTCTGTTTGTTCCTTGAAGTATAAAAATGGTTTTATTTTTGGACATTACTGGGTTTTTTTGTTGCTTTTTTAATCGACTGACAGTTGTCTCCAGAGGCAGCCATGGAAAGGATCGTGCAGCCACAGGTGGGCACAAGCAGGAACTTCATCAGATGCCATGGGGCCTCATCACCCCTGTTATTTGGAGTAAGATAATCCTGAGGGGTGTCCTGTCCCATGTAACATGCATGTAGAACATACCCCTACCTCAGGTGGGATAACCACACAGTAACCAGTATTCCCTTAGGGGGGAGACAGAATTGTCTCAAGTTGAAACTACTGCTTTAACATCAAAGTCACTGACTTTCTGTCTTCAACACCAGTGCACAATGAAGGCAAGAAACAATCTTTCCTGCAGCCCTGCACAGATTTTCTTCAGTTGTCAGCTGTGCCCCCAGCCAGTATCCTGAGTCACCACCCACAGTAGCACTACACCCTTATCCATTCTCTGCTGGCCTCCATCAGGTGAAACATATTGCTCCTTCCTCCCACTGTAGTGCTTGCTGTTCTCAGCAGGCAGTGTTTGCACTATATTTACCAAGTGTATGCCCATTAAAGAAGTTTGCCAAACATGCAGCTGCAGCAGGAGCAGACACATCTCCACCCAGTGTTCCGTATGGTTGTGTGTGTGCCTTTCAAAGGTAGTACCAAGAGGATACTTTCATCCCAAGGTCACTGTGTGTCTGTAGGGTTCTTCCCAATGGTTGCACCCCCAGAAGGAGAGCAGAGACACACATTGCTGGCAACAGTACCTTGTGTCAAAGCCATGCAAAGTGGCTACTGTGTGTTGAGTGGACAAGCCTCCAACTTGTAAATGTGCAAGCCTCTCATACTTCCATGTAGTGCATCCAGCCATGAAACCCAAACCAGGACTGTTGGGCAACAGTGTATGATCTAAATGCTTAACAAAATCTAAATTTAGAATTTAGAAATGGAGCTGGATGTGGTGGCACATACCTTTAATCCTAGCACTCATCAGGCAGAGTTAGGAGGATCACTGTGAGGTCAAGGCCAGTTTGGGACTACAGAGGTCAGCCTGGGCTAGAGTGGGGCCTTGCCTTGAAATAAAATTTAAAAAATTAAAAAGAAAGAGAATTGAGAAATGGAATCTGGCTGGAACCAGTAGTACATAGTTCTGGTGGCTATGTAACCATAACTGCCATTTTATTCTCTTAGTGGCTTCTGCAAGAGGAGCCTAGACTCCTTGGCCTAGGTGGCAATACCCCCATGACCCACCTCCCAGGGTCTTTCTTCCTCACTGCTGAATATGCAGAGCTCCCTTCTGCTACTTAATGCCTTTGTCTAGAGTCCTCCTTCCTTCTCTTGTGCCTGGGAAATTGCTACTTACTCTTAGCCAAATTCAGTAACATTTTAATGTTATCTCTGTGCACAGTACTGATGGTGTTCATGTTTCTTCTCATGAAATAATGGAATGATATGTTGATTTTCTTTTCTCATTTCCAACACTGGGTACAAAGGAGACATTCTCTGCATGGTGTTAAGTGGACTGAGGCATGAACCAGAACCACACAGGTGATGTAGGAGTTGTCATTCTGGATATTTTCTCTATTCCCTCACCCAGCCTTGCCCTGGAGAAGGCCTGGCCAATCTTAAAGCCACATAAGTGGCTCTAGCTACTGCAGAGCCAGCCAACAGTGGACTCTGTCATGACTTTCTTCTTAATGAAGTTTCCCTGGTCATGGCATCTTGGAGTCATTTCCAAAAACTTCGGTTGAGTTGCCTGGTATCTTTTACTGTCTTGCATGAAGATATAGCAGTGACATAGTCGGTGTTCCTGCAAGATGTGGATCCAATTTCAGAAGGAATTTTACTCTTTGCTAACAACCTACTTGCTCTATATAGTTATGCTCCATCCTGGAATTTGAATCTCTTTCCATTTTTTCATTTATTCTTTAATTAACTGTCATATGAGGGATATAGAAAATTAAATAATACAGTTCCACAATCAAAGAGCTCACAGTCCAGTGAGCCTTACCTCATGTAAAATCCCTTCAATAAAGTATGTTCTCTTAGAGTCCTGGGCTGGGGACTAAGAAGCCATAGAAGACTGACAACTTGCGACAGAGGCAAGACTTTCCTGGGATAGGGCTCTTGGATGCCACTGCTATATCCATTTTGAGTTCAGTCCCTTGTCATTCATCTTTCTTGATGGTCCTGATAGTGAGTCACTCTCCCTGGCATTATTGTCTTTAAGAAAAGCAGAAGGTAAAATGAAGGTTCCACAAACACTTTCAAAAGAAGTATATCATTAGATTGAAGTTTTAGACTAACACCCACTTATTTGTTGAGACTGTTGTGGGCGATGAATGGGAGGTAGAGATTCTTAGACCTTGATTAGTGCTGTCCGCCAAGTACAGTATCTGCTACAGATGCTTTTGGACTGTCTGGAGGCCAGCTACCCTCTACCCTGCTCTCCCCAAGCAGTGTCAAATCATTGTTGTCATACTCAGATGGTACTCATCCTTTTCTGTCTCAGTTTTTCTCCTGCCTTTCCTTCTCTGTTTCATGTCAAGGTGGGCTTCTTAATTTTCAGAGGAAAAGATCCCTACATCCAAGAATAAAACTAATTATAATGACAAATTGACCAAAATGAGAAAAATGACAGTCTGTGGGCTGAAATTTTCCCAAAAGCCAAGAATAAATAAAATGCCTCTTTTAAATGCCTGGTGGAGGAGGCTGATAAAAGAAACTCAACTCTTATTGAATTTTTCAAATCTGTGATATCTGACTTTAAAATGAAAAAAATGTTAAAAGCTATAAAAATATTAAAGAAAATAATAATTAAATACCATGATCTTTTGTGAATTTGGAAATTGAAAATAGTAAGATAGCTAATGAAACTTTAGGTCTGCTTTGAAAAATATCATCCCTCAACCAGCCTCCTCATGTCTCCATGTTACATTGCTTCAGCTGGACAACCAGGCACCTGGCCCCAATTTATTGTTATTTAAACTTTTTAAACTGGTTTATTATAAACAGGTATCATACTTTGTTTACTGAAATTTGCTTCATTCCTAATATTAGCAGGAAGCAAATATTCAGAAGCCCAAATGTTTAGGGGGAAGCTACACAAGAAAGAAAGTTCTGGATCCTGGCAACCCTATAAACACAGAGGGCCTACTCCCATTGGCAGTGATGTGACTTCACCTTCCAGTCTTCAGTAAAGAATGCCCACAATGCAATTCTTTCTCAGATGCACAAATCTCAAAGATGAAAGGCTACCATAATTAGTTTTGGTGATACATCTTATCACAACTCCTTTCCACTGAAAAGCGGTTTTGGAACTTTTCTGTCTGTATATCAGTGAGTTCTGATGAATGTGTTTATAGTTACTGCATATTTGCAGTATACTATACTTAATTGCAACCATTCTTAATTCCTGACCAGGAGCAAGAAAGAACATCTCTTACAGGTTCCATGGTGGTCACAGTTTCAGAAAAAAAAAGGTAATAAAAATAGTTGTGCCGGGTGTGGTGGAACGCACCTATACTCCCAGCACTTGGGAGGCAGAGGTAGGAGGATCACTGTGAGTTCAAGGCCACCCTGAGACTACATAGTGAATTCCAGGTCAGCCTGGGCTAGAGTAAGACTCTACCTCAAAAAAAAAAATTAAAAAAGGTGCGGCAGAGCCAAGAAGGGGAGCTGAACATTTGAACCATACACCAATTTCCTCTCCGCTCTCTTCACCTCACTGTCGCCGCCCAGAACACCTTCCACCAGGGCCACCTCAGCAAGTTCCAACTTGAACAAAGGCATTCAAGCAATGTACTTGTCCCTGCCTCAGGGCAGGAAGGTCCAAGCCATGCATATCTGGATTGATGCTACTGGAGAAGGGCTGCGCTACAAGACCCTCACCCTGGACTGTGAGCCCAAGTGTGCAGAAGAGTTACCGCAATAATATTTTGATGGCTGTAGCACTTTTCACTCCGAAGGTTCCAACAGTGACATGTATCCCCGCCCAGTTGCCATGTTTCACGTCCCTTTCCACAAGGATCCCAAAAAGCTGGTTTTCTGTGAAGTTTTCAAGTATAATCAGAAGCCTGTAGAGACCAATTTAAGGCATACCTGTAAACAGATCGTGGACATGGTCAGCAACCAGCACCCCTGGTTTGGAATGGAGCAAGAATACATTCTCATGGGGATGGATGGGCACCCTTTTGGTTGGCCTTTTGAAGGCTTTCCTGGGCCCCAAGGCTCGTATTATTGTGGTGTGGGAGAAGACAAGGCCTATAGCAGAGATATCCTGGAGGCTCAATACTGGACCAGCTTGTACACTGGAGTCAAGATCACAGGAACAAATGTCGAGGTCATGCCTGTTTAGTGGGAATTCCAGATTGGACCCTGTGAAGAAATCCGCCTGGGAGATTATCTGTGAGTGGCCCAAGTGGCCCATGTCATCTGGCATCGTGTATGTGAAGACTTTGGCATGATAGCAACCTTTGATCCTAAGCTTATTCCTGGGAACTAGAATGGCACAGACTGTCATACCAACTTTAGCACCAAGGCCAAGGAGGAGAATGATCTGAAATACAGTGAGGAGGCTACTAGGAAACTGAGCAGGTGGCACCAGTACCACATTTGTGCCTACCATCCCAAGGGAAACTTGGACAATGCCCGGGGCCTGACTGGTTCCACAAAACCTTCAACATCAATGACTTTCCCGCTAGTTATTGCCAACTGCAGTGCTAGCATCCACATTCCCTGTACTCTCAGCCAGGAGAAGACGGGTTATTTTATTGCCCTTCTGCCAATTGTGACCCCTTTGCAGTGACAGAAACCATCATCTGTACATGCCTTCTCAAGGAGATTGGCGACAAGCCCTTCCAGTACTAAAATTAAGTGGAAGATGCTTTTAGTGATTGAGCCTTTCCCAGTTTTTCATCCCACTGCAACTGTTTCCTCTCCCAGTTGTCTTAATTGTCCCCATTGTAACTCTAAGGTGGAATATCCTCATGCCCAGTGAACCTAGCTCTCTTTGGTCAGGATAGAGCAGTCAAGTTCTTAGTCTCTATGTACCCAGCCCCCATTTTCTTCCTATCACTGGAACTTTCTAATGTGTTAGTGGGTTGGGACAGGGAAAGGTGACCACTGCTTCCTTCTCTAGAAGTGTCCCTGTCCAGTAGATGTAGCTTTGTGTGGTGTTTTAAGGAGGAGAACTTTTTCTAAAGTATAGCTGAAAGGGCAGGCCTGACTAGTTAGGATGGCATGTCTCCTCTTGGTAGAAAGTTCTTAATCTTAAGGCTAACCCAACTCTTACAAGTGGAAGTTAGGAGAAGAGGAAGAGCAGGGGTTAGTTATCGCCTTGTGTCTCTCTTACTTGGGGCCACACACCCTTTGCAAGCACAGCTCAAAGCAGCAACAATGGCTGTCTTACCTTAAGAGAAGAAGAGTTGTTTACTGCTTGGTTCTCCACTTATAACACAAAAAAATGTAAAAACAAAATAATTATATAAGGGTTGGTTTTTCTAAAGGAAAAAATCGTGGGCTGGAAAGATGGCTTAGTGGTTTAGGCACTTGCCTGCAAAGCCAAAGTACCCAGGTTCAATTCCCCAAGACCCACGTAAGCTAGATGCAAAAGGTGGTGCATGTGTCGGGAGTTTGCTTGCAGTGGCTAGAGGCCCTGTCATACCAATTCTCTCTCCCCCTCTCCCTCTCTCTGTCTCTCCCCCACTTCTTCCTCAAATAAATAAATAAAAATAAAAATATTTTTAAAAAATCATCCTAGTCACTGGGTGCTAAATTTATGGTAAATTATTTGGTTTAGAACTAAGGGTCCCCTTTATAACTAGGGGAAATAGCGATGGGGAACATAGTACTGGAAAAATCAGTTATTTGGGGCTGTTCCTCATTACTAATAAGGATTTCCCTACCTGTTTTTGCAGGTGGTGGGGAAGGCTCACTTTATTTGCCATCTCTGAGCCCCATGCCTAACTCTAGAAGACACACATGTACTTGTTTACACGTGGGTTTAGAAGTGTGAGTTGGCTGGTCAACGTGAACATTGTTACTGACAAGGGGCTGTTGGGGTTATTTTCTGTTGGAATTAGCATGTCACTAAAGCAGGCTTTTTGATATTTTTTTTAATTAAAGCAAAAAACAGTTTTCAATTTTAATCAAATTTGTAGGGTTTCTAAGTCTAGTTTTATAGAATTGCCGGTTTGTTCCAACTTTTCCACTTGCTTCTTGGAGGAGCGGGGGTAGGGCAGACCTGGAGTTAAAACACTTGTAATTTTGTATCTTAGTGACTTGTTCTCCCAGCAAAATGTTCCTATCAAAATTCCTAAAGAGTGAGCTTTCCCATCATAATAAATCCAACCTGCCCATTCCCTGTGTCCCCTGCTGCCCTCTGGTGGTCCGTATGCTGTGGTTTTTCTCTTGGCATGACCGCTTCTAATTGGCATGTACAGTGTGTTCAGAGTCACATAACTCCTCATTGTAAACAAACTGGAACTGCCCAGAGCAGCGCTTATAAATCACTCTAACATTAAAAAAAAAAAAAAAAGTTGCTATTGGGCTGGAGAGATGGCTTAGCAGTTAAGCGCTTGCCTGTGAAACCTAAGGACCCGGGTTTGAGGCTTGATTCCCCAGGTCCCACGTTAGCCAGATGCACAAGGGGGCGCACGCGTCTGGAGTTCGTTTGCAGCGGCTGGAGGCCCTGGCGCGCCCATTCTCTCTCTCTATCTGTCTCTTTCTCTGTGTGTGTCTGTCGCTCTCAAATAAATAAACAAAAAAAAATGTTTTAAGATTTATAAAAAAAATAGTTGCCATTGAGGGCTGGAGAGAGAGCTCAGCAGTTAAGGCACTTGTCTCCAAAGCCTAATGATCTGAGTCAATTTCCCAGTACCCACATAAACCCAGATGCACAAATTGGCACATGTGTCTGGAGTTCCTTTGCGGTGGCTGGAGGCCCTGGCATATCCATTCTCTGTCTCTTTTGCCAGGCATGGTGGCGCACACCTTTAATCCCAGCACTTGAGAGGCAGAGGCAGGAGGATTGCTGTGAGTTTGAAGCCAGCCTGAGATTGCACAGTGAATTCCAGATCAGCCTGGGCTTTAATGAGAACCTACCTTGAAAAACTAAGAAAAATAATAGTTGTCATTAAGCTAGGGATGGTGGCACACACCTTTAATCCCGGCATTTGGGAGGCTGAGGTAGGATGATTACTATGTGTTTGAGGCCACCCTGGAGCTACAGAGTTCCACGTCAGACTGGACTAGAGTGAGACCCTAACTCAAAAAATAAAATAAAATAAAATAGTTGCCATTATGCTTGCTTCTCTGTTTCTAGTACCAGTACATAAAAGCCAGCATACTGTGGCAGGTCATTTTCACATTTCTTTAGGATAGGGTCCTGTGATTACCTCCATTCTAGGGTTGATGCAGCTGAGGCTAGAAGAGGTTAAGTAACCTGCCAAAGCCACACAGCTAGAAAGTGGCAATGCCAACTTCTAAACACAGAAGGTCTGGTGCAGTGTGCCTGTTCTTAAGGAAATTTTCTTACTGCCTCTAGGCTGCTATAACAAAATAACATTAGAAGAGGTGATTTCTCACTGGTCTAAAGTCAAGGAACTGCGTGTTCAAAGTCTTTTCTGGACATGCCCCTTCTTTCTTCATCATCACATGACCAAGGAATTGGCCACTTTCTTGGGCCTCTTCCACAACAGCGATAATCCCACTCACTGTCCCTACTTCATATTATTGCACTAGGCACTAGATTTCAACATATGAATTTTTAGAGGACAGAAACATTCAAACCATAGCAAACCTTGATACTGATGACTTAAATGTGTTCATAGAGGCTTGTGAGGCACATAAAAAGAGAGTGACTTGTAAAAGAGTCAAAAGATGACATTCCAGAAGAGACAGTGTGTCAGACTGATAGCAAAAAATTCAATTAGCAATCGAGAAAAACACAGATAATTCTATTCTTACCATTTCAGAAAATAATTTAGTTGAATATGTTTTATGCCGGATATTTTTTCAAGGTAGGTTCTCACTCCAGCCCAAGATGACCTTGAATTCACTATGTAGTATCAGGGTGGCCTTAAACTCACAGTGATCCACCCACCTCTGCCTCCCAGTGATGGGATTAAAGGCTTGGGCCACCATGCCAAGCTTAGATTTTTTTTTTTTTAATTTATTTATTTGAGAGCGACAGACACAGAGAGAAAGACAGATAGAGGGAGAGAGAGAGAATGGGCACGCCAGGGCTTCCAGCCTCTGCAAACGAACTCCAGACGTGTGCGCCCCCTTGTGCATCTGGCTAACGTGGGACCTGGGGAACCGAGCCTCGAACCGGGGTCCTTAGGCTTCACAGGCAAGCGCTTAACCGCTAAGCCATCTCTCCAGCCCCCAAGCTTAGATTTTTTAAAATATAAAATCATAGTAGGGGCTGAAGAGATGGCCTAGAGGTTAAGGTGCTTGCCTGCAATGCCTAATGACCCAGGTTCGATTCTCCAGTACCCACATAAAGCCAGATGCACAAAATGGTGCGTACATCTGGAGTTCATTTAGAGTGGCTAGAGGCCTTGGAACACCCATATTCATTTTTTCTCTCTCCCTCTCTCTTACCTCCCTCCTTGCAAATAAATAAATAAAATATTTAGAAAAACATACTCACCTACTGAAATTCATTCAAACATGTGTGCATATATGTATAACTTTAATTATGTATATATGTAAATTAATATATCAAATGTAAGATTATAATTTAGAATGTAAAACAGAAACCATGTTATGATTAAATTTAAAGATCATATAGTTTTAGACATTGTAGTAGTTGTTTTTGATATCCACAGATGAGGGGAATGGGAAAACAGCAACCCTGTAGAGCTCTGTGAGGTCATCTTCTCTCTCAGAGGAGTGTCAAGTACTGGTTGCTGCACTGGTCCGCAGTCGAACATCCAATCAACCCAAATCTCATTCGGAGGTGAAGAGTGACTGGTTTCATTAACATAGTCATTCATTTGCATTGACTCTTTTATTCAACAAATAATTTCTAAGTAGGTCCCAGGCTCTCTAGGCTGTCCCTTGAATGGCTTGGCCAAGGAGCATATTAGCCAAGCAGAAGAGCCAGGAGACGGGTCTTACAGACTAAGCTTGTAATGAAGTCTAAGTCTGGTCCTTGGCTGTGAAGGCTCTTAGAACACAGTCCAACTAGAATGGTCAAGGGGAGAACCAAGTCTCAGAAAGTGTCAAGGACTGTTGATTTCAAAGGGTGGATATTTTGACACCTCATTGGGAGCTCACATGAGTGACACCCTATAGTTCTGGATAGCTCACAAGAGGTGAAACACTCGTTTGGACACTGGCTGGTGATTTGCTTGTAGAGGCGGGGTCTTTGGGGAAGGTGCTGAGACCATTAGCTGTGCTGTTTCGGTTGCATGCAAGTTGGAAGAAGGTTGCAGGAAGGGCTTACATTCTAATGGGAGCTCTGGATTTCAAAACTTCACCACATGAGCAGTGTCCATCACCAACTAGAGATATGAATTGGAGCTCTAAGAGCACTGGGTCTCTATCAACACTAGCTTTGCACCATGTTGTCCAGTCTCCTCTGTTTTAGGCATGAGGTATCCATCAACACTAGCTTTGCAGCAGTCTCGGGGCCACGCTGTCCAGTCCCATTCTGTTCTAGTTACAATGTGTACAATGTCCGACTCTCCCAGGAACCCAGCAAGGCTAATGTCATTATCCCATTTTTAAAATGAAGAATGGGCTCGAGAGATGACTTAGTGGTTAAGGTGCTTGCCTGCAAAGCCCAAGGACCTAAGTTCGATTCCCCAGTACCCAAGTAAGCCAGATGCACATGGTGGTGCATGTGTCTAGAGTTTGCAATGGCTAGAGGCCCTGACACAACTATTCTCTCTGTCTGTCTCTCTCTCTCAAATAAATAAATTAACTAAATAGTTTAGGAATGAGGAAGATGAAATCCCACCAGTACATGATAGAGCCAGCCTTCATACCCTAGGATATCTGACCCAACCTAGGCTAGAGCCAATCCAAGCTCCAATCACTGAGCAGAAAAATTGAGTAATGAACATATAAGGCCTGGCCTGCAGTCTCAGTGTCCATATCTGAGCAACACAGAGTTGGAGAGTGGTGTGGTACTGAGCATTATGGGAATGCAATAGAAGTGAGCAGTTGTCCTAGTTAACATCCATGGCCAATTCCATGGAGCACGCAATGACATCCAACAGAAAAGTTCCTTGCTTTGCCTTCTAGGGCTTCCAGCTAAAGGTGCACATTTGTTTGTTTGAATATTGAGCTAGAGCAGGAAAATTGCTATATTTTTGCAAGTTATCTTTACTTTGAAAGCAAATTCAATCACAAGGAAGTGCTTCCCGTCAGCCCAGGTGCTGGCTGACTGGATGAATGAAGCAGCTCCTTCGCCCTTGCAGATCAGCTCAGTAGCTGCAGGCAAATCAAAGGAAAACATGTTTCCCCATAACCCCTTAGAGCTTGTCTGCTTTGTTTTGTGGGAGGTAGCAATTTATAGACCTATCTACATTATTTTCTAAAACTCAAGTATTTTGGAAGAACAGATGGAGCACCATACTGTATACACTAGTCATATATTTTGAAATATATTTCTTTTTGAGCAATTCAAACTTAGCAAAAGTTTGAAAGTGGTAAAGGAAACAATCCAAAGAACATGAGTGGCTGATAACCTAATGAGCAGATCCTGAGGCACAACCATGGCCTAGAACCCCCAGGGAAAGGAATGGGGAGAAGGAACCTGGCTGTGTCTAACTTTTGTGAATCCTGTGAGTGATGCTGATCTGTACCCAGTTTGATAATGGATTTCCTGTACACATACCTGGATGTTCCTCCTAGCACCTCATTTTCTTGAGACTCATATGTTCACCTACAAAACAACTAGAAAAACAGAAAAAGAAACTCCATCTGTTTTACATTTTCTAAGAGTTGTAAGTGTTGAGCAGGTTTTATATTGCCAGGAAATAACTTACAGAATTCATGTAGTCTTCACAAGAAATTAGCAACACTTGAAGAACTAACTGGTCCCCAGATAAGGAGTTGAGCTATAAATATTCCTCAGCTCAGAGGTTTTCATCATAAGACCATGCAAGACCTTTCTTTTAATTTTGTGACTATTTCTCTTTACCTTGTTCCCCACACTCATGTCATCCCTTCATAGAGATCCACCTAAATACACATTGTGTATGTGTGTAACTTCACATAAATGATAAATCTCTATAATAAAAATAAACTGTTTAACAAGTAGGACAGCTGTTTCAGGTATATCCATGTTCATATGTAGACTTTCAACATTGGCCTAAAGTCCCACTGTCATTGTCTCTGAGTCCAGCCTCTTTATCTTTCCCCAGTTGATGGACATTCATGTCACCTCAGGCTGCCTGCTGCCACAAAGAATTCATGTGTGACCTGCGGGCACCTGTGTGGAGCTATTTCTGGGATGTGTATCAGGAATTGGATCCTAGGTTCTTATGATGTATGCACATTTAATTTCAGGTTGGCTTCCTGAATTGAAAAGTACATGAGATGTTCTATCTCCCTACCAGTACTTGGCATGAAACATATTTTAAATTTTGTTCATTCATATGGCTGGGGGTGCTAGTTCATTGTTTTAGTTTTTGTACCTTGGATTACTGGTTTGAGTATCTTTTCACATTTCTTATGCATTTAGATTTTTCTCTTCTTTGTGTCTTTTCTCCATTTTTCATTCTTTATTCTCTAAGAATGAATCCTTTCTCAGTTTTAGATGATAAAGTAATTAACTTCCAACTTATAATTTCATAACTTATCAATTATTTCCCTTTTTGAACAAATATACTATTTCAAGTAGGTAACCCTAACATTTTTGTATCTTATGGTTAGTGATTTTAGGATTTTTTAAATATTTTATTTTTGTTAATTTGACAGAGAGAGAGGATGGGCATGCCAGGGCCTCCAGCCACTGCAAACGAACTCCAGATGCGTGCATCCCCTTGTGCAGTTGGCTAACGTGGATCCTGGAGAATCAAACCTGGGTCCTTTGGCTTTGTAGACAAATGCCTTAATCACTAAGCCATCCCTCCAGCCCCTAAGATTATTTTTATGAAATAATTTTCTACCCAAAATAAGTTTTTGATTTGTTCTTTCTTTGTGGATGAGGAAATTATTCATTATTCCATATTATTGCTTAAAGTCACACATAATAATTAGCTGTTTGCAGATTAAATAACAATATCCACATTCTTTAAACAATCAAGTATTATGTGCACTAGAAACATTTGTTTTACTGACAGATCTCAAAATTCTCGTCCTATAGCCTCTCAGCTTTCACCAAATTTTCCTTTCTGTCCCTAAGTTCTTGTAGAGTCTCAAGTTGCATTACAGCCAAGCTGGCTGAGATTTATAGCTTTGGTTCTCATTAAGTTAATTACTGCTTGTACTCCAGTAGAGACATTTCACTCAAACAGCGCAAACACCCTTTCTCTGTGATATCAATCCTATCTAGGAAAACACAGGGCTAGTATATGAATGGTACATCTCCTTAGAGTGTGAAATCACACTGTTTCTCTAAAGAGCACTCAGTAATAATCAGCAGTATAAGAGGAAAGGCTGGGGGACCGAAGAACTTATGACAGTGAAGAGTGAAACCTCGCTGTATCCCTCAAGCTCGCCAGTTCCAACACCTGTGTATGCTTTCTACAGAGCAGCATGTGAATTAGCTCCAGAGAACAGTCTTGAAGCAGTTGCTGTTTGGAAGTTTTTGGTAACCATCTCTGGCTTGTATCAGTTGGTGCCTCCATCCCTTCCAGCCCTATAGTCCTCACCTGATTGGGGTTGACCACATCATTTCACACTCTTTATTGCTGAGGTCACTTACCAAGGTTGGCTTTGAACTCTCCTGCTTTGATTTCTTGAGTTGGCAACATGGGCCCATGCAAATTTATTCATTTATTTGTGTATTTATTTAATTTGCTTTTTTCAACGTAGGGTTTCACTCTAGCCCAGGCTGACTTGGAAGTCACTCTGTAGTCTCAGGGTAGCCTTGAACTCACAGTGATCCTCTTATCTCTGCCTCCAAAGTGCTAGGATTAAAGGTATGTGTCACCACACCCAGCTGGCCCATGCTATTTTTAAGTCTCAAGAAGGATAAAGACAGCAGTACAGCAATCTGCTTTCTGTGTCATTGTTTCTACTTAGCCTTCTCTTTTTATTCATTAACTATTGTTGGACTTCACATTGAAGAAGCTCTTCCCCGCACCTCCCTTGGTGAACATTGGTGGAACCCAGCAAGAGTTCAACTGCGGTCTCAGCTTTGGTTGTCTTCATTTTCACTCCTCAACTAGAATCCCTCAAGGTTTGAAATCATTTTCTCCTCTTCCTGTCTTAAGTTAATGAATAAATATATTAAATTACATTGCTGAAGTTTTATTTCACATAATCATATATTGTCTTTAGCAAAAGAGAAATATTAACAAAAAGTAGGTACTTTTAAAAATATATTTTAGCTGGGTGAGGTGACACACACCTTTAATCCCAGCACTCAGGAGGTAGAGATAGGAGGATTGTCGTGAGTTCGAGGCCACCCTGAGACTCCATAGTGAATTCTAGATCAGCCTGGGCTAAAGTGAGACCCTACCTCAAAAAACCAAAAAAAAACAAATATATATTTAATTATTTGAGAGAGAGAAAGAGGCAAAGAGAGAGGGAGAATGGGTGTGCTAGGGCCTCTAGCCACTGCAAACAAACCCCAGATGTATGCGCCCCCTTGCACATCTGGCTTACTGGAGAGTTGAACCAGGATCCTTTGGTTTGCGGGCAAACTCCTTAACCACTAAGCCATCTTTCCAGCCCCAAAATTAGGTGCTTTTAAGTTTAGCCTTTTTCTTTTCTTTTCTTTGTATTTATTTATTTTGATTTTTGGTTTTTCGAGATAGGGTCTCACTGTAGCCCAGGCTGACCTGGAATTTACTATGTAGTCTCAGGGTGGCCTTAAACTCACAGTGATCCTCCTACCTCTGCCTCCCGAGTGCTGGGATTAAAGGTGGTATGCACCACCACACCTGGCATAAGCTTAGCCTTTTTCTAGGAAGACCAGAAAGTTAAGAAAATGCTTTATTAAGTGAAAGCTGCCTGAATTTCACAGCTTGAACTGAGGGAATCTCTAATCTTTGAAATGATCCTGATCATTCTAAAACAACAAATAATCAAATGCAAATTAATATAGCACCCTTATATTTTATGAAATTGTATTTCTCCTTAATGACTCTGATAGGGATTTATCAATTGTATTTCACATAAGCAAACTCAAATGTAAACAGCCTTCAACTTTATAATAAAGCATTAGTTCTTAATGCAGAAGATTGAGCAGATTTAAGTGAGCCTAACACATGCAAGGGAACTGTTGTTCTCTAGAAAATCTGATCCATATGGAAACCTGCTGTGGTAAGATTGCATTGTTATTCAGCTGTTATTCAAAAGGTTTTACATTCTCCAGTGATAGGGATGCTATTCTTTATGAGTTATCTGTTGTTTGCCTTCCATTGGACTGCCTCAATTAAGTCCTTGGAAACTCTTGCAGGAGGAACACAGAAGTGCATGTTCAGAGAGTGTGACACAATGGTTCTACAAATTGCATCAAAACTTTGGCTCTCCCTCTTTCTCTCAAATAAATAAATAAAAAATGTTAAAAAATAATAAAAATTTTTAAAAGTGGGGCTGGAGAGATGGTTAAGCAGTTAAGGCACTCACCTGCAAAGCCTAAGGACCCAGGTTCAATTTCCCAGTACCCATGTAAGCCAGATGCACAATGTAGTATGTGCATCTGCAGTTTCATTGCAATGGCCAGAGGCCCTGGTATGTCCATTCTCTCTCCCTCCCTCCCTCCTTCTCTCTCCCTCCTCCTTTACTCTTCCCCTCCCTCAAATAAATAAAATATTTTTTAAACTTTGTTTGGAGGTGGGGAGATGGCTCAGTTATTAAAGGCTTATAAAACCTGCTGGCCCTCATTCAATTCCCTAGTACCCATGTAAAGTCAGATGCACAAAGTGGTGCATGCATCTGGAATTTGTTTGCAGCAGCAAAAGGGCCTGGTATACCCATGAATGCGTCTTCTCTCTATATATTTCATAGATAGATTATAGATATAGATGATAGATACAAAAGCTTGTTTGTAGAACCCCATTTACTAACCCTTGTATAAAATGGAGCATTGAGTTTTAAAACTCCAAACCAATTTTGAACTGCCAAGTCATATGCTAAAGACTGTCTAGGAGCCTCCTCTGCTGTTGTGTTACAGGAAACTCTCTCACTGCAGTCCCATGATCTGTTTTCAGCACAGTCAAGATGAGCCACGGGTTGCAGCGCCTGAACCGCAGCACACAGGCTCATTCTACCTCAGCTGTACCTTTGCTCCCTACCTCCGCATGACTCCATCCTTTGTCTGATTCACAAACTACTCCAAGACATTGCTCTAGGGTGGGGATTTAGAACACTTCCTCAAACTGGTTGTTATTTACTGATTTTAGATGGTTGTTCTTGTTCTAATTCATTGTAGGAGGTGGAGCTTCTATCACAAAGTCAGTAGCAGTAATCTGCTTGCCCTTGATCTTCCATCATTTCCTTTGCCTCAGTTATACCTTATCAGATCTCAACTCATGTCTTGTTAAGATAATAATATCAACATCCTACAGTTTCACATTTATATTTTGACTGTTTGCACAAGCTCTGTATGTTTCCCTGAAATAAACTTCACACATTCTATTCTCCCAAGTAGATATATCACTGATATTCCTTTCCTCATTTTCAACAACGGTTCTTTGAGTCAAAAGTCCAATGCAGGGCTGGAGAGATGGCTTAGCGGTTAAGCGCTTGCCTGTGAAGCCTAAGGACCCCGGTTCGAGGCTCGGTTCCCCAGGTCCCACGTTAGCCAGATGCACAAGGGGGCGCACGCATCTGGAGTTCGTTTGCAGAGGCTGGAAGCCCTGGCGCGCCCATTCTCTCTCTCTCCCTCTATCTGTCTTTCTCTCTGTGTCTGTCACTCTCAAATAAATAAATAAATAAATAATTTTAAAAAAAAAAAAAAGTCCAATGCATACAAAGTGGTATTAGTCCGCCATATAATGTTTATCAGGTATTTGCTACATGCTAGGAGTCCCTGAAGGGATCCAGGCTAAGGGAGACAGATATGAACATGAAAGTTACATCCTAGACCACTAGTAGAGGGGCAGACCTAGAATCCCACTGTGTGCGTGCTATACTGCCCCTCGTCTGATGGATAGAGTCATCTAGTCATTTCCCAGGGTTGCAGCCCACGTGAGCAATGTACTAGGCGCTTTGGAGATTAATCTTCAGGTACGTCAGAATCTGCTATACTTTCACAGCTTAACCAAGATATACAAAATAAGCTGTGTGGACTAAAGACATAATCAGGCCATAAATACAAAAGAAAAAAAAACAGAAAGACAATATGTATTCAGCACATACTATGTGCCAGGACTTATTTTTGGTTCTTTCACTTACATTCTCTAATTTAATCCTCCTAACTGGGTTCTCAGGTATATATCATCCAAGTTTCACAGAGAAGGCAATTAAGTTTTAGAAGTTATAACATTGATGAACATTTCTAAAAATCATGTCATTTCTATACTGTATCACTTAAATGCCTCAGAAAACAGGTTTGAAATAATCAAATGAGAAGAATGTGACCTGCTTTATTACTGTGTCCCACTTTCCTTCCAACTCCATTTAGCTCTGTCCTTCTCCCTACTGTGTAAGGATATACCCTGTGACACCCTCAGGGCTTATCCCTGAACAAGTCAGACCATTATGAAGATTCTGGTAATTTCAAAAATAAATCACTTTGAATATGGCCCTCTCCTGTCATTCTCCTGTGAGTCACACCCAGCAGACTTCATGCCACAGCAACTCTTCAGGACCATGCTTCCTGGGCCACTGTAATGGCTCTAAACATAAACACTGCCTACTAAGACATAAGCAGGGTAGATGCCTTTCCTAACTGAGGGCCTCTCTTGTCTGTTTGAACAAAGCTGGTGTTGCAGTCAGGTTAGCATTGCTGGCAGAAAAAATAAAAACAGCCAAGAGCAGCTTGGGGGAAAAAAGAGGGAGCTTATTTTGGCTTACAAACTCTTGGGTAAGCTCCATGATGGCATGAACAAAGAAAGGGTGGACATCACGTCTTCGCCAACATTGGGTGGACAATAGCAACAGGAGAGTGTGCCAAACACTGGCAAGGAGACACTGGCTATAATACCCATAAGCCCGCCCCCAACAATACACTGACTCCAGGAGCCTTTAATTTCCAAATTACGGTCAGCTGGGGACCTAGCATTCAGAACTCCCAAGTTCATGGGGGACACCTGAATCCAACCACCACGGCTGGCAACAAACCCATCCTTGTGGTTTTCTTCCTGGTGGACAGTCATTAAGCTCTGATGCAGCTATTTAGTATCACAGAAGTTGCTGGATATACTCACTATGTGACCCAAACTTCTCAGAACTTAACATTCTAAAAAATGCCAGCAAGCTTCAACACATTGGAAATTTACTATATTCTAAAACAGCTTAGATATCAGTATTTGTCACATGTTCTTCCTTGGTATAACATCTAAAGGAATTCTCATTTAGCTGACTCACCTTCTCTGGGAGGTATTTACCCAACAGTCATCACTCATGTTTGCTCATGATGTATTGGGGTGATGAGCCAAGCTGATGTATACTCAGCTGGGCCTGGAGCCTGCTTAGTTTGGCACTGATTAATGATGTGTGAGGAGCAAGCAGTTTGCACAGCCACCTTAGAAACTCACTTAGCCAAAGACAAATAGCTAAAAGTTGCCTGATAGCAACAAGTAAGTGGGCTGTTAAAAAAGAGGAGTCATTTTAGAGACATCAGAATGACTTTTGGTTATCTTCACTAGAAAAGGACAGATGGTGGATGGAATTTTGGAATCTGGTTCTGTGGTAGTCACCATAGGATCAGATCTCAGAAGGAATATTAATGGCCCTTAAGTTATGATGAGGTTGTGTCCTAATAAACCTATAGTAAGTTGAACACATCAGAAGTCAAAAATGCATTTAGCTGGGCATGAGGATACATGTCTATAGTCCTAGCTGTACAGGAAATGGAGCAGAAGAATTGCTTGAGTGCAGGAATTCAAG
Source organism: Jaculus jaculus (assembly GCF_020740685.1). Lineage (NCBI taxonomy): Eukaryota > Metazoa > Chordata > Mammalia > Rodentia > Dipodidae > Jaculus > Jaculus jaculus. Next base: position 2,339,230 of record NC_059117.1, read on the forward strand.
GACAGCCTGGGCAATGCAGTATGTTGTAGTATGTTACCTTTTCATTGCTGACAGAAAGCACGTGACCAAAAGCAGCTGATGAGAGGAAAGTTATTTATTTTGGCTAACAGTCTTGAGGGGATGCTCCATGATGGCAGGAGAAGGGATAGCATGAGTAGAGGCTGCACATCACCTCCTTGCCAACATCAGGTGGACAACAAGTACAAGAGAGTGTGTCAAACACTGACTGGCAAGCGCAACTGACCATAACACACATAAGCCCACCCCTAGCAACATGTCTTCTGGTAGGCTCCAATTCCCAAATTGCCACCAGCTGTGGTGCAAGCATTCAGAACACAGACTTTATGGGAGGCATCTAATTCAAGCACCACACAGTGAGACCTCTTTTTTTATTGACAATTTCCATAATTACAGACAGTAAACCATGCTAACTCCCTACCCCGCCCCACTTCCGCCCTCACAAATCCGCTCTCCAACATATCCTCTCCACCTCTCAATTAGTCTCTCTTTTATTTTGATGTCATCATCTTGCCCTCTTATTATGAGGGTCTTTTGTAGGTATAACTAGGCACTGTGAGGAGACCTCATTTTTTAAAAATACGTTTAGAGCATGCATCCAGTTCTATCCCCAGTCACAGAAAAATCCAGGCATGATAATAAATGTCTATAATCCTAGTGCTGGGGAGGTGGAGCTGGTCTAGCCTAACTGATGAGTAACAGACCAGTGAGAGACCCTGTCTCAAAAAAAGGTGGAAGCCAGGTGTGGTGGCATACACCTGTAGTCCCAGCACTCAGGAGGCAAAGGTAGATCAAGGCCAGCCTGAGACTACATAGTAAATTCCAGATCAGCCTGGGCTAGAGAGAGACCCTACCTCAAAAAATAAAAAACAAAAAAGAGGTGGACAGTGTATGAGGACCAACACCTGAGGTTGTCCTCTGGCGACCACACATTCACATGTGCAGCTACATATACATGTACATACACACATGCCACATATTAAAATGTGTTTACTACACAACCTACATGACTATCATATCTTAATAACACAGGGCCCTGTGCAGTATCTCAGGGTCACTGACTGGCAACTATGGCTCACTTGCCACTGCCCAATATCAATAAAGAGAGAGAATGAATCATTCCATACATTGTTAGCCCAGGAAAAGATCAAAACTCAAAAATACAGTTTCTACTAAATACATAATTCCTTTTTACCATCTTAATATAAAAAATCATAAGCTGGGCTGGAGAGATGGCTTAGCGGTTAAGCGCTTGCCTGTGAAGCCTAAGGACCCCGGTTCGAGGCTCGGTTCCCCAGGTCCCACGTTAGCCAGATGCACAAGGGGGCACACGCGTCTGGAGTTCGTTTGCAGAGGCTGGAGGCCCTGGCGCGCCCATTCTCTCTCTCTCCCTCTATCTGTCTTTCTCTCTGTGTCTGTCGCTCTTAAATAAATAAATAAATAAAAATTTAAAAAAATATTTAAAAAAAAATCATAAGCCCATTCATCATAAGCTGAAAACCATCTATATCCATAAAATTGCCTTGTATCTTGGTACTTTAGGTCTTATGATTATAAACTTACATCTGGTTCTACTTTTCATTCACTCCTTAAGACAAAATATGTAGGTATGATAAAAAATAATGCACAAAGTATAATCAAGTATTTTGAAACTACCTGAAAAGATCTTATACCAAAGAGGAAGAATTTGTGTCCTTACTTTTTCTGTACAAATAAGCCTTACACTGAAAAAAAGTTTTCTTATGGCTGATTTGTACTTACTTTGCCATATGCATTTTTTATTTTTATTTTTCCCCTTCTTATTTCATTCTCCCTTTGTACTATGCTTGTTTGACATCCATTCCTTTATTCAAATTTTCTCCTTTTCTTCTCTTGCTATTATTTAGGTGAGGCATAAGGAAAAGATATGATAGCCTTGAAATAGTAGAGAAAATAGTATCTGGGGAGTTGTCTCAGTGGTTAAAGGTGCTTGCTTTGAAAGCCTGATGGCCTAGTTTCAGTTCTTCAGTACCCATATAAAGTCAGATACACAAAGTGGCACATATGCCTGAAGTTCTTTTTCAATGTCAGGAGGCTCAGATATGCCCATTCTTATTCTCTCTGTCTGATATATGTATATACAGTTAAGGTGCTTGTCTGCAAAGCCAAAGGATCTTGGTTCAATTCCCCAGGACCCATGTAAGCCAGATGAACAAGGTGGTGCATGTATCTGGAGTTTGTTTACAGTGGTTGAAAACCATCATGCCCATTCTCTCTCTCTCTTTCTCTCTCTCTCTCTCTCTCTCTCTATCTATCTATCTATCTTTCTACCTCTCAAATAAAAAAATAAAAATCTTAAAATATTGTAGAGAAAATGTCTCATGTTTTAATGGCATGCCCAAATTAACCACAAAACTTTCTTTAACTTTTCCCTTCCAGAATAAACCTTTTATCTAGAACAATGATAATGTTTGTCCCTGACAGAAACATCTTTCTCTGTTTCACTGTAAGTTCCATGGGCAAGGCCTAGCCCAAGACTTGAGGGATATCTATGTCCTAAAGATAAAATAACACTTGTTTGGAGGAAATTTTCTTTTTAATTTTTTAAAATTTATTTATGAGTGAGAGAAAGACACAGATAGAGATGAGAGAATGGGTATACCAGGGCCTCTAGCCACTGAAAAAGAACTCCAGACACATGTGAGACCTTGTGCATCTGACTTATGTGGGTCCTGGGGAATTAAACCAGGGTCCTTAGGCTTTGCAGGCAGGCACCTTAACCACTGAACCATTCTCCAGCCCTGGAGGAAAATTTCTCACAAGCCCATCCACACCACTCAAATCAAAAGTTACAAGGTGGGGCAGACATGGTGATGCACACCTTCAATCCCAGCACTCAGAAGGAAGAGGTAGGAGGATTTGCTGTGAGTTCAAGGCCAGCCTAAGACTAAAGAGCGAGACCTTACCTCAAAAAAAAAAAGCAAAAAATAGGGCTGGAGAAATGGCTTAGCGGTTAAGCGCTTGCCTGTGAAGCCTAAGGTCCCCAGTTCGAGGCTCAATTCCCCAGGACCTATGTTAGCCAGATGCACAAGGGGGCGCACGTGTCTGGAGTTCGTTAGCTGTGGCTGGAAGCACTGGTGCACCCATTCTCTCTCTATCTCTATCTGCCTCTTTCTCTCTCTGTCACTCTCAAATAAATAAATAAATAAATAAAGCAAAAAATAAAAAGTTACAAGGAAACCCAAGCACATTTGGAAAGAACATAGAAATGAGCAAGAATATGCCAAGAGGCAGTATGAGCAGAAAATCGCAAAGCCAGGTGGCCATGGACTGGCTTCACTAGACCTCTTTGATGTTTGTTTATTGCTTCATCCTCCACCCAAAGACCTTTTATGTTCACTACTTCCTGGAAGATAGAATTCACATCACATCATCCCACATGGCTATTAGCTCCATTTGCACTCAACCTGTATGGCTCCTCTTGCCTCCTCTTAGATGAATAATGATGAACGACAGCCACCAAAACTACTTGACAGCATTCTCCTTTTAGTCCTTTCCCCACTCTGAAAAGTCTATCCTGCACTGTCCATTGTGTTGTGAATCTAAAACTTAGGGATAGGATATTCAGACATTCTCCAAGGGTACACAGATGGTAAGTGAGAGAGCCTGACTCAAGTGTTCACACTTTCCTTGGACCTTCCTCTGAAACCAAATTGACCTTGTGCAGCTGCCTTTCCATAACCACCCATTCCTCCTTTCTGACCTAAATCACCCCTTTCAGGACCCTCTGCTCAGGTATGTTTTCTAACTACTCCACTGGGCCAGGCTTCCTCCTTTGACTCATATAACACTTGGGGTCTCATTTGACAGTTGACAGAAGCACACAGATGGAAGTTGTGATTTTTCTGTCCTATTGTAAGTCACAAGAAACCCAAACTTCAGGTGCACATCCCTGCTTTACCACTTTCTAGAAAGTAGGTGATTTTGAGTAAGTAAATTCTTTTTGTAAAGTGTGTGTGTGTGTGTGTGTGTGTGTGTGTGTGTGTGTGTGTGTGTGTACACATGTGTATGGGCACTCCAGTATCTTTTGCCACTGCAGATGAACTCCATACATATGCACCACTTTTTGTCTGCCTTTACATGGGCACTGAATTGAACCCAGGCCAGCAGACTTCACAAGCAAACACCTTTAACCACTGAGCAATCTCCCCAGCCTCATAAACAAGTCACATAATTCTGTTCTGAAAATGCTATATCTTGACCTCTAACAGCTGACCCAGCCCAAAATTCCAGGATTCTAAACTTAGTAAATACATATCTGCACATTATAGAATTAATTAAGAGTTGCGTTCTATGCTAATTTGAGACCACAGCACCTCTCCTTTCCACTGTTTAGCTGAATATGTATGCAGAAGAGGGGGAAATTAGTGTTGAGAGACCAATTTGCTCTTTCATTTATTTGCTTGTTTAGCAGTTCTTTCATTTCTTTTATTTATTGCTGGCATTGAATATTCCTATTACTTCCCATAATCCTTCCTGAATGTTCTATAAGCCTCACTTCTGCCTTTAAAAAAAATTAATCTTGGCCAGGCATGCTGGCGCATGCCTTTGATCCTAGCACTCAGGAGGCAGAGGTAGGAGGATTGCCAAGAGTTCGAGGCCACCCAGAAAATGCAGAGTGAATTCCAGGTCAGCCTGGGCTAGAGTAAGACCCTACCTCCAAAAAAAAATTAATATTTTTTAACAGGATTTTAAATTATTTATTTATTTATTTTGCAAAGAGAGAGAGAGAATGGGCATGCCAGGGCCTCCAGCCACTGCAAATGAACTCCAGACATGTGCTACCTTATGCATCTGGCTAATATGGGTCCTAGGGTATCGAACCTGGGCCCTTAGGCTTTGCAGGCAAATACCCTAACCTCTAAACCATCCCTCCTGCTCAATCTTTTTTAATATCTCATTTTTATTTACTTATTTATGAGAGAGAGAAAGAGAAAGAGAATAGATACACCAGGGCCTCTAGCCACTGCAAATTAACTCCAGATGCATGCACCACCATGTACATATGGCTTAAGTGGGATTTGGGGAATAGAACCTGGATCCTTAGGCCTCACAGACAAGCACTCTAACCATGAAGCCATCTCTGTGGCCTTCACTTCTGCTTTTGGGAATCATAGTTACTGGTTTGGGTTAAGTTCTCAGGTATAAGGAGGTTTTTTTTTTTTTAATAACCAAAGAATAAAGTTCCTTTCATGGTGTAAATCTCAGACAAGGAAACCTAGACAAAAACCAAGAAGTACTTGATAACATTTTAACATCACAGGTGTTTCCTGTACAAAGTGAAAAGATACGATGACAGCCTCATAATTACTGACTTGCATAGGAAAATGAATAGCTACTGATTAAAAGGACCCTCCAGGTTCCGTTGAGGTCTTCTGCCCCACCTGCAGTGACACTCTCTTTGCTGCTGAAATCTTTAATAACTTTCAGCTCCTGCAGTTGTTCATATGTTCATTTCAGAAGGTGTGGTTCTGCATATCACAACAGATACTATTGTGCAAAGTAAGAATCATCTCTGTTCCCCCCCCAAATCTTTCTTTTCTTGGCGCGCGCGCATGTGCACGCACATGTGTGTGTGTGTTGCATGTGGTATATGCATGTGTATGTACTGATGTGGCACCCTGTGGGCTTGCCTGCAATGGCTAGAAGATAACCTGTTTTTCCTCATTATGGAGTCTCTTACTGAATCTAGCATTTGCCATTCACTGGACCCAGTGATTCTGAAGTCTCCACAGAACTAAGGCTACTGATATGGATGGTTATGCACAACTGTTTGTATAGGTTCTGGAGATTCAAACACAGGCTTCTCAAGTTTCTTCAGGCCCTCATACTTGTACAGAAAGCACACTTAACCACTGAACTATCTCTCCAGTCCCCCAAAATCTTTGAATCCTAATTTTTACTTGTCAGATATTCATGCTAATTCCCAGACAGTTTCATAGCAATAGTAAAATAAAATTATTATGTTGGGTGAATTTTATTTATAATAATCACCTTTCTCATTTGATTGGTACTTGAATACCTGCTACTCACTGGGAGATGTGTATTTACTAATCTTTTCACCTACTTCATGCAGTAGCATTTGTTAACTGTTAACTACAGGTTAAAGTGAAACACATCTTTTCATTCAACTCTAATACTATAAAATCAACAGCAGTGTGAAATTTCCATTGTAGCAGTTTAAAGCTCAGGCTTCCTAATTACAGGATTCAGTGCCTCTTCTGTCATTTACCCATGTAAGTTACCCAAATTTTTGTTTCTGGAACTGAAAAAAAATAAGGATAGTCTGTACTTGGTAGGTTTGCGATGAAGATATAATGACTTTAAAGATACCAAGCTCAGTGCATTGTGCCTCTACCAAATGCTAACAGTGCTATGAACCTGACAGGTAAGTGCTTCGCATTTGTGCATTATGACTGGCCCTTATGAGTTTGCCTAATATTCAGAGGGAGGATGGCATCAAACGTGTTCTCAGTTAAAAAGTATATTTTCTAATTCAAGAATGAGATGTATTTGTGAGGTCCAACACATCAGATATGTTTTTCAAATAAACTGAGAACTGCCATAGATTAACACTGACTTATTCTTAAAGCTTGCTTTAGTTGTCACTGCACATGATGCCTTTTTTTAAAACATTCATCCCTCACACTTTATCTTTTAAAAAATGCCAAAAACATGGCATTAATTCTCCTAAGTAATGCATTACTTAAAAACAGGGGCAACTTCAGAGAAAGGCATTGTTCAATGATTTTATCATTTTGGAACATTATATGACATGCTTACATGCTGCCCTAGAAGACATGGTTTTCTAGAGTCATTGTCATATGCAGCACAGGACTATGAAACCAAGCTCTCATATCAGTTATATTTTTGTAAATTTTTGTTGTTTTTGAGAAAGACTCTTGCTTCAAATTCATTGTGTAGCTGAGGCTGGCCTTGAACTCTTGATCTGCCTGCCTCAGCCTCCCAAGTAATGGAATTACAGGCATCTGCCACTACACTCAGGTGTTCAACTTGTTTTTTGAACACCATTGTTATACAAGTATTGATCACTTCTAAAACTCCTTAGTAAATTTTACTCAGTTTATAATTCTAAGAAAGTTTCTTAGAGATTGAGAATACACAGAAAATTTTTCTTAGAAATGCAAATGATTGAAAACTTTAGAAAAAAACTAAAGGATTTTTTGTGCCAACACCAGAACATCTGATGTCTTGTCACTGCTTTGTTCATTCAGTGGCATTTCTCAAGCTCCCCTAAGTGCTTGGCCAAAAGGCCCATGACTATTTCCTTACCACAAACATTACCCCATTTCCAGAGACAGTTGGATGGACTTCACTGACCAAGATGGTGGTGATGTTTAGTTATTGAACTTGAATAATCAACTTTCATGAGGACATAAAATTAACACAGCTTCAGATTCTAAAAATCCTCAGACTAATCCACAAGGAAATTTGGTTAGTGGATATTGGGACTTTATTTATTTATTTGGCAGAGAAAGAGGGAGAGAGAGAGAGAGAATGGGCATGCCAGGGCCTCCAGCCACAGCAAACAAACTCCAGATGTGTGCGCTCCCTTGTACATCTGGCTAACATAGGTCCTGGGGAATTGAACCAGGGTCCTTTGGCTTTGCAGGCAAATGCTTTAACCTCTAAGCCATTCCTACAGCCCTGACATTGGAACTTTTAAGAAAACTTGACCCAGGGCTGGAGATATGGTTTAGCAGTTAAGGCACTTGCCTGTAAAGCCTAAGGACGCAAGTTAGATTCCCCAGGACCCACATAAGCCAAATGCACAAGGTACGTATGCACCTGGAGTTCGTTTGTAGAGGGTAGAGGCCCTGGCATGGCCATTATCTCTATCTCTCTCTCAAATAAAAAAAAATAAAATATTTATTTTTTTAAAAAAAAACCTGATTGACAGTTATTGGTACACTAAGATTACCTAATGTTTACCAACATCAGAAATAGAGAATGGGTGCCATTTGTGAATGCCACAGTCAATTAATTGGCAATAATTTTTTACATGCCAAGTCCTGGTTCAACAGGAAAAAAAAAAAAAAAAACACTGTAATGAAGTAGTGATAACTGCCACTGGCATAATAAAGAAGAGTGTTTGTATGTATGTTATATAATCGAATCAATGCAGTTTCCGGCAGTGGACGCACAAGTAAAGCAAGGACCATATTCAAGAGAAAGCATGGCAGAAACAGTGGATTCTTGGAAACCACAGGGACATTTACCTTCACAGCTGTGAAAAGTATGACCAAAAAAACCCTCAGAAAGGACAAGACACTGAGCAGAAAAAAATGCAAGAGCTATTTCAGATCTCCCTGGGGCTTAGTAGATATATGGACCACCAATCCAGGCTTTGCAGAGTTAGTTTTGCCACTTGTTTTTAAAGGTATGATATCATTTGACCCAGGCTGGTCTTGAACTTGCTATGTAGCTGTATCATCACTATGAACAAAACCAGGAAACTTAGAAAGGAAAGGGTTTATTTTTGCCTTGAAGCTTTGAGGGGAAGTTTCATTCTGGTTGTAAGGCAAGGCAGATCAGATGCCAGAATCTAGTTTGCCACATTGTTCCAGCAGTCAGGACTCAGAAGATAAACAAGAAGTGGGACAGATTGGAGCTGGAAAGTTTGCTTAGTGGTTAAGCACTTGCTTGTGAAGCCTAAGGACCCCGCTTCAAGGCTCGATTCCCCAGTACCCATATAAGCCAGATGCACAAGGTGGCACATGCATCTGGAAGTTTGTTTGCAGTGGCTGGAGGCCCTGGTGTGCCCATTCTCTTTCTCTCTATCTGCCTTTCTCTCCCTCTCTCCCTCTCTCTCCCTCTCTCTCTCTCTCTCTCTCTCTCTCCCTCTCTCTCCCTCTCTCTCTCTCTCTCTCTCTCTCTCTCTCTCTCTCTCTCTCTCTCAAATAAATAAAATAAAATAAATAATTTTAAAAGAGAAATGGGACAGATCACAAAAATCTCAAAGCCCACCTCCAGTGACCACTTCCTCCAGCAAGGTTCTATCACCTAAAGGTTCCACAACCTTGCCAATCAGTGCCACCAGCTAGAGACCAGGTATTCAGACACATGAGCCTACAGAGGGTATATTACATTCAAACCACCACAGTAGTCAAGAATGACCTCAGACTCCTGATCCTCCTACCTCCTCCTCCTGAGTGCTTGGCCTATAGGTGTACACCACCTCACCTGATGTTTTATGTTGCAGAAGGTCAAATCCAGGGCTTCATGTATAATGGGCAAGTATTCCACCAACTGAGCTACATCCTCCGCCTCACTCCTGCCACCTTTGCTGTCAGAGCTTTGTGGTACTAATGTAAAGGTTCTCCTTTAAAGATGATACATTGTGATTCCTTTACTTTGGAAAGTGCTCTTTTCTGGGATACTGTAATAACTAGCCAGAGAAAAGAGAAGGCCTCGGGATTGATGAGATGCCCCCCTTTCAACCATCTTGGAGAAATAAAACAGGACATCAGTATAGCCATGTTGACCAGAGTTAATCTATCACTGCTTCTGCTATGAACTCTCTTGCTTCCTGCTTAAGACTATCATAGGAATTTGTTCCTGCATTCACAAAGACTTTCCAGAAGTCATTTTGTTCCAGACATGTAACTCTAGAAATACAGTCTGGTTGACCTTCAATCTACTGGTTGGAAGGGAATATTTTCTAAGCAGGAAGGACTTTTTCAATCTAGTAGTAATAAAAAGACAAATGAGATATAGTTTCTTACTTTGAAATGCTTTTCCTTTGAAAGGACCTACTAGGGAAACAAGTAGTGAATAAATATTACTATTGTCTCTAAGAAATACAATTGTTGAAACCACAGGGTAAGAATAGAAATATGCTTGTTGTGGGAAAAAAATGGGTGTGCTTACCTTACTTTTCTTTCTTTGGCCCAAAATCATATCAGCAGTCCATATTATAATAACACTTAGTGGAGTTCATTGTGACTTGTGTACACACACCTTCTCCCTGTGGGCTCAGCCTTCCAAGTACTAAGTTGAAGGCATGAGTCACCATGTGCAGCTTGAGTCTGATGTTTTATGAAAAGGTGAAAGAATTTGAAGGACATCCCTCAACCCTCCATAGCCATAGATTCTGCATCATGCCCCCCTGCCCCCAGCCATGGATCAAGAATACTCTGGGGGAAAATATTTCTCTGCTGAATCTGTGCTGGCTTCCTGCTGTCATTATACCCTAAACAACATATTATGGCAACTACTGCAGAATATTGATATAGTATTGAGTATAATCTAGAAATGATTTGAAGAAGAAAAGATGTGGGTAGTTTGTATGCAAACACTACAGTTTAATATTTTATTTATTTGCAAAGAGAGAGAGAGAGAGAGAATGGGCATGCCGGGGCCTCTAGCCACTACAAACAAACTCCAAATGTTATTCGTGAGGGCACCAGGAGGACCTTAGCCTGTGAAGAAAATGGGCGAGAGAGGGGAATGGACTCAGGCAAACCAATGCTTGTCGAGAGTCGTTTATTCAGCCAGAAGGCTCATCTTTTAAAGTCAGTTTTAGGTAGGGGAGGGGTAAGGGGAGTAGAGGGTGAGACAGTACAGAATCTTCTTGCACAAGACATGAATCATATGGAAGACATGAATCATATGGAAGGGGGTCAGGATGACCTAGGTGGTGGAAGGTTACAAACTCTTCTTGGCCTCAGGCCAGAGACATTATGGTTGTTCTGGGAAGTCATATCTCAGGGGCCTTGATACTGCAGGCGCAGAGCAGAATATTTGTTCTTTAGCCAGAATGCAGCGGGGGTGGAGGAGGGGGTAAGGGAAAGATGAAGCATTTCTTAAGGGTGGTCCCCAACAAATGTGCCACTTTGTGCATCTGGCTTTATGTGGATAAAGGGGAATCGAACCAGGTACACTAGGTTTTGCAAGCAAGTGCCTTAGTTGCTGAGCCATCTCTCCAGCCCTGCTAGGGTTTCACTCTAGCTCAGGCTGACTATATAGTCTCCGGGTGGCCTTAACTCACAGCGATCCTCCTACCTCTGCCTCCCAAGTGCTGGGATTAAAGGTGTGTGCCACCACGCCCGGCTACAATTTTTTAATAAGAGTTGAGCATCTTCCAATTTTAATACCCATGTGGGTCCTGGAACCCTTCAACATACCTAGGAATAATTGTATATGTCACTGAGTGTTGACCAGTGGGCCCTGATGTCCATCACAGCCCCCATATGGGATGACATCTAACAGGGCAAGTCCATGACAGCCCCCATATGAGATGATTTCTAACAGGGCAAGTTCATCACAGCCCCCATATGGGGTGCTGTCTCCTCATGGAGGGCTTGCTGAAACGGCCATGCAGCTTTCCTCTGGGCTTGGCAGCTTTGCCTGATGGCAGTCCGTGCTTTCCATACTCCAATCTCCCTGTGGTATGCTTAGAAAAAGTTTATTAACTATCCCTTCCACAGAAGCATATTGTCCCATTTCATTTTTCACTATTTAGCAGTGAGTATAAAACAGGCTAAGAGATCTAAACATGCAAGACTTCAGGTTTTACACTCAAAAATGAGATCAGAGATACTTCATCTATTTCTTAATGTTGACTAATCTTAGCATCATGGGAGGCTGACTTATCGAGCTCAACTATATTCTTCTCCCCTTCATTAATTCCACAAATATTTATAAAGTTCACAATGAGATAGAAAAAATGTACAGATGAATTTGGTGAAACCCCAGCCTTCAAAGGAACCACCATTTGCTCATTTGTCCAGACCTTTAAAATGAATGAAGAAGGTTGGGCATGGTGGTGCACGCCTTTAATCCCAGCACTCGGGAGGCAGAGGCAGGAGGATTACCATTCACCATGAGTTCAAGGCCACCCTGAGAGTACATAGTGAATTCCAGGTCATCCTGGGCTAGAATGAAACCTTACCTCGAAAAAAAAAAAAAGTAAAGAAAAAAGAGACAGTGATAGGAGCTCACACACATTGTAAGCAACTTATGATGCTTAAAGAGATATCTCTATATACTATTTGTTCATTCATAAAGCATGAGAAATTCTTTATGATTCCTGGAATCATAATGATGGACAGAAGAAAGAGAAGGAGAGAGGAAGGGAGTTAAGGAGGGAGAGAGAGGGAAGGAGGGAGGGAAGAAGAAGGGAAGGAAGGAAGGAAAGAAGGAGAGAAGAAGGGAAGGAGGGAGAGAAGAAAGGAGGGAGGGAGGGAGAGAGGGAAGAGTTGCGGGAAGATCCAATTACTTCTTCTATTAAATTCCCCTCCTAACTTTGGGGAGCTCTCAGCAGTCAGTTCCTCATTCCGCTACCCCTACCACCAGGCTTTAAGAGAATAGGAACCCTGGCTGCTCCTGTTCAAGAGACTTTCCAGTTGGGAGGGTTTGGGGGAATTTCAAAAAACTTTTTTTTTTTTTTTTCAAAAAACTTTTCAAAAGACTGCTTTTAGCCTTCATGCTGACAAAGTGTGGATGAGTTTTGTCAGCAAGTATTAGAAAGCCAAAAAGAAATGTGGTTACTAAAAATGTGCTTCTCTTTACCCTATCCCACTAGAGAAAAACTAAGAAATGTATATTTTCTCTCATTCTCTCTTGCTTTGACTGACTTGCTTGACCTGTTATTTATTTAAAGCTGTAAATTAAATGCCACCCACTAATGACTAATGTGATTTACTGGGCCTTCTCTTTGCCTGAGGCTAACTCTTTCAGATGCTGGTGAAAAAAGCTTCTTGTCAGACCAGAGCCTTCAATTAGCTAGCCAGCAAATTAAGGCTGATTGTTGTATTAATTTGACTCCCTGTTTCAATGGGAGGAAGGCAGTTTGTCACACAGATGTTTGCCTCCTGATCTCACTGGGCTCAAGGGCAGGCAGAAAGAGAAAGCAGTGACCCTCAACCTCTCCTCTTATGCCTCCTCCTGTGCACTGGCCTCCTGCAGATGTTGGAAACCAGGAGAAGGATCCAGCTTCCCTGTTCACAGTTGTTCATCATGCCTAATGCTGATTGATTTTGATGAATCATTGGTTAAATGGTTCGCTACTTTTACCAGCCATAAAAATGCCTTAAACCTTAAGTTAAAAGGGTTTCTTGGGAGGGAGCAGGGCAACTGTTAATGCCTCTCATCTTTGTCTTTGGAAGAGAGCATCTCCTGATTTGCATCTGCCTGGGACTACAGGGTCAAGTGTAAAATAATGACTTAGGGTGGGGGATGATACCAAGGTACTCCAAGATCTCTGTTTGGATGAAGCTCAAATTGGCAGGATGCTTAAAGCTGCTCAAGCATCACTTCAGGCTGACCTTCTGTTCCGGCTTCATCAAAAGCTGAAAACCAGAGTGAGGCAGTGATGGAGCTGAGCTCCCCCTCCCACAGCATCAATGCCTTCTGTTTAGCTCTAGGAACATTTGCCCTCCCTGGGCTCTCTTAGCCCTGCTTGGACACTACCAACCACATGCTTGCCCCCTTAGGCTTTGCACACATCTTCTGCCCTGCTCTAAGCAAATGTATGGACACTAACCCTGACTGCTGCTCAAGGAACTGTTGGCTACCCTTGCTAAAATGGGCCTGACTGAAATAGACAGATTCCTTCAGCACAGTGGCTGTGGCTACCTAAGAGAGGCAGCCCAGGAAGCATGGTCCGGCCCCCCTCCCCACCCCGTGGAGGGTGGCATCTGAGGAACTTGCCCTTATTTCATGTCCTCAGTGAAAGCACTGATGCTGCCCTGACTGTAGGAGAAATATGGACAACAGCTGCTAAGGACTACACTCTACAGACTCTGTAGGTCACAATGGGCAGGTAGGACTGAGGGCAGAAGCAGCCCCTCCCCTTTCCCTGGAATGACTATCTTCTGGCATTCTTAGAAGAACTGGTTTTGGAACCAATTCAGAATTAAACTCTCCAGGGCTGGGAGATTGAAGAGAGGAAGATGTCAGGGGGGTGTGCTAACTATAATTTAAAATATGAGACAAAGACATATGGAAACCCACCTCTTTGTTAGGTAATATAAAAACATAATAAAAAAAAAGAGTTGGGGTAGAAGTACCTTGCATGGGTAGATAATGCTGCTTCCAGAAGCTACAGCTTATTATTAGGAAATCCCAGTGCCTGGGTGAGTAAGGAGCCCCTGAGGCCCTCAAAATAATATAGGCTCTTTCTACAGCTGTTGGTTACCCACCCAGAACTAGATGGTAAGAACCTGTTGCTGAAGACACCACTTGTTTTGGTTGCAGAACACTAAGAAGTCAAACTGAAACTGAGCTGGAAGCCTCCTCCCTGTTGGCCAGCAGCCATAGTGTTGGACGGTGCTGTGCAGTCTGCTGGAGGAGGAAAGTCACTAATTATCTTAACTGTCAGCATGTCCTACAAGCTACACAGCAGGTAGCAGGCCAGTCAAGGTGTGACCACAAGTGCAATAGCAGTGTGACTGTTATGGGAGGATCCAGCTGTTCTCTGATTAGATTTGGGGCCTGCTTCACGGAGGTAATTCATGCCTGGTTCTAAAAGCCTAGTCAAAAGTGCATGGCTGGGAGGTAATAAAGCCCCAGGAGGGAAGTGACTACTGTTGTTTAGCTAAATGGATATGCTGTGCCTATCAAATTCTCTTCTGAATATTTATATTTTCTGCCCATCACATATGGTAGCAAAGTGTGTAATTCAACCTTGATCAAATTTAAATCACCAATTATGCATCATGACAAAATATCATTAGAGAGCATTCATTTCTTTGATCCTCCTTGCTGCTGATGTGATGATATGATCTTGGCTGCCTGCTCCTGCCATGCTTTCCCCACCATGATGGACTGTACCTTCTGAAATTATTCAAATGTCTGAAGAACACCAAGTAATCATCTGAGGTTACTTTTGAGACTCCCATCCAACTTCTGGGTGATACCAGAAATGGTTTAAATGGATACCTCAGGATAAACCCCTGCTACATCTCAGTCGTACAAAACTAGTAGTCTGCAGAAAGAATGTGGAAGAGTTTGGGACTTTGGCCTAATAAAGCTCTAGAATGATATAAGTAGAGATTAATGGGTCATTCTGGTGGGAGTATCTGCTAGAAGACCAGATAATGAGAGAAACACAACAGTGGTCACCTAAGATTACAGAGTGGAACAAGGACTCTTGGGAACTGGGCTAGACACATTCCATGGGATATTATGGCAAAGAATCTGTCTACATTCTGCCCATATCCTACGAACTTAAATAAGACTAAATTTAAAAGTAATGGACTAATGTGTTGGGTGGAAGAAATTTCAAGGCTGAAAAGCATTGAGTCTACAGTGACTGCTCTTATTCAGGTCTATGGTGAAAGAGTGGAAAGTGGGGCAGAAAGATAAAAAATGTAAAGTTTGGGGCTGCAAAGATGGCTCAGTAGTTAAGATGCTTGAGTACAAAGTCTAATGACCTGGGTTTGATTCCCTAGTACCCATGTAAAGCTAGATGCACAAGTAACCCATGTGTCTGGAGTATGTTTGCAGCAGCTAGGAACCCTGAGGCTCCCATATTTATTCATTTATTCATACATTCATCCTCTCTATCTCTCTTCTTATAAACAAACACATAAAAAATTTTTAAATGTGAAGTTTAGCAAGGAAAGAAATAAGTTTGAAATTTCCCACAGTGTGCTGATGCTAAAAAGTGGCTATAATTGTTAGAAAAAGATGAGTACCATTAAAAAGAATTCTACTGCTGGGCACTGGAATAAGAAAAATGCCCTGAGGGTAAGACCCCATCCATTGAAGGCTCTTCTAGCTTGTGAAAATGCAAATTCTTTTCAAAGGAGAAGGCCTGCAGGGAAAATGCTAAAGGAGTTCTTTTTCCCCTGAAAGGCAATCTCCTATAGAAATATTTCACTATAAGGTCAGTCTGGAAGGCATACTGAGGCCATTACAACTGTATTCCAGGAGGTCTACATTCCATCCAGGATAGCAGCAGACCTTGGCAGCAGTGTCCAGATGGTAATGGTACTACAGGAATGCAAGATTGTGGGTAGGGAGGGAACAAAGACATCTTGCTCATGGTTCCAGTGAGGCTAGGCACATGAAGTAGGGCTGTAGTCCCTACACAGGAGACCCCATCAGGCCATTGTGTGGAATGGTAAAGATAAAACCTAAGTTGTTGTGAAGTCCCCAGCATGTTGAAGATGCCAGGGCCATTAGATGTCTGCCAGGAAAAGCCATAGGCTCAGAGTGGATCTCACCCAGGAGACAGACTATGTGTGCTACCAGCAGCACGGCTGTAATGCCAGGGACACTCAAACCTTCTGGAGCTCAGACAGTTTCATCATGAGTCCCAGATACTAGACATAGAGCCACATGATTTGGTGTTTGCCCTGTTGGGTTTTGATCTTGCTTTGGTGTACACTTTCCTTGCTATGCTGCCATTCATCCCCTTTGGAATGAGAATGTTTATTATACCATTATGTGTTGAAAGTATGTAATTTGTATTTTGATTTTACATGGTGCCCCAAATAAGAAAAGACTTTGGGGTTGGAGAGATGGCTTAGTGGTTAAGCGCTTGCCTATGAAGCGTAAGGACTGGTTCGAGGCTCAATTCCCCAGGACCCAAGTTAGCCAGATGCAAAAGGTGGCGCACTCATCTGGAGTTTGCTTACAGTGGCTGGAGGCCCTGGTGCACCCATCCTCCCGCTCCCTCTTTCTCTGCTACTTTCTCTCTCTGTTTCAAATAAATAAATAAATTTAGAAAAGAAAAGACTTTGGACTTTTGAGTAGCATTGGAACTATAAAGACTATGGGGACTTTTGAAGTTGGACTAAATGCATTTTGCATAGTGAGATGTCCAGGAACCTGTGTATGCCATTGGTAGAATGTTGTGGTTTGGATGCAAAGTGTCTTCCATAGGTTTATATGTTTGAATATGTGTTCCCAAGCAGGAGGCACTGTTTGGGAAGGTGGTGGAACACTGAGGAGGTAGAGCCTTGCTGGAGGAAGTAGAACACTGGGTGAGGTTTTATAGCCCAGCCCAGCTTCCTGATTGTAGTGTAATGAGCCACCTTCCCAGTCCTGCAACCGTGCTGTTCCCACCATGGCGGTATGTATGCCTACATAAACGTACACCAAAATAAATCCTTATTTTAAAAAATAATGAGAACAATTTCAAAATTTGTTGAGCATTCCAAATGTACTATTTTGCCTGAGTGAAAAAAAATAAGCAAATCCAGTAAAAGGTCACCTGGAAATGCTCCTGTGCCAGTGTGCTGTGGCATAGAGCAAAGCGTATATAATTGACAATGATGTAAATATGGCCTAGTTCAAAGTGGCTAGCATGTGGTGCAATTCACCTATGTCCACACCACTGAACATACATTCTTCCTCTAAAAGCTATATTAAATGTTATCTTGAGAGAAATGCTTCCCACCTGCCACTGAAGTCCATCAGTCTCTCATATTCAACTTTCAATGATCTTGGACCATGCCCATATCTCATTAGACTGTTAGCTCATAGACAGCAGAGGCTGTACTTACGTTTCTTCAACATCTAGCTACAGTTTACACATAATACTTGCTATCTCAGGATTCATTGTGTGATATTGGACAGGTTGTCAATTCTTTCTCAGTTTTTTTACTTGTAGAGCACTACCCTGCTGCAGGAAAGAGGACTGAGTGAAATGATGAATGGCAGAGTTCCTGGCATATTTATTATATGGCAAAGATAACGTGTGTGCATCTTTGTCTCTTTCATTCATTCCTTCTCTTCTTTCTTTCTTTCTTTCTTTCTTTCTTCTTTCTTCTTTTTAGGCAGAATCTCACTGTAGCTAAAGTTGATCTGGAACTTACTTCATAACCTAGACTGTCCTCAAACTCCCAGTTTTCCTTCTACCTCAGCCTCCCAAATACTAGGATTAAAAGGTGTGTGCCACCATGTCCAGCTTTTATCTTATTTTTTAGTTCCCAAGAAACAACAAATATAGGAGCCTGAGTGGCAATATAACAGTGTTTCCAATCCTGAGATCAAATCCCACTTCAGCTGCATACCACCAATCCACTGTTTGATTCTGAGATAATTTATTAATGATCTAAAGCCTCAGTTTTGTCTTACATAAAATGGAGATGCTGGTAATATCTGCCTTAAGGTGAAGAACTTATCTGCCTTATGTTAAAGGGAACATATAACACATGTATAAAGTGTCCACCATTTCATCTTGCACACAGTCGACGCCTAATAAAGAATGGTGTTCATTGTTCTTATCTATAAAAGAGGATGAAAAGAGCAGTGCAAGATGATAAATCCAAGGAGAAAGGGGGGGAGGGTATTACCATGGGATACTTACTTTTTCTATTTTTTTATTTTTATTTAATTTTTATTAACATTTTCCATGATTATAAAAAAAATCCCATGGTAATACCCTCCCTCCTCCCCCCACCCACTTTCCCCTTTGACATTCCATTCTCCATCATATTACCTCCCCATCTCAATCATTGTACTTACATATATACAATACCAACCTACTAAGTACCCTCCTCCCTTCCTTTCTCTTACCTTTATATCTCCTTTTTAACTTACTGGCCTCTGCTACTAAGTATTTTCCTTCTCACGCAGAAGCCCAATCATCTGTAGCTAGGATCCACATATGAAGGAGAACATGTGGTGCTTCGCTTTCTGGGCCTGGGTTACCTCACCTAGTATAATCCTTTCCAGATCCATCCATTTTTCTGCAAATTTCGTAACTTCATTTTTCTTTACCACTGAGTAGAACTCCATTGTATAAACGTGCCACATCTTCATTATCCACTCATCAGTTGAGGGACATCTAGGCTGGTTCCATTTCCCAGCTATTATAAATTGAGCAGCAATAAACATGGTTGAGCACATACTTCTAATGAAATGAGATGAGTCCTTAGGATATATGCCTAGGAGTGCTATCACTGGGTCATATGGTAGATCAATCTTTAGCTCTTTTAGGAACCTCCACACTGATTTCCACAATGGCTGGACCAGATTGCATTCCCACCAGCAGTGTAGAAGGGTTCCTCGTTTTCCACATCCCCGCCAACATTTATGATCATTTGTTTTCATGATGGTGGCCAATCTGACAGGAGTGAGATGGAATCTCAATGTAGTCTTAATCTGCATTTCCCTGATGACTAGTGACGTAGAACATTTTTTTAGATGCTTATATGCCATTCATATTTCTTCCTTTGAGAATGCTCTATTTATCTCCAAAGCCCATTTTTTGATTGGCTTGTTTGATTCCTTATTATTTAACTTTTTGAGTTCTTCATATATTGTAGATATTAATCTTCAATCAGATATATAGCTGGCAAAGATTTTTTTCCCATTCTGTAGGTTGCCTCCTTGCTTTTTTCACTGTGTCCTTTGCAGTGCAAAATCTTTGTAATTTCATGAGGTCCCAGTGATTAATCTGTGGTTTTATTGCCTGAGCAATTGGGGTTGTATTCAGAAAGTCTTTGCCAAGACCAATATGTTGAAGGGTTTCCCCTACTTTTTCCTCTAACAGTTTCAGAGTTTCAGGTCTGATGTGACGGTCTTTAATCCATTTGGACTTAATTCTTGTACATGGTGAGAGCAAAGAATCTATTTTCATCCTTCTGCAGATATATATTCAGTTTTCCCAACACCATTTGCTGAAGAGGCTGTCTTTTCTCCAATGAGTATTTTTGACATTTTTATCAAATATCAGGTGGCTATAGCTACCTGGGCTTACATCTGGGTCTACTATTCTGTTCCACTGATCTACATGTCTGTTTTTGTGCCAGTACCACACTATTTTTGTTACTATGGCTCTGTAGTGTAGGTTAAAATTAGGTATGGTGATACCACCAGCCTTATTTTTGTTGCTCAGTATTATTTTATATATTCTAGGTTTTTTGTGATTCCAAATGAATTTTTGGATGTTTTTTTGTATTTCCATGAAGAATGCCTTTGGAATTTTGATAAGGATTGCATTAAATGTGTAGATTGCTTTTGGTAAGATTGCGTTTTCACAATATTGGTGCTTCCAATCCAGGAACAAGGGATGTTCCTCCACCTTCTAGTATCTTCTGCAATTTCTCACTTGAGTGTTTTAAAGTTCTCATTGTAGAAATTCTTTACTTCCTTGGTTAGGTTTATTCCAAGGTACTTTATTTATTTATTTATTTTTGATGCAATTGTGAATGGGAGTGATTCTCTGATTTCATCCTCTGTATGTTTGTTGTTAGCATATATGAAGGCTACTGATTTCTGTGTATTTATTTTGTATCCTGCTATATGGCTGTAGGTTTTGATCAGCTCTAACAGTTTGCTAGTAGAGTCGTTAGGATCCTTTATGTATAGAATCATGTCATCTGCAAATAATGATAACTTGATTTCTTCCTTTCCAATTTGTATCCCTTTTATGTGTGTCTCTTGCCTTATTGCTATGGCTAAGACTTCCAAAACTATGTTAAATAAAAGTGCAGAGAGTGGACACCCTTGTCTTGTTCCTGATTTTAGTGGAAAAGCTTCCAGTTTTTCCCCACTTAGTA
Organism: Jaculus jaculus; assembly: GCF_020740685.1. Taxonomy (NCBI): domain Eukaryota; kingdom Metazoa; phylum Chordata; class Mammalia; order Rodentia; family Dipodidae; genus Jaculus; species Jaculus jaculus. The sequence continues at coordinate 2,359,767 of NC_059117.1, forward strand.
ATATGTTGGCTGTAGGCTTGTCAGAAATAGCTTTTACTATATTGAGATATGTTCCTTCTATTCCCAGTCTCTGTAGGACTTTTATCATGAAGGGATGTTGGATTTTGTCAAATGCTTTCTCTGAGTCTAATGAGATGATCATGTGATTTTTGTCCTTCAACCCATTTATATAATGTATTAAATTTATAGATTTGCATATATTGAACCATCCCTGCATCTCTGGGATAAAGCCTACTTGGTCAAGGTGAATGATCTTTCTGATAGACTCTTGTATTCTGTTTACCAATATTTTGTTGAGAAGTTTTGCATCTATGTTCATGAGGGAGATTTGTCTGTAATTTTCTTCTTTTGTTCTATCTTTGCCTGGTTTTGGTATCAGGGTGATGCTGGCCTCATAAAAGGAGTTTGGTAGAATTCCTTCTTTTTGTATTTCCTGGAAAAGCAAGAAACAATGGTGTTACTTCTTCCTTGAAGGTCTGGTAAAATCAGCAGTGAATCCATCTGTGCCTGGGCTTTTTTTAGTTGGGAGATTATTGATAACTGTTCGGATCTCCATGTTTGTTATAGGTCTATTTAAGTGATTAATCTCATTTTGTTTTAATTTAGGTAGGTCATATAAATCAAGGAAATCATCCATTTCTTTCAGATTTTCATACTTTGTGGAGTATATGCTTTTATAGTATGTCCCTATGATGTTTTGAATTTCTGTGGAATCTGTTGTGATGTTACCTTTTTCATCTCTGATTTTATTAATTTGTGTCTCTTCTCTCTTTCTTTTGGTCAGATTTGCTAAGGGTTTATCAATCTTGTTTATCCTTTCAAAGAACCAACTGTTTGTCTCAATTCTTCGGATTGTTTTTTTTTTTTTTTGTTTCTATTTCATTAATTTCTGCTCTAATCTTTGTTATTTCTTCCTGTCTACCGATTTTTGGTTTGCTTGTTCTTCTTTTTCCAAGGCTTTAAAGTGAAGCATTAGGTCATTTACTTGCGACCTTTCTAATTTCTTAATATAGGCACTTAAGACTATAAATTTACCTCTTAGAACTGCCTTCATTGTGTCCCAGAGATTTTAGTATGTTGTGTTCTCATTATCATTTGACTCTGTAAATTTTTTGATTTCCTTCTTGATTTCTTCATTGACCCATTCATCATTTAGTGGTGTATTGTTTAGTTTCCATGATTTTGTGTATGCTCTATAGCCTTTCTTGCTACTGATTTGTTGTTTAATTCCATCGTGGTCAGAGAGAATGCAAGGAATTTCAATTTTCCTGAATTTGTTAAGATTTGCTTTGTGTCCTAATATATGGTCTATTTTAGAGGATGTTCCATGTGCTGCTGAAAAGAATGTATATTTGGATGAAATGTCCTATATATATCTGTTAGATCCATTCCTTCTATGATCTCATTTAGTCCAGATGCCTTTCTGTTTATTTTTTCCTGGGATGATCTGTCAATTGATGAGAGTGGGATGTTAAAGTCACCCACCACCACTGTGTTTGGTGTTATCTGTGACCTTAGTTGTAATAGTGTTTGTTTGATGAATTTGGGATCCCCCATGTTAGGTGAATATATGTTTAGGATTGTAATGTCCTCCTATTGGAGTGTGCCCTTAATCAATATAAAGTGACCTTCCTTATCTTTCTTGACCAATGTTGGACTGAAGTCTACCTTGTCAGATATTAGGATAGCAACCCCTCCTTGTTTTCTAGGCCCATTTGCTTGAAACACCGTTTTCCAACCTTTCAACCTAAGATAATGTCTATCCTTTGTAGAAAGGTAAGTTTCTTGGAGACAACAAATTGTAGGATCCTGCTTTTTAACCCAGTCTACAAACCTATGTCTTTTGGTTGGGGCACTGAGGCCATTGATATTAAGAGATATTATTGAAGGTGTGTATTTATGTTTACCATTTTTATTTTGTGGTTCCGGTTCTACCTTTGCTTTCTTGTGTTAACTAGTATTTGAGTATTGCTTTTTTTCCAGGTTCCTTATATGTGTGCTTTTCCTTTTCTTCAGCATGGAGGATTCTATCAAGTATTTTCTGTAGAGCTGGTTTTGTCTTCAAATACTCCTTTAACCTGCTTTTGCCATGGAATGTCCTTATTTCTTCGTCTATTTGAATGGATAGCTTTGCAGGATAAAGTAACCTTGGTTGACAGTTGTTATCTTTCAGAACTTGGAATATATCACTCCAAGCTCTTCTGGCTTTTAAAGTTTGTGTTGAATAATCTGCTGTAATCCTGATGGGCTTGCCTTTGTATGTAACTTGATTTTTCTCTCTAACTGCTTTCAATATTTTTTCCTTGGTTTGTGTGTTTGGTAGTTTGATTATAATATGATGAGGAGAGGTTCTTTCCAGGTTTTGTCTGGCTGGGGTTCTAAAGGATTGCTTGGCACCTCTTTCCCAATTTGGGGGAAGTTTTCTTCTATGATTTTGTTGAAGATGCCTACTATGCCTTTGGAGTGGAATTCTTCTCCTTCTACTATGCCCTGAAGTCTTATATTTGATCTTTTCATAGTGTCCCAATATCTTAAAATTCCCACTTATACTTTTCTATAAGTTTGTCTTTCTCTTTGTTGGACTGTATTAGATCTGCCACCTGGTCTTCTAGCTTAGATATTCTGTCCTCTCCTTCGTCCATTCTACTGGTGAGATTTTCTATAGAGTTTTTTATTTCATTAACTGTGTTCTTCATTGCTAGTAATCTGACTGGTTTTTCTTTATTATTTCTGTTTCCTTATTTATGTCTTGTATTGCCTTCTTTATTTCATGAAATTGGTGTCCTGCGTCTTCTTTGATTCCTTTGATTTCCTCTTTGAGTTCCTCTTTGACTCCTTAGATTTGTCCTCTGACTTCTTTGAACATACTTACAATCATTCTTTTGAAATCTTTCTCAGGCATTTCCTCTAACTCGTTCTCACTAACGGTCATTTCTGATGCATTAATACTGTTGGGTGGATTTAGATTGTCTTGCTTTTTAGTGTTTCTTGTGTTATAATATATATATATTTGCATCTTGGATTAAGTTAATGCTTGGATTTTCTAGCTAGCTAGGTATTCTTAGCTGTATCAGTTGATTTGATGTTATATATCTTCAGGATAGGAGCTTAAGGTGTTAGGTGTGGCTCTTAAGGCTCTCAGAGTATCAACAAAGGTGTTCCTAGGGGTTGAGTTTCCCTGCTATGGGAGTATTCAAGTAGGCTGAGTGGAATAAAATACAGGTAGATTCTAAAATTTAACTAAACACTGTACACATTCAATCAAAAACAACACCGAATATTTATGCAAGAGTAGTTGTTATAACAACCAGATCCTCTAGCAACAAAGAGGTTAAGATTTCTGGTCTGTTGAGGGATCCAAGTCCGCTTGTAGCCAAGTGAGACCCTTCCCTGGTGCAATCAATCCCAGTTACCTTTTTGGATGATTTTGGTCTCAGTCAAGTTGCTGGCTGGGTCGTTGGGCTGCTGTTCTAATTTCTGGAGCTGGGCACTGGCTTTTCCTGCGGGGCAAACCGAGCCTGGCAACTGTGACCCTGCAGATCGGCACCCCTGCTGCTGGAACCACCACTGCTGCTAAAGCTGCCGCTGCTGGGTCTGTCACCTCTGCTGGGTCCACTGCTGCTGCTGCCACTGCTGCTGCTGCTTTAGCTGCCACTGCTGGATCTTTTCCTGCTGCTGCTGCTGGATCTGCAACTGCTGCCTCTGAAGCTGCTGCTGCTGGATCTGCCGCTGCTGCTGCTACTGGATCTGCCACTGCTGGGGCCGCTGCTGCTGGTGCCGGAGCCGCTGATGTTGCTGCGGGACCCTGCTCCTGCTTGGGTTCCTCTCTTCACTCAAGTTGGCATGGCTGGGTCCCGGGACCACTGCTCTGTTCGCTGGAGCTGGGCTCAGGCAGTGGGGGCGGGGAGGAAGCCACAGCTGCTCTGGTTCTCTTGCTGTTCCACGTGTTCTTCTATCTCATGTTCTGCTCATCCGTTGGTCACTGCCACTCTCCCTTCACGTTTTCTGAGTTGCGGAGAGCACCCGCAGCTGGCTTTTCCTGTGGCTGGAGCTGAGTTTAGCAGCTTTCCTGTGCGCTGCCACCGCCTCGGTTGGCGGACCTGCTGGGGCCGCTTTTGCTGGCCTCTGCGGGCTCTGGATCTCTTCTACTTCTCCACTGCTGTTTCGATTTCCTATACACCTCACTTTTTAGTAAAAGTGTGTATTTTGCTGAGTTTTTTCAGTCTTCTTCCCCCCTAAGCTGCTTTGGCGTGGTACCTAAGCCACCATCTTACCCATGGGATACTTTCTATAATCAAGGAAAATGTTAATAAAAATTGAGGAAAAAAAATATGATAAGTCCCTTGGAAGCCCCTGTGTGTTCTCTGGCCTTTTTCTGCTTTATATATTCTGATGAAAATGAATCTATGTTAACAGAGGCAATGGTTAATTGCCTCCTTGTGAGCTAGACCTGTCCTGAGGCAGCAAATTACCATATTATTTTTTTCTCAAGGTGTCCAGTGGGATATGTCTGTTCTAATTTAATAAACTCCTTTGTTTAGTACTGACTCAAGAGAAAAAAGAACATGCTCATTTCCAGATGCATGCTTCATATGAATACTCGGGCCCTAACAACAGGGGAAAGAGGCCTGGGAAGTACAGGTATCTGTACATTCATTGAACTGGAGCCAACCAAATTTCACAGTTATTTGTGTCTCAACAGTTTTCTTCTGGAAGAAATAATTAATATACAGGTTTTTAGCTGTTTTTTGGCCTTTGTTCATTTCTGATCCTTGTGTTTGAGTGATTTACAGTGTTGTTTCAGCAGCTATCACATAATATATAGAGCAAATGGAGCACTCTTCCCTACCCTCTATTCCAAATCAGTCCATTTCCTTCCTTGTGGTTCCACAGTGCAAGAGAAAAAGGGAAATGCTCATAATGGAAAATTACCTTTCACAAAAGCAATTACATTCAAGGATAGGGCTCAGGGTTATGCTGAGGGACCAGGGCAGCAAGGAGCCATTAATTTTGGAGCCTTTTCTGACCAGGAAAGGTCAGAAAATAATGGTCTTTCTTTCATTTGTAGGTAATGCAGGTGGTGAAGGAGCAGGTTATGAGAGCACTTACAACCAAGCCTAGCTCCCTGGATCAGTTCAAGAGCAAACTGCAAAACCTGAGCTACACCGAGATCCTGAAAATCCGCCAGTCTGAGAGGATGAACCAGGAAGATTTTCAGTCTCGCCCAATTTTGTAAGTTACTTTTTCCTTCCTGTCCACTGATGTAATAGGCAGACTGTGTAGTGCACTCATTAGGAAAGGCAACAAGAGACCTTCCAGAAAATAACCATGTAGGTAGAAGCATTTTTGATAGCTCCTTGAGGAAGAGCTATGCAGAGTGAGCTGAGCAGAATGGGACATGGTGGCAGGTGTAACTGGCCTAGTTATAGGGATTATGGATGAAATGCTCTAGACTTCTTCCACATTTGAATAAAAAAGCAGGGGACTGACAGATGTGGTGACACACACCATTAAGCTCAGCACTCGGGAGGCAGAGGTAGGAGGATCATTGTGAGTTTGAGGCCAGCCTTGGGACTACGTAGTTAATTCCAGGTCAGCCTGGGCTAGAGTGACCCACCTCTAAACCATGCCTGCCCCCCCCAAAAATCCAACCCAGTGTGTGGGTGGTTATTTTTTGGTTTTGCCTATGAAACTGTATTTGATATAACTGTTATTTCAGTGGCAAAACATTATGCCAGCCAGAGGGAGGCCTACCAGTCACTCAAGCAATAAAATCCCCAAAGTAAGGAGCATGAATGTCAGGGCTCAGCATGAGAGCTTTAGAGAAGAGGAACCATCTTTATATTATGTACATGACTATATACATACAGCTCCCACGGGGAAGAAAGCAGACCCTCTTTTACAGAGCTCTGCATTAAATGTCACTGGCAGCCATTTGAGAATTTCATATGTGTCCATCACTAGAATGTTCTGAGCCTGGAACGTGAGAACATGAGAGCACTTTTGTTTTCATCTGTTTGTCTTGCTATGTCTTTTGCTCAGAGCTCAGTGTGTGTGTGTGTTGTTATTTTTAACATAAATTATTTTTATTATTTTTAGTTGTGTATATGCATGTGTGTACATGCATGGTGAATGTGGGTTCACACATATATGCATATAGAGGTCACAGGACAACCTCAGTGTTTTTCCTCTCCTACCATTTTTTGAGATAGTCTCCTCCCTCCCTCCCTCTCCCTCTCTCTCTCTCCCTCTCTCTCTCTCTCTCTCTCTCTCCCACTTCCACTTAAGACTTTCTTGAGTCTCCTGGCTCTGCCTGCCATTGCCATAGGGATATTAGGATTACAGACACATGTGCCACTTGGCATACATGGGCACAGAGGAGGATTGAACTTGTTTAAGCAGTCTTGTGAGCAAGCACCTTTAACCACTGCGTCATCTCCCCAGGCTCTCAATTAGTTTTGTTACCCTTATATTTTATTGAAAAGTATGAAATGGGTTGGGGGGGACAAAGTGGAATGTCAAGAAGGAATGAGAGTTATTCCTGTTCTATCCTCAGCAGATTAGACACAACTTCTTAACTTCTGTCTGATGCCAACTTGTAACAGATCCTTAAGCTCATATTCAGCATGGACTCCCCTCTGTCTCTGATTGTCTCTTAGTGTCTTTCTGTCCCTTGCTCTCATATTCATATCTTGTAATGTATTGTTTATTATCATACAAAGAATTAGGTTTCACATGGTGTTTTCAAACAATGTTTTTGTTATATGTAATATTTTTAATGGATGACAATTTGTAAAGTGGCCTTAATGCTATTTCATTTCCTCATACCCCTGTAAAATAGGTAAATATTATTCCCAAAGTGGATATAGTCTAGGGAGAAGCCTGGCCTTGAACCCACTGATCCCTCAGCTAGTGCTTTATCTACCCCATCAGAGCTTCTCCCTGCCTGTGCAACACTGAAAGCAAGTCAAGAAAGTGGCAGGCCTAAAAAGCCTAAAAGACAGCAACCCTGTGGTGATGTCCACGGTTTGCTTTCAGGTCTTAAGAAGCACCTGTAGAAACTGTGAAGTGAATTTAAGCTTCAGGAGGTGTGAAGTTAGTCAGCTGTGGTCAAAAGATGCTTCTCCAGTACTTTGTCTCCTCATTGTAAACCTCAAGTCACACTTCAACACAGTACTGACCTTTATGAGAGGTATAGCTATTGTTTGTCTTGGCTCTCATCCAAGAGACAGAGCAGTCAAAACTACCAAGCACAAAGCCCTTAAGACAAATGAACTAGCTCCTGTGAGACGCAGTTTGTCATCTGCAAGAAGGAGCAGTGGTGTCATGACCTGTCAAAGGGCCACTCTTTACAAAATGCTGGATTTTCAAATGTGCAAACACAAGGACACTTTTAACAGTTCTTAAGACCTAAGGGTAGACTTGAGGAATCACTTCAGTGAAAGCAAAGGATTCTAAGTGAATCTCTTCAGTTAAATCCAAGTGATTAGAAATCACTATTTGATCATAGCTTGGTTCCAAACATGAGCATCAGCTGCACATTCAGGGTGAACACTGCAAGCTGTGGCCTGCCTTCATGTCTGTTCCTGCCAGACTCGGCCTGTCACATGCTCTTATCTTGACCTTTACTGTGTGAAGAAAAGTAACGCCAAGTAGGAAATCTCTTGTGTGGGGGTAGCTGTAGCACCACTCTTGTCCATGAAACTAGAAAGCAATAAGGCTGCCCTGGAATGTGTGGTGTGTATATGTAGCTACAAGGTGTTAGAAGCTGCAGTATTTTAGAAAGAAGGCCAGGGACCCGAGTGGTTGCTATCACAGCCTCTGAAACCAGAAGATTCTGTCTAGCAGAGTGATATGTCCTCCACAGATTGCTTGTCTCTTATGGTGGTTTGCTAGATAAAACTCACTGTGAAAGTGGATGAAGTCTGAGTGCCACTACCATGACTCCTACAATAAAGCCAATCACCTAAGAAAAAAGAATCAGTCATGCACATTTGTTTTCTTTCTTTCATTCAGCAAGCATGCATTAAGCAATTCTTCCATGATGGGCTCTACCCCAGATGCTGAGGACCTGGTACCTGGTACATGAAGGCAGGCCCAGAGCTGAAAATCACTTTTAGGGCTATCATCTCAAGCCTTTCACTTTGAAGAGAGGGACACCATTATGGCTGGGGCCTGACCACAAGTGTGGAAACCCACTAGTCATCAAGTGGCCTCTCTGACAACTCTACCTCCACACAGCCATGGTCCATACACAGCACAATGGAAACCTCAGTTCTGCAGAGATGATACCCCTTCACCTTGATAAAATGCTTATGTATCACAAGAAGAAATATGTAAAATCTATGATAGCAAATATTTGAGGAATACCTATTTATTTAGCATTTGTTTTACTTTTTAGTTCTTGATTAATGATTTCAAAGAGGAAATGTTTTTATTTCCTATATAGTATGACAACAGAGAAGATAAATCTATACACTTAATTAATCCAACTTAATAGATACAAAAGGCTTAGATAATCTGAAAATAAGCCATTTGACCCTTATTTGGAAGAAGGGAAGATACAATAACATACACTAGTAAAATAGGCCAGGGGACCAATCAGACCCAAGGCAGATTTCAGTGTAGCCATCTACAAATCCATCTTTTTAGGGAAGTATTATAACCTATTCTTAGTTTGCTTTTCTTCTCTTAAAAAAAAAAATCGCCTTCTGACCAACATAAGATAGCAACAAGAGAGTGTGCCAAACACTGGCAAGGGGACACTGGCTATAATACCCATAAGCCTGCCCCCAATAATACACTGACTCCAGGAGACATTAATTCCCAAACCTCCATCAGCTGGGAACCTAGCATTCAGAACACCTAAGTTTATGGGGGACACCTGAATCAAACCAACACACACCCATATATAAATATATAAATTATTTGTAAGGCTGGAGAGATGGCTTAGCAGTTAAGGTGCTTGCCTGTGAAACCTAAGGACCCACATTTGACTCCCCAGTTTTTGAAAATGCTTACTAGAATTCAGCCATGTTCTTTGTCTTATTGGCCATATAGCCTGTAAAGTCTAAATATTTTATTATATGACACTTTACATAAAACATTTGCCAAACCCTATTCTAGATGATCAACAAGGAACTCAGCAAGGCATGGCCCAAGATGAAGAGAGAGAAGCTGACAAGTTAGTGGTTTTGGGTCTTCAGTGTGCTTCACTGGCCTTATTGGGCCTGGGCTTAGGGTTGTTTCCATAGTAGGAGCTGGGCTTTGAATTGTTCTCCACACATCCTTACCCTCCCTACTCTAATCTTCCTCCTCATTCATTTAAAAAAGTCCTTTGGGGAAAGGGATATCTATCAAAACAAAACCAGTAGAAGGCCACTCTGAGACTACGTAGTGAATTCCACATCAGCCTGGACTAGAGTGAGACCCTAACATCAAAAAATATAGTTTTAGCAATCTGAAAGCCTGAGATGTGATCCTTAGAGAACTATGCAAGCTTCCTTGTTGTTGCAGATGTTCCAAGCTGCATTATTAGGGACTTTATAACTGTAACACTAAAATGACAAAAGCTTTGAGGCCATTTACTCAGCCAATAAGTAGTAATAATAGGATACAAGAATACCCAGTTAGGTGATCACATCCTCTTATGTAACCCTCTCCTTTTTTTTTATATCTCTACAAAGAACATTTGAGTCTATCTCCTGCCCCATGCTTACCCTCCCTGAGCAGTTCCCCATATATAATATAGTGTGGTGGTTTGAATGAGATGATTTGAATGTGAATATATATCCCCAATAGCCTCAGGGATTTTTGATTAAGGATAACCTTCCTCCTTAAGTTTCCAGCAGCCTTTTATAGGAGGTATCACTTATGGGGTGGGTATCTTGTAGTCCAGCCCTAAGGTATATTCAGAGCATTTTGAGCTCTGACTTTTGTGCTTGCAGGTTGTTTGATGGTGTCTCTCCTCTAGGATCTATGGAAATGAGCCAGATTCTTCCACCATTGATGGTGCTTCCCCTGGAATCTATAAGCCTGAAATAAACCCTTTCCTCCTACAAGTTGGTTCTGGTCAGGTGTTTGTCCCAGCAACAAAAATAAATGAAGCCAGGCATGGTGGCACATGCCTTTAATCCCAGTACTTGGGAAGCAGAGGTAGGAGGATCACCATAAGACTGAATTTCAGGTCAGCCTGAACTAGAGTAAGACCCTACCTTGGAAAAAAAAAAAATGTAAAATAGTAAAATTGGTGCCAGGAGTGGTAGTGTTACTGTACTATATCTGATCATGTGGGGTTTTGGTCTTTTAAAACTTATTTGTGGGAGGAATGTGGAAGGATTTGGTTCTTTTGACTGGAGAAGTCTTGCAGTTCTGTAAACAGAGTGTTATGGGCTATTCTGGTGAGTAAGAATTCTAAATGCAGAAATAATTGTGGACTGCCAAGGCTTGGCTTATGAGCTTTCAAAGGGGAAAGACAGAACTTTGTTGGAAATGAGTTACAAACATAAAGACTGGCTGTATTCTGCCCATGTGTAGAGAGTTTGCTCAAGGTTGACTATAAAAGTAATGGACTGGTGTATAGGCAGAAGGTATAGAACAGAAAACTATGAAAAATGTATGGTTTATCACAGGAAAAATTCAAGGAAATTTAAGGTTACTGGCACAGAGATTGGCTTTAGGTCACTGAATTGTTAAGCATATTACCAGAATCATGGGTGGGGCAAGGGCTCTGTATTGAAACAATTGAAAAGATGCCCTAAGAGTGAGCCATTGAAAGGAGGTAGATTGAAGGAAGAATTCTAAAGGAGGGTGCTGCTCTTCAAGGTCATAATTTATTCCCTGTTCAACTAACAAATTTGGTAGCCCACCTGCTATTATGGAGTATAACAAAAGCTGAAAAGAATCATTAGATGTGCAACATGGTTTTGATTTTTGGAAATGGCTTCTAGGCAAAGTGAAGCAGGGTTGAAATCCTTGTGGGAAGGCCCAGTTAGGCCATTGTATGAAGATGAACCTGCTCTACTTACTGCTGAGATGCAACAATGGGAAACATGGTTGAAATTCCTGTGAGGAGCCCAAATAAGGCAATTTTATGGAGCTATGAGGATGAACCATGGTTTGCAGTATAGACCTGAGGATGTTTGGGATGGACCAGGACTGTGGAATGACTGCCATGGAGAACTGCTGGCTCAGGATTCTAGTCTGCTCAGCCTAACTGGAGGGGTGAAATTGGAATCCAGAAACTCAAGTCACTACTTATGGATGTTGGGCTTGAACTGCAGATGTTTGATGTTTGCCTACTCTTATTATTTTTGCATAACAATCTCTCCTTGTTATGCTTTTGTGCAATGGAAATGTTTACTGTGTGCCATTAAATGTTGGAAGTATGTAACTTGTGCTTTGATCCTACTGGGTTCTCACCTATAAGACAGTCTTAAATTTCAGATGAGACTTGGGACGTTTGAACAATATCAAAGTTGGGCTGAATACAGTTCTCATTGGAAGATGATTATGAATCTGTGGGGGCTAGGGACAGAATGAGGTGGTTTGAATGTAATGGTTTGAATGAAGTAATGGTTTGAATGTGAATGTATGTCCCCCATAGCCTGAGGAAATTTTTTTTTAATTTTTAAAAATTTATTTATTAGAAACAGAGGGAGAGAGAGAATGGTTGTGTCTGGGCCTCTAGCCACTGCAAATGAACTCCAGATGCATACACCACTATGTGCATGTGGCTAATATGGGACCTGGAGAATCAAACCTAGGTTCTTAGGCTTTGCAGGCAAGTGCCTTAATCACTAAGCCATCTCTCCAGCCTAACTCAAGAATTTTTGATTAAAGTTAAGCTTCCTACTTAATCTTCAGCAGTTTGCTGGAGGAGGTGTCACTAGGGGTTGGATCTTGTAGTCCAGCACTAAGTTCTATTCATAGCAGTTTGAGCTCTGGCTATTTATGCTTGCTGGTTGTATTGTGGTGTTTCTCAGCTGTAATCTATGGAAGTAAGCCAGCTTTTGCCATTGATGGTGTTTCCTCTTGATTTTGTAAGCCTGAAACTATAGGGCTGGAGGGATATAGCTTAATGGTTAAGGTGCTTGCTTGCCTGCAAAGCCAAAGGACACAGGTTAGAGTCCCCAAGACTCACATAAGCCAGATGCACAAGGTGGCACATGCAACTGGAGTTTGTTTGCAATGGCTAAAGGCCCTGGTGCACCCATTTTTTTCTTTCTCCCTCTCTCTCTCTCTCTCCCTCCCTCTCCCTCTCCCTCTCCCTCCCTCCCTCCCTCCCTCCCTCCCTCTCTCTCTTTCTCTTTCTGTCTCTCTCTCTGTCTCTCCCTGTTGCAGTCAGGTTCACATTGCTTGAAGAAAACACTCAACCAAGAGCAGCTTATGGGGAAAAAGGGTTTATTTTGGCTTACAGACTTGAGGGGAAGCTCATTACGGCAGGAGAAAACTATGGGATGAGCAGAGGGTGGCCAACATTAGATGGACAATAGCAACAGGACAGTGTGCCAAACCCTGGCAAGAGGAAACTGGTGATAACACCCATAATCCTACCCTCAACAACACACTGACTCCAGGAGGCTTTAATTCCCAAATTTCCATTAGCTATGGACCTAGTATTCAGAACACCTAAGTTTAAGGGGAACATCTGAATCAAACCACTACACTGCCTATTTCTCTCTCTCTCTCTCTCAAATAAATCATATATATATATATATGTATATATATATATATATCTTGGTTTTTCTAAGTAGGGTCCCACTCTAGCTCAGGCTGACCTGGAATTCATTCTGTAGTCCCAGGGTGGCCTCAAACTCACAGAAACCTTCCTATCTCTGCCTCCTGAGTGCTGGGATTAAAGGCTTGCACCACCATGCCCAGCATCAAATAAATAAAATATTTTTAAAGTAATTATAACAGATGGGAATTATGATATTAATACTTGCCTTCAGATTTTTGTGTTTCTCTAGGGATGATACTATATGAAATAAAATTATGTAGTTTAAGGCCAGTCTTATAGTGTATAGCTTCTGTTGCAGTCAGCTTCATGTTGCTACAAAGAACCCAAACAAGCATAGCTTCTGGGAGGAATGCGCTTATTTTGGTTTACAGACACAAGGGGAAGCTCCATGATGGCAGGAGAAAACAAAGGCATGAGCAGAGGGTGCACCTCACCTCCTAGATAACACCAGGTGGACAACAATAGCAGGAGACTGTGCCAAGCACTGGCAAGAGGAAGCTGGCTATAACACCAATAAGCCCACCCCCAACAATGCACTGCTTCCTGAAGGCTTTATTTGCACAATTGTCACCAGCTAGAGACCTAAGCATCCAGAACACATAAATTTATGGGAGATCAAACCACCACACCTTCCAACCATGAGTGCCTCCCCCACTGAAGGTAAAGACTAGATAAGAGCAGCTCCCTGCAGCCCAGTGACGGAGCAAGTACAGAGGTCAGCCTGCAGCTGATGCATATGTGAGCCTGGGCTGTTTGTCATGTAGTCATTTGGAGTATTTGGGCTGAGAAAAAGAGAGATGCTCACCAAAGCAAATTCAGTACTGTCTCCATTCTTGCCCAGCATTGATAAGACTTATAGTCATACTACCTTCTTTGGGAGTCACTGCATTTTCCCAGAAGAGATTCTAGTCCCCAGATCCTAAGCAGGAAACGTAGACTTGGAGGAGCTACTAGTCCCAGGCACAGGTTAAACTGAAATGCTGTCTTCTGGCTTGAATCTGTGTTGTAGGCAGTTCCTTTAGCCTTGTGCTGTGGGCTACCTGTCCAGCTTCAACTGGCACAACCCTGTCTTTACTAGCCTCAAATGTCAGGGTACAAACAAATTTTCCTGCCTAAAAAGATTTGAAATCATCCTCTCCTGGCATCTTGCATTGTGTTTATCTAAAACTAAATTACATCTTACTAGCCTGAGACAAAATGAAAATAATTTTATTCCATCATTATCCCAATGTCTATGGTCTAGAATCTAAAGTAATGTTGTGGTTGTCATCTGTGAGAGATAGAATACAAAGCCAAAATTGGTTCTGGGATTGCTGAAGATACAATCAGTTAAGGAATAGCAACTACGTGGTTGTTCCTGTTTGGTCAGATCACAAAAGTAATCTAGGAGCTTGTTTGCTATGGGGGGAAAAATAAGGGCCTGTAAAATACCATCTTGGATGTTTGTATAAGTTTTACCTGTGCCTGAATAAATAAAAGAAGAAATTTCTTAGCATTCTTTGTATTGGAAAAACATAACTAGAGTGATTAAGTCCTTTTGTAGGCATTCTGTAGATGTCAGAAGACTCCTCATTCTTACTATAACAAGTAACCCTGACCTGGATTATAGAAACACCATTTAGAGAATCTATAAATGATTTTCTAAAGCACCAACTTGGGAGGTCCTAGTGTGTTCATGAAAGGACACAACTCACATTCCTCATCTCCATTTGCCCACAATATCATCTACCATGGGCATGTCAAGGTATACTGTAGAATATGTGTTTGTCTTCCAACAGAGAACTAAAGGAGAAAATCCAGCCAGAAATCTTAGAGCTGATCAAACAGCAGCGTCTGAACCGCCTCGTGGAAGGGACCTGCTTTAGGAAACTCAATGCCCGGAGGAGACAAGGTATTGTTTGGGTATATTCAACTCTCAGGCCAGGCCACTATGCATACTGGTAATCACAAAGACGTGGAGTTGACCTAAGGACAGCACTTTGAATTTCTTTTAAATATTTAAAAATAAAGTGCTGGGGAACTGGGGAAATGGCTTAGCAGTTATGGCATTTACCTGCGAAGCCTAAGGATCTGGATTCAATTCCCCAGGACCCACATAAGCCAGATGCACAAGGGGGCACATGTGTCTGGAGTTCGTATGCAGTGGCTAGAGTCCCATTTTCTCTTTCTTTCAAATAAAATAAAAATGAAGTGCTGGGGCTGGAGAAATGGCATAGCAATTGAGAGCTTAGCAGTTAGTACACTTGCCTACAAAGGCAACAGAGCCAGTTCAACTCCCCAGAACCCACATAAGCCAGATGCATAAGGAAGTGCATCTGTCTGGTGTTCATTTGCAGCAGCTTGAGGCCCTGATGTACCCATTCTCTCTCTCACTGCCTCTTTCTCTCTCCTTCTCTCAAATAAATAAAAGTTTAAAATGTAAAAAAAATGAAGTACTAGAGTAAAGAATACCAATCTAGGTAAGTCCTTGTTCCCAGCATAACTGTGGAGAAGCAAAGTCCAGAATCACTGATCTTCAGTCCAGATCCATAGAGCTGAAGAAATATTCTTCATCATTTGGTAATAGAAGATCACTAGTGGTAATGTTGATAACAGTTACTACCAATGCGCCAGGCTCTTCTTCTAATGTATTACCTATATACAGTCATGTTTAATGTCATTTCAGTCAACGGTAGTGGACACTAATGGCATTGTAGTCATCTTAGTTTATGGCTTAAGAATATTTTATGAGCCGAGTGTGGTGGCGTACCCCTTTAATCCCAGCACTCGGGAGGCAGAGGCAGGAGGATCACTGTGAGTTTGAGGCCACCCTGAGACTACAGAGTGAATTCCAGGTCAGGCTGGGCTAGAGTGAGACCCTACCTCAAAAAACAAAAACAAAAAAAAAGAATATTTTATGATATTCACATGATGAAATCTTCTAAGGACAAATTTCTCAGAACATAACCTACTCTTGAATTATGTATGGCTGTAATAATGTCTTTCATTCTAATAATAACCATAT
Organism: Jaculus jaculus; assembly: GCF_020740685.1. Lineage (NCBI taxonomy): Eukaryota > Metazoa > Chordata > Mammalia > Rodentia > Dipodidae > Jaculus > Jaculus jaculus. Next base: position 2,375,513 of record NC_059117.1, read on the forward strand.
GGAGTAGCTACTATAACTATAACAGGGGTATGTAACAGGGGTAGTAAAGTTCGAGTAACCTGCACGGTTATAGGCGATCAAGGACTTGTTCTCCATAGTCCCACACTGTTCCTTTGAATGACTCCCTGTGCTATTAGGTGACCTGGCACCACTGTTTGGTTGGATCTTGGTGCTTTTAGCAAGGATGGTCCCTGTTCTTAAATCCCCCATATTAAATCTATTCTATGTCAGAATTATTTTATTTGGAGATATAACTAATAGTGGGGTTAGGGTGAAGTAGAACAAATTTTCATAATTTTCAAGACAAATTTCTGAATTGTGGGCATAATTTCTAACTTCAAAAAGTCAAAGCAAAATGGTGCTGATGTAAACTAGACCTACTAGGTAAGAGGCATTCCCAGCTATTTCTTTGTTCTCTTGCTCTCTTGACATGTTGCTGATTGCACAAGTGTTTATATCATACTATTATTATTCTTGAAACAGCTGGAAAACAAAACTGAAAAATAATATTTGGGAAGAGGTGAAGAAGTTGAGGAAGAGCCAGGAATAAGTGTGGACATTAGCAACTGTGTAAGAACAGATATTAGTTATGACCTAGGAAAGACTGGCAGGTAGGATTAAGACCCAGTGGATGTGCTGCTGAGATACAAAGGTGGCAATGATCATGTTGTGTATGTGCCCATTTCCCTGACCACTTACCTTAACTACTGTCTGTTGAGTGTTCAGTAATTTAAATATGTCAAAATTACTATTAAAATTACACTGAGGTACTTTCAAAAGCAGAACTTCCTAGAGAATGAAAGTATGGCATATTCAGAGAGGATGGGAGGATCCCTGACAGTGAATTGTAATGCTGTGCCTTGAGAAAGTATTGAGGCAGAATTATATAAGGCTGAGTTCCACCCTGGACTAAGAAAGGCTCACATTAAGACAAGCAGTGGAAAAAGGAACTCTTCTCCTTCATTCACTCCTGAAAGATGAGTTCACACCCACCTTTTTCTGTAGGCATCATGTTCAAGTGATGATGGTCCAAGAAGTTGTTATGCCATAGTGGTAAGAGCCCTGAATCAAACGGTGTTGGCTTACTCTAGTCCAGCTCTGTGAACATGAGCAGTTTTCAATCAGGTTACAATCCCTGTCTCCGTGGGTTATTGCAAGGAAGAAGGATCATCATGAATGTGGCTCTTATAAATCTACACAAAAAGTAGCTATGGTTATTCCAAAAGCTTATGTATGGAGAAACCACTGAGCTGAGAGTGAGGAAACTTGACTCCAGCCCTCTCAGCTCTGTAAGTATCTATACAAGTATCTTAAGGCAAGATATGTGACTTCTGAAGCCATAAGTCCCCACCTATAAATTGAGGAAGGGGCTAGTACTACGGTATATGCATGCTCAGCTAATATGTAGTCAGCTACATGTTCTGTCTCCTTATGATCACCATCCAAGACAGAATGCCCAGTCAAGATGCATGGCAACTGAGTACCTCCACATGCTTTTGCTGATGCCCGACTAAAATTCAAATACTTAACAATGATATTTAACATACCAAGATGTTAGACTTCCCTTGCTAGGCTAAAATGTGTAGATTCTACCAGAATAATCCTGTTCTGAGACACAACAATGTTTAGTGTTTGCCCTTTCCTGTAGATGAGCTGACTATCCCATGATCAAAAAACGCACTAGCATTTAGATGAGGAGTGAGCTGAGCTTTTAAGCCATCATGACCTTCTGTGTTTAACACATGATCCTCCAGTATGCACAGGAATGCCTTTTGGTGCTTGGGAGGAAGATTTCACATTGGTGCTTGGTGCTCAGCTAAGAAACAGAGCTGGTGCCTGGTACTTGGCTTAGACACAGAACTGGTGCCCCATGCTCAGCTTTGACACAGGGAATCCAAAGTAAGCTGTGAAAGTAGTACATGCCTTTAATCAGGAGGCAGAGGTAGGAGGATTGCCAAGAGTTCTAGGCAACCTTGAGACTATAGAGTGAATTCCAGGTCAGCCTGGGCTAGAGTGAGACCTTACCTCAAAAAAAAAAAAAAAAAGGAGAAAAGAAAACCTTCGCATCACTCCATCCAGACTTTGCATTTTACATTTGCAAAGGTCATGAGGACAGGACTGGCAGTTGATTTCCATCCTTCAAGAAATTGCACTTTCGAGGGAATTCCTTGGCTGGTGTGAACGCCTGCCTGTCAGAGGCTAGCAGGTAGAGTGGGTCCTCCCACGCAGTCCACAGCCACACTCCCGCCAAAGTTACCCAGTGGAAAGAGGACATCAGTGAATGGATTGAGTAATTAAGTTTATGGCAGGGGGGAATATGAACACTTCTAGTCCCATAGAACTGGGAAGAGGAAGAGAAAGCAGAGTCCTGTTTCCTCATCAGTACTTGTCCGCCACTCACTCTACTGGTTTTATCCAAACTTTGCTTCTTGAACATCTAATGTAAACAGAACAAATCTGGGCTTCTGGAAATTCTGGCCACATTAGAACTGGGAAATCTTGCCAAGTATACTAATCTAGGTTTAAGTTCCTGCCTCCTCACTCCAAATTTTGGTAGACTTGGGCAATCTACTGTCAATATGGGCTTTATGCCTCTTCTGTCACACAAGAATGATGCTACTTCCTACATCAGTTAGTTGAAGAGTTAAGTAACATTGTATATATTTAGCACTTAGTATTGTATTTGGTATACTATCATGCATTCACAATGATGTTTATAACTCATTTTAGCTTGTAGTTCCTCAGAAAATCATTTCTTTTGCATGTGTGTGGTATATGTTCATGTGTATATGTGTGTCTGTGTGTGAGGGTATGTATGTGCGTGTGTGTGTGTGCGTGTGTGCATATATATGTGAGTGAGCATCCATGTGGACATTGGAGGTGTCTGAAAACCCTGGGACCATGTGCTAGGTAAGGAAACATTGCCTCCAGGGAGCAGAATTCTGAATCAAAACACAAGTGTCGGATAGTGACGAGCGTTAGTGGAGTGAGAGGGCTTGGAAAGGCAGAATGATGTCCTGTTATCTAGAGCTATTACTTCCCTTCCCTGGACCAATAAAGAAACTGTGAATCTTGTCATTGGGAAGATGGAATTTCCCTTTAAAGATAGTGCTGGGGCCTCCTGACACTTGGAAATGTTGAACCTTAGGCACGGGGTGGCCCTTCTTTACTCACTAAGGATCCTACGCAGTTTAGGGCAACCTAATGGAAGTACTATAAGAAGGTAGTTTAAGAAAGGCCTCCCCTCCCCTGAAGAAAGATCCCAGGATTCTGTGGCAGCTGTCAATTGTAAACTCTGTACTCAAGACAAAGATGTCACCTGCTTCTAGAGCAGTGTGGATCAGAACACAATTCCCCATGCCTCACGAAACAACCAGAATGTCATGCCAGTGGTAGATGTCACTCAATGTGCTGGTCTCCCCTAAAAACCTAAAGGCGTGCTACCTCTAGCTAAGTTGATTAAATAAAATAAAAATAAAAACATTTAAAATTTGTTTTCTTGGGGCTAAAGACATTGCTCAGCAGTTAATGTGCTCACCTGCAAAACAAGGTTTGATTTCCCAGTACCCACATAAAGCCAGATGCACAAAGTTGCAAATGTATCTGGAGTTTGTTTGCAACAGCTAGAGGCCTTGGCATACTCATTCTCTCTTTCTCTCCCTCTCTCTCACTCTCTCTCTAAATAAATAAAGAAATAAAAATCTTGTTTTCTTAAAAAATTGTTTTCTTATTGCTAGAAAAAGCAGATACAGAGTATTTCCATCATTGCAGAAAGTTCCATTAGACAGTCCTGCAAGAATTCTACTTATCAGGGCTGGAGAGATGGCGTAGCGATTAAGCGATTAAGCGCTTGCCTGTAAAGCCTAAGGACCCCGATTCGAGGTTCGATTCCCCAGGACCCACGTTAGCCAGATGCACAAGGGGGCGCATGTGTCTGGAGTTCATTTGCAGTGGCTGGAAGCCCTGGCGCTGCCATTCTCTCTCTTTCTCTCCCCCCCTTTCCCTCTTTCTCTCTCTCTCTCTCTCTCTCTCTCTCTCTCTCTCTCTGTCACTCTCAAATAAATAAATAAAAGTAAACAAAAAAATTTTAAAAAAGAATTCTACTTATCAGTGATGATTAGCTGTAATAATCCTTGTGACAGTGAGAATAGCTTTAAACAAGCTTATGGACTTTGAAGACAAATTTTCTGTTTGCTTCTTTATAGGATGGTGGGAGGAGATAGAGGAAAGGAGGGAAGGAGGAAGGATAAGAACAAAAGAAAACATTAAAGTGCAAAATTGTCTCCATAATTTTTTGGCTGGGGATAAAGAGACAACTGTTAACATACTCTCATTTGTAATTGACTAGAAGACCTCCATATTAACTCTTACTCCCTCTTTAGATGCTAGTCAACAATCTTGGATAATGTTCTCACTGTTTGCTGCTAATTGCTTTTAGTGATGAAATCCACTCTTCTATTGCCCAAAGGGATTGAGGAATTAGTGACATCATGCTGGGTTTTTAAGGGAAAAGCACATTTTTCTCACCATAAAAGAAACTACAAATCAAGCTTCTGCTGATAGCAATGCTGCCTACGTCTCTGCCACCACATTAACATGCTATGCTGGTGAGAGCTTGCAGCTCCACTCTCCTTCATAGCACCCCTACCTTCTATATAGAAATATACAAATTTAGGATGCCTCTCAACCTCCCAAACCCAAGAGCTCCAGCTTCTACACCAAAGAAGATGCTATTTGAGCATGTTCTTGATTAGCTCTAGACAAGATGCTTAGTCTTTTATGTGCCCTCTTCTGTCAAAGACATTCTGTTAACTGAGAAGAGGCAAATATCGTGTATATTAGGGATTCATGGGCCACTGTTTTGCTGTTGACCATTGTAATGGTGGACAGGGTAAAGGGAGTTTGTATAGGATAAGAGAAGACTTAGCTAGAGGTAGAAAGAGGGTATCACATAAATCAAGGGAATTTAAGCTTCTAGAGGGAAAATGTTCCATCAGCTAGGTAATTATTGTGTCTCTCATGATTGTGACAAGTAAGCCACTGGCTTACAGCTTATGAGGTAAGATGGAGTGGAAGAGATCTTCCTATTTGTATATTTCCTGTATTGTAGCCAGAGTGCATGGGCTGTCTTTGCCCTGTACTCCCAACCTGGGAGACAAGTACTTCTGCCATCTTTCTTTCCACTGCCACTAAGAACTGAGGAGGTTCCTTTCCTTTCTTTCTTGCCTCTTTTTGTTTTTTGGAAGCAGAGTCTCACTGTAGCACAGGCTTGCCTCAAACTCACAGCAGTCCTCCTACTATAAAGGTCTAGGAAACGCTGAAGAAGAAAGACCCCAGACTCAAATACTATGTAAAAACAAAGAGAAAGAATCAGCCAGAATGCAGGGTCAACTGTTCATACAAAATGGCAACCCTGAGAGAAGCACTCAGGCCCCTTTTAAGCACAACTAGGGGAATTTTAGGAGGGTAAAGTCATCTTCTAATAAGCAGAAGTTATATTTGTACACCTTTGATTGGCTATGGCCTAGATTTTACTATCCTTGGACATGTTTAGACATGTTTTAGAGACTTTACAGGAACTGACTGAGCCCTGGAGCCTGCTATCTCAGGCAAGTCCATTTTTTGGTCATAGTCCAGAGGTATTGCAGGAATTGACTCAGGTGCCTGAGCATGCTGTCTTCCCCAGCCACATGTCAGGGTCGCTGTTGATTAATAGCCCTTTGTTCATGGTTTTTCCCAGAAGTCTTGCTGCCTCTCCAGGAAACGGAAGCTTAGGCCTACCTGTAAACTGGAGCAACTTTGATCCTCTCACTACTTCAACCTCCCAAGTGTTGGGATCATAGGCATGAGCCACCACATCCAGCAGGAGCACCTTTTCTTTGATTCTGAGTTTAGTTTCTCATGTCTGCCAGTCTTGTTAATGATTTCTTGCTACTCTCAGTGGAGTGCTGGGCACACTGCAGACTTACAGCAAATATTTGTGGTTAAATAAATTTATCCTGAAAGTGTAAGTAGCAAAATATTTTGAAGTCTCAGAAATGAATTCATTTTACAGATGAATATAAATTGCACAGATATTCTATACTTGTATAAAACTATGTACCTGTTCAGTTTCTTAATTCAACCCCTCAAACTATATTGAATATGAATAGCCTTTGTACCATGTGGACTTCTTGGCTTCAAGTAATACCACTAGCTCCTGGAGCCAGCCCCAGCTTAAGAATAAGGGACCTTATTGAATAGAAGAATAGCACTCATATTCGCATATTCTCTCTACTTTTTTTTCTCTCTCTCTTTGCAAATAAATGAAAATATCTTAATGAAAGAAAAGAAAAAATTATCATTTCTAGATATATTTCTAAACATTTTTCCACCCTTGCATTTTTTTCTCTAGAGTTCAGATTCCTTTAGATACAAGACTTGCCATATTCTTACTATACTTGGAAATTCTCAAACAATTCAGAAATTCTTGTTTAAACTAGGAAAACAAGAATCAGTGGGGCACTTTCCTTTTACAGGTCAACTTTGGGCATTTTATTTGCTCATTGTGTGGCTTTTACTGTATTTTTAAAGCCTTTTGTCTGTTAGCAGAATTGCAGTTAGAACATGATTTTTTTCATTTTTTTTATTTATTTATTTATTTTATTTTTTTTTTTTGGTTTTTCGAGGAAGGGTCTCACTCTAGTCCAGGCTGACCTAGAATTCACTCTGTAGTCTCAGGGTGGCCTTGAACTCATGGCGATTCTCCTACCTCTGCCTCCCAAGTGCTGGGATTAAAGGCATGCACCACCATGCCCGACAAAACATGATTTTTTAGTAGAAGCAATTTTAGAAAAACCCTTCCCTTAAAATGTAAAGGAAAGCATTTTAGAGTAGTTTTAAACCAATTTGAGACTGCAGTCGCAGTAATGAGGTGGGTTGGCCAAAACCATAGGCAGGGTGAGCTCGCTGCATAAGGCTGCAAAGAAACTGGTAGGTCCTGAATGCCATGCATCTGACATATTTGAACCGAATCCTCTTGGGTCTTCATTTATCAATTTAGCCAATATAAAACATACATCTTGTCAGCTCCCAGAGCTGCACAAGGGAATGGGAACATCACCATGATAGAAACAGTGGCTGACATCCAAAAGGCCCTGATTTGCACACACCATCAGTCCTGTCTCCCAACAGTACTTGTGCATGGTACTCCCACTAGGACAAGTTGCTTACCTAGGTGGTGATGTCCAAATGAAAAATGTGCCCCATCTGCTCATGTTTGAACATGTGGGTTCCCAGCAGGTGGCGCTGTTTGGCAAGGTTGCGGAATCTCTAGGCGGCACAGCCTTGCTGGAGGAAATGGGTCACTGTGGGTAGGTCTTGAGGTTTAACAGCCCAAATCCACTTCCTCTTTATTCTCCGTTTCCTGACTCTGGACACAATGTGATGAGCCAGCCTGCTACGCCTTCCCCACCATAATGGACTATTACTCCTCAAAGCCTAAACCAAAACAAACCCATTTCTTCCTTAAATTGCTTCTTAAGTGTGTGTTCATACCAATGAGGTAGTAACTAATGTACTAACAATTGTGGCAAATACAGGGGAGTATCAAGGTGGGTAAGACATAGGTGCCAGTAGAGCCAGTCCACATTGTTAGTGCTGCCACTCAGAGCATGAGAGAGGCTCTCCATCACCGTGATAGAAGGCTTCCTGGGGGAGGCAGCATCTGTACACCCACAGGAGAGTTTCCACCACAGCTCTGGGCCATCTACAAATCCACAGACCTGTGAAAGTATCTTTGGCTTGCCTCTCCTGCTTCAGTCTTACTCACTTTTTTTTTCAACCACATTTGGGGCCTGAAGGGTAAAATTGAGGGAATTAAGTATAAGAATCATTTTAAGGCACTAGCTTTCCGATCCAGAGAAGTAAATAAGGAATTAGAAGGAAGTTGTGAAATGTCTTCATTCTTTCCCTGAATTCTTAAATTACTCATGAATCCCACTCTGCGAGTGTCCCTAGCAGCCTGAGAATTCCCTCATTGATCGTGCACATGTTGACTTCAAGGCTGCATGTGCATATCAGCTAAAGTGTGGCCTTGTGCATGGCCGTCCTAAGAGTCTGAAAATCCCAGAGAGGAAAGTTGAAGCAGATTAAGGTCCAGGAAGGATTCCATCTCTCTCTACCCACTTTGCCAGGCTTACATAAAGAACAGTCCACTTGGTGGTTACAGACACTGGTAAGATACTTTCTGGAAGCCAACACCTTGAAAAACATTTTGCCATTGACCACAAAATATTTAGAGACTTCTCAAGTGGTTACCAAGCAGGACAGGTGATACCTAAGTGTCAAAATCAGAAGGGGGCTCACCTCCTAGAACACCAGTATTCATTCTTTCTCAAGACCTAAAATCCAGTGAATGATTTGCCCTTCCAGGCAGAGTTATCAGAAAACAAGCATGCCAATATTTTTTACAAACAGAATCACTAATCTTATAAACTTGTTTTTCTCCTCAGACAAGTTTTGGTATTGTCGGCTTTCCCCAAATCACAAAGTCCTACATTATGGAGACTTGGAGGAAAGCCCTCAAGGAGAAGTACCCCATGATTCTTTGCAGGACAAACGTAAGTAACTCCCAATCTTATGTATGGCACCAGCGTTTTGGTTGTTTTCTAATCACAATACATTACATAGCAAAAACTGTTTCCTGAATGAACACTCAGAACTTGGCCCAACTCGTAATTCTCAGGCTGGTCATTCTCATGAAGTGTAAGGCTTTGAAGGATTTGAGGTTTGGGACTGAACAGGGAGATTGTCAAAGCAATGCTCAGATAAAATTCCTTAGAGATGTAAGTAGGGGTTTTAGGGCCTATCTTGGACAGTGTTTATCCAGAACTATAAATAATAAAAACCTAATTTTTTCAATTTTATTTTTTATTTAATATTGAGAGAAATACAAGCAAAGAGAGAGAGAGAGAGAGAGAGAGAGAGAGAGAGAGAGAGAGAGGGAGCACACCAGGGCCTCATGCTACTGCAAACTCCAGAAACAGCATCACTTTGTGCATTTGGCTTTTCATGGGTAATAGGGAATTGAACTTGGGCTGACAGGCTTTGCAATGAAGTTATCTTTCTTTGATGAGCCATATTCCAGCCCTTCTTTTTTGTTGTTGTTGTTGTTTATTTGTTTTTTGTTTTTTTGAGTTAGGGTTTCATTCGAGCCCAAGCTGACCTGGAATTCACTATGTAGTCTCAGGACGGCCTTGAACTCATGGTGATCCTCCTCCCTCTGCCTCCCTAGTGCTGGGATTAAAGGCATGCCTTTATCCACGCCCCCAGCCCTTCTTTTTTAAAAAAATATTTTATTTATTTATTTGGGAGAGAGAAATAGGAAGATAGAGACACTGGGCACACCAGGGCCTCTAGCCATCGCAAACAAACTCCAGACACATGTACCACCTTGTGTATCTGGCTATTTGTAGGTACTGGGGAATCAAACCTGGGTCCTTTGGCTTTGCTAGCGAGTGCCTTAACCACTAGGCTTTCTCTCCAGTCCCCCTTTATAAATGTTCTGCCTGTCTTCTGATACATGCTTTTGAAGAGGATGTTTGGGATTTTCTTACACTAACACCAAACCAGATATCAAGTGTGAAGGTTTAGTGCTAAGTGTACAGATAAATCAAAGCACTAAAGTATGTCAGGATGATGAATTAATTTGGAAGAGAAATTAGATCCAAGGAATGCATTCTTGGAGGATACCTCCAGACAGAAAATCAATAAGAGGGCAAATGTCAGGACATTAGCCTTTAAAAGTCACACCTGAGAATGGAGAGATGGCTCAGTGGTTAAGTGTACTTCCTGCACAAGAATGAGGGCTTGAGACTTCCAGAGTTCCAATGCATAGGTCCTGTGTATACAGCTCGGCATGGTCACACATGGCACGCCTGTAACTCCAGTCCCAGAAATAGAGACCTAAGAATTGAAAATCGTTAGAACATCACAAGCTATGGAATCAGTAAAGAGAGTCCTGCTCAAAACAAGACCATGGAGCAGGACACAATGGCTACTTTAGGCTAGTTTCCCCCAGCCCAGGAATGTATGGACCACTACACCACACCAGACACACACATACACCACATTACACCTCTCTCTCTCTCTCTCTCTCTCTCTCTCTCTCTCTCTCTCTCTCTCTCTCTCTCTGTCATACACACACACACAAAAAAAAAAACAATAATAATAAAATTAAAAAGTCACATTGTCCTTACAGTGTTTAAGTAAGCACATCCCAGGTAGAGTGTCTGCTCTGCCATCTCACCTGTTCCCCTGTCGCCCCTAGGCCTATGCAAGTCAAATCTGGGCTGCCTGACTCTCAGCCCAGGACCACAGGGAGCAAAACTAAACCATAAGAGGGAAAGTTTCTGACACTGTCAGACTCCATGCTGACATCTTAGGAAGAGAACCTAGAACATTCTCTTTTCCTCAGCCTTAAAAATGGGACAATCTGGTCTGTGTAGTGTCATTTGCTTCCACAGGAGAAGTGATTCCTCAGCTCAAGTTGTTGGCACTCCATAGCAGGAAGAAGAAACCTGAAACCTACTCCTGCAGGCTATGCCTGGGCCTTCCTGCCATGAGGCCCTTGAGCTTCTGCCAGGCTATCAGAAGTTTTGTCACCTGACACCTTAGAAATTTGAACTAAATTGGCTACCCTCAAACCTCAAGAATCAGAAACTTGGACCTGGCTTTCAACAGACCCTCCCAAGTGACACTTATGCCCTCTCAGAACTGCTCATCTAGATGTTGTTTGATTCACCATCATGAGTCGCTAAAAGCAGCTTTCACCAAAAAGTCCACTTTTTAAAAGTAAATTGAGAGTATGTTGTCAACTTTTAATTTTAGCAAGAAGGGCTGGGCGTGGTGGTGCATGCCTTTAATCCCAGCATTCAGGAGGCAGAGGTAGAAGGATCACCATGAGTTGAAGGCCATCCTGAGACTACATAGTGAATTCTAGGTCAGCCTGGGCTATAAGAGAGATCCTACCTCAAAAAAGGTAATAGTTTTGGCAAGAAGGAATATTGAAATTTAATATCACAATTTTTTCATAGAAGAAAGGATCTGAGATCACAAAAAATAGATAAGAAAGATTAATCTTAGAATTTGGAATAAAGCACAAGCCTTTCTCCTGAATTAAGTTTGCTTTATGGAGAACACACACCAGTGTCCTCATTTTCTTCTACTTGTTGATAATTGTTAAGAACTCTCATGAGCTAGAAAGTGTCCAAGGCCATCTAGAGCCAGTGCTCTGCAGTGGCTCCATGAAAAGCCTTAAAGGTTACTGGTGCCCAATCAACTAGCAGCTGGGTAGGACATCTCCCCAGCCCTTCTCCACCTGACCAAATGACGGACAGAGTAGTCCAAGTGAAACAATCACCTCTTGATTTCTCCCCAGATGACCTTATAAATCTGCTTTCCCACTTACTGGATGTATACTTTGTCCCCATAACTATAGGAATAGAACTCACTTCTCAATCCCAAAACAGGCACATGATTTACAGGTTTGTCACATGTTACATGCAGCACACTCATTCTAACCAATTGCTTAGTAAATTGACAGATTTGCTCCTAGAAGTCCCTGTGTACACAGTTACTAGACTTGCCCACACCATGATGCCCCCTTCCTACTCTACTAAGATCTCTTGCCTCCAGGACTCCAGAGCTGACTGAGATCCAGATATATGGGTAACAGGGGAGCCACCTTGCCTGGACAGTTGCAGAAGACCAAGGCCAGAGCTGTGACTCTCCAGTCTCCACACAGGCTTTAATAGTAGCAATGAGCCAACATTTGTTCCGCAAGAACAGGAAAGGGGCTACTCCTGAAAATGCCACCAAAGATCTTGTCTATCCTCACCTTTTTCAGCCCTTGAAATCCAGAAATACAAAACTCTTAACAGATGTTCCACACTCGCATTGCAAGAAAGGCAGAGAATGCATCATTGTGAGGGTATGTGCATGTGGAGGGTATGTGCATGTGTGTTGTTGAGAATATGTCTGTATGTGCTGGAGAAGGGAGTATATTCATGTACTAAAGATAAATGAGCTGTGGTATACTGTAGCAGGCCTTGCCCTGGGAACCTAAGTTCGCAACTTCAAGCATGGGCCTGGTATGCATCCCATGTCAATTCTGCATCTATCTGTAGCAAAGCAGCCATTTTCTAGGGATCCTGAAAAATCAGAACAATCATCCACTAAGCACATTAGATTTTCCCTTTATTGATGGTAATAGCCATTACCTCACCTTGTATTTTTACCTTCTCCTCAGACCAAGGGGACATTGTCATTCACCCTCAATTTAATTGGGACTGAATAGAGAGATATTGATGAATCAATCATGTAACTGAATCCTCTTGAAACTGACTCTAATGAGACTTTATGGTCTCTCCCTAACTAAATTTCTCTTGGTATTCAACTTGTTTGCCAGGAAATAAGACCTTGAAAATTTCACATTTCCTTGTATCTCCTCCCATCCCATTTCCTTTCCAGGGCTTCCAGGCTGTCATTGCCTACTAAGTACCAGCCTCCCTTGGCTTTTCACCCATGCCCTGCTCCCATCAAGGCTGTTCTTTGAATGAATCTAGGCCAGTGTTCCACATCAAAGGGACAGGGCAAAGAGTACAGGCTGATGCCCTCCCCAAGGACTAAGCCTATTATGAGATGAGGAGAGCAGCTGACACAGCCAGGCAAAGTGGGTGATTTGGGTCATGGAAGCACAGTGAAGAATTCAGGTCCCTCCATCTACAGAGAGAATTAATTTTGATTATTGATGATGGGCATAATCACTGATGGCATTTTCTAAGAACATAAGATATATATGCCAGGCACTGGGCTTAGAGCTTACATAAGTTATCTTCTATATGAACTGAAGAGGTTTTCACCCATATTTTACAGACAAAGAAACCAACGTAGAGAAAGATAAGTATAGGTAGTTCAAGATCATCAGGTTAGTAAACAGTAAGGTAAAGATCTGCATGCAACCATCACTGCATGGCAGACTTTTTATTCTATTCTGTTGCATAGACTGAAGTTGATCTGTGCTGCAAGGCTGACCTGTCAGGTTAGAGGGGCCAGTTGTCCTCAGGTGTATGTCCCCCACTAGAGGAGAGAACCCCTACTGTGGTTATCTGTACATACTACTATCTTCACACAGCACATGCTCAGGGCATAAAGCTACTTCCTGGAGTCATTTTGCCTTGATTTGGTTGGTTCCCAGTAGTGAAAGTGGAAACTGTTTTCATCATAGTTATCACATTTCTGTTTTAGTGATTTTAAAATTTTAATTCAAAATTGAAGCTTCTTCCACTGATACCAGAGTTTCCTAAGTGATGGCCACATTTGGGGCTATGCTCACCATGATATGGAGCACCAGCACCTTCCATACCTAGAGAGGGAGTGGGGATGGCTCAGCAAGAGAGCATGGGCATTACACCCAAGCCTGTTGCTTACTTACTGTGCGACGCTGTGTAACACATTCTCTCTCGAAATCCGGGACTTCCCATCTGTAAAGCGGCAACGCTGAATTCAGACTCTTTCAATCCAACCTAAACTGAACAATTGTGAAAAATGTTGACATTTCCCAGGTCAGAGTGTACTTTCATCACTAGTGGCCCTCCTGGTCTCCTGTCTGTGCTCCACTTCTTTATCATGCTTGATCTTGTTCTCACATAAAAATACATGATCAAAATACTAGCTTGGCTTTGAAATCAAGTATACCCCACTGTCTTCTCAGAAGCATGAGTCTGACCCCTCTACCTATGCTCCCAACTAGAGAAAAGGTCATTTATAGTCCTTTCCATGTCTGATTTTCCAGTGCATCTAGAGACAAACTTTGCAAAAAACAGTCTTTCTTTCTTTTTTTTTTTTGGTTCATTTTTATTTATTTACTTGAGAGTGACAGAGAGAGAAAGAAGGAGAGACAGAGACAGAGACAGAGACAGAGACAGAGAGAGAGAATGGGCACACCAGGGCTTCCAACCACTGCAAATGAACTCCAGACGCGTGCGCCCCCTTGTGCATCTGGTTAACATGGGTCCTAGAGAATCAAGCCTCGAACCGGGGTCCTTCAGCTTCACAGGCAAGCGCTTAACCACTAAGCCATCTCTCCAACCCAAAAAACAGTCTTTCAAATTGCTCTGTATATTTAGAATTTTGTTTTCTTTTTAGTCCTAACCCTAAGAGTGATAGTGCACCTTATCTCTCTGCAGAGGAACAATGCATATTTACAAAGTAAAATGTGTATTGTGTCAAAATCTAAGCAAACGTTCCTCCCCCCCACCTTGAAATCTTCCCACTAGAGATTCTGTAAAGTGACCCCATGACAGTCTTTTTACTGTTTCCATCCTATCCCGTATGATAAGTTTTCAAAGCCAAAGGGCAACTTACTATTTGTACATTGTAGACACTATAGTTCTTTAATCATGGACAATATTATGACACTGGATTTGGTACTTTATGCTGGTGATTCAAACCCTGTGTAAGGCATTAGGAGGTTTTTGAATTATTTTGCTATTTAAATTTTAAAATTCCATTAGTGTTTCTGGTGAAAATTAAACCAACTTTCTCAAGTGTCCAACAACCCATGGTAGTAATAGACAGTCAGATCAATCAGTCCTTGGATGTGAAAACAGACTTGAGGAAACCTGGTGACAGTGTTCAAGGTCAGCTCAGGAGCCATGGTGCCCGTATAGAGGTAGACACCATCCAGAGGGAGCAGGCAGAGAGGCAGAAAAGGCATCTAGGGCAAAAGATTGTACCAGTCAGGAGCAGCTGCATGGCCATATTACAATGCAGGAGAAAATAACCCCAAAATCTCAGTGGCTTAGCACAACAAAAGCTTATTTGTCATTCATCCTACAAGTTGGGGAAGGACTATTACAGTCGCTCAGGGACGCAAGCTAATGTCTGCCTAGCTAGCCAGAGCTGTACCTTCTGGAAGAAATGTGGAAGAAAAAAATGGCAGGCTGAACTTTCAGCACCTCAGCCTAGAAAAGAAATATATCCCCTTACATCTCATTGGCCAAAGCTAGTCACAAGACCCCATCTACCTGCAAAAGTTGCTGGGAAGCATAGTCTTCCTTGTGGCCATAAAAAGACAAACCAGATACTGATGAACACAGGTAATATCTACCAAAGAGACCTGAATCAGGTGGAAGAGCAGATGTCATGGGGCAGTTGGCAGGGAAGACTACAGAGATTCTGGAAGAGCTCATCACAGCCCTCATAGGGCTAGAGTTAGCTCTAAGGCTTTCAACAGATTTGAACAAAATTCTTAGCATTTTAGGATTCCTGGAAAAATGTCAGTTTACAAGGGATTCCTGTTCTATTGTTTTAACATTCTGTAATCCTATAATTTTATTATTTACTAGCAATACAACAATAATTTCTTTAGTAAAAATGTCCCTGCCAGGTGTGGTAGTGTACACCTTCAATTCCAGCACTTGGGAGGCAGAGGTCGGAGTATCACTGTGAGTTCTGTGAATTTGGGGGCAGCCTGAGACTACATAATGAGTTCCAAGTCAGACTGGACTAGAATAAGACCCTACCTTGAAAACCAAAAACAAAAAAAAAGTCCTAGCTTATCTGTGAAATCTCTCATTACCTTTATTATTTTTATCTTTATGGAAGAATTTGATTACTTGCAAATCCTCTTTGGCAAAGCCAAGCCAGTCAGCATGTGTGTCTAGACTCAATCCTTTGTGGGACTGAAGAATTAAGGATTGTCAAAGAATGGAGAGTTTGGCATTTTAAAAATATATTTTATGTACTTATTTGAGAGAGAGAAAGAAGGGGAGAGAGAGAGAAAGGGAGAATGGGTGTTCCAGGGCCTCCAGCCTCTGCAAACAAACTCCAGATGTATGTGCCCCCTTGTGCATCTGGCTTACGTGGGTCCTAGAGAATCAAACCGGGATCCTTTGGTTTTGCAGGCAAACACCTTAACCACTAAGCCATCTCTCCAGACCCATTTTTTTTTTTAATTTATGTTCCAAATATTCCTATTCCCTCTCAATGGATCTTAAGAAAGTTTTAAATGTAGAAGCTTTTCCATATCTTCTTTCAGCTACTGAGAAAAACATCAGATACCATCATTTTATCTAATTGTATTATTTTCTAAATGCTTTATTGGAAAGGAAAGTTTCCTTTCCTTAATTGAGTTCAGTTACATTGCTTATAAAAAAGACAATGAAACTTAACTAATAGAAATTTTATGAGAAGTAATGTTTTGGTAGCAGGACAGACTTTGGAGCATGAGAGTTCAAAACTATTGAGAGTCAGGTAAATTTTTGAGATAGGTCTGCTTAGCCCATTTACCCAAAACTCAGAAAATGGGCTGGGGAAATTGCTCAGTCGTTTAAGACACTTGCTTGCAAAAGATGCCAGCCCAGGTTTGGTTCCCCAGTACCCATGTAAAGCCAGATGCACAAAATGGCCGTGCATCTGGAGTTAATTTGCAGTGCCAAGAGGCCCTGACATGTTCATTCATTCTGTCTCTCTCTCTCCCCTCACAAATAAATAACAATTTTTAAACACAGAAACAAAATAGATGCAGATGCTGGGGAAAGAGATACTGACACATTGAAAATATGTGGCATTGCAGCTGACATACAGAAGCCCTCAACACTGCTGCTAGCAGTGCTACCAGTGCAGTCACATTCAGTACTATACCTCTTATCACGGCCACTCAGCCCACTCAGCTCTAATGCTACCAGCACCGGCATACTCACTCTGTATCTGCTGCTGCATCTAACAGCATCACTTCCAACACTACTGTGCTGGATATTATTTTAGGCCACACTCTACCTATGAAAGTGCTTTATTCCAGGAATGCTGTTTGCCAGAACATATGTTTTAGTATTTAATCCTGAAAAAATGCTGCCGGCAGTCTTTTCCTCTTCTTGTCTTTTCTTTCCTTTCTTTTGTAGTGGTTTCTGGGAATGGCTGTCACAGTAGCAGACTCAGGGCCTCGTCTTGCTTCTTTATTGACAAATAAATCTTTCAATGGTGGTGTAATTTTTGTTATTTCTTATGAATTACAGTTCCGGTGGCAGATATCAAAGCTGTGGTGACGGGGAAGGACTGTCCTCATATGAAAGAGAAAGGTGCTCTTAAGCAAAACAAGGTATGATTTCTAGGTTCTTGCAGATGACTTGATCAGTACAATATAGTCATCCACTGTGTAACCCAGACCTCCTTTAGAGCAGTGTGTGTGTGTGTGTGTGTGTGTGTGTGTGTGTGTGTGTGTGTGTTATAGAGTTGCATAACTTATCTCCTTTTTTTCCTTTTTTGATCCTTTCACTTATTTTCCTGATACCTCTATTCTTTTTCTCCCTAACCACTATTCTAATGCTTACTGACTCTTCCATTGTCCCACTTCCTTTCTGTTTGCAATCCTAAAAATTACCATGGCTGTTTTCATCCTGTTGATCCTTCTCAGCTGATCCTTAATCTCCTAACCTCCTATTTATTTTCTCTATTCACCTCTATAGTAGCCTCACTGGAATCTCAGGGAAGCCTGGGATAGACAGAGACCAGCTGACTCAGAATGTTTTAGAAAATCTTCAGGACCTGATTCATTTAGCATCATGGAAAGTTGGCTGTGAAATTTCAAGCCCAGCTTAAAGAAGACCATTTTCTCAGGAGTATATATTGTTTCAACTTTCTTCACAATGCTGCACTCTCAACATCCTCTCCTAGTTCACCAACCCCTTCACAGCTCAGCACTTCCCATCATCCCCTCATAGTTCATCAGCATGGTGTTAACGCAACAGTCCACATACTGCTCTGAAGAGGTAGGAGGGGACACACTCTGAAAAAACAGAAGGATTTCCTTTTTTGTAGGTTGGGGCACCCATCAAGGAGCCAGTTCTTTGCTTATACCACTTGGCATCCTATGATATATGCCATTCATGAACAAAAGTATATAGATTTACCTGGATATAGTATTACACACTTGTCCTAGCAACAGTCTAAACAACATACCAAAATTTTCTTCTTTAGAAAATATTTTATATTAATTATATGCAAGGAGAGAGAGAATATACCAGGACCTCTTGCCACTGTGAACAAACTCCAGATGCATGCACTACTTTGTGCATCTGGCTTTACATGGATCGTGGGGAATTGAACATGGGCCATCAAGCTTTCCAAATAAACACATTTCACTTCTGAGACATATCCCCATCCCGTAATATCTTTGCTTCTTAAATTACATAAACATAATTCATCTCAAGCCCATGTTCATTTCTTTCTTGTGAAGCCCATCACAAAACTAGCATATAAGGTCTTCACTGGCAAGCCTAATGATACAAAGGCATGCCTGAGAGACCAGAGTCTGACTTACCTGTTATATAGTACATGTGGAGATGTTCTTGTGTAGAACACAGGAATTGTTTCATTCATCAGATCCCAAGATGCATTCCACTTCCATGTCTTTTTTCCCCACCCCACTGAATTTAATTAGGGTTACATGCATAAGGATAGTGGAGGGTTATTTACCAAAGCATGGTCAACCTACCAGTGGATATACCACTGAAGAAAATGTCTACCACTTCCCCAGAAACCATTAAAACTAATAACTCCTTGGGGAGGGATAGGCCCCTTCTCTGTTCGTGTTAATGAGTTCAATCTTGTGCGGGAAACTACAGCTTCTGTGAGTTAATGAGTGTAGTGACAATCGTGTCAAGAAGACAACATTCTGCAGTACTTTACCCGCTCTGCAGCTCTCCTATGCTTTTCATCCCTCTGCTGTATCGTTTTCTGATCTTTGTGAGGGGTATATTGTTTCCTCATCTTTGTAGGGGTGATATAGATGTTCTATTTAGGGCTGAGCTTACAATGTCACTTATTCTGAGTACTTGGGCCAGATATGCATCTCTGCATTAAACTCCTCCCACTGCATAAAGAAGCTGGTCAAGGCTGAGGACAGCATTAATCTGCCTAAATCTTGAAGTGGACTCCTTACTTCTTCCATTAACAGTTACAAAGTTCCAGGTCTGATGCTGAAATCTTTCATCCATTTGGAGTTGACTTTAGTGCAGGGTGAGAGATAATGATTTAGTTTCATTCTTCTCCATGTAGATGCCCAGTTTTCCTAGTACCACTTATTGAAAATGTTATCTCTTCTCAAGTGGATATTTTTTTGGCATCTTTGTCAAAAGTCAGATGACTGTAGTTATGTGGACTTATAACTGGATCTTCCATTCCATAGGTGTGTGCATCAGTTCCCCACCACCACCACCACCACACACACACACACGGGAGCATTCTACAGTATAGCAACAAGTCTCCAGCTTTCAGAGTATCACTTTTGTGGGGCTGACTTTGTTCAACACCAGCAGGGGTTACCATAGGCTGCCCATGGCAGGTGTTTCCTCCACAATCTCAGCACTACCTCTGCTTAGTTCCATTGAGGTCCCTGGTTCTCTAACACTTGTAGCTGCATAGGAAACCATGTGAAAAAATTAACTAAGGATGAAAATAAAACATTAACTTGAGACATGGAGAGTCAAGGGCAGCAGGGAAATGAAATAAACCAAGATCTACTAACCTGGAGGAGAATCCTCTAGAGCCCTAACTTATAGGAACACTTATGGCATTTTTTAATCAGGGACTTCCTATGTAGCCCAGGCTGATCTTTAACTCACAATCCTCCTATCTCAGTTTCCTGAGGGCTGGGAGTACAGGCCTGTGCCCACATACCTAGCTTGGTATGTTTGATGAATTGAAGCAGATAGAATATAGGCTACTGTGAGTGTAAATCTTCAGTCCTGGTGATTGCAATCTGGTGGGAGAGAGGCAACATGCTTCCATAGATCGTAGAATCTCACCAGGGCCTCACAATGAAGATTTGAGTTCCCTCATGTCTGTGTAGGAGCTATGAAATACTTTGAATTACGAAATATTCCAGAACCTCCAATAATAAAATTATATTTTATGGGATTTTACTCTATCTAGGGAAAAGGGACTCCTTGGATTCTAGTCCCTCTTAGGTAGGGGTTTGGAGGTGAATCAGACATTGTCAGTAGTGAGCTGGAAATGATTTAGAAATTCTGCAGCTGGGGACAGGAGGAATAAATCTGTACTACTAGAAAACCCTCCTTAAAAGGTAACAACTCCCAAGATACAGAACATAAAAGATTGAGACAACTGGAAGACTACAGAATGCTATGCCTTCTCCATTACTTACTAAGACTTCCAAGTAGTAACAGTGGGCTATACCTGAAAGGAACATTAAACATAGCCCAATTCCTTGTCATATTAACATACATTATAAACTATCGCTATAAAGGACTGTTTATTTCACTTCCTATTGCTTTATTTGTCACATTCCCAAAAAGAAATGGAGGTGTTCCAAAAAAGAAAGGAAATGTAATATACAGAAACAAAATCATCATCAAAACCATGTTCCCTGATAATGGGAAATTTTTAATAACTGTGATTTAAAGTCTTATAGGCTATAATGAAAAAAGTAGACACTATGCAAGAAATGTTAAAAAGAATTGGTTAAGGGCTGGGGAGACTGCTCAGTGGTTAAGATGCTTACCTATAAAACCTAACAACCCATGTTTGATTCCCCAGTACTGACCAAAAGCCTGATGCACACAGTGACACATGCATCTGGAGTTCATTTACAGCTACTTCTGGAGGCCCTGGTGTACCCATTCTGACTCTCTTGCTGTCTGCATCTTTCCTCCATGCCTTCCCCCTCTCTACTTTCAAATAAATAAATGAAAAACTTAAAATAACTGGCTGAACATGTCACACAAAAGCAGGGTTAGTGGGTAATAATTAGAGGAAAGGTTTAATTAGGGAATGGGGAGATGAGGAAGAGAATGGGGCTATAAGGTAATAGAAGGATGAACTGAAAACTAGGGATTTATGAACAAGCCATGTGAATACCTATCACTTAGTAGGGCATTTTAAATATAATACTTTAAAAGTGTTTAAGTGAAGGTCCCCTACATGGGTGGGTAAGACCACTCCCAACAGTCTTAATTAATAAGCTATAAGTTATTAACCAAAAGTCCAGTTCCAGGAATGAGACATTTGCCCATGAGTTGTTGGTCAGAAAGGGTACAGAGACCCCCTAAAATAATGTAGACTATTATCATTGCTCTTGGTTTCCCACCAACACTAAACGGTAAGTCTCTATTGATGAAGATACCACACACTTCAGCTTCAGGACATAGAGGAACTAAACTGAAACTGAGGTGAAAGCTTCCTCCATACCAGCTAGCTTTCTTCATGCTAGAAGCAGATGCCATGCAAGCTGCTGGGAAAGAACCATCAGCAATACCTATGGTCCCTGTGTACTCCACAGTGGCCTGCCCACTAGTGCAATAGCAGCATAAATGTTATGGGAACACACCAATCACCCTCAGTTTTTTTTTATTGACCTATCTAAAAGATAGCTACTCTCTGCTTAAGGGTGTAACACTAAATTGGGTTAGTGAAATTAATGGAAGTAAATTTACAAGGGACAGTAAAATAGCATACTCAATTTTAAAAAGGAACAGAGGGGCAACAAATAGAAAAGAGTTGCCAACATGGTCATATTAACCTAACTATATCATTGATCAATTTAAATATAAATTGCCTAAACACACCAATTTAAAGGTAGTGATTTTCAAACTGATTTGAAAAAATAAGAGGGTTGGAGAGATGGCTTAATAGTTAAAGGCACTTGATTGTAATACCTGCTGGCCTGAGTTTAGTTCTCCAGTACCCACAAATAGCCGGATGCCCAAAGTGCATGTATCTGGAGTTAATTTGCAGTGCCGAAAGGCCCTGACATGCCCATATTTACTTTCTCTTTCTCCCCTCTCTCTCTCACACACTGTCTCGCTCTTACTGTATGAGTGCTCTTGTGTATGAGTGACTATCAAATAAATAAATTTTTTAAAGACAAGAAGTACACTGTTGCTGTAAGACATTACAGGTTTAAAGGAATAGGATGGGGGAAGACACGCCATCTTAATACTAATTAAAATAAAGCTGGAGTATTTTCATTAACTTTAGACAAATCAGACTTCAGAATAGAGAAATAGGGATCAGTTCTCCAAGAACACATAACAGCCTTACACATGTATGAACTTAACAAGAAAACTTCAAAATACATGGGTTGTAAAACTGATCAAACTAAAGGGAGAAATAAATGAATCCAACACTGCAATATGTAAGTCATGAAACTTACTGAACTGAATAGAAACAAAGACAAATCCATTTTATATCAAGTCTTCACCATCCCACTCAATAATCAATGATGAGCAAGCCAGCAGAAAATCAAATAGGATATTGATGGTTTGATTAGCACCATCAATCTGTCCTGATCTAATTAACATTAGTTACTCACAATACAAACTCTTCTCTAGCTCAGGATATACCTAACATATGTGGCATATATACCAAATGTACCATATTAGGATCACAAAACATGTTTTATTTTGCTTTTCACAAGGACAGAAAGAAAATATTTTAAATTAAGAATAATCTACAAAGCATATCTCAGATCACAAGGGAATGAAAGTAGAAATCAACAGCATAAAGAGCTGGGTGGGGGGTACTCAAATATTTGAAAATTTAACAACAGGGCTGGAGAGATGGCTAAGAGTTAAGGTACTTGCCTGCGAATCCTAAGGATTCATGTTCTACTGTCCAGGTCCCATGTAAGCCAGATGACGCAAGCATGGAATGTCTCACATGTGCACAAGGTGATACACACATTTGAACTTCAATTGCAGTGGCTGAGACCCTGGAATGCCAGTTGTTTGTTTTTTTTCTCTCTCTCTCTCTTTCATAAAGGCATATGACACCACACCCAGAAAAAATTAGTAGCAGTCTAAATACCTGTGGTTTGAAGAAATCACAAGAGAAATTATGTGTTTCAAACTAAATAAAAATTTAAAAGCAACTCATTAAAATGTGTGGAATGTGGTAAAAGCAATGTTTATGAGGAATTTATCTGCCAGATGCATATATTCAAAAAGGAGAAAGATCTGAAATCATTGTTTCTACCTTAAAACTCTAGAGAAAGAAGAAAAATTTAAGCTTGGTGCAGCAAAAGAAAAGAAATTTGACAGAAATTAAAGACGAGTTAATGCAGCAGAAAGCAGCAAAATAAAGCCCAAATTAAAAAGATTGATAAAACTTATGTTTTAGCTTGACTGAGAGGGAGGGAAGGAGGGAGGGAGGGACATAAGTCACCAACATGGAAACAGGATAGAGATGATGATCTTATTAGAACATCCTTTATGTGTGTGAATTTGGCCTTATTGTATTAGACTCCTCTCATAAGGAAGACTTATGAAGCAAGTTAGAAACTGATGTTTTCCAAGGAATTTTTTACGATTGCCATGTTCCTCATAAAAGTGGAATGGATGGATATATATGGAAAGATGACGTGTGGTTGGTGGATGGGCCACACTGCTATAAGCAGATGAACAAGACTACAGTGGAAGCTGCTTCCTAGGATTTGCCGGCACAGATGTCCCAGCACCCCTGCCCCTTCCAGTCTGACTTCAGGAGGGATGAGCGCACTCAGTCAGCTCTAATTTGCATAGACATGCCTATCTTGTGATGTTGACCATGTTCACTTGGTCTTTAGACAGTGTCTGAAAGAAAGGAGAGTCTCATCAACTCTCCAAACCCACACCCCTTCTTCTAGAAGCCCTTTTCCCTACCTTTGGGACATCTGGGTAAGAAAAATTGCTCTGCAGATTCAAAGGAGAGTTAGCAGAGATGTGCCACAGGAAGTTCATGAGGGCCTGGTAGCCAACAATGAAGGTATGATGCTGGCTTTTCAAACAGTTTTTTGCAGCTAGAAGAAGCTCTGACAGTTTGTGCTACAATACCTCTTGGTGAACTTAATTGCTGAGCAAGCCCAACTGAGGTATTAGCATCTATAAAAGACTTTGTTCACAGAAAAATATTAGTAACTAATAGTCTCATCACCTCATTAGCTATGCCTGACACCATCCAAGGCTATAGGATAGAAATACGAAGGGAATTGGTCCTTTCCTGAAGGGGTCTGCTACAGATCTTTATATTTTTTTTTTTGTATGTTTAGTCAATCAGAACAAGAACCTCTGGCATCTGATGAACTTGGGTAATAGCATGGTGATCAGGGTAATATGGCCAAGCCTCCTGGAACTTAGAGTCTAACATGTTTAACAGGGGTCAGCACAACAGGTGAATTTCTATAAATAAGAAGTGCTGGGTTCTTCACAGTATAGAAATTTTCTGGCTAGGGGAAATGACTCCGTGGGTAAACTACTTGTAGTGAAAGCATGAGGGCCTGAGTTTGGATCTCCAGCACTCATGTAAGAGTCAGGTATATTGGTATGTATCTATAATCCAAGTGTTGGGTATTATGTAAAGACAAGAGAATCCCCAGGCCTTACTGGCTAGGAAATCTAGCAAATCAGTAAGCTCCAGGTGGAAGGTGATTGAGGAAGACACCATTCTGACCTCTTGCCTTCACATGCATATACACATACACATGCAAAAAAAAAAAAAAACTTTTCTGACACTTGAATTACCATAGGTATATAAAATTCAATTATAAGACTTGATTTTTAATGAATTAGGATTCCAAATTCAAGTTTTGGAATTTATTAAATAAGCTGAATTTTTGCTATTTGTTTTAAGGTTGGTATTCTCAATGTTTGTCTCACTGGATATGGGGTTCATAGTAAGGCAGCCATCATTCAATCACCAAAGGACAGACCCCAGACTCAGATAGGAGTACATTTGCAAGAGAAGTTATCATCTTCCTATTTCAGAGCCCAGCTTGTGCTTTGCCTGTGTGATTCTTGAAGTTGAAATAAGCACATTCTACCAGAAGTGTGTGTGTCTTAGCATCAGTGTGAAAGTTCTGGGTTAAGCCAAGCCTTTATGTAAGTTTATGGAGGTTGACTGCAGTCATCATTCATTCAGTACAGTGAGCATCGTCTTTGTTGCCTGGTGCTGGAAATCCAAAGATTCATGTAGTCTGACCTCTGGTCCTGGGGGTCCAACAGATTAAGATTTATGTATAAACATGCAATTATCATGCATCACTTGTGTCAAAAATAGACAGACACACATAGGGATAATCAGGGAAAGCTGAGAATAGCTCAGGAGGAAATGGCAGTTTAGCTGTGCTTTGAGAAAGCATTGGCCAGGTGGAGAGGTAGGGAGAAGAATTTCCAGATGGAGTGAGCTTCATGAGATGAGCCCATGGCCTTTGCCCATAAGAAAGCACATTCTGTGCCCGGGCAACATGAGTTCTCTGCATAAACATAGACATGGACAGGGAAAAGAAATGGGCTGGAGGGCTGGAGAGATGGCTTAGCAGTTAAGCGCTTGCCTGTGAAGCTTAAGGATTCTGGTTTGAGGCTTGATTCCCCAGGACCCACATTAGCTAGATGCACAAGGGGGCACACACGTCTGGAGTTCGTTTGCAGTGGCTGGAAGCCCTGGCGCACCCAATTCTTTCTTTCTCTCTCTCTCTCTCTCTCTCTCTCTCTCTCTCTCTCTCTCTCTCTCTGCCTCTTTCTCTGTCTGTAGCTCTCAAATAAATAAATAAAAATAAACAAAACATATTTTAAAAAAAGAAATGGGCTAGGAAACTATTGACCAATAATACTTTTAAAATAAACTGGAGCAGAAAGGTTTACCACCTGTATTATTCAGGGTTCTCTAGGGGAACAGAACTGATAGAATGAATTGTATTAAAAGGAAATTTATTGGATTAGTTTATGGCACTCCAACAATAGCAATTTTCAGGCTCAAGAATCAAGGAACCTAGTAGCTGCTCAGTCCATGAGACTGGATACCTCAGCAGTACCAATCCAGCACTGAAGGTCTGGAGGCTTCCTGGAGAGCCACTGGTCTTCAGTCTAAGCTGGTCTTAAGTCCACATTAGTTTTCAGACCACACTGGAAAACAGTAAGAAGCACCAGCAGCCAGGTGGGAGGAAAGAGTTTATTTTGGCTTTCAGACTAAGGGGAAGCTCCATGTTGGCAGGGGGAGATGATGGCATGAGCAGAATGTGGACATCACCTTCTGGCCAACATCAGGTGGTCAACAGCAACAGGAGAGTGTGCCAAACACTGCCAAGGGGAAGCTGGCTATAACACCCATAAGCCCACCACCACCTCCAGGAGTCTCCAATTCTCAAATTGCCACCAGCTGTGGACCTAGAATTGTGAATACAAGTTTATGGGGGACGCCTAAATCAAACCACCACATTCCACACCTGGCCCCCATAAATTGATAACCATTTATTATGTAAAATACAATGCATTCAGTCCAGCTTTAAAAAGTCCCAAGCTGGAGGAATTACTTAGTGGATAAGGCTCTTGCCTGCAAAGCCAAAGGACCCAGGTTCAATTTCCCAGGACCCATGTAAGCCAAATGAACAAAGTAGTGCATGCTTCTGGAGTTTGTTTGCAGTGGCTGAAGTCCCTGGAGTGCCCATTCATAGTCTCTCTCTCTCTCTCTCTCTCTCTCTCTCTCCCTCCCTCCCTCCCTCCCTCCCTCTCTCCCTCCCTCCCTCCCTCCCTCCCTTCCTCTTTAACTGTCTCAAGTAAAATTTTTTAAGGTTCCCATCATTTTTATCAATCCTAATGATGTTCAAACATCCCACCATAATCCAAGATCTGTTAACTGAGCCATAATAACCAAATAGACCCCATAATGGCACAAAATAAACATTCACACTGCAAAAGATGGCATTGGGTATAGCAAAGAAATACTGAGGCAATACAAGATTTAAAACAAACAGGATAAACATCAAATTCTGTAGCTCCAAGTCTGATTAACCAGTGACAAGTCTCTGGAGTTCCACTTCTGTCCCTCCATCTAGGCTATTCACAGTCCCAGAAAACTTCATCTGGTGCCTACAGTTGTCCTTGGTGGTCATCCCATAGTCCTAGCATCTCCACTGGGTCTCCACTGCAACCCATGGTCTGTCCTCATGGCTCCATAAGGTTCCATGCAGGTAATCCAACAAGCCTACTTCACATTGCCCATGGCCATTTCCAAAGAACAAAACCATGTTGCAAATCAAATGACCCTCTCCTGCATTTGTTATACTCCATAGTACCAGATGGGCTACCAATTTATTAATCTATCGGGGAATAAAGTAGACTTTGAAGAACAGCGAGCTCCTTCAGCATTCAAAAGAGTCTACATTCTTCTTGATGTTCCAATGCAGATCAGCTGACCCAATCTCAGTAGTTATAATCTCTGAGACAATTGCAGCGGAATGGGGAGCAGTTTAGACCCAAAGATTTCATTTCTTTCTGTGCCGTATCCCTCTGCTCACACCAGTCCACTTATATGCAGTGTAGCCCTATACACGTTCTCAGGACACAGGCAGCCAGGAGGCAGCAAGTCTCTTACACAAACTGCTTCAAGACCAGTCCTTACAAAGCTCCTTCTCACCCTCATAAGCCGGACCTCACAGTTCATAGTTCTTACAGCATTCAGATCTTTCAGCTATGACCAGAACAGTCTATCAAGCTGTACTTACACTCTGCAAGGTTATGCCAAGGTTTCAAATCTTTATACATTCCTCTCAAAAATCAGCTCCAAAAGGCCAAAAGCCCACAGTCAAATTTCTAGTAGCAGTGATCCTACTTCTCATTACCAATTTTAACTGTTGTAGTTAACTTTGCATTGCTGGCAGAAAACACCCAACCAAGAGCAGCTTGTGGGAGGAAAGGGTTTATTTTGGCTTAGACTCAAGGGGAAGCTTCATAATGGCAGAGGAAAATGATGGCATGAGCAGATGGTGGACATCACCTCCTGGCCAACATCAGGTGGTCAACAACAGCAGGAGATTTTTGCCAAACATTGCCAAGGTGAAGCTGGTTATACCACCCATAAGCCTGCCCTCAACAATATATCACCTCTAGGAGGCTCCAATTCCCAAATTGCCACCAGCTGGGGACCTAGCATTCCAAACACACAAGTTTATGGGGGATACCAGAATCAAACCACCACACCTGTTTAAAAAAAAATTCTAAAAATATTTTTATTTATTTATTTATTTGAGGGAGAAAGAGAGGCAGATAGAGAGAATGGGCTTTCCAGGTCCTCTAGCCACTGTAGACAACCTTCAGACACATGTGCCAGTTTGTGCATCTGGCTTATGTGGGTACTGGTGAATCAAACCTGGATCCTTAGGCTTTGCAGGCAAGTGCCTTAACCATTAAGCCACCTCTCCAGCCCAGCCTTCTGTTTCTGTTGCTGTTGTTATGTTTATTTTTCAAGGTAGGGTTTCACTCTAGCCCAGGCTGACCTAGATTCACTATGTAATCTCAGGGTGGCCTTGCTCATAGCAATCCTCCTACCTCTGCCACCCAAATGCTGGGGTTAAAGGTGTGTGTCACCATGCGCAGCTCAGCCCAGCCTTCTTGATGATGGCTGTGTCTTATACTGTGTGCTTCAAGAATGAGTGACAGAGTTTCTTTTTCCTTTTAAAATAGAAACTCAAGGGCTGAAGAGGTTGCTTAGTGGTTAAGGCACTTGCCTGCAAAGCCTAAGGACCCATGTTTGACTTTCCAGGTCCCACGTAATCCAGACATACAAGGTGACACAAGCATGCAAGGTTGCACATGCGCACAAGATGGCCCACATGTCTGGAGTTTGACTGCAGCAGCTGGAGGTCATGGCATGCCAATTTTCTCTCTCTCTCTCTCTATCTCTCTTGCTATCTTGCATTAAAATAAAAAGGCCAGTCTCTTGGGCTTGCCTTAAAAAAACAATCAATGGTGGCACATGTCTTTAGTCCCAGCACTCGGGAGGCTGAGTTAGGAAGATTGCCATGAGTTCAAGGCCAGCCTAGAACTACAGAGTAAGTTCCTGGTCAGCCTGGGCTAAAGTGACACCCTCTCTTATAAAAAATAAATTAATAAATAAATAGTAAAAATTATATTGATGTATGGTACCATTATAGTATAACTGTTGCCATTTTTATTATAACTTAAAGGACCTCAGAGAAATGGTTATGGAAACAGATGCCTAACTCAAAGGAAAAAATTTGTTTTCCTGAGTATTATCTTCACTCCACAGACCTAAATGGAAGGCTAAGAAAAAAAAAAGGATAAGAAATAAAGAGAGGGGGCTGGAGAGATTGCTTAGTGGTTAAGGTGCTTTCCTACAAAAACTAAGGGTTGATTCCCCAGTGCCCACATAAAGCCAGATGTACAGTAACACATGCATTTGGAGTTTGTTTGCAGTGGCTAGAGGTCCTGCATGCTCATTCTCAATCTCTCTCTCTCTCTCTCTCTCTCTCTCTCTCTCTCTCTCTCTCTCTCTCTCTCTCTTTCTCTCTCTCTGTGTGTGTGTGTGTGTGTGTGTGTGTGTGTGTGTGTGTGTGTGTCTGCTTGAAAATAAAGAAAGAAAGAAATAACTTTATAAAAAGAAATAGCCAGGCGTGGTGGCACATGCCTTTAATCTCATCTCTCAGGAAGCAGAGGTAGGAGGATTGCCATGAGTTTGAGGCCACCCTGAGACTCCATAGTGAATTCCAGGTCAGCCTGGGCTAGAGTGAGACTCTACCTCGGAAAAAAAAAAAAAAAAGGAAAGAAAGAAAGAAATAAAAAGAGAAAGCAAGCTCCCATTCCATGGCTTGGCCTTCTTTCTTTCCAAGGTTTCTATTTCTGGAAAAGTGAGGAGACCCTTTGAATGTGAAATACATGATGGTCTATCCTACAAGCTAACCTGCTACCTCTTAATAGGGGGACAGCTCAAGATGGGCCTGACAGAACTCCATGACAGAATAACTTGATGGTGGGCTATGTTGGGAGAGGATCCAGCTAGCACAGGGTCACAAGAATTTATTCAGGAAGAATTAATTCAGCTGAAGTCTAGAGGAATTGACCTCATCTTGCCTGCCACCTTCTTCCTGGGACAGCTCTGCTGTGGGTCACATTCCAAAGGCCAGACCTCTGACAGATATCAAGGTAGAGAATAATATGGAGAGATCTGGCTCCCTAAGAAAAAATGCTCTGTGGGCAATTTCTGAGAAGTGCTGGCCCCAGGTCATATGGGAGTAGGACAGTCATCAGTGGGCACAGACAAGGAAAGTACCAGAACATGTGCTCTAACAGTGTAGAGTGATGGCCTGGGAACATGTGACCCTTCCTTTCCAGATTGGGAGCCAGTGGGGTGTTGGGATATGCTGGTGACTTACACTACACAGAAATTCCACTCTGCTGACTGCTCAGATTGGCAGAGTGCTCATGGTACCCAGTACTGTTACAACATACACTTAGAAAAATGTCTCTTAGCATACACACTAGACTTGACACTAAGAGCCTCAGGCAAATTCATCTAGATGCAGTGAGATGAGTATCCTTCAGTCCTTCATCCTGTGGGCCTAAGTCACAGTCTATACTCAGCAGATGCTCACCCAGGAGTGAGGCTGAATTAGCTATCGTTTGAGCTTGCTTCTTCTTTCTATCCCACACAAAGTCTTAAAGAGAAAATTTGGTAGATGTATTTCCTGTGCTTACAGTAGGACAAAGATGAGGGGAGATATATCAAGACATCTATTCACCTAGAACCCTCACTACCTCTGGCATAGCTTCTACATTTTGGGAAGTCCATACCTTTATGAACTTCTGTCTTAACATTGCTAAATAAGGTTACTGGGGGCTGAAGGAATTGCTTAGTACTTAAGGCACTTGCCTGCAAAGCCAAAGGACCCAGGTTCAGTTACCCAGAACCCATGTAAGCCAGATCAACAAAGGGATGCATACATCTGCAGTTCATTTGCAGCAGCTAAAGGCCCTAGCACACCCATTCTCTCTCTCTCTCCCTCCCTCTCTCTCTCTCTCTCTCTCTCTCTCTCTCTCTAAATAAAGAAAAATAATTTTTTTTAAAGCTTATGCTTTCCATCTAATCTTGGAAGGGAAACACACAGCTTTTGTCATGAAATATTAGCCTCTCTAACCTTTCCCCAAAGGGCATTGAGAATATTTACTACATTGATTGTCATAAGAAGTAAATGGAGAGCCGAGAATGGGAGCTGAGCGCAGCGTCTGAGTCGTACACCGATCTCCTCTCCGCACTCTCTCCACCTTGCTCCCGCCGCCTGCCCACCTTCCTTCCCGCCGGCCTGCGGCCGCCCAGAACGCCTTCCACCATGGCCACCTCAGCAAGTTCCAACTTGAACAAAGGCATCAAGCAGATGTACATGGCCCTGCCTCAAGGCGAGAAAGTCCAAGCCATGTATGTCTGGATCCATGGTACCAGAGAAGGGCTGCGCTGCAAGACCCGCACCCTGGACTGTGAGCCCAAGTGTGTAGAAGAGTTGCCAGAATGGAATCTTGATGGCTCTAGCACTTTCCAGTCTGAAGGCTCCAACAGTGACATGTACCTCCTCCCAGTTGCCATGTTCCGTGACCCTTTCCGCAAGGATCCCAACAAGCTGGTGTTCTGTGAAGTTTTCAAGTATAATCGGAAGCCTGCTGAAACCAATTTAAGGCACACCTGTAAGCGGATCATGGACATGGTCAGCAACCAGCACCCCTGGTTTGGAATGGAGCAGGAATACACTCTCATGGGGACGGATGGGCACCACTTTGGTTGGCCTTCCAATGGCTTCCCTGTATTACTGTGGCATGGGAACTGACAAAGCCTATGGCAGAGACATCGTGGAGGCTCACTACCGGGCCTGCTTGTATGCTGGAGTCAAGATCATGGGAACAAATGCCGAGGTCATGCCTGCCCAGTGGGAATTCCAAATTGGACCCTGTGAAGGAATCCGCATGGGAGATCACCTGTGGGTGGCCCGCTTTATCTTACATCGTGTATGTGAAGACTTTGGCGTGATAGCAACCTTTGACCCTAAGCCCATTCCTGGGAACTGGAACAGCGCAGGCTGCCACACCGACTTCAGCACAAAGGCCATGCGGGAGGAGAATGGCCTGAAGTACATGGAGGAGGCCATTGAGAAACTCAGCAAGCGGCACCAGTACCACATCCGTGCCTACGATCCCAAGGGAGGCCTGGACAATGCCCGCTGCCTGACTGGCTTCCACGAGACCTCCAACATCAACGACTTTTCCGCCGGTGTTGCCAACCGCAGCGCCAGCATCCGCATTCCCCGGTCTGTTGGCCAGGAGAAGAGGGGTTATTTCGAAGACCGGCGCCCTTCTGCCAACTGCGACCCCTTTGCAGTGACAGAGGCCATCATCCGTACGTGTCTTCTCAACGAGACTGGCGACGAGCCCTTCCAGTACAAAAACTAAGGGGCCGATGCTTCCAGCAACTGAGCCCTTCCCAGCTCTTCATCCCACTGCAACTGTCCCTCTCCCTGGTGTCTTAATTATCCTCATTACTCAAAAGTGGGATTTCAACGTCTTTTTATTCCTCATGCCCAGTAAACCTTGCTTTCCTTGGTCAGGATAGAGGGGTCAAGTTCTTAATCTCCATGTACCCAGCCCCCATTTTCTTCTTTCTAATGTGTGGGCGGGTGCAGGGAAAGGTGGTGACTGCTTCCCTCTGGAGGTGAGCTTGTCTGGTAGATGTCACCTCCACATAAAGCAGTGTTTGAAGGAGGGGAGAACTTCCTCTAAAGGACAGCTGAAAGGGCAGGCCTGACTACTTAGGATGCCATGTCTCCTTCAATTCTTAAGATTAAACCAACTCTCACTAGTGGAGGTTAGGAGAAGAGCAAGAACTGGGGGTTAGTTTACCTCTTGTGTTGCTCTTGCTTGGAGCCACCCATACCCTTCACAAACAGCAGCTCAGCGACAACAGATGGCTGTCCTACCTTAAGAAAAGTTCTTTACTGCTTGGTCCTCCATTTATAACACAAATCAAAGTAGTACTTTTATATTTAAATGTAAAAACAAAAAAATTATATAAGGGTAGTGGATATGTGTGTTTTTCTAAAGAAAACAAACATCCTGGTCACTGGGTGCCAAATGCGAGGTAAATTATTTGGTTCAAGGGTCCCCTTTGTAAGTAAAGGAAGTAACAGTGGGGAGCATAGTACTAGAAAAATTGGTTATTTGGGACTGTTCCTCATTTTACCAGGATTTCCCTGCCCATTTTTTGCAGGCGATAGGTACATATTACTTGCAAGTCTCTGAGCCCCGTGTCTAACTCTAGAAGACACACACGCACTTGTCCACACGTGGGTTTAGAAGTATGAGTTGGCTGGTCAACTTTGTTACTGACAAGGGGGTGTTGGGGTTATTTTTTGGTGGGATTTTAGCATGTCACTAAAGCAGGCCTTTTGATATATTGAATTTTTTAAAGCAAAACAAGTTTTAGATTTTAATCAGATTTGTAGGGTTTCTAAGTCTAGTTTTACAGAATTGCCTGTTTGCTTCAACTGTCTTTCCACTTGCTTCCTGGCGGAGCTGGGGACAGACCTGGAGTTAGAACACTTGTAATTTTGTATTCTAGTGTCTTGTTCTCCCAGCAAAATGTTCTTGTTTGTTAAAATTCCTAGGGAGTAGTCTTTCCTATCATAATAAACACGCCCCGCCCCATCAAAAAAAAAAAAAAAAGAAGTAAATGGTTGATCTAGACCTCATTATTGTTCCCCTTTTCTGGACAGAAGCCCCCAACCATTTGTAAATTCAAAAAGGAATTGCCAGTTTTGTTTAATGTGTTTTCTCCAATCTCTTGTAGGAGGTGCTGGAACTTGCTTTCTCCATCTTGTATGACTCAAATTGCCAACTGAATTTCATTGCTCCTGACAAGCATGAGGTAAGGGTCTCAGTGGGATTAATTTATGAGGAAAAAACATTTTTGGAAAGGAATAAATTTCATTTTTATAAAAATCCTGCATGTGGAAATTATGAACAAAAGGGCATCATGTGATTTAGAATAGAAACCTCTTGGTAAGCTGCCAGTTTACAATGTAGGCCCAACTTCTTTGTAGCTGGATTGATAATTCATACATTCTAGTCAGCTTTCCATTACTATGACAAAATATATGAGATCAAAAAATATATGAGATCATTTGGAAGGAAGATATGTGTATGTGTGTGTGTGTGTGTGTGTGTGTTTGGTTTTTCAAGGTTGGGTTTCACTCTAACACAAGCTGACTTGGAACTCACTCTGTAGTCCTAGTCTGGCCTCAAACTCATGGTGATCCTCCTAAGAATGATAGATTTTGCTACCTAGTTTCAGAGGTTTCAGTCTGTGGTCAGCTGGCCCCTTTAGGCCAGTGGCAGACCATCGTGGCCCCATGGCAGCCAGAAGGCAGAGAGAGAAAAGCAGAGGCCAGCACCTCAATATTTCCTTCAGAGACAGACCCCCAACGACCTAACTTTCTTCTGCTAGGCCTCACCTCCCAGGGTGTCAAATATGTCCCAATAATACCACAGGCTGGTGTCTGTGCCTTTAACCCATGGGTTTTGGAGATATAGTCAAGGTCACACTATAGCAAATAGTAAAGAAAATCAATATGCACATGACTTACCCAGCAAGAGAATCATGGCTAACCCAGAGGAAGAAGTGGCCCTGCCTAGAGCTTTGGTTTACACTGAACATTTAGTTCTTGGTCTGGATGTCCTCAAGATAAACTGGTCACTGTTAGAACATCTAATGAAGTAGGTTCTCTACCTCATTTTTTAAGCTATTTTTTTGTATTTTATTTTTCTTTATTTATTTGACAGAGAGAAATAGGCAGGGAGAGAGAGAGAGAGAGAGAGAGAGAGAGAGAGAGAGAGAGAGAGAGAAAGGAAGGAAGGAAGGAAGGAAGGAAGGAAGGAAGGAAGGAAGGAAGGAAGGAAGGGTGTGCCAGGGCCTCCAGCTGCTGCAAACAAACTCCAGATGTGTGCCCCACCATGTGCATATGGCTTATGTGGGTCCTGGGGAATTGAACCTGGGTCCTTTGGCTTTGCAGGCAAGTGCCTTAACCACTAAGCAATTTCTCCAGCCCTCTTTAAGCTATTTTAAGAAGTTTTCAATTATCTCTGATATTGGAATTGTATTTCCAGGATGCTTTTATTCCTTTTGTTATATGTATAATTTGTTTGTTTTCATGAATCATCCTGTCATCTATATTTAAAATATTTTAAATAAATAAATCTAGAAAAATGTATTTGTAAAATAAAGTAGAATTTATAGTTAACTTTTTCTTTTGTAAACTACAGCCCAGCACCCAGCATCATGCTCAAAACTTTTATTTTTAGATGATACCATTCAAATGTTTGTTTTTCATGTAAGTGCAGAAACAGCTTTCAGAAAGAAAGGGAACATTTTAATACAAGATGACTTTTGTTCCTATTTTCCTATGGAGATTCAGCTTATTTAAAGGTATTTAATATCTGGATTTTACTTGTCTGATGATTTTGAATAAATTTGTACATCCTAAAGAAGGAGGGAAGATTAGACACAAATCCTATATTTGGAATTGTGCTTAAATATAATTCGGTATCACTTGACATTTCATTTGCAGAATGGTACGATTTTGTTTACATCTTTCTGAAAATAGAATCATATTCTCCTATTTTTGCTTTTAAATAAAACTGTGGTTATAAACAGGCTAACATATGCCAAATATACACAGAAGCATAGAAAGCTACATGAAATAGTAAAACTTAGGTTACTATTTAATCAGTGTCAGGCTATTTCCCCCATATGTGTACATTAATTCCAGATAAGGGTAAATGACCTGAGATTGCAGGATTTTTATTTATATCTATCACTTCTTACTGATGAATTGAGGGAGAAACATCATATGCTAATGATCACTTTTAATTTCTTCAAAATACTTGCATATCCAGGATTTTATTGTATTTCTATAATTACTTCACAAAATAGAAAGCTGTATTACAGATATTCTTACTTATTAAATAAAAGAGGACTTCCAAAACTGAATTTCTGGGCTGGGAGATTGCTCAGTGGCTAAAGGCTCTTGCTTGCAAAGCCTGCTGGTCTGAGTTCAGTTCCCAAGTACCCACATAAAGCCAGATGCACAAAGTGGCCCATGCATCTGGAGTTTGTTTGCAATGGCAAGAGACCCTGGTGCACCTATATACTATCTCTTTCTCTCTTTCCCTCTCCCCCCTCTTTCCCTCTCAAATAAATAGGTAAATAAAATTTGATTTCTAACAACAGAAAGGGTACTGATAATTATAACTAGGCTGGCTCACTCTGAGCCTGGCTCTAGTAAGCATAATGGATGGATGGGTGGGTGGGTGGGTGGATGGATGGATGGATGGTGGATGGATGGATGGATGGATGGATGGATGGATGGATAGATAGATAGATAGATAGATAGATAGACAGACAGACAGACAGACAGATAGATATGGGTAGATATCCTGATTTAATCCTTATATAACTCTAAAAGAAACAAACTAATATTATTTCCACTTTGTAAATGAGGAAAATGAGGCACTAAAGGTCAAGAGAGTTCCCAGGGTCACTCAAGAAATAAGTGACAAAGTGAGATTTGAGCCCTGGCAGTATTTCTTCTGAAAACCTTGCCATTAGTCCCTACCAGTGGACAAGACCTCCTTTCAGTCCTATACTTGACTTTAGCATTGATCAACCTTGCCAATCTAGCTTCAACCCCCATCCTAACTTCCCCCACCCTGTCTTTTTTTTTTTGTGAACCAATCTGCATGTGTTCATGCACATGTGTTCCTGCATGGTCCTATCAAATAATGTGTGTTTTGAAACATAACTGGTCCCTATCATACCTAAATTAATCATGTGGTAGTCTTAATATTAACACCATGTGCAGGTAGCCTCCAGATTTCTCTAATTGGCTAGTTTGTGTGTGTGTGTGTGTGTGTGTGTGTGTGTGTGTTTCTTTATTATTCCAATCAAAATCCAAATGTATATATTTTACACTGGTTGGCATGTTTCTTAGGTTTTTCTGAATCTCCAAGCTCTTGTTTTTCTCCTCTCACAGTCATAGGCATGTGACTTTTTTCTTCTAAGTTATTTATTGAAGAACCCATAGTCAGCATTCCTATCACATTATTAATAGTCTAGATTGTAACTGTATATTTACCTTGTCAGTAGTCTAGGTTACATATTTGATTATAACGGTACACATGCTTGCTGTTGCTACTGCAACACACTCCCTCAAGCTCAGTGTTAGTTTTCACAATACCAATGTATTCTCTTGGAGTTCTGGAAGGCACATAGTTTAAAGTAGGTCTCTCTGGGCTCACATCAAGGTGGCAGCAAGCTGCCCTCCTTCCCAGAGGCTCCAGGGGAGAACCATGTCCTTGCCTTTTTCCAAGGCCACCTGCATCCTTGGCCTCACTCAGCTTCATCAGTGGCAGCTTGAGCCCTCTCATATTGACCTCATCTTCCACAGTGAGCTCTCCTGCCTTTGACTCCTTTGACTCTGGTTCTCTCACACTTTACCAAGCCTGGAGATTATCGTGAGCTGGCCCCGGTGATCTTCAGTGACCTCTGTCTTTGCTGGCAGGCTGATGGCTGCCTTAATTCCCTGTGCTACATAACCTACCATCTTCCTAAGACTCTAGGAGTAACACATAGCTGTCTTTGAAAGGAAGATTGTTCTGTCCACTCTAAACTCAGCATCACTGAGTGTAACCCTCTCTCCCCAGGTTTCGTTTAAAGTGGTCAGAGAAACCCAATTCAGGCACAAGTTTTAAATAGTAGCAATAGTGTTTTTCTACTTTTTTTCTCTTGCTTTTGTGTTTTAAAAGTTAGGATCACCAGATAATCACTGCATAGAACCGTGGACCCACTAGAATTTGTAACATATTGACATCTTAATTCTTTCATTCCATTTTTCATTTGTTGGTGGGATACATGAAGAGAAACAGGTCTTAGCAACTATTGGTCATTATTTTTAGGCTTTTGGGAAGACAGAGATAAAAGTATTATCTTTAACATAAAATATTATTAATGCTTTTGAGTATCACAGGGGATTTGTTATTGGGCGATATAATTTTTAATGAAATAATGTCTGCCTATAGCCTCTCAAAATTTTCCTTTGTACTGGTATGTACCTGGAAACTGGCCAGCATTAGAAAAGCTGTGTTCACAGGGAATGCCAGGCCTGAGGGAAATTGCCAGAACTGCAAGGGCCTTCCAGAGCACAGTACTCAGTGTTTGTCCATACCTGGGTATTCATCAGAATTGTCTGAGAGGCTCTCTAAATAAAGTTTCCATGCCCCAGACCAACAAAATCAGTATCTCCAAGGTGGGCATTAGATACCTATTTCTATCAGGGTTATTTGTGAAGAAGCGCTTGAGCGGACATGATCAGAATCTGGCTTTTATGAGGATATACATGAAAATACTGATGCTTCCAGACATCTTTATAGCCCTTAGCTGGTTTGATGGGTCAAATGTCTCTGCTAAGGTCACAAAGCCAAGGCAGAATCATATCCTTCAGCTTAGCACAGCTGTCCTCACACACAGGTCTTGTGGTGAATTCATGGGGCATCTCTTTAGCTTGAAAATGATGTCACTGACATGCACTATGGCAGATTTCCATCACACTCTAGGGACTTAAGACTTACCTAATGCTTGCAGTGGTTTAACACTCTGTTGAAATCTGCTGTAATATTCAGGAACATAGCCTAGGCCACCACAAATCCAGTGTTTAAGCTAAGTAGGCCCTTAAATGTGACTTGATCCAATGATGTCAGAACAGAATGGAATGGAGAGCAAATGCTAGAAGGAAGAACAGTCCAGCAGAAAGCAAAGCAACGGGTGTCCTAGAGTCTTGTATAGAACCTGGGCTAACCCAACATGGGAGGAAGAACAACATACAGAGTAGGACAGAGTTATGATATGCTGGCAGCAGAGGCTCGCTCACTGAACATCAGTGGCTCTCTTCTAAAGTCAGGGCAGGACACCATCCTCTGAAGACACACAGACAAGAGCAATGTAGGTAAGATAGTGAAACAAAGTGTTTTCTCCCCCTGGGAAGGCAAAAGGCTGCAGGTAGTTTTATGAGGAAAGAACCAAACTCCTAGTAGTAAACTCTGGAGGATTTTCCAAAACAGATGATTTGCCCCCAAGGATCAGGCTACATAAACCTGATGGAGAGAAACCCTGGACTCTCGAGTCCTAGATAGAACCTAGTACCAGTCTCCTAATAGACAGCCAACCCATCTCCCTTTACAGTAATCAATAATGTTATGCATGTTGGCCATCATACATTAAGCAGCTGAAGGCTATTTTCTATATAGCCCTTTTGCTAGGAGAAACACAAAAGCCACCATTGGTTTCCAGGTGGAATGGAACCATCCTTTTGAATGCTAGAAATCAGATAGAACAGATAGGTAATTGCTATCAACAACTGTGAACTATGATTGGTGTCAAGAAACAAGCAAGTTTGGCCTGCTGATGAGTCCAGGTGTATCTGAATACATCCCACCACTATCTTAAATAGCAGGGATATGCTTGCATAATCAGGAGAGCCTAGATCCTCTGTGTTCCATAACAAAGCATTCTTGTAAGAATGTACCTCTCTACAGTCCCCAGCTATCCCACAGGGACTGACTGAGGCCTTCATGATCCCACAGTGAATACCATAACTCCACTGAGGAGGGCCTCCAGAATCATGGGAGCTGGGGCGAGGAGATAGAAGATAAAAACCTGTTATAATTAGTGTCAAAAAGAGAGAGCCTCTGAGGACAACTGCTTGAGTTCAAATCCCACCCATCTCTGTGCCCTGGTTCTCTGACTTAGAAAAAACAATTATCATCAGACATGTTGACTTTATGGAGAGACTTTGAGTATTAAATGATAGGATATGCAGTATACCCTGAAGAGAGCCTGGCACATGTTGCATGCTCACTAAGCCTTAGTTGTTTATGCTCTTCCTGTCACTGTCCTCAGTAATGCTTACTGCCACCTCCTTTCCTACTAGTATTGCATCTGGACAGATGGGCTGAATGCACTGCTTGGGAAGGATATGATGAGCGACCTGACACGTAATGACCTGGACACTCTGCTCAGCATGGAGATTAAGCTTCGCCTGCTGGACCTAGAAAACATCCAGATCCCTGATGCACCTCCACCGATCCCCAAGGAACCCAGCAACTATGACTTTGTCTATGACTGTAATTGAAATATCCAGGCCTGGAAACCCTCCTCCCAAACTGGAAGTTCTGGCTAACTGCAGAGGGATACACACACTTGCCCATACCTCGGGAGCATCTTTTGATAGAGGGAAGCTGTGGGTCATCCCTTCCTTTGGCCCCCACTCTTTTGGACCCTTTCCTGGCATCTTGCCACTCCCTGAATTCACTTCCAGACTCAGTTCTTTAGGTCACTTCCCATTGCTGCAGTTCATTGGGAGTGGGGCAGGACATGAGCAAAAGCCACCACAAGTAAGAAAGTCAAGCAACACTCTTCATTCTAACCCCTGGCAAGTATATCCTGGAGTAGGAAAGCCAGTAGCCTCAAGCTGCCCCCAAATTTGCCCACCAAACCATTTCTTCTGGGGTTG
Organism: Jaculus jaculus; assembly: GCF_020740685.1. Taxonomy (NCBI): domain Eukaryota; kingdom Metazoa; phylum Chordata; class Mammalia; order Rodentia; family Dipodidae; genus Jaculus; species Jaculus jaculus. The sequence goes on from NC_059117.1 coordinate 2,415,945, forward strand.
GGAAGAAATGCCCTGCTATGGATGAGAAGACCAAATGCCACAACCACCTGCCCTTTCTCTCGGGTCAGCAGACATCACCAGCTCCATGTGAGTTGAGATCACTTTCACAGCTCCTCTCTTCCTCTCCCCTCCCTTGGCCTGTCCTGGTCCTCTTTGGTCCCAAGTGCAGCAGCAGCAACCTCATCCTAGTCCTCACCAGCATCAGGTACCCCAGTGGCCCCCAGAGCCTATGCCTGCTCCGTGTCTGCACTGTGACCATGACCACAGCCAACTTCTCAGCCACGCTAGCTCATCTTGGGCTTCCTCTACACACCCCAGCCCAGACCTGCCTTCTTCATGCCCATGCTCTCTCAGCCTCTTAGCAGAAGCACAAATGGAATCAGTAGTCAAACTCCATCTCTAATAGACTAAACCTAAACGCCTCTATGGCGGCTGTTACTATCCATGGGTTCAGTGTCACCTTCTCCTGGGGGCTCCTGCTGCAACCCAGGTTCCACAGGATGGTCAAGCTGTCAGACATCCAAGTTTACATCGTTGTAATTATTACAGGTTCTACAATTTGCAAGGGTTTGAGTTTTTAATTTCTTTTATCTTTTTTTTTGCTTTGTTTTTGTACAAAAGAGTCTAACATTTTTTTGCCAAACAGATATATATTTAATGAAGAGATACACCAATATGTGTACTTTCCAGGTTTTTTTTAATTATCTTAATTCCAAACATCTTCTTGAGAATAACATGCCCTTATACATGCTGTGGAATAAACTTAGATGTGATGAATTGGGGACCTGCTGTTTTATTTAGTGACTTCAGTGCTTGTCCATAATCAGGGTCACCTATGAACTCATTAGAAACACAAAACCCACCCAGGCAATGGTAGTGCATGCCTTGAGTCTCACAGAGACTGAGGTAGGGGGATCTCAGTGAGTTTGAGATCAGCCTAAGATTCTACATAGTGAATTCCAGGTTAGCCTGGGCTACAGCAAGACCCTACCTCAAAAAAAAAAAAAAAAAACCAGCAAAACCTGAAAGCCCCCAGACCTTATGGACTTGGTGGCTTCTGTGCATTTAGTTTGGAAACTGTTGATCTAGAGAACTCCAAGCCATTCGAGGTTATCCTCAACTCTGAGCATCAGAGATGTCATTTCTATGAAGCTCATCACAACTCACTCAAGAAGCCAAACTCGCTGAATAAAAATATGATATGAGTAGAAAATACTCATTTCATATTTTTTCCTCTTGATCATACTTTCCTCCACTATTGTTTTTATCCTTACCAGTATAGAATGTACAGAATCAGTCCCATTAAAGATACCACAACACTGGGTAAACATATTTAATAGGGAAAAAGAATGCAAGCTCACACACATGAAATTAGTTGAAATCATAATGAATTAATAAGTTATGGGTTTGAACACAGCCATGGGGTTTCCTAGGTCACTTCTCCTGGAGGCATCATAGGGATCATAAACTCCAAGAGCTTAGAAGGGTGACAAAGGAACCAAGCACATAGAACTCAAGGCACTCTGAACTTATGGAATACAGATAACTATTCTTTATGGATGAACCATTACAGATTGGCCTGGGTGAAGATGACATGGTCCAGAGCACTCCAAAAGTTGCAGAATCTATAGTCATTCACAGGGGATCATTTTTTTTCATCAGAGTGCTTACACAGGTTGACAATTCCTTTGTCATTAAACTAGGATGTTATTATTGTGTATCTTTCCTGTCAGTAGCATCTGTAGAACTACCTGCATCATAATAAAATAAGTGTCATGTAAAAGAAAGCAAGCACAAGCTGGGGAGATGGCTCAGAAGTTAAAGGTTTAATTCCTCAGGGCCTATGTAGGGCCAGATGCATGAAGTGGTGCACGCATCAGGAGTTCATTTGCAATGGCAAGAGACCCTGACACACCCATTCTCTCTCTCTCTCTCTCTCTCTCTTTCCTTCTCTCTCACTTTCTCTCATATAAATAAAAATATTTTTACAAAGAAAGAAAACAGTGGTATGCCACTTATACATAGGAGTTTAAGAGTTCCATCCATCCCACAACCCTGGCTATGAGGAATTCACCCTTCCATCTTCCTGCTTTGGTCTAACAGTATACTAGAAAGTAGAATACTTTCAGGATGTTTTTTCTTTCCTTTCTTTTTTAACTTTTTCATGGACATATAATTGTACATGTTTGAGCTTCACTGTGATACTTGAGTTCAAATGTGGTGATAAAATCAGGCTAATTAGTCTATCTATTGCCTTCAACTTTTATCATTTTTTTAAGTAGGACTATCCCAGGCCAGCTTTAACTCACAGTGATCCTCCTACCACAGACTTCCAAGTGCTGAAGTACAAGTGTGACACCATGCCCATATTACCTTTTATTATTTCTTTATGTTAAATACACTAACTAATCTCTTCTAGCTATCTCAAGATATGCAGTATGTTGCTACTGACATTACCCACTTTCCTATGGCAGAAATCTAGAACATACCCTCCTATCTATCCAGCCTCTTCAGTGCCCCTCTCCTCTGCACTTTCCTGCCTCTGGTAACCATTCTATTCTGCTCTCAACATCTATGAAATCTTTTTTTTTTCAGACTTCACATGAGTGAAATCATGGGTTGTTTTGTGTTCCTGCCCCCTTATTTTATTTAACATAATATAACCCAATTCCATCCATGCTGTTGCAAATGACAGGATTTTATCATCCTGTGGCTGCATAGCATTCAATTATGCATACATACCACATTTCATTTCAAGTATATACTCTGTTACTAGAATTATTAGAGTGAGAGCCTTGTCTCTGACAGACCCGAGATATCAGGCTCAGCTATCTGTCCTCAATAAGCCAATTAAATGTGCCAAATTAATAGCAAAATACAGGCTGGAGAGATTGCTCATTGGTTAAGGGTGCTTGCTTGTAAAGCCTGACTGACTCCTGGGTTCAACTCCCCAGTACCCATGTTTACAGTTGCACAAAGTGGTACATGCATTTAGAATTTGTTTGCAGTGGAAGAGACCCAGGCACATCCACACTCTGTAACTTACTAATTAATTTTTTTCAAAAATAGTGAAATGCAAATAAAATAAGATCTATTCAATGTAGACACATTGGGAAGAGAGACAAAGAAATGTAATGACCCCACAAGTCCATCTTAAGGGTTCTGACAGGGTTTAAGTTTAAGTAGTGAGCCAGAGGTATGCATAGCGAAGCAGTCCTGGTCAAGGAATGGCCCAGCCCATCATTGTCTGGGTGCCAGCCTCTTCTGTAAGGTGGTCTGACAAGTTGCCAGCACATGAAATCCCTTTCTCGGGAGACAAATTTCCCCTCTGACTGGCACCAGGTTTTGACCTTTGCTTTCTTATAGATGAATTTCCTGGGAAGTTCCAGTTTCTTGGGGTTCATTGTTTCAATAGTCCAATGGTCAAAGGAATCTTCAGGATGTCTTCCTTTCTGCCAGGCCAAATATATGATAATGAACCTAAGATTGATTCCATACTCTGATATCTGTGAATGCTGCTACAATAAACATGAGTACAGGTTTTTATTTCCTTTGTGTATATACTGAGGGCATTAAAGATAAAATATCTCTCCACAGAATAATGAGATCCCAAGAACATGCCATCATTGCTTTCTCTATTCATTTTGTAGCAAGGTGGGAAAGGATTGCTGCCTATATTTGGCTATCATAACTTCTCTTCTGAGCTTCCCAAGGCATTTTTCCCATACAGTGATTTCCCACCACCTCAAATTGGGTATTTGCTGCCCATGGTTTTCTAAGCCCAAGCAAATCAGCCACAGCTTATGCAAACCAAAACAAGAAACCCCAGTTTCGGGCTGGAGAGATTGCTTAGTGGTTAAGTGCTTGCCTGTGAAGTCTAAGGACCCCAGTTCGAGGCTCGATTCCCCAGGACCCACGTCAGCCTGATGCATAAGGGAGCACACGCGACTGGAGTTCATTTGCAGTGGCTTAGAGGCCCTGGCGTGCCCATTCTCTATCTGTCTCTTTCTCTGTTGCTCTCAAATAAATAAATATAAATAAACAAAAAATATTTAAATAAAAAAGAAACCCAAGTTTGTTATAAAGTACAAATCCATTCTCCAATTTAGATTTACCTCAGATAAATTATTGACTGTGAATATGCTATTTTATTTCATATCATAATTTTATTCACATCTCAAGAGAAGAGTATTTGGCCTTCTCAAACCCCTGTGACTACTTTTAAGGGCAGGGAAAGCAAAAAGTTGCTACAGCCAACAATGTGTGAGGTTAAATGTTCCTGAATTTCCATGTAATGAATGAAATATTTGTTGATATGAAATACCTTTTATGCATTTTGTTTAGTTATTAAGACAATTTAAAATTAGCATAAACTTCTAACTTAAGGTCAAAATAAAGTCTCCAATAGTCAAGACATGCTTAAAGGTAGGCACCAGGAATGCAACAAGAACAAAATTGGTTCCAGGTGTGGTGGTGCACACCTTTAATCCCAGTGCTCAGGAACCAGAGGTAAGAGGAGTGCTGTGAATTCAATGCCACCCTGGGACTACATAGTGAATTCCAGGTCAGCCTGGGCTAGAATAACACCCTATCTTGAAAAAAAAGAAAAGAAAAACAACAACAAAATTGGTGAAAACAGTGAAATAACAAAACCAGGTAGTTTCACCCCCATGCAATGAGTGGAATTATATAAATCCAAGAAGTAGTAGAAGTGAGATCTTCACCAGCATTTCCAATTTTGAGTTCAAGGCCAACCTGGACTACAAAGTGAAACCCTGTCTCAAAAGTAAACTTGGACTGGAGAAATGGCTTAGCGGTTAATGCGCTTGCCTGTGAAGCCTAAGGACCAAGGTCCCATTCCCCAATACCCATATAAGCCTGATGCACAAGGGGGTACATATGTCTGGAGTTCATTTGTAGTGGCTGGATGCCCTGGCACACCCATTCTTTCTCTTGCTCTCTTTCTTTCTCTCTCTCTCTCTCTCTCTCTCTCTCAAAATAGATAATTAAATAAAATAAAAAGTAAACTAAATTGTTGATGTGGCTCAGTTGGTGTGGAGCTTGCTTAATATAGATGAAACACAGGGTTCAAACCACATAAACTGGGCATGGTGGTACACACCTATAATCTAAGTACTTTGGCAGTAGAGGCAGGCAGAAGCCTAGACTATATGAATCCCTGTCTCAAAAAAAAGTAAAATACATACATGCACACACACACACACACACACACACACACACACACACACACACACGTGGAGTAAGGGAAAGTGAATTGTAGAAAATCTAGGTAGACGTTGAAAGAGAGAAGACACTATGTAAGAGCAAAATGTGCAGAGCTGGGAAGCATGAGAACTCAGGTATCTGTAGACCATTTGAGGTGCCTGGTGGTAAGGGTACACAGTGATGATGCAGAGAGAGAAAGGCATCAAGCGAGAACACCTTGACAGAGCAGGCAAAGGCCCTCTTCTTGAAGACAAAAGCTATTGTAGATATTGTATATATGTAAGTACAATGATTGAGATGGGGAGGTAATATGATGGAGAATGGAATTTCAAAGAGGAAAGTGGAGGGAAGGGAGGAAATTTCCATGGGATATTTTTTTATAATCATGGAAAATGCTAATAAAAATTAAAAAATAAATAAATAAACTATTGTATTACAAAGATAGATGTCAACTTTGCCATTCAGAAATATCACAAAGCAGCCATGTCGGGGTGTGAGGGATGAAAATGGAAGAAAATTGGAAGCAGAGATATTAGCAAGTACATTATTGAATAGTCCCAACTGAGAACTTTTTGGGTCTAGACTTTGGGATCTGCAATGGGAAAGGAGAGAACTTTGAAGTACTAAAGAGGCAGGATGAGCCCTAATTAAGCAGGGGTGAAAGAGAAAGTGGGAGGCAGGGGATTCCTTAGCTTCTGGAATACAGGAACAACAGGGCTGGGTCCATATCTAAAATCAGGAAGAGAAGGGGAAAAGGATCTTTTAGGGAAGGATAATGAAATGAGATATTATGCACCCTAGACTTCTCCCAACAAGAAAATATGACTTGTGGACTCTTACTTCACTTATAAAATGGAAATCTCATTACTTGAGACAAATGGCTGGAAGCTATTCATGCTCAAAATGATAGACTCCTGCTTCTCCCTACCACATGAACTGGACATGGCAGTGCACATTTATAATCCCAGCACTTTGGAGGTAGAGGCAGGAGCATCCTCCCTTTCCCCATACACTCTCCTTGCCTTCATATCTCCCTTTCCACTGTTCTCTTTTGTGATCTGAGCACAGAATCTTTTTTAAGAATTCTTTATTTGCACACACACGTGTGTGTGTGTGTACTGGCACACGAGGGTCTATTGCTGCTGCAAACAAACACCAGATTCTTGTGCCACATTTTGCTTCTGGCTTATATGGGAAGTTGAACGCTAGGCTGACAGGATTAGCAAGCAAGCACTTTAACTGCCGAGCCACCTTCCCAGAGCTGCACATAGATCTTTAGCACAGCTCAACTAAATTACATATTTGAACAAATTTGGTCTGTTTTATAAGTAAGAGAAATGAGATGGAGAGGGGAAAAATGAAAACAAAATAAGACTCAGCATGCTTCGTTAATTAAAATTTAGGAGAATACAATAAAACCACAATTTAAAATGAATTAGGGAAAAATATTCATGGCATAAATCTCATATGAAAAAATAATATGACCTGAATCTTTTAATGTAATTTCATTTTTTCTTGGTAGTAACTATGTATGTAAAAACAACTACTTCAAACAAAGTGCTTACTTTTAATTCAGAAAATAGTAAAAGTACACTCACATGAACAAGGAACATAATTCTGTGATTTTACCAAAAAGCAAAAATCCATGATCTAAAGAGTGTTACTCCACTTGAGTGCTAAACCTAAAGTAGGATTCCCTGAAAGCCAGTATAAGTAGGAAGGCAAATAGGATTACATGGCTTTCACATTTAAAAAAATATATTATTAGTTATAGTCACACTCAGTATGTAAATAGCACATATTGGCACCATCCTTTACCTCATCCCTGCCTCTTCTCCAAAGGGGCCCTCCTCATTGGGGGTGCAGGTCATCCCCATGGAGATTGTGAGTCATACATTGGGGCGGGGGCAGCCATCAGTTATGGGGAAGAGGCAATGTCTCCATGCATAATGTCCCAACTTGTAGCTCTAAAAATCTTTCCACCCCCTCTTCCACAAAATTCTCTGAGCCTTGTTGGGTACATGGGCTCTTAGGAGTCTCTATATCTCTGGTTTGGTAGGCATTGAGTGTTCTTAGTGTCTAACTCCTTCACCCTTATGCTGATATCAGGTTCACTGAGAAAGCAGCACTCTTGCTCATTTTTCCAATTCCTTTATGGTTTCAGCTTGGGCCCTGGTGAAGTGCGATGGGTCATTTCTCTCCTCAGGTCCCACTTCCATCTGAAAAAGAGAAGCAGATTCTCCAATGGAGAGTAAAGTCAGCACAGGTTAAATGGGATAACCATTATTAGTTTAGAGAGAAGTTAATGGATTTAGACCCTCTTGTAGCCCAAGATTAGTGGAAGCTTGATATTGGGAAGCAAACTCATTATCTGGATATGATTCTGACTTGTTTCCCAGTTCCAGAAGTGGGTTCGCTTCCACTGAGAAGATCCATTAGCCAATCAAGAACAGCTGGTTCCCCACCATAGGTGTGTTGCCGCTATTGCACTGTGTGAGCATCACATCAGGTTGTTTGCTTCTGTGTAGCTCAGACCTCGAGTTGCTTAGGCAGATGTTGGCCACTTTCCACCAGAAGCTCATGTAGCACCTTCTATCACTAGAGGAGCTGTCTGGGAAATGGCTCTCTTCCAGATTCCAGTCATGTCTCTCCATGTTCCATACCAATAGGATATGGTATCTTCAGCACTAGGGTCTTACCATTAATTCTGGTGGGTAATCAAGTGCTCTGACAGAAGTCTGTCTTGTTTTGGGAAAAGTTGTCGGTCTCTCTGATCAACAGTTCATTGTGGGTGTTAACTGCTTCCTGGTACTAGGAGTTATAGGCCAGTGCCAAGAGAAAAGAAAGAAGAAAATATAAAGAAAAAAGAAAAGAAACAGGAGAAATTTAAAGTTAGGCTTCAATTCACCCTCTCTAGGACCCTTTGATTCAGGTGCTCCCCCTAAGGTCCTATTGAGGGTTCAACCTTTTAATCTGTCTTCCAGGATACAGGATTCTATGGTACCAGTTCCATTTGGGTTCAGTTTGTGTCCCCCACCTGTTCCCTCCCCTCAAGCCCCACCCTCCTTATTTCCCAGGCCTCGAGATGCCTGTTAGGTATGTCAGCTTCTCAGGCTGATCCAGGTTAGGAGACACAGATGAGTGAGACCACGTGATGATTGTCTTTCTGTGATTGTGTGAGGTTGCTGGGTATTTTTTAAATTTTTTATTTCCTCATAAGGAAGTATTCTTCCTTAGACAGAAAATTTTAGAGAACACATGCTAGTAAAATTCTCTCTCTCTCTCTCTCATCTCAAATAAGTAAATAAAAATACTTTTAGGGGGCTGGAGAGATGGCTTAGTGGTTAAGCGCTTGCCTGTGAAGCCTAAGGACCCCGGTTCAAGGCTCGGTTCCCCAGGTCCCACGTTAGCCAGATGCACAAGGGGGCGCACGCGTCTGGAATTCATTTGCAGAGGCTGGAAGCCCTGGCGCGCCCATTCTCTCTCTCTCCCTCCATCTGTCTTTCTCTCTGTGTCTGTCGCTCTCAAATAAATAAATTTAAAAAAAAATATTTTTAGGGCAGTTAAGCAGTTAAGGTGTTTACCTGCAAAGCCTAAGGACACAGGCTTGATTCCCTAGTACCCACATAAAGCCAGATGTACAAGAGGGCACATGCATTGGAGTTCAATTGCAGTGGCTGGAGGCCCTGGTACACCATTCTCTCTCTGCCTATCTGCCTCTCTCTCTCAAATTATAAATTAATTAATTAGTTAAACATTTAAAGAAATTTTAAGAGGGGACACTGGAGAGATGGCTTAGCAGTTAAAAGCACTTGTTTGCAAAGCCTGATGACCCCAACTCAATTCCTGAGTACCCACATAAAACCAGATGCACAAAGTGGCCCATGTGTCTGGAGTTCATTTGCAGTGGCAGGAGACCCTGGTATGTCCATACTCTCTACCACTCTCTCTCTCTCTCTCTCTCCCTCTCTCTGTATGTCTCAAATAAATAAAAATATTAAAATTATTTACCTCCTTCAGTAGATGCCTCTTGAAAGATAATGTTTGTTACAGTGTTTTACAGAGTAAAAGATGGATTCATCATCCCTTTGAGAGATAAAGCAAATAGTTTTCTCAGACAGGACCATGTGAGTCCTGGAGTGAGCTTAGGGGCAAAACCATAGCAGAAGGAGTAAAGTCTGGAAGCCCAGCCAGGTTTGGTGTCATATGCCTTTAATCCCAGTACTCAGGAAGCAGAGGTAGGAGGATCACTGTGAATTCAAGGCCAGCCTATGACTACATAGGCAGTAGCCCAGGCTGACCTGGAATTCACTATCTCAAAAGGGAAAAAAAAAATTTTAGAGTCAGGACTTTCATTGGAATCTCTTTACATGTTTTCATACATTACATACATTTTAAATTAATTATGAATAAATCTCATGTTTGTTTTACACCCCCTCCCCCCAGGTTATCCTATTATGTTCCCTTTCTCTCACTCCCATTCAACTGAGGGCCCTCCTCAGAGGAGTTATTGGTAGTCACCATGAGGTAATGAATCGATCAGTCAGTATCCTGACAACCAGCCCCAGGAAGATGGAAATAGACACTGAAGACACTCAAAACTCATCAAAGCAGAAATCCAGAAGTTGTAGAGAGCTCAACACTAAAGTAGACTTATACCTTATAAAAATTTTAAAGTCTTAAAGTTAAATCAGCTTTTGAGCTCATTTTTTAAAAGTATTTAAATTTTTAAAACATTGAGCCTTATACCAATGTAAAATCTTTTCTACTCAAACTCTTTCTTACTTAGACCTTTAACTGAGGAACTAGAGAGAGATCACTCAATGGCTAAAGCACCTGCTTGCAAAATTTCTGTAACTTCCAACAAAAAATAAGGATAAATTCTGGGTAATCAAGCCACCAACTTATGTTTTTGCAGCCCATATTCACATTTCTACCATGAACTTCCTTGTCCCTGACACAAGGGAAAGGTTCAGAAATAGTTGCTGATCAGTGGTTGTGATTGCTGTGATTGTATGTGGGGAACAAACATTACAATGGAAATTAACCTACTCCAACTCCCACCAGGTTTGTGACCATAGTAATCAGTTAAAGCCAACAACAAAAACTAGGTCTAATACTTTAGAAATAGTTTCACATTCCTCTTACCAGCTGAAAAATGTGTAGGTATTTAATCCATCTCTCTTAAGAGTCCTCTAATTTTTTTAAATACAGATTGTGCTTACATAAATATATACTATAGCATGGAAGTCAGCTACATATCGTGAATTAGTTATATAAATATATTTGCCTTATTCCTGACCAAAAAAGGAAAAGAAAAGAAAAGCTGGGCTTGGTGGCAAACACCTTGAAGGTAGAGGTAGGTGGATTGTCATGAGTTTGAAGCCACCCTAAGACTAGTAAATTCCAGGTCAGCCTGGGCTAGAAAGCAAGATCCTACCTCAAAAAAAAAAAAAAAAAATGTGGTATACAAGAGAGGATATCTCAGTGGTACAGTATTTACCTAGCCTATGCAAGTCCCTAAGGGGTACATTCACAACATCATAAATAACTTTTACAACACTATTTTTAAAATATTTATTTTGTTTTATTTGACAGAGAAAGAGAGAGAGAGAGAGAGAGAATGGGCATGCCAGGGCCTCCAGTCAATGCAAACAAACTCCAGACCTGTGTGCCCCCTTGTGCATCTGGCTAATGTGGGTCCTGGGGAATCAAACCTGGGTCCTTTGGCTTTGCAGGCAAACGCCTTAACCGCTAAGCAATCCCTCCAGCCCCATAAATAACTTTTAATAAAAAAATTAGAAACACCCTCTGGGTGTTCTTAGGAGAACTATGTTTAACTTTGGCTAAATTATAGTATTATTAATGTTTCAGTCAGGTTTGAATTGCTGGTAGAAATGACCCAACCAAGAGCAGCTTGTGGGGCGGGGGGAAAGAGGTTTATCTTGGCTTACAGGCTCAAGGGGGAAGCTCCATGATGGCAGGGAAAATGATGGCATGAGCAGAGGATGAACATCACCCCCTGGCCAGATAAGGTGGACCATAGCAACAGGAGAGTGCGTCCAACACTGGCAAGGGGAAACTGGCTATAATACCCATAAGCCCGCCCCTAACTATACACTCCCTCCAGGAGGCATTAATTCCAAAATCTCCATCAGCTGGGAACCTATCATTCAGAACATCTAAATTTATGGGGGACACCTGAATCAAATCACCACATTCTTCCCCTGGCCCCCATAAACTGACAACCATACATGATATAAAATGCAATTAATTCACCCAACTTTAAAAGTTCCCATAGTTTTTATCAATTCCAATGATGTTCATACATTCCCATAGTCCAAGATCTTTTAACTGAGCCATAAAACCAAACAATCCTCCCAAAAAACCATAATGGCACAGAATACACACTCACACTGCAAACAATGGCATTGGGCATAGCAAAGGAATATTCAACCAATACAAGATTTAAAACAGGCAAACATCAAACTCTGTAGCTCCAAGTCCAACAACTCTAGCCAGTGACAAGTCTCCAAGTCCAATAATTCTAACCAGAAAAAAGTCTCTGGAGTTCTAATTCCGCCCCTTCAGCTAGGCTCACAGTCCTGGTAAACTTCCTTTGGGGCCAGCAGCTTTCCTTAGCCGCCATCTCATGGTCCTAGCATCTCCACTGGTCACCACTGCAATCCATGGTTCATCCTCATGGCCCCATGGGGTCTCCATGCAGGCATCCACCAAACTTCACACTGCCCGTGGCCATTTCCAAAACACAAGACCATGTTGCAAACTCCATGATCCTCTCTTTCCTGCATTTTTTATACTCCACAATACCGGGTAGGGTGCCAATTTGTTAACCCAGAGGGGAATAAAGCAGACTTTGAAGAATAGGACACTCCTTGAGCACTCAGGACCCTTCAAAAGAGTCTACATCCTTCCTGTTGCCCCAGTGCAGGTCAGCTGGCCAATCTCAAAGGTTGTAATCTCTCAATTGCAACTGAATGGGCAGCAGTTCACACACACACACCCATTTCTGTTTTTGTGCCATATTCCTCTGCTCACATCAGTTCATTTCTATGCAAAGCAACCCCTGCACAACTTCTCAGGCCACAGCTATAACAGCAAGCTTCTCACATTAACTGCTAGCCCAGTCCAAGCAAAACTCTTTCTCACTCTCATATGCGAAACCTCACAGTCCATGGATCTTACTGCATTCAGGTCTTTCAACTCTGACCAGAATAGTCCATCAAGCTGTGCTTACAGCACTGCAAGGCATCTCTCAGGCCCAGGTTTCAAATCCTTCCGCATTCCTCTTGGAAATCAGCTCCAAAATGCCAAAGCCACACAGTCAGGTGTCTAGCAGCAAATGACAGCCCTACTCAGTTCCACTTTACTGTTGCAGTCAGGTTCAAATTGCTGGCAGAAATCACCCAAACAAAAGCAACTTCTGGGGAAAAAAAGAGGTGTATTTTAGCCTACAGGCTTGAGGGGGAAGCTCCATGATGGTAGGGAAAATGATGGCATGAGCAGAGGGTGGATATCACCCCCTGGCCAACATCAGATGAACAATATAGCAACAGGAGTGTGTGCCAAACACTGGCAAGGGAACACGGGCTTTAATACCCATAAGCCCGCCCCCAACAAGACACCACCTCCAGGAGGCTTTAATTTCCAATTGTCATCAGCTGGGGAACCTAGCATCCAGAACACCTAAGCTTAGGGAACTCCTGAATCAAACCACCACAATTAAGTAGCAAGAAAGGTCTTAAGGTGTTTATATTTAGTACTCAACATTTGGAAGTGCAACCAGTTTTTTTTTACAATTTGGGCATTTGACTTGCAATGATCTATGATGCGATGTGCTGTGTGTGACAGTTCACTGGGGGCCATGGGCTCAGCACTGTGCTCTATAGTGGCACTTTAGCTAGCTAACTGCTACTGTGCATGAATGACTACGTTATCACCTCACAGTTTCTGTGCTGGAGGAGCTGAACTGGGTGGCTGGGGCCAAGGGTCACCCATGAGGCTGCCCACAGTGCAGATGCTGGCTGAGCTTGGTCAGAGCCACCTCTATTTGGGCTCACTCACATGACCAGCAAGCTGCCTAGTGGTGGGAGGCCATCTCTCCGTAGATTTTTTCTGTGTTCTCAGGGCTGGGCAGCTGACTTCTTCCAGAGAAGGGTCCAAGATCACAAATGATGGAAGCTTAAACAGTTTTTGCTTCCAGCTGTTTAAGTGACATTTCCCCATATCTGCCACATACTTCTGGTTCCAAAATCAACCTTGTTCAATATGGGAAGAAACACGGGGCACGTATCCCAGGAAACGGAATATGGGCAGCCGCCTTGGCACCCTGGAGACTGGTGAGCAGACCACCTCATCAGTGCTGTCAAAATCAGAAATTCCAGGCTGGAGAGATGGCTTAGCAATTAAGTGCTTGCCTGTAAAGCCTAAGGATCCCAGTTGGAGGGATTCTCCCGTACCCACCTAAGCTAGATGTACAAAGTGGCGCATGCATCTGGAGTTTGTTTGCAGTCTGGAGGCCCTGATGTGCCCATTCTCTCCCTCTCTCTCTCTGTCTTTCTCTCAATCTTTCTCTCTGTGTCTGTCACTCTCAAATAAATAAAAATAAACAAACAATCTAAAAAAATAAAAAATTCCTGTGCCCCATATTCATTTTAACAATGAGGTGATTGCCGGGCGTGGTGGCGCACGCCTTTAATCCCAGCACTGGGGAGGCAGAGGTAGGAGGATCGCCATGAGTTCAAGGCCACCCTGAGACTACAGAGTTAATTCCAGGTCAGCCTGGACCAGAGTGAGACCCTACCTCGAAAAACCAAAAAAAAAACAAACAAAAAAAAAACAATGAGGTGATTGAAGTATGAGAACAATTGCTTTACTGTTCTTAAAGTGTCTTCTTATATGCTTTTTTGACTACGAGGCGCTGAAGTCATAGCAAAGGGTTGTTCTAAGGAGTTCAGTGGAGAATTGGGAGCAACAAACCAGTGCTACCTTCTCTAATAAGCATTCAATGAAAGAAAAAAAATGTGTGAGATAGGGTCTCACTCCAGCCCAGGCTGACTTGGCACTCATTTTGTAGCACCAGGCTGGCCTGAAACTCACAGTGATCCTCCTAGGTCTGCCTCCCGAGTGCTAGGATAAAGGCACCACCACCGCCAGGCAACACCTTTGGATACTATCCCGTGATGTGTGAATGTCTGTGGAGGTTAAGATAGAAGAGCAAGTTTATAAGAGCATAGACGATAAGTACCAATGCTGTTTCTTGCTACATTAAGATCCAAGCTAGAATTCCACAGAGTACCACTAAAGGTACCTGTTCTGACCAGCCAGGTTCCTCTTCAAAGGGCTGGCAACTAATCGAGGAGAGGCAAGGTGGCCCGTTTTCTCTCCCCCTACCTTTCCTCTCACTAAGCTTGCATACAGGGTAGAGCACACATTTTGGCAGAGAGCTTATTGGAGCAAGTGGATGAGGATGTCCTTGTTTTAACACCCAACTACCTTCATTGTCCTACTTTCAACATTTATCTACACAGCCCTGTGCCACTTATAGAGATGATTCTAGAGGATTTTGGTTGCTCAAGGCCAAACACTGATCAGTGTTCTAAGGATATTAGCCAGGGTCAGGCTCTGAGCACCAAGGGTAAGTAAGCAAAGATGAATGCAGGAGAGATGAAAAAGGAGGAAATTTGTACTCACATGTTTAATGGACCACCCAGATAGTGCTTTGAATTAGTTTGGGACACTTCTATTTCACTGGGTAAATAGTAAGCAGTCATTTTAAATTTATCTGCATAAAGTCAGTACTACTAAGTCAAAGAGGTACTAGATCAAAGAACATGAACAACTTTGGGAAACTTGCTTCATAACTGTTCATTCACTGGGCAGCTGTTAGCTTTTTTTTCCTGATGAATGGCCTATTACAGAAAGTGTGCTGTAACAGACATGTGTTTGTAGCCCTATTTAAAATAGTACGGTTTGGGCTGCAGAGATGTCTTAGTTGTTAAGGCATTTGCTTGCAAAGCCTAATGACCCAGGTTTAATTCCACAGTACCCACATAAAGCCAGATGCACAAAGTGGTGCATGTGTCTGGAGTTTGTTTGCAAAGGCTGGAGGCCCTGGTGCACCCATTCTCTCTGTCTCGTCTCTTTTGTCTCTTTCTCTCTCCCTGCTTGCAAATAAATAAATGAAAATGTTAAAAAATAAAATAACAGGGCATCAATACTCTTTAATACACACAAAACCTTACTTCTCCTAATCTCCTGATTTGGCACAATAGGGTTTTGTGTGTATGGTGTGTACACGTATAAGGACAGATGTATATGCAGTTGCATGTGCACATGTGTATGGAAGCCATAGACTGACATTGGGTGTCTTCCTCAGTCTTCTCCACATTTTTTGAGAAGGGGCCTCTCACTGAACCTAGAGCGAACCTATTTTGTGAGGCTAGTTAACAAGCAAAACCTAAGGATCCTCTTACCTCCACCTCCCCAGCTTTTATGTGGGTGCTGAGGATCTAAACTCAGGTCCTTGCCCACCAAGCACTTTATTCACTGATCCATCTCCCCAGCTGTGACAGTTAATATGTTTAAAAATGTTTGCTTACTGCTGGTCTGCAACACTGTCAATGGTAAAGCCAAGTTCAATAAATTGCTGCCCCAGAGGACTCAAACATGGTATATGTGTGATTTGTGTGACCCAGGAGCCTATGTCAACTATTAACTAAGGAATCCATATGTCTTGGGCTAGAGAGATGGCTTACTGGGGAAGGTGCTTACCTGCAAAGCCTGAGGACCCAGGTTAAATTCCGCAGGACCCATGTAAGCCAGATGTACAAAGTGGTGCATGCATCTGGTTCGTTTGCAGTCGCTGGAGGCCCTAGTGTGCCTTTTTTTTTTTCTGAGGTTTTACTTAAATCCCTCCCTAGGCTGGTTTGGTGTGGCTTCTATGCCACCATCTTACCCCAAAAGGTTTTTGTTGTTGTTGTTGTTTTGCTTTTTTTTTTTTTTTTGGAGGCAGGGTCTCGCTCTGTAGCCCAGGATGACCTGCAATTCACTATGTAGTCTCTGGTTGGCCTGAAACTCATAGTTATCCGCCTACCTCTACCTCCAGAGTGCTGGGATTAAAGGAATGTGCCACCACACCCAGCTAGACTTTGGACTTTTGGAAAGTGTTAGGGCTAGTAAAGGCTATAGGAACTTTAAAATTTGGACTGGTATGATAAGTGTGGTGACCCACATTCAGGAGGCTGAGGTAAGCATGCCATGAGTTTGAGGCCAGCCTAGAGCTATAGAATGAGTTCTAGGTTAGCGTGGGGTATAATGAGACTACCCCAATAAAAAGTAATAAAGTTGGACTAAATAAATTTTGCATAATAAGAAGGAATTAAATCTTTGGGGGCCAGAGGCAGAATATGGTGGCTTAAATGGGAAATGTTTCATATAGTCTAATGTGTTTGTGATTAAGCCTCACACTTAATGCCTAGATGGTGGAGTCTTTGGAAAGCAGAGCCTCACAGGAAGAGATAAGATGTGTCACATGGATGGGTCTTGGGATTTTGTAATCCAGCCCAAGTTTTCAGTTCTAGCTAACTCATTCTTACTACTTCCTTTTTGGTGATATTACAAGATGTGATGCCCAGATGTCTGCTTCCGCTATGCTTTTCTCATCATGATGAGGTTTCCCCTAGTCTTTTCTTCCATGCACTGCTAATGGTTTGGAGTTTTGTCCATCTAGTTCCAGGCAGGCCTCCAACTCACAGCAATCCTCCTACCTCTGCCTCCCAAGTGTAGCGATCAAAGGAATTCATCACCACACCTGGTTAATTTTTTTTTTTTTTTTTGAGGCAAGCCCAACAGACTGGTCTTTTCCTTTTCTTTTCTTTACTTTTTTAATGTGAGAGAGAAAGTGAGAGAGAATTGTCATGCCAGAGTGTCCAACCACTGCAATTGAACTCCAGACACATGTGCCCCCTTGTGCGCATGTGCGAACTTTTCTGCTTGCATCACCTTGTATGTCTGGCTGACGTGGGATCTGGAGAGCTGAACATGCATCCTTAGGCTTCACAAGCAAATGCCTTAACTGCTAAGCCATCTCTCTTATATTCCTAGAATTGGATAAAATGAAAACACAACATACCAACTTATTATGAAGACAATCTGTGGTGGTTTGATTCAGGTGTCCCCCATAAACTTAGATGTTCTGAATGCTAGGTTCCCAGCTGATGGATATTTGGGAATTAATGCCTCCTGGAGGGTGTGTATTGTTGGGGGTGGGCTTATGGGCTTTATAGCCAGTTTCCCCATGCCAGTGTTTGGCACACCCTCCTGTTGCTGTGGTCCACCTTCTGTTGGCCAGGGGATGATGTCCACCCTCTGCTCATGCCATCGTTTTCCCCTGCCATCATGGAGCTTCCCCTTGAGCCTGTAAGCCAAAATAAATCCCTTTTTCCCAGAAGCTGCTCTTGGTTGGGTGATTTCTAGCAGCAATGCGAACCGGACTACAACACAATCCTACAAGGTAAGTTTATAGCTCTAAGCCCTACATTACAAAAACAGAGGTACCAAATGAATAATTTAATAAGCCCTAAAGAAATAGCAACAAATCCAAAAGTGCTAGAAAAAAGAAATAATTAAGATCGGGGTATAAATCAATAAAAGAGAAACAAAAACAATCAATGAAACAAATAGTAGTATCTTTAAAAAGATAAATAAGATTGATAAACTTTTAGCCAAATGAACCAAAAGAAAAAGAAGACCTGAATCAATAAAATTAGTGATGAAAAAGGAGCCATTACAACATATGCCAATGAAATTCAGACTATCATAAGGACACACTTTAAAAACCTAGGAGTTTCTACCAAATTGAAATATCTTTAAAAAATGGAATAATTTCTAGATGCATATGGCCTGCCAAATTTAACCCAAGATGAGATAAATAATTTAAACATATCTATAACAAGCAATGATATTAAAGTAGCAATTTAAAACTCTTAGCCAAAAAAAAACCTGGATTCTCTGAAGAATTCTACCAAACCTTTAAGGAAGAACTAAACCCTAATATTTTTCAATTATTCTATAATATATATATATATAAATATAGATATAGATATATAGATATGTAGATGTGTATGTGTGTGTGTGTGTGTGTGTGTGTGTATAGAGAGAGAGAGAAAGGGAAAAATACTTCCATACTCTTTCTCTGAAGTCAGCCTCACTCTGACACCAAAACCAGATAAAAACACAACAAAAAAGAAAAATATACAAGATGTGGTGGTACACACCTTTCTTTGGGGTGGGGGTTCAAAACATTTTATTATTTTATTTTATTTTTTAACTTTTTATTGACAGCTTCCATAATGATAGAAAATAAACCATGATAATTCCCTCCCTACTCCCACTTCCCCCCTCTCAAATCCACCCTCCATAATATCCACACATACACACCCCAATTAGTCTCACTTATATTTTAATATCATTATCTTTTCCTCCTCTTATGGAGTTCTTGTGTAGGTAGTGTCAGTCACTGTGAGGTCATGAATATCCAGGCCATTGTGTGTCTGGAAGATTGCACTGTAGCCAATCCTACCCTTCCTTTGGCTTTTACATTCTTCCTGTTACCTCTTCTGCAATGGACCCTGGGCCTTGGAAGCTGTGATAGAGATGTCTTGGCTCTAAACAGACTACTGTCATGTATTATCAGCACTATGGTGACTTTTGAGTCATCCCAGTGGTCACTGCTATATGAAAAGAGTAGCTTCTATAACAAAAAGTGAGAATAGCATTAATATATAGGCATAAACATTTTTAAAAGTACTGACAGGCAGTTTGGTGGGCATAATATATGCATTTAGACAGACAACAGCATGTGTTACTCCCCTAGGTTCATAATCTGTCCAGACACAGGCTTTAGACTAGGTTTTCAGTCCCAGGAATGTATTCCATCCTGTGGGGTAGACCTGTAGTCCAATTAAGAATGGTTGGGGGCTGGAGAGATGGCTTAGCTGTTAAGCGCTTGCCTGTGAAGCCAAAGGACCACAGTTCGAGGATCGATTCCCCAGGTCCCACATTAGCCAGATGTACAAGGGGGCGCATGCGTCTGGAGTTCGTTTGCAGTGGCTGGAGGTCCTGGCGCGCCCATTCTCTATCTGTCTGCCTCTTTCTCTCTCTGTCTGTCTGTTGCTCTCAAATAAATAAATAAAGATAAAACAAAAAAAAATTTTTAAAAAGGATGGTTGGGAGCTGAGCGTGGTGGTGCACGCCTTTAATCCCAGCACTCAGGAGGCAGAGGTAGGAGGATCGCTATGAGTTCAAGACCACCCTGAGACTCCTTAGTGAATTCCAGGTCAGCCTGGGCTAGAGTGAGACCCTACCTCAAAAAAAATTTTTTTTAATTAAAAAAAATACACAAAAGAATGGTTGGAGTGCCAGGCATGGTGGCTCACACCTTTAATCCCAGCACTCAGGACGCAGAGGTAGGAGGATCACCATGAGTTTGAGGCCACCCTGAGACTACTTAGTGAGTTCCAGGTTAGCCTGGGCCAGAGTAAGACCCTACCTTGAAAAACCAAAAAAAAAAAAAAGAATGGGGGCTGAAGAGATGGCTTAGTGGTTAAGCACTTGCCTGTGAAGCCTAAGGACCCCGGTTCGAGGCTCGGTTCCCCAGGTCCCACGTTATCAAGATGCACAAGGGGGCACACACGTCTGGAGTTCGTTTGCACAGGCTGAAGGCCCTGGCACTCCCATTCTCTCTCTCTCCCTCTATCTGTCTTTCTCTCTGTGTCTGTCACTCTCAAATAAAAATAAAAAAAAATTAAAAAAAAAAGAATGGTTGTGGGGGCTAGAGAGATGGTTCAGTGGTTAAGTGCTTGCCTATGAAGCCTAAGGACCCCAGTTCAAGGCTCGATTCCCCAGGACCCACATTAGCCAGATGCACAAGTTGGTGCACATGTCTGGAGTTCATTTGCAGTGGCTGGAGGCCCTAATGCATCCATTCTCTCTCTCTCTCAGTTACCTGCAGCCCAAGTATATGGAGTCTTCAACAATAGGATCATGCCATCTAGTTCTAATGGGAAACCAAGAGCCTTGACAATGATCTGTAATGTTTTAGGGGAACCTGGGACAACTCCCTGGAAGGTATCCCATCCCTGACCCTAAAAACTTTCTAGTAACTATCTATGGCTTCTGGGTATGCAGTCATCCAAAGAAGTAGGTTTCTATATGACCTATTCATACCATCTTAAATGTTGATTAACCCTCCTTCCACCCTTCCTTAATGTATGCCTTTAATCCCAGCACTTGGGAAACAGAGGTAGGAGAATCACTGTGAGTTCAAGGCCAGCCTGCGACTATATAGTGAATTCCAGATTAGCCTGAGCTAGAGCAAGACCCCACCTCAAAAAACCAAACACTAAAAACAGAAAGAGAAAAGGAAGAAATTTTTTTTAAAAAATGAAGAAGAAGAAGAAGAGAAGCCAGGTGTGGTGGTGCACATCTTTCATCATAGCACTTGGGAGACAGAGGTAGGAGGATCACCATGAGTTCAAGGCCACCCTGAGACTACATAGTTAATTCCAGGTCAACCTGGGCCAGAGTGGACCCTACCACAAAAAAAGAAAAGAAAATTATAGATCAATCTCCCTGATGAAAATAAATGCAAAATTTCTCAATAAAAAACCGGGTGTGGTGGCATATGCCTTTAATCCCAGCACTAGGGAAGCAGAGGTGGGAGGATCGCCATGAGTTCAAAGCCACCCTGAGACTACATAATAAATTCCAGGTCAGCCTGAGTCAGAGTGAAACCCTACCTTGAAAAACCATATATATATTCTCAGGGAAGGGGACAGTAGAACACACAATATGAAAGTAGAAGATTAGAATACTCTGGACAAAAAGATTTAAGTGGGTATATCATTGGGAAGATGGAGGAGAGGAAAATGGAGAGTTAGCCAAAATTAAAGATGTATGAAAAGCCATGTGAAAACCTACTTCTTTGTGAACTAACAGTGGCAGGGATAAGATATCCTCCAGTGAGGTGTTTGCCAGTGTGGCAACCTTCTTGTTGCTGGGACCAAACACCTGACCAGAAGCAATTTATGGGAAGGAAGGGTTATTTCAGTTTATAATCTTTTTAAAAATTTTTTGTTTATTATTATTTATTTATTTGAGAGCGACAGAGAAAGAGGCAGAGAGAGAAAGAGAAAGAGGCAGAGAGAGAGAGAATGGGCATGCCAGGGCTTCCAGCCACTGCAAACAAACTCCAGATGTGTGCGCCCCCTTGTGCATCTGGCTAACATCGGTCCTGGGGAATCCAGCCTCGAACCGGGGTTCTTAGGCTTCACAGGCAAGTGCTCAAGTGCTAAGCCATCTCTCCAGCCCTCTGTTTATAATCTTAAAAAGTTTCATCGTGGTGAAGAAAGCATGGCAGAGCAAACAACTGTGTACCAGATCTTGTTACAGCATCAGGGGAAGGAAGCAGTCTACATGAGTTAGCGCTGAACACCTAATGGTCTGTACTAACAAACTTCAAGGTCTGCCCCCAATGACACAACTCCTGCAGCAAGACTTCACCTCCCAAAGGTTTCACAACTGTCCCAAATTGCCACCAGCTGGGGATCAAGTATTAAAAACACATGAGCTTGGCTGGAGAGATCACTTAGCAGTTAAGGAGCTTGCCTGAGAAGCCTAAAGACTCAGGTTCAATTCCCCAGGACCCACATAAGCCAGATGCCCAAGGTGGTGCATGCATCTGGAGTTCATTTGTAGTGGGTAGAGGCCCTGGCATAACCATTCTCTCTCTCTCTCTCTCTCTCTCTCTCTCTCTCTCTCTCTCTCTCTCTCTCTCTTTCTCTCTCTCAAATAAAAATAAATTTTTAAAAACCATATGAGCCTATTGGGGACATTTTATCCAAACCACCACAGTCAAGGAGTCCCCCAATACAACACAGTCTATTGCTGCTGTTCTTGGTTGTCCATCAGAGCTAGATTATAAAACTCTGTTGCTGAAGACACCACTGATTTTGCTTGCAGAAGTAATCAAGCCGAAAGCCTCCTTTCTGCTGGTTTCCTGGAAGGTGCTATGCAGCTACCAGGAGAGAAAATCACCAACACTAGTACCCAGCAATGTAACCTGAGAGCTATACAACTGATCATCAAGGAGTGCTGCGCTCACTGCTGCAATGGGGGCATGAGTAATGATTTTCTGATAGAGCCTGCTCCAAGGGAGGGAATTCATAGTCAAACCTATGGCTGGGGAAGTCATAGGGAGCCAAAGAAGGAAGCTACTACTATTGTCTAGCTAAGTGAGTATGTTGTGTGCCCATCAACTTGCCATATTAATATGTATGTTTATGCCCATAGATCTATGCCATTCTCATTTTTGGTTAGAGAAGCTTCTCTTGACAGATGGTTGTATCTATGGTTGCAACTACTGAGGAGAATTAAATTCATCAAGGTAAGCCGGGCGTGGTGGGGCACGCCTTTAATCCCAGCACCCGGGAGGCAGAGGCAGGAGGATCCCTGTGAGTTCAAGGCCAGCTTGAGACTCCATAGTGAATTCCAGGTCAGCCTGGGCTAGAGTGAGACCTTGCCTTGAAAAACCAAAAACAAACAAACAACAACAAAAAAAACCCTCATCAAGGTGCAGAGAATAAATGACTCCAGAGTGTTAAATGCTAAGTAGAACATCTATATCACCCTCTCAAAGGTTCAGGGAAGAATGTGGAAAAGGGGACAGAAAGAATGTAAAAGCCAGAGTATTGGAAGGAGTGCTGAGGAATGCTATCATTCAAGTTTGACATAGCTATTGAATGCATGACCTCACAGTTACCGTCATAACCTACACACCATTCCCTCAACCAACATTCCATCATGCGTGATGAAGGAGGACATGAGGCGTCCATCCCTCCCTGATGAGTTATGGGCTATTAATACTGGCTGAAGTAGTGGGAGACATTTTCTGCAGTAATGTAGCCACTAGTAGGACCCATGTGCTTAGTAAATAATTCCACACATGTGCCCATGCAGGCAACCCTGACTGAAATCAATGGGCCATATCCATACACAAAGAAAAAGAGGGAGCCGGGCATGGTGACACACGCCTTTAATCTCAGCACTTGAGAGGCAGAGGTAGGAGGATCACCATGAGTTCAAGGCCACCCTGAGACTACATAGTAAATTCCAAATCAGCCTGGGCTAGAGTGAAACCCTACCTCAAAAAAACAAAAAAGCAAACAAACAAAAAAGAAATAGACATCAAAATAGAAGAGGGACTAGCTCAGGAGAAAAAAGGTTTCAGTGGAAGGGAAATAAGGAGAAAGAAATGGGAAGATATTATGGTCAAAATACATTATATGCTTGTATAAAAATTGTCAATCCATAAAAAAGAAAAACAGACTTTCTTGTATGCATTTTTACGGTGACAGGAAAAATATTAAGATTAAAATTAAGACTGAGCCCTTTTGTCCAGCACAATCAATTAATTGAGAATATCAATTAAAGTAGGACAGCATTGCAAGAACCTGAACACATCTCAAATAGCCTCTAAATTCTTCAATTGTATTTTTACTTTTAAAATTTAGTTTTATATTTGAGAGAGTGTGTGTGAGTGCACCAGGGCCTCCTGCCACTATAAACAAACTCCAGATGCATGTACCACTTTGTGTATCTACCTTTACATGAGGACTGAGGAATCAAACCTAGGCCACCAGGGTTTACAGCAAGTGCTTTTAACCACTGAGAAATCTCTCCAGCCCTCATCAAATGTATTTATAAGGATAGTCCTTTCTTTGTGCCAAAGTCTACCATTATCCAGCCTCACATTTACATAAACAGCCAACATGTACAATCCTTGTCTTCAAGTAGAATCAAACTTCAAAGACACTTGTGAAGGAATAGAAAATCTGTATCCTTCAAAATTTCCATTATTTTCCCTATTTAATAAACTAATATGGCAGTGATTTATAGAATACTGTATATTTGTCAGAGGAGAAAATAAACTTTTTTCAGACTTTCAGTTTATATAATGTCTTACTATATCAATTACAATATGTTATTTACACTAACATTTATAGCTGGTATCATTAGATTTGGGAACAAACACTACTGACTTCTGACATTTGTGAATGGAGCAGAACTGCACACAGCAGTCTGCTGCCCTCCAGTGGCTGTCAGTAGTTTTTACGAAGGGAATATATAGTGATAATATAGTGAGTGGGTGGATAAGACTTAGAGTTTGTTTACAATGGTCTCAATCTTGCACAGGTTGCATGCCCATAACCACAACAGTGTGAGTTCACAAGTGCAAAAGCCCTATCATGTCCAGAAGACAATGTTCTACGGTGCTCCTCCCCATACTCTGGCTCTTACATACTTTCAGCCCCCTCTTCTGAACCCCTCCATCTTCCCAACTAGTTGCTCTTCTATCTTAATGTGTTGTCATGTCATTAAATCCAAATAAAGTTGTCCGTACAAGCCTGGGTGAGGGATTATTTACCAGAGCATGTGCAACCTATCAGTGGGTTCACAACTGCAGAAAATGCCTCTCAAACTCCTAAGGGAAGGAAAGGGACTTCACGTCCTCTTCCATCATCCATGATGGGAGGTTGGCGGCTCCAGTTTTGTGGAGGTCTTTTACAGGGAGCAGCAGTCACTGGGAATGCATGGATGCAATGCCATGTCGTCCAGAAGACAGGTGTTCCACAACCACTGTTCCCATCCTCTAGCTTTTGCAGCTTTAGAAGACAAGTGTTCCACATCATTTCTCCCCATCCTTTGTCTCTTACATTTTTTTCAGCCTCTTCTTCTGAAATATTCCCAAAGATAAGAGCAGCACTTATCTGTAGACATACATTTTTTTAGCAGGCATTTGATGGTCACAACAAATTCATTTAGCCAAATATCTGGAGTAGCTAACCCACTAGGACCTATAACCCCAGAGGCTTTTTATTTCCAGCAGTTACAGGTAGCCAAGAGGGAGGAGACTTCTAGCTCAGTTCCAGCTTGATTTTTCAGTTCTCCAAGAAGCAATTGGTGTCTTCAGGAACAAGGTGTTCTGATTTTATTGTACAGGGCAGCCAAGAGCACTGGCAAGAGCCTGTATCATTTGGCGGGACAGGGAAGCACTCAGGAGCCTCTCTGACCAATACCTGTGTGGTGGTTTGAATGTCAAACGCCTCCCATAGCCTCAAGTGTTTGTGATTAAATTTCCTACTTAGTCTTTAGCTGGTTTAGCATGCAGCAGATGGAGCTCTTCTGGAGGAGGTGTGTTACTGTGGGCAGACTGAGTCCAGCAATAAGGTGTGTTCTGAATCAACTCATACTTGCTGGTGTTAGCTGTTCTCTTTCTGCTGTGGATGTATGTATGGTGTGAATCAGGTTCCTTCACCAAGATGAAGCTTCTCCTGGAATCTGTAAGCCTGAAGTAAACCCTGTCCTCTCATAAGCTACTTCTGGTCAGGCGTTTGTCCCAGCAACAATATGGTAACTACAACCTCACTATTATCTACCCATGCAGAGTGCTTCTGTTCAAACATTTTTTAGTTAAATTTTTTAATTAGATAGCAAAAAAATAGTCTTCTTTTTTGTGAGTGAGCACGAAAGAGAGAGAGAGAGAGAGAAACTACTAACACTGTATCTGACTTTATGTAGGTAGTAGGAAATTGAATCTTGGGCTGGTAGACTTTGCGTGCAAATGCCTTTAACCTCAGAGCCATCTCACCAGGCCAGAGGTAGGTTTCCATATGACTTTTTCATGTCTTTTTTAATTAACCCTACTCTACAGCCCCTTCTTTCCTCCATCCCCACTTAAACCTTTGCACCTCCAGTATACTGCCCTTTATTATTATATTACATGTATTTTACTATCCCCTCCAATTGCACCTTCCTCCCTCATTACCCCCTCACATGGCCCTTTACTACTTTACTAGCTTCTACTGACTCACACCCCAACTTGCACGCACATCTAAAAATTCAACGGCAGGAACCACATATAAGAACATACAACATGTCTTTCTGTGCCTGAGTTAACCTCATTTAATATTTCTATTGTCCAGATCAAAAATTTACTTTTTGGGCTGGAGAGATGGCTTAGCTGTTAAGATGATTGCCTGAAAGGCCAAAGGACCTTGGTTCAATTCCCTAGGACCCACATAAGCCAGGTGCACAAGGTGGCACATGCATCTGGAGTTTGTTTGCCATGGCTGGAGGCCTTAGCCTGCCCATTCTTTCTCTTCCTCTCTCTCTCTCTCTCTCAAATAAGTAAATAAAATAAAAAATATTGTTAAAAGATTTCATTTTTATTTAAAGCAGGATAAAACAAATTGTTTGTGTGTACAAACCACATATATCCAATAAACTCATGTGTTTTTAATGTTTTTTTTTTAATGTTTTGAACCAAGTTCCACAGCTGATGGTAACTTGTGGGGTGAAGCCTTGCTGGAAGAGGTGTTTCTGGGAGGTGGGCTTGAAGGTACTAGAGTCAGCTCTGCCTTGCCAGAGCTTGGTTCACTTTCTTGGTTTTCCATCTGCTATGCAGAGATTATATCCATCTCTGCTCATGTCCTGCTTTCCCTGCCATCATGAAGACTCACTTTGAGAATCTAAGCCAAAATAACCCCTTTCTTCTTGTCAGCTGCTTTTGGTTGGGTGCTTTGTCCCAGCAAGGTTAATTACAACAAAAAATTGGTACCAGAAGTGGAGGTGTTGCTGTTAGAAATCTGACCATGTGTCTTTAAGCTTTTAGAACATATTTGTGGGAGGAATATGGAAGGATTTGAAACTGCAGACTAAGAGACACTTTGTAGTACTGTAAGTAGAGCTTGACAGTCCATTCTTTTGAGAGTTGAAATACCTAAACCAGAAAGAATTAGAAGCTTGGCATCTGAGAACTATGTAAGGACTGGACTGGAGGCAGATTGTGTGCTCTTCCCATGTCTTGAGAACTTGAGCTGAATTTAGAAGAAATGAACTGGTCAGATATTGCTGCCTACTTCAGCTGCAATTGTTTGAAATTACCACCATTGAGATTAGGCCAGTTATTCTGCATTGGAACAGCAGAAAGAATGCTGACTCTTGCATATAAGGTGCCTGAATGCTGATGTTTTCCTGTTCTTCAAAGTCAGCTTTATTATCCCATGGATTAACAATTTGGTAGCCTACCTGAAAATATGGAAGTATAACAAATGTAGAAAAGAAAGGGTCATTTCATTTAGAATGTGTTCTTTTATGGACAAGACCCCTGAGTAATGTGAGGCAGGGTTGTGGAGGCTCAATGAGGCTAAACCATGGGTTTCAGTGGAGACCCTAGGATTCTGGAAATGCCAGGACTGTGAGGCAGCTGCCAAGGAGAGTTGCTGGCTTGGGATAGAGTTTTTTCCATGATGTGGACAGATTAGCTGCAAAGGCAGAGTTGGAACACCAGACTTTGTTGCAAGTACTACAAACCAGACAGTGAGCTACAGGATTTGATATTTGTTGTGTTAGTTATTGCTCTTGTTCCATTTTTTTCCTTGCTATGCCCAATGCCATCATTTGCAGTGTGAACATTTACTCTGTGCTAGTGTATGTTTTGGCTTTACAGGCTCAGAGTTAAGAGAACTTGGACTTTGGATATTTGAGCAGGGTTGGGATTTAAAAAAAAAAAAATGAAGCCAAGCATGATGGTGCATGCCTTTAAATTCTAGCATTTGGTAAGTAGAGGTAGGAGGATCTCTGTCAGTTCAAAGCCAGCCTGGGACTAGAGTGAGCCCCAGGTCAGCCTAAGCTAGAGTCAGACCCTGCCTCAAAAATGAAAAAGAAAACTTTTAAAGTTGGGACTAAATGCATTTTTACATCTTGAGATGACTGTGAGCTTGTGTGTAACATGGTGGTTAGAATCAGATGACCCCATAAACTCGGGTGCTTTGAATGCTTGGTGCCCTGCTGGTAGCAATTTGGGAGGTATGTTCCTGGGGACAGGTATAGGGGTGTTATAACCAACTCTCCCTTGCCAGAGCTTGGCTCACTTTCTTGCTATTTTCCAATTGCTGTGAAAAAGTGATGTCCAGTCTGCTCATGACATGCTTTCCCCTGCTACCATGAAGCTTCTCAAGACTAAGCCAAAATAAATGCTTTTCCATCAGCTGCTTTTGGTCGGGTGTCTTATTCCAGGAAAGGTTAAGTACCACACATTCATTATACATTCATCAGTTGATGGGTGTGGTAGTTTGAGTGTTTTGTGCCTCAATGCATTCAGGTGTTTTATTAAAGCCTGCAACTTGATTTTCCAGGCACCTGGCTGGAAGGGGTGTCACTAGGGGTAGATGCAGAAGTTTTTGAGCTCTGGCTATGTGGTAGTGTATCTCTGCTTATATTTACAAATGGGAGTCAGCTTCTTCTGCCATTGATAGAACTTCCCCTTGGATCTATAAGCTGAAATAAACCCTTCCTTCTATAAACTGTTTCTGGTTTGGATGTTCATCTCTGGAACATGAAGCTAACAACAATGGGTATCTAGGCTGATTCCATTTTCTAGCTACTATGAATAGAGTAGCAAACAACATGGGTGAATAACTTATCTCTATAGTAGATTCCTTAGGGAATATGCTCAGGAGTGGTATAGCTGGGTCATATGGTAGTTCTATTTTGTTATTTTTGAGAATATTTTGAGAATCCTTCTGAATTCCATAAAGTCTATACTAGTTTGTGCTCCACTAACAGTGAATAAGGATTCCTCTTTTCCCTACACCCACACCAACCTTGGTTGTCATTTGTTTTCTTGATGAATAGTGATTATGACTAGATTATGGAATCTTAAGTTTTTTGGGGGGGAGGTTGGTTTCCAAGGTAAGGTCTCACTCCAGCTTAGGCTGACCTGGAGTTCACTATGTAGTCTCAGAGTGGCCTCAAACTCATAGCAATTGTCCTACCTATGCCTCCAAAGTGCTGGGATTAAAGGTGTGTGCCACAACTCCCAGCCTAAAAGTAGTTTTGATTTGCACTTCCCTGATAGCTAAGGATATTGAACATCTGTAAAAATATTTATTGGCCATTTGTATTTCTTCTTTTGAGAACTTTCTGTTCAGTCTCATCATCCATGGTGATTGGGTTGTTTGATTTCTTATTAGAGTCCTTTGTATATTCTACATATTACTGCTGTATGAGTTGTATAGCAGACAAAAACTTTTTTTTTCCAACTCTGTAGGCTACCTCTCTTCACTAGATTAATATTTTCCTTTGTTATACAACAATGAAATCAACAACTAGTATTTTCAAGTCTGATGGAGTATTGTTAACTTGATGTTCCACAATAATTTTTATCCAAAATTTCTTTTAAAATTTAATTTTATATAGTTTATTTAAATGAAAATGGAATGACCTATGATACTATTGTATTTCACCCTTTAACTTACAAGAAGTAGTATGTAGGGCTGGAGAGATGGCTTAGCGGTTAAGCGCTTGCCTGTGAAGCCTAAGGACCCTGGTTTGAGGATTGATTCCCCAGGACCCATGTTAGCCAGATGCACAAGGGGCTGCACGCATCTGGAGTTCGTTTGCAGTGGCTGGGGGCCCTGGCGTACCCATTCTCTCTCTCTGCCTCTTTCTCTCTCTGTCTGTCGCTATCAAATAAAAATAAACAAGAAGAAAAATCAAATAAAAAATTTGAAAAAGCAGGACTCTAATAAAAAAGTAGTATATAAAGAACACTTATGAAAAAAGTAATATAAGTTACAAAGTCTATGTAATTTTCAGTGCCCCCTAGAATACACACACACACACACACACACACAGTTATAAAACTTCTGTATGCCTTTTGAATTTTGTACTACCACATGTAATGTCTATTCAAAAGTAAATGCTAGGCTAGAGATAGATTAGTGGTTAAGGTGTTTGCCTACAAAGCCTAAGGACTCATGTTTGACTTTCCAGGTCCCATGTAAGCCAGATGCACAGTGATGCAAGTGTACAAGGTTGCACATGTGCATAAGGAGGCACACATGTCTGGAGTTTGATTGCAATGGCTGGAGGCCCTGGCACACCAATTCTCTCACTCTCTCTTGCTTTTGCACATAAAAAAAAAAAAAAAAATAAGGCAGTCTGTTGGGCTTGCCTCAAAAAAAGAAAAGAAATAAAAGTGTAAAAAAGTAAGTGAAAGCAACTTTCTCATCAGTCTCCAACCTGGTCTCTGCTACTATGGCTGGTAATAATCACTCACCCCTTCAGTCTCTGTAAAGCCCTTGGGAATCATATACCATCTCCACAAATGCACATCTCACCACCACATTCTGCTAACATTTCTTGGCAACTGGTCTTTCACATATTTGTTCATTTAACAGAAACTCAAAAACATTCACTAAAGCCAAGCACTGGGCTGGAAATGAAAAGATAAATGAGCTGCTATTGGCTCGATATCCTCAAGAAGCCCCACAGCCTGGATATGTAGAGTAGCCATACACCTTCTACCATTGTGGGATTTGAATGGGAATGTTTGTCCCCCATAGACACGGTTTTGATTAAAGTAAATCTTAAATCTCCAGCAGCCTGTTGGAAGAGTTACAACTGGAGTGGATCTTTTGGTCCAGTCCTAAGGTGTGGACAGAGCAGTTTGAGGTCTGGCTGCTGATGCTTGCTGCTGCTAGAAGCTGTTTCTCTCTGCTGTGGAGGCTAAAGTGAGCCAGCTTCAACTACCATGATGTGGTGCTTTCTGTGAAACCTGTAAGCCTAAAATAAACCTTTCCCTCACAGTAAGCGGCTTCTGCTCTGATGTTTGTACAGCAAAGAGAAAGTACCTGCGGGGCCAGGAGATGGACGGTGGGCGACAGCGGGGGACGCGCCGCCTGCACCTCCCTCCCTTGGTCCCAGCTCAGCAGCGTGGCTGGTGGCAGTGGCAACGTTGGTGCCAGAGCTGCAAGGGCTCGGGGTGCCCCACCATGGGCCTGGCCAGGCTGCAAGAGAATGTGTTCTGGGCGATCAAAGATCTATTCCTACATGAGCCTAAACAGTGCTCCGGAATGTGTACCCCCTTCAGGAAGAGAAGAACTCAGTTGTACAGCACGATGTCAAATGCCAAGGGAAACCATTAGCTGGGATCTACAGGAAACGAGAAAAGAAATGCTAGGAACGCCAAAAGAAACATCATGAAGTCTGAGGAACAGAAGATCAAAGATGCCAGGAGAGGTCCTGTGGCACCTTTTCCAAACCAAAAATCTGTAGCAGCAGAACCTCCAAAAACTCCACTCCCATCATTTGATTCTACCAATGCAATTGTCACCAAGCAAGCTCTGAAAAAGCCCAAGGGCAAGCAGGCCCCCAGGGGAAAAAAGCTCAAGGAAAAACGCGGCAGAATCACAAACTCAGATTTTTACCCAGTCCGAAGGAGCTGCGGAAAGAGCAAAGCTGAGCTAGCTGCAGCCTCAAGAACAGAGAATAGACAAACTGATCAAAAACGGGAAGAAGGCATGACGATTGACCTCATTGATGGCAAAGGCAGGGGCGTGATCGCCACTAAGCAGTTCTGTAGAGGCGACTTTGAGGTGGGATACCACGGGGACCTCATGGAGATCACTGACACCAAGAAGCGGGACCTCCTCTGCTACATGTACTATTTTCTGAGCAAAACATCGCAGCTGGAGAGGAGCTCCTATACGACTATGGCGACCGCAGCCAGGCCTCTATTGAAGCCTACTAGTGGCTGAAGCATTAGCCACGGTGCTTCCCTCCCCTTCTTCAAAGAACAAAGTGCTCTCCAAGGGTAATGATTTTTTTTTTTTTTTTACATACTTAATCTTGGCGAATTCAGATGTTTTTAAAAGGTTTTAAAAGGTTTCCAAGGTGGACTTGAACAGATGGCCTTATATTAACAAAACTTTTTATTCTAGTTATTTTTGTACCTTTTTGCACACAAGTGGAATGTTCATGTTTCCCATGCATGCAGTCAAAGACTCGGCACAGATTTTAGAGGAAAGAGTCAATCTTGAACTAGGAAGCTGGACAAGGCTTTGCCGAGTTGAAAGCCAGAACTTACCTGGCACCCTAATGTCCCATGACAGGCAGGTTCCACGGCACTGCTGTCCCCCACACATGGCCTGGACGGGATGTCTCCAAGCTCTTGTTCTCATCGTCTCAAGAGACGTGCAACAAAATGTATGAATATTTTTAAAAAGCAGTGAGTCAGTCCTCCCCTCTGCTTTCTTGAAAGCTTACCTACCTGGGGCCTGGAGGCACCAGCCAAGCACAAGCCTTATCTTCCACAGCTTGCTTTCTCAGGCACCTCGAAGCATCACGGTGGGCATCAGACTAGAGGTATGCCGGGAAAAGCACTTTTCCCTGAAACTGCATTCATTCTTTATAGAAATGTGAACACTGAATTTATTTTAAAAAATAAAAAGTAAAAATAAAAAAAAACAAAAAATTAAAGAAAAATGGAAAAAAATCCACAGAAAACAACTTACATGTATATAGTGAAGTGGCTGTGCTTTTCTTTTATTTTGGTATTCTTTTCATTTTTATCTTTTTGGTTTTTTTAGAGGAGATTTACAATGGTATTCTATTCTAATCAAAAGAAAAGTTTTGTAGTGGGACCAGAAATTACTAAAACTGATCCCCTCCCCTTTCACTCCCTCTTCTGCTGCCAAGACCTGTTTGTCACATTCCCCGGTGTCCTTAGCAACCTGCCAGCCTAGACACCGGGTGTGTGTGGCAGCCAGCAGGGCTCGGGCAGGAAACCGGGAGGAGGCTCACATGGGACAGCAGGAGCGGCGGCTTCCTTCTCCCTCGCTGGGGGAGGACCTGGTTCTCACTCTTCACCTCCAGTCCACGGATGGGGCTCGGGAGCCAGTACATGTGAATGGATCCAGGCATGAGAGCCTACCCTTGCCCTTGACCTGGCTTTGTGACAGTGCTACTTAAAAAAGTCTTCCCTGCAACCCCCCCCCCCCACCCCTGCTAGCCTGGTCAGAATTGGAGGAGGATCCGATAGGAGCATCTAACTGTGAGATTAAATGTCTTGGTTGTACCTATTTTGTGATTTAGCTTTGTATTTAAATAGCAAACAAACAAGAAAGGAAATAAACTTGAGAATTATTTGTCATCATAAAAATGAAACAAATGTTAAATATTTATTGCCAATAAGAAAAGAAAGTAACTGCAACAACCATATATAATTTTTATTTAGGTAAGAGGTCATAAAATATACTTTTATAATATATACAAAGACATTTGAATGAATAAGGGATATGACAGGTAACAGCATTTAGTGTTTATAAATGAAACCATCAGTAACTTTAACAATTCAGAAAAAAAATCCAAAGCCTATGTAAGACCATTCTTTACATTTTAAAGTGAAAAAGAAAAAAAAAAAACTATTAAGCTTTTAAAGATAATACACGGCTTCCTGGCTTTTTAAATGGTATCAGAATAAGTTTCTAAGTACTATCATACACGGTTGTGAAAGGAAAACAACAAAGATGAGAATTTTAGCAAGCAAAATATTAGTCCATAACAGCGTGGTAAAATTTTACTTCTTTTTATATAAAGGTCCATTGATTTACATTTGTTCTTCATAACAGGAGCAGAAGTAGTTAATATGCTAATACTTGCGGAGTCCATAAGCTTTGTGGCAAAAATAATTATTTAAACAAGGTTGAATACTATGAAAATGTGCAACACACTGCATATATAGTAGTTGAGTTCACATAAGCTGTGAGCCCTAGCTCTTCTATATGAAACATTTCAACTCCAGGTTAAGCTGGAATTTAATACAATGTTCACTATCTTTACATTTCTTGAGTAGGCAGCCTCAAGCTTTAAACTAATATAATTTTGTTGTTTGAAAAAGCTCTCATTTCTATTACAAAAAAATGTTTCTGCAATGTTCCTTATAAATGTTTTCATCTCAATACTCTAGTAACAAATCACATCATGATAAACAACCCTTTGAAAAGACAACTGATACCAGAGAAGGAATCATCAAAATGGAGTATATCTTGCAACCCCTGGATGATTTTGCTACTTCAACACCCACAGCTCCAAGAAGATAGCTCAGAATCTCTTAAGAAAAACAAACTCTCATAAAGTGACTCCCAATCATTTATGAATGACAGAAGAGAAGCCAGCGGAAGCTCTACATACAGGAGATATAAATACTGCACACGATGTAGTGAATATTTGCACAACCCCTTTCATCTTTAAAGCATAAAATGCAATCAGCAAATCTGATGCTCTTGCTGTTTTCTTAAGATGTTTATGACACAGCTCAACAAGCTTTTCTGTGGCATGGAAACTTCACAGTTTAAGGCTTTCCAATAGGTTTGTAGCAAGCATCAGGCTGCCAGAGGCGAATATCAATGAGAACCTGATTAAGTTTTTGCATCCAGAGATCACGCTCTTCTTTAGTGTCTGCAGAGAGCCAGTTCCTGCAAGAATAAACAGACCAGGTTTCTCTCTCATCACTTGCCTCCCTGTACTCCTGAGATTTTGTTTGTTTGTTTGTTTTGTTTTTCAAGGTAGGGTCTCACTATAGCTTAGGCTGACCTGGAAGTTACTATGTAGTCTCAGGGTGGCCTCGAACTCATGGCACTCCTCCTACCTCTGCCTCCCAAGTGCTGGGATTAAAGGTATATGCCACCATGTCTGGCCTTTTTTTTTTTTTTGTTTTACTTTTTATTGACAACCTACATACATATACACAGTATACCCTGATCATAATCCCTTCCCACCAACCACCCTCTTTCCTCACACTCCCATCCACTGAATACATTCTTCTTTCCATAATTAGTCCCTGTTCAATTTATTTATTTATTTATTTCTGAGGTAGTGTCTCACTCTTGTCCAGGCTGACCTGGAATTAACTATGTAGTCTCAGGGTAGCCTTGAACTCATGATGATCCTCCTATCTCTGTCCCCCAAGTGCTGGGATTAAAGGTGTGTGCTACCATGTTCGGCCCTAATTTTTAAAAATATTTTTATTTATTTTATTTATTTGAGAAAGAAAGAGGCAGGTAGAGAGAAAGAGACAGACAGAATGGACATGCCAGAGCCTCTAGCCCTGCAAATGAAGTCCAGATGCATGTGCCACCATGAGCATACTGGGGAATCGAACGTGGATCCTTAAACTTTGTCTAAGGACCCAGGTTCAACACAGAAACAAAGCGACAGACTCAGAAACACACTGGGTTGAGGATGCACTGTTCTCTACCTGCAAAGGAGTACACATGCAGGTTATGGTAACGTAAGAAAAGCACACATAAGGGAAGCAGAGTAGTTAGAGAGACACGTGGTCTAGCTACTTCTGGTATAGAAGAATGCCCAAAACATCTAGGAGAGATAATCATCAGAAGGAAAAAAAAAAAGCTGATATTAAAAAAAGCTGAAAATATATCAGTAAAGCATGTTAAGAGATTAAGTGGGGTACAGAAACCATTTTGTAGTGCACTTTGGTTGGTTCTCTTATTGACTATGGCATGGACAGGGAAGCTGTGGTGGTTGAACTAGGTGTCACCCATAAATTCGTGTGTTCAGAATGTTAGGTCCCCAGCTGGTAGTCATGTGGGAATTGGAGCCTCCTGGAGAAGGTGTGTTCTTGGGGGGGTGAGACTATGAGTAGTATAGCCAGCTTCCCTTACCAGTGTTTAGCACAATTTCCTGCAGCTATTGTCCATCTGATGTTGGTCAAGAAGTGATGTCCAGGGCTGGAGAGATGGCTTAGCGGTTAAGCGCTTGCCTGTGAAGCCTAAGGACCCCGGTTCGAGGCTCAGTTCCCCAGGTCCCACGTTAGCCAGATGCACAAGGGGGCGCACGCATCTGGAGTTCGTTTGCAGTGGCTGGAAGCCCTGGAGCGCCCATTCTCTCTCTCTCCCTCTACCTGTCTTTCTCTCTGTGTCTGTCACTCTCAAATAAATAAATTAATTTAAAAAAAAAAAGTGATGTCCAGCCCCTGAGCATGCCACGTTTTCGCCTACCATTATGGAGTTTCCCTGGAGTCTAAGCCAAAATAAACCCTTTCCTCCCACAAGTAGTTTTTGGTCAGGTGCTTTGTGCCAAAAGGTAAAGGTGAATGCAACAGTAACGCTAAAGCAAATGATTATAAATCCCGTTTATTAAACTGGGTGTGGTGAGGAACACCTGTAATCCAGATGAGGCAAGTGGATCACCACAAGTTTAAGGTCAGATTGTTCTACATAGTGAGTTCCAGGACAACCAGGACTACATAGGAGACCATGCTACAGATGGTTGGATGGATGGATGGATGGATGGTTGGATGGATGGATGGATGGATGGGTGGGTGGGTGGGTGGGTGGATGGATGGGTGGGTGGAAGGAGGTAAATCCTCTTTGTCCATCTTGTCCTGTCTGACACTACTGCTATACTGAAGGAAATGAATAGATGATTAAATGAATTAATTTGAAAGTACTCTTGACATCAAGAACCACCAAGGAATAAACTCTCCATGTCGATCCCCTCACCAAGTACTGAATGCTAGTCTAACAAATGAAGTACACCCCCAGCCCTTGGTTTCTGAGACAGAGTCTCACTATGTAGCCCAGGCTGGCCTCAAATTTGTGACCTTCAACCTCCCAAAGCACTGGGATTACAAGCACATATCCACACCCATTGGCTATCTTAAACAAACTGGCAACTTCTCGCAACATGGTTCTCTTTTGTCATCATGCCTCTTGCCTATAAGTATTCTAAAACTGTCATATTAGAAACTCATGGAAATGGCTCTACCACCCCCACATGGATAACATCTAGCAACTGCCTGATAAATAAAGACTCAAATTCCAGCTTTCATCCCTCATCACAATCCTGTATAATAGTCTTCAAGCTTACCTTGGACATCCAAACAAACTATGTGAACTTCTTAGCAATAAACCTATGCATGTTATACTTAAAATGACACTTCCAAGTTTATTCTATTGATAAGAAACCAGAAATCTACAAAGTAGAATGAGAGGGTTTTCCTAAGTGACCTTAGATAAGAATACATTTAATAGAAAAGAATGTGTAAAATCTTCTTGAATAACACTTGATTTCTCAGTTACACATGAAATGTTTAAATTTAACCAAAATGTTATTAGTTAGCTATCTTAAGAACAATGAGGACTAGGTTACGATACAGTCCAAATACTAAAAGTGTATTCACTTAGTCTTAATAGATTGTTCTCTTACTGCTATGTGTATGCTTTCTCACTGGGGATTGAGTCTTCTCAAAGCAAGGATCATCTTTGATATTTCCTATACTGGTAAGAACAGAGTGAGCAATTAGTTGGCAGAAATAATGAGCCAATACATACTTCGTAACACAGAGTGTGTCCCTGCACTGGCTGACAAGAGTCTCTCGGTCATCTTCTCTTTGGGGCCGAACAGTAATTAATTCAAAAGTGTTGCGTCTTGCACAAAATTCTCTGTTGGCTGGTTCTATTTGACGACTTGTACAGTTGGCAAGATTTATCCTTCCTATGGGATTCTTTAAAAATAAATTGCAAAAATATTAACAGAAAATAAGCAAGGCTATTTAAGTCAATGAGCATTTTAAGCAAGCACTTTTAACCACTCAGCAATCTCTCTAGACCTCAATAAGCATTTTAAGTAGAGTTTAAGCTATTACACATTAAAGTTCAAAAGCCATTAATTTAAGAGTTAAAACTTAGCAATCAGTCAGACATAGTGGCACACACCTTTAATCCCAGCACTCAGGTGACAGAGATAGGAGGATCACTGTGAGTTCAAGGCCAACCTGAGAATACATAGTAAATTCCAGACCAGCCTAAGCTAGAGAGAGAGCTGCTACCTCAAAAAGAAAAAAAGAAAGAAAGAAAACAACAATCCTATTAAACGAAAATGTTTTCAAGTATTTAAAAAATATATTTATTTGAGAGAGAAAGAGGCAGATAGAGAGAGAATGGGTGCATCAGGACCTCCAACCATTGCAAACGAACTCCAGATACATGTGCCACCTTGTGCATCTGGCTTACATGGATCCTAGGGAATCAAACCTGGGTTCTTTGGCTTTGCAGGCAAATGCCTTAATCACTTAGCAATCTCTCCAGCCCAAATAATTCTTTTTTTTTTTTTTCATATACTAGCAAACCCTACAGTTGACAACAACAACAACAAAAATCTCTTTAAAAAATATTTCTAGGGGCTGAGAAATAGCTTAGCAGTTAAGGTATTTGACTGTAAAGTCTAAGGACCCAGGTTCCACTCCACAGAACCCACATAAACCAGATGCACATGGTGGTACACGAATCTGGAGTTCGTTTGCAAGTGGCTAGAGGCTCTGGTGCACCCATTCTCTCTCTCAATAAATAAGGAAAAAGAATTTTTTTTAATAAATATTTTATTTATTTGTAAGCAAAGAGAAACGGAGAGGGAAAGAAAGATAAAATGGGCACACCAGGGCCTCTTGTCAATGCAAACAAACTCCTGATGCACATGCCACTTTGTGCATCTGGCTTTACATGGGTATCGGGGAACCAAACCCAAGAAAGACATCAGGCTTTGCAAACAAGCATCTTTAATCACTAAGACATCTCTGTAGCCCAACTTTTTTGTTGTGGTGGTGGTTATTCTTATTCCAAGGTAGGGTCTCACTCTAGCCCAGGCTGACCTGCAACTCATTCTGTAGGCTCAGGCTAGCCTCAAACTCACAGCAATCCTCCTACCTCTGCCTCCCAAGGGCTGGTATTAAAAGTGTGCACCACCACACCTGGCCTGTACATATTTTGCTTGTGAACCCTTCTATAATTTAAAATATAAACATAGTAACTCTATATCCATTTATACTATCCCCACAACAGTGCTGGAGGCTGCTGAACCCAGGGATTTGTACTTGGTGCATTTCCTAGACAAGTGTCCTACTACTTAGCTAGATCTGCAACCTCTTGTGAATCTTTTTAAAACAAAAAACAACACTGCCTGTGGTGATGGGAGAAGGCTTGCACATGTGTAGATCCGAGAACAACCTTAGGATCATTTCATTTAAAACCTTCTATTTATCGGGCTGGAGAGATGGCTTAGTGGTTAAGCGCTTGCCTGTGAAGCCTAAGGACCCCAGTTTGAGGCTCGATTCTCCAGGACCCACGTTAGCCAGATGCACAAGGGGGCGCATGCATCTGGAGTTCGTTTGCAATGGCTGGAGGCCCTGGCGCGCCATTCTCTCTCTCTCTCTCTCTCTCTCTCTCTGTTGCTCTCAAATAAATAAACAAAAAAAATTTTAAAAAAAACCTATTTATTCATGTCTTCACAAATGACATTTCTTCTTTTTTTAACACTAAAAAGTAACCTGTTGATCTGGAGATATGGCTTAGCAGTTAAGGCACTTGTCTGTGAAGCCTAAGGACCCAGGTTCAATTCCCCAGTACCTATGTAAGCCAGATGCACAAGGGGCACATGCACCTGGAGTTCATTTGCAGTGGCTGTAGGCTCCCTAGCATGCCCATATTCTCTCTCTCTTTCAGCAAATAAATAATTTTTTAAAGTAACCTGTTATGCATATATGCCACAACTTTTAGCTAATTCATCTTTTATTTTTGTCTTTGATTTGTTGTTTTATGTGGTTGTTTTTTTGTTTGTTGAGTCAGCATCCTACTCTATCTAGCCCAGGCTGATCTGGAACTCATGCTGTAGCCTAAACTGGCCTTGAATTGAGTTATCTTGTTATGTCAGCCTCTCATGCTGAGATTATAGGTGTGAGCCACCATGTGCCACAGCTCACTCATCTTTTGGTGGACCTTTAGGTTGTTTCCCCATCTTGACTGTTGAGTAATTTAGCAATTACATCTCTGATATACTAATCTTTATTCCAGAACAATCACACTAATCC
This sequence comes from Jaculus jaculus, assembly GCF_020740685.1. Taxonomy (NCBI): domain Eukaryota; kingdom Metazoa; phylum Chordata; class Mammalia; order Rodentia; family Dipodidae; genus Jaculus; species Jaculus jaculus. Next base: position 2,455,984 of record NC_059117.1, read on the forward strand.
CACTACTGGAACTGCTGGATTGTATGGTAATTCTACTTATAATTTTTGAGGCCCCTTCATTTTGTTTACAAAGCCATCAACAGCATATAAAGGGTTTTTTCCCCCTCTACATTTTCACCAGTAGTTGGTACCCTTCATCGTTTTGATAACAGCCGATCTAACACGTGTGACATGATAGTTCATCATGGCTTTGCTCTGTATTTCTCTGATGATTGGAGACAGAATATTTTTTCATGTCTGATGGTCACTGGTATGTCTTCTTTTCTATTCAAGTCATTTTCCCATATTTAAAATAGGTGGGCTGGAGAGATGGCTCCATCAGTGAGGTACTTGCCTGCAAAGCCTAATGACCTGGGTTTGATTCCCCAGTAAAAAACCAGATGCACAGAGCAGTGCATGGGTCTGGAGTTTGTCTGCAGTATCTAGAGGCCTTGGTGCACCCATTCTCTCCCTCCCTCTCTCTCTGTATTTGCAAATAAATGATAAAATATTTTTTTAAATAGGGCCTTTAATCCCAGAACTTGGGAGGTAGAAGTGGGAGAATCACTGTGAGGTCAATACCAGCCTGAGACCTCAGAATGAGTTCTAGGTCAGTATGGGCTAGAGGGAGACTATCTCAGTATTGGGGAAGAGGGGAGAGAAAAACAACAAAATATAGATAGTATTTATCTCAGTCATGGATAATTTTTCTTCTCAATCCTGCTTATTTCTATTTTTAAGTTTGGAATGGTAAATAATCAAACGTGGTAATAATGCTAAGTCCTTGCATAGTGAGTCTGGGGTGTGGCTCAGAGGTAGAGTTCTTGCCTTGCACAAGGCCCTGTGTTAATGCTAAGTTCTTGCATAGTGAGTCTGGGGTGCGGCTCAGAGGTAGAGTTCTTGCCTTGCACAAGGCCCTGTGTTAATGCTAAGCTCTCGCATAGTGAGTCTGGGGGTGCGGCTCAGAGGTAGAGTTTTTGCCTTGCACAAGGCCCTGTGTTAATACTAAGCTCTCGCATAGTGAGTCTGGGGGTGCGGCTCAGAGGTAGAGTTCTTGCCTTGCACAAGGCCCTCTGTTCAATCCCCAGTATCTCAAAAAGCCTAAAACAACAAACAAACAAAACAAGAAAAACACTATTAATATCTGCATAATGAGATAAAATTTATAACACAAAACTGTATTAAGTTTTGAACAAATTCAACCCCACTGTTTTCCTGTGGGTGGTTTTCCATTACTGGTTTATTAAAAATATACTTAAGTCAACTAGTTAATAAAGTATCAAAATGAATTTAACATACTGCCAAATGAAAATGTCAACAAATATATTATGAAACATTCTAAGAGAAGGGGGGATTATATACCCTAGAGAATTTTTTAAAATTTATTTGAGAGAGAGAGAAGTAGGCAAAGGGGTGGGGTGGGGGGAAAGGGCATGCCAGGGCCTTCAGCCACTGCAAACAAACTCCAGACTCATGCGCTACCTTGTGCATCTGGTTTATGGTCCTGGGGAATTGAACTTGGATCCTTTGCAAGAAAGTTCCTTAAACACTAAGCCCAGGGAATATTCAGAATGGTTGAATTATAAGGAATAGATACGTTATAAATTTTACACAGCTTTGTGTACTTGCATGCATGTGTGTGTCAGCAGCCAGAACACTGTAATGGCTCAAAAAGCACATGCAAAGTAGAATCTGGGAAGAGAGGACGGAGACAGTGGAATACTTGCACAAAGCATCACACCAATGTCCATCAGGGTTTTCACCATTGACCATCACTCTGTAAATTACCTTTCGCCTCTCATCATCTGGGTAAGTCCAGTAAGAGATACAGTTTCCAAACAGAACACACCACCTTCGATGCCAGGCACCAAAACCACTAACATCTTCAAATATGGTCTGGAAAAATCAATTGAAATGCTGGCTTTAGAAACTTGAGGAAAATTTCCCAACAATGAAGTCCTGGTTCTGAGTGTTAAGCTTCCATATATAGTCATATCTTATGTTATTTTATACATTTTTCACAGTCTTTTACCTTACTAATGAAAATTAGATTGCTTATATCAGAAATAATTTAAACATCACCTACAAGTATTTAAGAATATCTAGATAAATGTTCCTCAAATAAATTTACCTAGTTTAATATGCCTAAAAATATTGTGTACTCTCACGCCTTTCATCCCAGCACTTGGGAGGCAGAGGTAGGAGGATCACTGTGAGTTTGAGGCCACCCTGAGACTACATAGTGAATTCCAGGTCAGCCTGGACTAGAGTGAGACCCTACCTCGAAAACCCAAAAATAAATAAATAAAAAGTTAACTCCAGGGCTGCAAAAAAAAAAAAAAATATTGTGTACTCAATGCTCCTTAAAAAGCAGTGAAGAGCCGGGCATGGTGGTGCACACCTTTAAAAGCACTCAGGAGGCAGAGATAGGAGGATCACCATGAGTTCGAGGCCACCCTGAGACTACAAAGTGAAATCCAGGTCACCCTAACCTAGAATGAGACCTTACCTCAAAAAACAAACAAAAAAAAGCACAGGTGATAGAATATTATTTATTGTAACTAGACAGATGGCTCAGCAATTTAAGTGCTTGTCTGCAAAGCATTAGGACCCAAGCTCAATTCCCCAGTACCCACGTAACACCATATGTACAAAGTGGTGCACGCATCTGGAGTTTGTTTGCAGTGGCCAGAGATGCACCTATTCTCTCTCTTTTTCTATCTGCCTCTTTCTCTCAAGTAATTTAAATACTTTTTATTTGTTTGCAGAGAGAATGAGAAAATGGGCCTGCCAGGGCCTATTGTCACTACAAACAGACTCCAGATGTAGGCACTAGTTTGTGCATCTGGCTTTACTCAGGTACTAGGGAATCAAACCCAGGTCATTAAGCTTTGCAAGCAAGTACCCTTAACCACTTAGCTATCTCTCCAGCCCAGTGACAGAATATTAAGGTAACCCTATTTCATAGAGAAAGCTGGCATTTCATGTTGATTCAGGAGAACAGATTTTTCTAACAGAATGAGGAGTCAATCCCTGATGATGGTCCTTGATGACTGCTGTGACTCACACAAGAACTGTGAACCTGCCTGGCCAGGAAGCACACAGACAAGTCAGGTGTTTGGTCAGGTCAGACCTTAGGAATACAGAAGACATTCTACAGATGGGTGTAGTAATAATATAGGGGGCAGGTAGGTCTCCAGAACAGGTAACCAATAACATCTACATGCACATTCTTCCATTTAAACAGTACAAACAGAAGCTGGAGGGTTAGGGGGTTTAGTGATAGTCATAACTGAGCCCTAGTTTATGCTAAAGCTCTTACTTTTTATTTTTTTTAAAGTTATTTTAGGATCTTTTCTGTTAAATAACAAAACAAGGGGGGAAATGTAACAATACTGTACAGGGTAAGCAACATTTGTTCTGCAAAGGACCAGAGAGTAAGCATCTTAGGTTGTATTGCCTATAAGATCTCGGGTATGAATATTCACCTTTCCTGCTATAGTACAAAAAACAGCCAGACCCTAAGTAAACAGGTGCCCTATGTTTATAGAAGTGGACAAGAACAGCCAGGGAACTGACTATCCCCTGGAATAGACAATCCAAAGGTCTCTGTTGAACTACAGAATGCATTATAGCTATTATATCTTCAAATCAAACCTTCACTTTTTCTGACTGTTTGTGAGCTAATAAAAATCAGCCCTAATTTGGTTCTTGTTGTAACAGGTGTCATTCTAAGCACATTTTTTATATATTGAAAGGCAAACAGAAAGTCAATGAGTATGGGTGTTCCAGGGCCACCTGTCACTACAAATGGCCAAAAACCATGTCAAAGAGTCTTGCGTTCTTTCTTACTACATTTCTGTAATAAGGCAAATCTTCAGGATTTAAGAAAAGAGTAGATGTGAAGAGATCTAACAGCTAGGCAAGAGCATAGCTTAAAAATTAAATAAAGCAGGTAACATATGCAAATGAACCAGCTGCCACAGAGATTCTTGGTTGCTAAAGGTACAAAAAGCAAAATAATATGTACATTAAAAGGGCAATAGGTAAACCTGGCTTTCAGTCAGGAATTTGTAGTAAAAATACTTTTTTGAGAGTGTCTAGTGCTACCTGCTAGATACAAATATGAAAAAAAGCTAATCAGGAAGAAAAATGTGTGTTCACAGTATCCCTAAGATTTCAACTTTTAAAATGTGAATGAACTCTCTCGCAGGACAGGACTCTACAAGGATTCTATTCTCTCTGCTCTTCTGCTGCAGAACTGGTTTCAAAGAGCTGCTCCCAAGGCTGGAACAACTCAGACCCACATCTGCCTTAACCACTCCTCCTTCCATCTCTTTACATGGCAGCTGGGACACTGGGTCTCTATTTCCTCTGCCTGGACATTGCCTGTTCAGCTGCCTTGGTGTTCCTATGCTCAGTTGTGCTCACTTACTCCGGGGAATTATGATTACTGCTGTGCTAAGGACATCTTCATCGTTACCTCAATCAAAAGGACTGTCTTGGGGCCAGAATGCTGGCTTGGCAGCTAAAGGTGTTTGGTTGCAAAACATGACAGTCTAGGTTTGATACACCAAAACCCATATAAAGCCAGACACACAAAACAAGATGCACATGCATCTGCAGATCCTTTACAGAGGCAACAGATCCTGGGGCATACCCATCCTCCCTCTTTCTCTCTCTCTGTGTGTGTGTGTGTGTGTGTGTGTCTGCTTTTTTCTGTCTCAAATAAATTTAAAAAACAATTTTTAGAGGCTGTCTTGAGTTCCAAATCCAGGTATTTGAAACTTATCTCTAAAATTCAAAACACCTAACTCATTAAGGCTTCCCCTATGGATGGGGATTAACTGGAAAGAGGAATGAGAGAACTTTTCAAAGTGTAATAGCCTTTATCTTAATAGAAATCTGGGTCACAAAGATGTCTACACTTGGAAAAATTAGGACATGGGTACCTAAGCTTTAAGGAAAAGTGATTATATTATACTTTGAAATTGTCCCACAAAGAGAACAGAAATTGAACAATGGTTAAAGGTTGGCTAAATATTTCATAGGAGAAGAAGAGTGAAAAAAACATTACAGGGTAAAGATAAAACCTAGATGTTCTAACCTGACTATGTTGTTGTTCATTGTAAAATACTGATAGCTTACAATTTTTCACAAAAGAATATTGAGAGGAAAACACAGCACTCCTACCGAGTGTGAGAAGAAGCATTCCCAATCTCTCCAGGTCCCTTTTCTTACCAGCATCCCTGCCACCCAACGTGTGTAAGGCATGGATCTGAGCACTATTCTAATTTCTGCTTTCCCTCTCCTTACAGCCAAACCACAAGGGTGTGCCCTTCATCTCTCCCTGCTGGTCTCACATCTCTCGTCTGCTAATCAGTCTTTCAAAGGTGCCATTCTCCAGTCCATCTTCCACTCATCATTCCACATAATTTTCCCCAAATCCCACATTTGTTGTTTTCCTCTGCTCTGCGTAAAACCCTGTAACAGTAACCTATTAGCTCCAGAATATACTCAAAGTCTAAGTTCTTCACAATACTCAGCCCATTCTACCCATGCATAGTCTCCTCCAGTCTCAGTTACTGCCCCCAAATGCTAAACTCTAGTTATCCTGAAATACTTGACACTCTGAGAGTCAACACTATTTGGGTGAGGGTGAGAGAGGAAAGGAACTGCCAGGCAGCATTCCCCACCCTCTACCCCCGCTAACTTACTTATTAGCTTAGAAGTTACTACTTCCAGTAGCTTCCTTTAGTCCTCCATAATCAGTCAAGATGGATGCTCCATGAGCTTACACTCATGCACATTATGCTTTTTCCTGTTATGGTTCTGTGCTGCCTTTGTCTGTTCACTTCTCATTATGCAACTAAAAACTCCTCCCGAGTAGAGGAACTATTTATTTTGTGGCCTGATCTATTCCAATACCAGCACAGTGAGTGTCACAAGTCTTCACTGAGATAGTTTGTCATGTACTTACATAAGATATTCATTTCTATAGGACACCAAGTCTGTATCTTACAAAACATGAAGATCAGGTGGTGTTACTTACCAGAAAACCTTTCTCTTCAACATTTGAATTCACTTGACAGCTTATTTTCAAATAAATATGACCTTCCAAAGGAGATAAAAAAGGCACCTGTGAAGAAAGAGGGTAAACTATTTGCAAAATAGTCTTTCCCAATAAATCATGAACACAGAATACTATGCCTTGAAAATACATCAATTTTCTAAAACTGTAATATAAAAGGCTACTATTTCCTTAGTGATGAATGTTTTTAAAGAATAAAATCAGGGCTGGGGAAATAACTTAGCAGTTAAAATGTTTGCCTGTGAAGCCTAAGGATCCCGGCTGGATTCCCCAGGACGTATGTAAGCAGATGCACAAGATGGCACATGCGTTTGGATTTTGTTTGCCCTGGTGCGCCCATTCTCTCTCTCTGCCTCTTCCTCTCTCTTTAAAAATATAAATAAGTAAATAAATAAATAAGATATTTAAAAAAGAATAAAATCATTCAAGGTAGAATTTGACAAAAACAAAGTCCCAAATTCATATAATTGTGAGAGAGAAAACACAGATTTAACAATAGAATACATGTGCTTATTTATTTTTCATCAAGAGGAGAAAACACTCATACGAGTACGGAAAGGCAGACATGGTGGTGCACACTTGGGAGGCAGAGGTAGGAGGATTACCATGAGTTCAAGGCCACCCTGAGACTACATAGTGAATTCCAGGTCTGCCTGGGCTAGAGTGAGACCCTACTTCAAAAGAGTATGGGTAGACCAATGGCTTAAATTCCTACAATAGAAATGGAAAACCTGAGCTTCCGGTTAAGATGGCGGCATAGGAAACACGCCAAAGCAGCCTAGAGAAGAAAAAGCCAAAAAAAAAAAAAAAAAAACCAGAAAAATACACTCTTCTACTAAAAAGTGAGGTGTATAAGAAATTGTCACCTGCAGCAGAGAAGCAGGAGAGATCCAGAGTGTCTAGAGCCACAGAAGCAGCAGAAGTGGCTCCAGCAGTGGTGGCACCAGGTCCCCATGGCCACAGCCATAAGGCTCAACCTGAGCCGCAGGCAAAGCCAGGTGAGGGGACCCTCCACTCAAACTCAAGAAACATGAAAGGAGGACAGCAGGGAAGAACGGAGGAGCAGCTTGTGAGGAAGACTAGTGGAAGGACCAGCAGGAAAACATCAGCTACCATCCACAGCCTCCCCTCCCCCATCACCAGCCAGCACCAGAGACCTGGGGAAGGGAGCTCACCTACACAGCACCCACCAGGTGATCAGAGCACCGATCCAGCAACCCAGTGACCCAGCCAGCCTACTTGAACCCATAGCACAACCAAGAGGGACCCAAGCAGAAGCGAAGCATAATTGAGAACCAAAATCATTCCAAAAGGTAACTGGGATTACACCAGGGAAGAGTCTCACATGGTCACAAGCTGACCTGGAACAGACCAGAAATCTTAACCTCCTAGTTGACAGGATTAAGGGTGTGGGGCAACACATATCATAAGGGACTGTGATTTTGTTTAAGAATCTAGTAGTCATAATACCTACTTTTGTATAAATATTCTGTGCTATTTTCAACTGAATGTGTACAGTGCTTAGTTAAATTTTAGAAGCTGCCTGCATTTTGTTCCACCCAGCCTTCTTGAATACTCTCATAGCAGGCAAACCTAACATCTAGGGTCACTTTGATAGTTACACTGAGAGTCTTAAGAGCCATACCTAGCACCTTAAACTCCTACCCTGAAGATATCTAACATTAGATTGATTGATACTTCTAATAATACTGCAGCTAACTAGAAAAATCAAAAAAAAGAAAATCCAAGCATTAAATTAATTCAAGATGCAAAATATGTACATTATAAAAAGAAACACAAAAAAATCAGGACAATATAAATCCACCAAAAAGTATTAATGCATCAGAAATGACCTCCAATGAGACTGATTTAGAGGAGATGCCTTAGAAAGATTTCAAAAGAATGATTGTAAATATGTTCAAGGAAATCAAAGGAATGAAAGAGGAAAACAAAGAAATAAAAGAAGACACAGGAAACCAATTTAATAAAATGAGGTCAATATAAGACATAAATAAAGAAATGGAAACAATAAACAAAAACCAGTTAGAATTACTAGCAATTGGGATGAAATAAAAAACTCTGTAGAAAATCTCACCAGTACAAGGGACAAAGGAAAGGACAGAATATCTACACTAGAAGACCAGGTGGCAGATCTAATACAGTCCAACAAGGAGAAATACAAACTAATAAGTAAGTATGAATGGGAATTTCAAGATATTTGAAAAGATCAAATATAAGAATTCTGGGTATAGTAGAGGGAGAAGAATGTTACTCCAAAGACACAATAGGTGTTTTCAACAAAATCATAGAAAGAAACTTCCCCCAGATTGGGAAAGAGGTGCCAATGCAGATGCAGGAAGCCTTTAGAAACCCAGACAGACAAAACCAGGAAAGAACCTCTCCTCACCATATGATAAACAAACTACCAAACACACAAACCAAAGAAAAAATATTGAAAGCAGTTAGAGAGAAAAATCAAGTTACCTACAAAGGCAAGCCCATCAGGATTACAGCAGATTATTCAACACAAACTTTAAAAGCCAGAAGGGCTTGGAGTGATATATTCCAAGTTCTGAAAGATAACAACTGTCAACCAAGGTTACTTTTATCCTGCAAAGCTATCCATTCAGAGAGATGGAGAAATAAGGACATTCCACAACAAAAGCAGGCCAAAAGGAATTATTTGAAGATAAAACCAGCTCTAAAGAAAATACTTGAAAGGATCCTTCATGCTGAAGAGAAAGAAAAGCACACATATGAAGGAACCTGGAAAAAACAAACCATACTCAAATACTAGTTAATACAAGAAAGCAAAGGTAAAACTGAAAGAACAGCAAAACAAGCAATAACAAAAATAAATACACACCTTTCAATAATAACTCTTAACATCAACGGCCTCAATGCCCCAACCAAAAGATATAGGTTTGCAGATTGGGTTAAACAGCAGGATCCTTCAATTTGCTGCCTCCAAGAAACTCACCTTTCTACAAAGGATGGACACTATCTAAGGGTAAAAGGTTGGAAAATGGTGTTTCAAGCAAATGGGCCCAGAAAACAAGCAGGGGTTGCTATCCTAATATCTGACAAGGTAGATTTCAGTCCAACAATAGTAATGAAAGATAAAGAAGGTCAGTTTATGTTGATTAATGGCACACTCCAACAGGAGGACATTACAATCCTAAACATATATGCATCTAACATGAGGGTTCCCAAATTCATAAAACAAACACTATTAGAACTAAGGTCACAGATAACACTAAACACAGTGGTGGTGGGTGACTTTAACACCCCACTCTCATCAATTGACAGATCATCCCAGGAAAAAAAACCGAGAGGCATCTGGACTAAATGAGGTCATAGAAGGAATGGACCTAACAGATATATACAGGACATTTCATCCAAATGCTGCAGAATATACATTCTTTTCAGCAGCACATGAAACATTCTCTAAAATAGACCATATATTAGGACACAAAGCAAATCTTAACAAATTCAGGAAAATTGAAATAATTCCTTGCATTCTATCTGACCACAATAGAATTAAACTACAAATTAATAGCAAGAAAGGCTATAGAGCATACACAAAATCATGGAAACTAAACACTACCCTACTAAATGATGAATGGGTCAATGAAGAAATCAAGAAGGAAATCATAAATGTTGGTGGGGATGTGGAAAACAAGGAACCCTTCTACACTGCTGGTGGGAATGCAATCTGGTCCAGCCATTGTGGAAATCAGTGTGGAGGTTCCTAAAACAGCCAAAAACTGATCTACCATATGACCCAGCTATAGCACTCCTAGGCATATATCCTAAGGCCTCATCTCATTTCCTTAGAAGTACGTGCTCAACCATGTTTACTGCTGCTCAATTTATAATAGCTGGGAAATGGAACCAGCCTAGATGTCCCTCAACTGATGAGTGGATAATGAAGATGTGGCACGTTTATACATGGAGTTCTAATTTAAAACAAAATAAAACCTACTATCCAGTTTTGTTGTTGTTGTTGTTGTTGTTTTTGGTATTTCGAGTTAGGGTCTCATGCTAGCTCAGGCTGACCTGGAATTCACTATGTAGTCTAGAGTGGCCTCGAACTCACGGAGATCCTCCTACCTCTGCCTCCCACGTGCTAGAATTAAAGGCGTGTGCCACCACGCCCGGCTAGTTTTTTTCTTAATTAGTATTTCCATGTTTGCAGTTATCTTTATAATATTGACACACTTGATCTTCTAAAATACGTGCTTGCATTTAGTCTAACTTTAATGGTGAATGTGCTTCTGACTTCAAAACTAATACCAACGTGTCTTATATGAAGCCGCGAACTAATGTCAACCAAGGCCAGAATAGATTTTTCTATTTTAATTTACAGTATCACTAATAGCTGTTTCAGTAGATGGTAAGTCACAAAAAAGGAGCCACTTTAGTCTCAAACACAGTTACTAATTTGTTAATTCTAATTAGTACTCAGAACAAGAAAGAATCGTAAGTCAGATAAATATAGGATTTTAAAAAATTAATGCAGGCTGGGCAGTTGATAGAATGCTTGCCTAACATGCCCAAAATCCTGGATTTGATCCCAAGAAGCAAATAAGCCAGGAGTGCTGGCCATAACTGTGATCCCAGCACTCTGGGGGTAGAAGCAGGAGGATTAGTCTTTGAAGATCATCCTCAGCAAAGGCAAGGAGTTCAAAGCCAGCCTGGGATGCATAGAAGTAAGTTATTTGCCTTTAATCCCAGCACTCAGGAGTATAAAGTAGATGGGTGCACATGAGTTCAAGGTTAGCCTGGGGCTACAGAGTTCCAGGCCAGCCTGGGCCAGAGTGAGACACCACCTCAAAAAATAAATACATGAAAATAAAAGTACATAAAATAAAATGGAAGAGAGAATACCCCAATAATAAACATGCATGAAAAAAATTTAGAAATTTCTTAAGAAAGCTTTAAAGAAATATGAAATTTGATAAAAAGATGCCCATATCTAAAAGTTCAACTACATATTACATATATTCCTAATTATTCAAAATAACCAAAAGCACATGAGAGTAGTTAATTAGAATGATTTGTTTTTAAGCAAGTTAGTTTCAAGCAAAGAAAATATGGCAACCTTTTCCTGGAACAAATAGCTCAGTATCTCTTGCTCTCTTACATCATAATTTATCTAAAACAAACAAACAAAAAAGACAAAGAAAAAAAGGAAAAGTAAACATCCAGCATCAATCTGTTAAACTAGCTGAATTACTAAATAAAAACTTACATAAAACTTTAGATATTCATATTAACATGTTCAGATACACTTGGGTATTAAATCAGTGTTAAAATTTAAAATATAGTCACCTTTTGTCAATCAACTAAAAGAAAACATTGGTATATCTGAACCTAATACTCCTTCACAGGGAACATAAGATCCTTGGGAAATGAGGTGACAATGCTCAATGGTAAGGAGTAAATTACTAGCCTAGCATGCACAAGTCCCTGGGTTCAATCCCCAGAACCTCATCAAGCAAGTTATTAGCACAGAAAATATGAGAAACTAGGTGTTCTCACCTTTGTACAACTTTATATTTAAAATATATGTGTGTGTGTGTGTGTGTGTGTGTGTGTGTGTGTGTGTGAGAGAGAGAGAGAGAGAGAGAGAGAGAGAGAAAAAGGGACAGAGAGGCAGATAGAAAAAGAAAGAGAGAGAAATGGGTGCACCAGGGCCTCTAGCCACTGCAAATGAATTTCAGACACATGTACCACCTTGTACATCTGGCTTACGTGGGTACTGGGAAATTGAACCTGGGTCCTTGGGCTTTGCAAGTAAGCGCCTTAACCCACTAAGCCATCTCTCCAGTCCTCCCTCTCTCTCTCTCTCTCTCTCTCTCTCTCTCTATATATATATATATATATATATATATATATATATTTTTTTTTTTTTTTTTTTTTTTTTTTTTTTTTTTTTGGTTGTTTTCAAGTAGGGTCTCACTCTAGCTCAGGCTGACCTGGATTCACTATGTAGTCTCAGGGTGGCCTCAAACTCACAACAATCCTCCTACTTCTGCCTCCCGAGTGCTAGGATTAAAGGCGTGCACCACCATGCCCAGCTTAGTCCTCTATATTCTTATAACAGCCATCTATAGTAATAATCTGGGTGTAGCAACTCACACCTTTCATCCCAGAATGGGAGGCTGAGGTAGGAGAATTCCTGTAAATTCAAAGACAGCCTGGGCTACAGAGTGAGACCCTGTCTCGTGTTCTTACTCACACGTGGATGATTTAAAAACAAGTCAATCAGTGTAGAACAGTGATTAATAAAGATAGAGGAGAAGGGAAAGAGGGAATAGAGAGAGAGATCAGATACTTGAGTAGTAGACCTGGTGTGAGGGTATATGCCTATAATCCATATACTTGGGAAGTAGAGGCAAGAGGATCTGATGTTCAAGGACAGTCTCAGTTCAAACACAGCAGGTCTGAAAACCAGCCCAAGCTTCATGAGACTCACTAAAACAAAAAACAAACAATTCCCAGTCAGGTGGAAGGAATAAGGTCTAGGGTACCACTGCACAGTGGAGTAACCCCATAATATCCATATTGTCCATAATATCCCATATATGCCCATAATATCCTATTGTCTAATGAAGACATAGAAGACAGAAGCTTAAAGCCTAAAAACATCAAGGAGACACAAATTCTGCTTATTTTGATTTCATCAGTACACATTGTACACATTTTAAATACCACACCACACAAACTTTTGATAGGAATATGTTTGTAAAAGAAACATCACTGCATCCTATAGCAGGAGTTAACCTAAGTAGTATGACTCCAGTACTCTCACCCCTTAAAATGGTTTCATTAACAATTTAAGTTTGGCTATCTCACATTAAGGTAAAAAACCAGTCATTAGTGATACAATACAAACCTTAAGGTTGAAGCTTTAAATTTAGGAGGGAAGTATGGGAAAGAAATCTTAAAAAGAACTTTTCTAAGAGATAAAACTTAAATTAAATCCAGCTAGAAGTAGTGGTCCATGAAGTTCAAGGCCAAGCTGGACTACTCAGCAAATTTCAAGCCAGCCTCAGTGACAAAGTAAGACCCCCCCCAACTCCTAAATACTTAATATACTGCTCATTACAAAATATTGCTCAAATAGGCAAATTATTGTTTTTAAATTATAAACTTAACATAAATATAATAGTTTGAAGATCTAATTGGTATTAAAATATAAAAACACTTACTACCTAAAGTGCCACCCATGTATATTCATTAATAAGTGCAATTCTAAGAACAAATATTTTAAGCAAAAAAAATCTGCAAATATTAGAAAACATTATGGGATTTCCCATTGATCTACTTTTTCTAACATTAAAAAGGAAATGCAATGTATTTATGAAGTTATGTTACCTTGTCCAGAGCAAACTTAGTGTCTCCTACTGAAGACAGCGACAGTGTATAAGATCCAACAAGGGCAAAGTTACTGGTCCGCACAGCATGGAGACCTCCTGGACTGGCCATAACTATAAAGAAAGAGGGAATGCAGTTTAAATTGACTTTCTAAGTAACAGATCATGATTTCCCACTCCAACCCAGCAGAATGAGTGAAATCCAACTGCTGCTGCCAAAAAAAAAAAAAAAAAATGGTTCTGACTTTTATGTTTTTAAAAGCATTTTCTGGGCTAGAGAAGTAGCACAGCAGTTAAAGCACTTGCCTGCAAAGCCTAGTGACCCAGAACCCATGTAAAGCCAGATGCACAAAAAAGCACACACATCTGCAGTTTGTTTGCAGTGGCTAGAGGCCCTGGTGCACCCATATTCGTTCTCTCTCTTTCCCTTTGCTTGCAAATAAATAAGTAAATAAATTTGTAAAATATTTTTTAAAGAATCTATTGATTGACTGATGTGTGTGTGTGCACATGCACATGCAAACCAGGATTCCAGTTGCAGCAAACAAATGCCTTGCTTATATGGGCACTGAGAAATTAAAACGGGCCAGTAGGCTTTAAAATAAAGCACCTTTAACTGCTGAGCCATCTTCCCCAGCCACCTGATATTTTTCTTAAAAAAAAAAAATTACTGGAGCTGGAGTTCTTTTGCATTGGCTAGAGGTCCTAGTGTACCCATTCATTCTCTCTCTCTCTCAAATAAATAAATAATGGTTGTTAATTTTTTTCAAATTTATTTTTATTATTTGCGAGAGAGAGAGAGAGAGAATGGGCACACAAGGACCTCTAGCCACTGCAAACAAACTCCAGAAGCATGTGCCACCTTGAACATCTGGCTTATGTGGTTACTGGGGAATCAAACTTGGGTTCTTAGGCTTCACAGGCAAGCACTTTAACCACCATACCATCTCTCCAGCCCTGATTTTTGTCTTTTAAGAAAGCATCTCATTCTTTTTAGCCCAGGCTGGCCTTGAATTTTCAGTAATCCTCCTACGTCAAGGGCTAGGAATACAACTGTGAACCACCATGTCCAGCTTCCTCCAGTTTTAAATGTGGGGAAGATCAAACACCAAGCTTTTCCAATGAAATAAAACTATTTAGAAGGTTAACTATGAAGCTGGGAATGTAATTTAGTGGGTAGAGTGCTTGCCTAACATGCAGGAAGCCCTGAGTTCAATCCCCAGTACTATATAAACCAGGTGTGGTGATATATGCCTATAATGCCTGAACTTGGGAAATGGAAGCAAGAGGACCTTAGCTACATAACAAGTTAGGCTAGCAAGTTCAAGGCTACATAAGAAGCACATCTTTAGCAGGGCATGGTGGCGCATGCCTTTAATCCCAGCACTTAGGAAGGAGAAGGAGGAGGATCACTATGAATTCGAGGCAACCCTGAGATTACATAGTGAATTCCAGGTCAGCCTGGACTAAAGTGAAACCCTCCCTTGAAAAACCAAAAAAAAAAAAAAGAAGTACATCTTTAATTTAAGTGAGGTACAGATACGCCTTAACATTTGGGACAGTCTTGTTTTTAACAATACCAAACTAAAATGTGAACATGAAAAAGCAATTTTTCCATATGAAATATACAAAAGACTTTACGGCCAACAGTCCAAGTAAGGGGGCTGGGGAGATGACCCCACAGTTGAAGGCACTTGTATGCAGAGACCATCGCCCTGGATTCAATTAACCAACACCCACATAAGCTGGATGGAGCCAGCTAGTCTGATATTAATTTGCAGTCTGGCAGTTCATTTGCTAAAAATTCTGCCTCAAAGAAGGTTAGAGCAAAGACACCTAGACATTGTCCTCTGACCTCCACATGTGCACTCTGTGGCAAGCACAGCCATACACACGTAATAAGTAAATAAATAAATAACTAAATAATCCTGTGTGACATCAGTAGTAGCAAAGGTTACTACATAGCACAGGCCACTTTGTAAGTCTAGTATGCCATAGAGAAGAAACCAAGAGCCCAAAGGAAGCAAGTGAAAGAGACTGTCCTAAAAACCCTCTGGAAACTTAGGCCCAAAATCATTATGGAGGCCTTTGCTGTTTACTGACACCCTAGTTACAGTAAATAAGGAATTGCTTTACTGTTACAGGCTGAAAGATGTGATGATTAGGACTCAGTCAGAGATTGGTGATAACTCAGTCAGTAAAAGACTTGACATTTAAGTATAAGGACCTGAGTTCTGATTCCCAGCATCCATGTAAATACCAGGCAGGTGTAGTGGCCTCCCTATAATCTCAGCCCTAAGGAGGAAATAACAAGGGATCGCTACAGTAAGCTGGGTAGCTACACTAGACAAATAGATGAGCTCTGGCTTCAAGCTGCAGACCCTGTCTCAATACACAAGGTAGATAGAAATCAAGGAAGACACCCCACTGCACCCCTTAGCCTCCATATGCATGAACACATATGTGAATACACATGCACTCACAGCACACACATAACACAAGATCATTAGCAGCCTCTGCTGGAGCCTAACAAGGGTGCAATCAGACTTAAGGCTATTCTGGCCACTAATGTATGTTACTCAAAATGACCATATAAAAAAGTTATTCAAAGTAAATCAAGATGATGTGTATTACATAGACACATACTTGCTTATTCTTTTCTTTATTCTAAAGTCTGAAATAGTTCAAGAAGATCCACTTACCTGAAGAGTGAAGGCTGCTCTTCTAAATAAAAAAAAGTACAAATAAATGATTTCCTTTACCAAGTATATTTCAGAAAACATTTCTCCCTAGTCCCTATTAATTTTATATATTTCTTGTTTCTTTTTAGTGTTTTTTTTTTCCCCCTGAGGCCAGATCTCACTTTAGCCCAGGCTGACCTATAACTTACTCTGTAGACAAAGCTATACACCTGGCTATATTAATATACTTGTGTTTATTTTGAAAGTCTTGCTATATTGCCCAGGCTGGATTCAAACTCATAACCCTCCTCCCTCCGCCTCCCAAGTGCTGGGACCCATAGTATATTTAAGACTTCCACAGTATGAAGGGTTTAAAATTGATTAGCCAATTTACAGTTTATGTGAAAAATGTAGATTGTTCAAAAGAACTCAATTTCTTAACAATTCTACTTACTGATGTTATAGATGTAAGGAGTCTCTTTGGTGTAATAGCCTAGAAGAGAAGAGATTGTATTTTCTAGTAAATACTGTGATTGTTATATAGAAAATAATGCTTGAAAAGCCAGGCATGGTGGTGCACACCTTTAGTCCCAGTACTTGGGAGGAAGAGGTAGAAAGATCACTGTGATTTCAAGGCCACCCTGAGACTACATAGTGAATTCCAGGTCAGCCTGGGCTAAAGCAAGACCCTACCTTGAAAACCAAAAAAGAAAGAAAAGAATGCTTGAATACGAACAGATTATATATAAGTCCTTTATTAAGTCTTTTCTAGTACTGTTACAGTTAAAAACATTTTCTTCCATTTTTCTACTTTGTTTATCCAATAGGAAGTGGGAATAAAAAAAGAAACATTGAGTGAGACAAAGTATGAAGAGAGCTCAGGAGATAGAAAAGTGCTTCCCTTTAAGCATGAGGGCTTGAGTTCAATCTCCACACAAGAAAGTCGACATGGTGGCATATACTTGTAACCCCAGAACTGGGGAGATGGAGATGGTGAGCTGGACCCCCGAGGTTCACTGCTCAGCTGGTGAGCGACAGGCCAGTGAGGGCTCCTGTCTCAAGAAGGTGCATGGCATCTGAGGAACCGCATTTAATTTTGTCCTTTGGTCTCTATAAGCACTTGCACATATACCCATATATATGCACTCACATGTGCGTGCGCGCACACACAGACACACACACACACACACACACACACACACAAATACGTGCATTTTAAAAAAAGCGGAAAGAAAATAAAAACTATTACTGATGACTTAGGAATAGAACGAAAGAGCAAAGACTAGGAAGGTGGACACCATGCTCCATTCCTCACCCACAAAAGGACTGCATTCTTATAGCCAGGTATAGGTGACTTGGTAAGACAGTAATGCACAGGAAAGCACTGGAGAAAGTTTTCCTTTAGCAGTTATAAAAATTAGTTTTCAAGAAATGTACAGGAAAACTAGTATGAGATTTTCACTATGCCATTTTTGTTATGTCTTTATAACTCTCACCTTGGACTTGGATGGCTTTTTCTTACCAGGGCCTAAGGAATCTTTGTTTTGTACCTACAAGCAAACCCAAAATACATTTAGCTTAAAGTCTGGTATCACTAACAAAAATATACTGCTGATTATTTCAGAAGGTTGAATTGCTTACCAAGCTGTAAACTTCAATATTTATTTCAAAGTCACTGGACACATCTTGCCTGAAAAAATAAAGCATTAAATAAACTGTATGAAAAACCTGAAGTTACTCCTTTAAAAATAATGCACAGGGCTAGAGGGATGGCTTAGCGGTTAAGGTATTTGCCTACAAAGCCAAAGGACACAGGATGGATTCCCCAGGACCCACATTAGACAGATGCATAAGAGCACACGTCTGGAGTTTGTCAGTGGCTGGAGGCTCTGGTACACCCATTCTCTCTCTTTCCCCCCCTCTTTCTCTGTCAAATAAATAAATAAATAAAATAAAATATTTTAAAAAAATAATGCACTTACACTGTTATAGAATGCCACAAGTAAAAAAGAATTCCCTAACTTTTTAAATAAATACAATAAAAATTGGTAAGAGCACTATGTCAAAAATATACAAGTAATAAAAACTTAAGGTAAAAACCTAATAGTAACAGTAACAACTTTTTCGAATTAGATGTTGATTGTAGTTTCAAAATTTGTAACGCTAAATGACTATCTTTTCCCTAATAAAATATTAAGTGCATTATGTGATTTATTTATTTATTAGAGAAGTAGATAGAGAGAAAAAAGAGAGAGAGACAATGGGTGCGCCAGGGCCTCCAGCCAAAGCAAATGAGCTCCAGACACATGCATCATTTTATTTTATTTTTTTAATTTATTTTATTTATTACAGACAGAGAGTGTGTGAGAGTGAGAACGAGTGTGTCAGGGCCTCCAGCCGCTGCAAAGGAACTCCACATGCATGTGCCCCCTTGTGCAGCTGGCTTACGTGGGATCTGGAGAATCGAACCTGGGTCCTTAGGCTTCGCAGGCGAGCGCCTTAACGGCTAAGCCATCTCTCCAGCCGCATGCGTCATTTTATACATGTGACTTACATGGGTATTGATGAATTGAACCTGGGTCCTTAGACTTCCCAGGCAAGTGCCTTAACCACTAAGCCATCACTCCAGCCCTCATTATGCAATTTAAAACACATTTAAAAAGGAGGTACAAAAGACTTTTAATTATAGTGGTCACATAGGAAAAAAATGTGATATTCAATAGAAAAAAAATCAGAAATAAAAGAGTTAAGCTGAACAATTGAAAACTGAATATGTCCATATAAAAAATTAAACAAAGGGTTGGAGATGGCTCAGTGCTTAAGTCTCTTGTCTGCAAAGCCAAACAACCCAGATCCAGTTCTCCAGTACCCACATAAAGCTAGATGCACAAAGTGGTACATGTATCTATCTGTAGTTCGTTTGCAGTGACTGGAGGTCCTGAAACACCCATTCTCTCTGTCTCTCTTCTTTTTCTCTCTGCTTACACATAAAAATAAATATTTAGAACATAAGTTACCTGGGTATGGTGGCAAATGTTTTTAATCTCAGCAATCGGGAGGCAGAGGCAGGAGGATCACTGTGAGTTTGGGGCCACCCTGACACTATATAGTGAAAATTCCAGGTCAACCTGAGATACAGTGAAGCTCTACCTCAAAACAACAAAATATAGAAAGTCAGGTGTGGTGGTGCAGGCCTTTAATTCCAGCACTTGGGAGGCAGAGGTAGGAGGATCACTGTGAGTTCAAGGCCATCCTGAGATTACATAGTGAATTCCAGGTCAGCCTTGGCTAGAGTGAGACCCTACCTAAATAAATAAATAAATAAATAAATAAATAAATATATATATATATATATATATATAGAGAGAGAGAGAGAGAGAGAGAGAGAGAGGGAGGGAGGGAGGGAGGGAGGGAGGGAGGGAGGGAGGGAGGGAGGGAGGGAGGGAGGACGCGCGCGTGCTAGAGAGATGGCTTAGCGGTTAAGTGCTTGCCTGTGAAGCCTAAGGACCTTAGTTCCCGATTCAATTCCCCAGCACCCACGTAAGCCAGATGCACAATGTTACATGCATCTGGAGTTCACTTGCAGTGGCTGGAGGCCCTGGTGCGCCCATTCTCTATCTCCCTCTTTCTCTCTCTGGGCATGATGCCACACACCTTTAATCCCAACACTTGGGAGGCAGAGGTAGGAGGATCACCGTGAGTTTGAGGCCAGCCTGAGACTACATAGTGAATTCCAGGTCAGCCTGGGCTAGACTGAGACCCTACCTCAAAAAACAAAACAAACAAACAAATCCACAAAGAAAATAGCCAGACAAAGTGGCACACGCCTTTAATCCAGCACAAGAGTGGTAGGAAGGTCACCATGAATTGAGTCCAGTCTGAGGCTACCGTGTGAGTTCAAAATCAATCTAGGCTACTAAAGTGAGACCCTACCTCAAAACAACAAAAATAAAACAAAATAGGCCTAGGAAGATGGCTGAGTGGTTAAAGGTACTTGCTTGCAAAGTCTGCTGGCTTGAGTTCAATTCCTAAGTACCTATATAAAGCCAGTTGCATAAAGTTGCAAATGTATCTGAGTTTCATTTGCAGTGGCAAAAGGCCCTAGTGCACCCATGTTCTTTCTCTCGAAATGAATAAACATAAAATATATTTTAAGATTATAAAAGGCTAGGGATGCAGCTCAATGACAGCACACATGCTTAGCAGGGACAAAGTCCTAGTTGCATCCTGAGCACTGCACAAATAAGCAGTTATAAATAACACCCAACTGCTTAGACTATATTAACTTACAAGGGCTGGGGAGATGGCTCAGTGGTCAAGAGTGCTTACTTGCAAAGACTGCCAGCCCAGATTCAATTCCCTAGTACCCATGTAAAGCCAGATATACTAATCATGTGCAATAGCAAGAGGTTTGGTGTGCACAATCTCATACTCTCTAACACATAAATGAAAATATTGAAGAAAATAAGAGAACACTATGTCTATGAAATGCATAATTTACTTACAGAGTAAAAGAAGTAGTGAATGTCAGAGCATCACCATTAAGAGAGTTTGAAGTACTTGCTAATGGTGTGGCTACCATATTTTCAGCACCGGCTTTGAGCATAATTAAGTAATAGTAATTTGATGCATCTGTAAGAAATAATTGTATTACATAATTAGTACTGGGAAACCCAGATTTAGCTAATCAGCATTCTTGAACAGCAAAACTCATTCTGTAACTGACATATACAATTTATATATAAAATTATTAAAACTGGGTTGAAGAGATGGCTTCAGTTAAAGTGTTTGCCTGTAGAGCCTAAGGACACAGGTTGGATTCCCCAGTACCCAGGTAAGCCAGATGCACAGGTGGCACATGTATTTGGAGTTCATTTGCAGTGGCTAGAGGCCCTGACATGTCCATTCTTTCTCTCTCAAAAATAAATAAATAAACAAACTTTTTTTTAATATTTAAAAATTTTTCTGAAATAGAAAACTAAATAAGACATAATCTGAGACAGGGTAGAGTGGCACACACTTTTAATCCCAGCACTCAGGAGGCAGAGGTAGGAGGATCACCATGAGTCCCAGGCCAGCCAGGAGTTACAGTGAGTTCCAGGTCAGCCTGGGCTAGAGTGAGACATCAAAAAAAAAAAAAAAATCTTTTTTAAAAAGACAGTATCTGGGCTAGGGAGATGACTCATCAGTTAAAGGTGCATGCCTACAAAGCCTGATGGCCCTTGTTTGACTCTTCAGTATCCACACAAAGCCAGATTCACAAAGTGAAACATGCACATGGTGTTCCTTTGCAATGGCAAGAGGCCCTGGTGATTCTCATTCTGTCCTCGCAAATAAATATAAAAAACAAACAAATAAATTATTAAACAAATAAATGTAAAATAAAGTAGCTCCTTCCTACAATAATGTTCAAAATCTATCAATCAATCAATCACTCTCTCTCTGTCTCACTCACTGAGATTGGGTTTAACTCTATAGCACAGACTGGCCCCAACTTTGAAGCAATCCTGTGCAGCAGTCTCACAAGTACTGAAACTATAGGCAAGCTCCCTACCTACTACATCTTTTTTGTTGCTATTATTTCAGTGTTGTGGATTGAACCCAGGTTATCATGCATGCAAAGCAAACATTCTACCACTGAACTACATCTCCAGTCCTTTTTGACTTTTTCAGATAAGGGCTCACTAATTTGCCCAGGCAGGTCTTGAACTTGTTCCTCCTTCAGCCTCCTGAGTAGCTGGGATTATAAACCTGTGCCACCAGGCCTGGATGAATGTCCAACCTTTATTTTTTTTTTCTTTTTGAGGCAGGGTCTCAATCTAGTTCCTAAACTAACTCTCTACCCTGGGATAGTCTCAAATTCATGGCCATCCCCCTACCCCAGCCTCCTGAGTGAGCCACCACAATGCTCAAACTTCCTATCTTTCCCCAAACTTCAAGCTCACAGCTTTTCTAGCCCTCAAAAAGAAAGTTCTAATCAAATAAAAAATTTTCAAGAACTTTTAAACAACTCAACTACACTTAATTAAACTTTAATTTTGTTTAGTTTTCTAGAACTACCTTGCTTTGCTTTGAGATTCTGATGGATTCTGCTGTCATATACCATTTTACCTACTTTACTTATTTTTTTTTTTTTTGGCAGAAAACACAGGGTTATTAAAAAAAAAATTAAATTTGTGTGTGTGAGGAGGTCAGAGGATAACTGTGAGGTACCTGTGCACCGTCTTTTTGGAGACAGGGTCTCTTGCAACTGCAAACTAAGTGGCAGACTACAAACAAAAGTCAGACTAGCTGGTCTGTGAGCTCCAGATTCTACTGGTTCTGCCTCACACTATCAAAGGCACACTGAGATCACAGATGCATGTGCCACTTTGCATCTGGTTTGTGGGTGTTAGGAAACTGAACCTGGGTCTGCAGACTTTGCAAATGAGTGCCTTTAACTGCTGAAGCCATTTCCCAAGTCCATAAATTACACAGTTTAATGGATTATTCAATCCAGAAGGGCAAACGGAATAAACCTTCATTGGAGAGTCTTTACTAAGTCCCACACTCACTACCACAACCAGCCGTTCAGAATTTACAGGAGGAACTTCTACAGTAAGGTGAATTTTAAGGAGAAAAGAGTAAGATATTTATTTTAATTGGCCCAACACATTTCTACAACAAAACTACTTAATGAAAGACAAATTTCTGTTAGGATAAAAAATCATCTTAGGAAAATTTTTCCACTCAAAATTATGTTTAGCCTTACTTTAACATAAAGAGAGCTATGGTCATTATTGCATAGATTGGTAGCCCTATATGAAAACTTCCCTTATCTTTTATGTATCTATTTATTTTATTTGCATGGGTGGGGGTGGGGAGAAGGGTTGCCAGGGCCTCTTGCCACTGCAAACAAACACCAGACATTTGTGCCACTTTTTGCATCCAGTTTAGGTGTGTGGCTTGGGAACTGAACTTGGGCTACCAGGCTTTGCAAAAGTGCCTTTAATACCTGAGCCATATTTCCAGGCCTATATACCTATTTTGGTATAATTAAAGACTTGTGCACGTTCCTCCTGCACCTTTCTTGCACACATGTAGTCCAGGGGAAGTTCCAGTCTAACATGAGATATAGACACAGTGCAGACAATGGTCAGCATACCTGGTTTCTGAGCATTCCCACACACAAAATCTGCCTTCAGGGGCAAGCGCATTTCTGACAAGGTCACAGATCCTTTAGAAGGAACAAATCCATTCTGGGATATGGCACCAATGTTCATCTTCCTCTGAGGACCTTCATTCTTTAGTTTGTTCAACTCCTCAATCAAAAGTGTTCTCTTCTCAGCTAAGCAAGAATATGCCAAGACATTCCAAACATTAAAATTGCAACCGTTATCCAGAGGCATTGCCTGCCCACCCCCAACACAACTCTCTCACAACTCATAACCCACAACTCCATAGGGCAATACCAGCAATCCCACTGAGGAGAGGCCTCAGTGTAGTGGGGGCAGGGAGAAGGGAATTGTTTTCAATGAGAGCTAATATATGGAAGTGCACTGACGTGGCAACTGTACATGAAAGCAAAGACCATATCAGTAATATTTTTTTATTTTTTTTTCTGTTTATTATTTATTTATTTGAGAGCGACAGAGAGAGGAAGAGGCAGATAGAGAGAGAGAATGGGTGTGTCAGGGCCTCTAGCCACTGCAAACCAAACTCCAGATGCATGTGCCATCTTGTGCATCTGGCTTACGTGGGTCCTGGGGAATCGAGCCTCGAACCAGGGTCCTTAGGCTTCACAGGCAAGTGCTTAACCGCTAAGCCATCTCTCCAGCCCCAATATCAGTAATGTTTTTGTACATGATAGGTATTTGGATAAAACATCATTGGCTTATTTATCAACTCATTAAAAGTTAATAAACTGGGCTGGAGAGATGGCTTAGCGGTTAAGTGCTTGCCTGTGAAGCCTAAGGACCCTGGTTCGAGGCTCAGTTCCCCAGATCCCACGTTAGCCAGATGCACAAGGGGGCGCACGCATCTGGAGTTCGTTTGCAGAGGCTGAAAGCCCTGGCGCACCCATTCTTTCTCTCTCCCTCTGTCTTTCTCTCTGTATCTGTCGCTCTCAAATAAATAAATAAATAAATAAAATTTTTTTTTAAAGTTAATAAACTTATTTCTTTGAGATGGGGTCCTTGTTATATAGCCTAGACTGGCCTTGAACTCACTTTTTTTTTTTAATTTGAAAATGACAGATAGAAAAAGAGGCACATAGAGAGAAAATGGGTGCACCAGGGCCTCCAGCCACTGCAAACCAAACTCCAGATGCATGCGCCACCTTGTGCATCTGTCTTATGTGGGTCCTGGGGAATCAAGCCTCAAACCAGGGTCCTTAGGCTTCACAGGCAAGCACTTAACCACTAAACCATCTCTCCAACCCTTGAACTCACTATTTAGCCAAGGATGACCTTAAACTTCTAATCCTTCTGCTTCCATCGCCCAGATACTGGGGATTATATATGTGTGTACCAACAAATAAGGTTTCATGTGGTCCTAAGGACGGAACACAGGGCTTTGTGCTTGCTAGGCAAGACTCTAGCAAATGACTGACACCCCCAAATCCCTACATCAATTTTTCTTGAAATTTTATGTGACAATTTCACATGTGCATTTAATGTATTTTATCATATTTACTACCCATTATTATCACCTTATTTTCCTCACACTCCCAATAAATCTATTTATTCCAGCTTCTCAATTAATCTTCTTCTTATTTTTTTTTAACACCCACTGAGTTAAATTAGGGTGGCTTGCATGAGCAAGGATCAGGTATTATTCACTGAAACTTGGACAATTTACCAGTGGCTACACCACTAAAGAACATGATTCCCTTTCCCTAGCAATCATTAAGTACAACAGCTCCTTTGAGAAGAGTGGGGTCTTACTATATCAATGTCTGATTAGTTTTCTTAAATAGTATCAACTTTTCACCCTAACATGCTGTTATCACCACAGACACACAAGCAAAATTAATTTGTAGAGGAGACAAAACTGTGTATATATGTGTATTTTCACTTAAGATGCAGTAATTCTTCAAATGTATGCCATCTGCCTTTAGTTTTCATGCAAACTGTATTTTAGGTGAAGAGTTTTCAATCTTTATAAGACACAAAAAAAGTTCATCTGAAAAAGACGATCAGAAAGTCCTTCCTGTAAAATTTGAGATGTCTGAATATACCAGAGAAAATGAATGAATATTCCATAGTTGCCAATTTTCTTAGGATTGTTTCAGGTATACCACACATACTTGCAATTAGAAGAAGTCTTTCTGCTTCAGCTTCTTCTAGGGATCCTTTCCCATGTTCTTCATCAACACAACAGTTCAGAGCCTGACTAGCTTGATATATCACTGTTTGCTGTAAATTTATCTCATTATTGAGGTCCTAGTGAAAGCACAGAAAAGAGGAAAAGTCCACATTTTAAATTTTTTCATTTCCAAACTTTAATCCTTTGCTACAGCCTTGGTTGTGAACACAAAACAATACTCTGCATTATGCACACCACCAGTGAATGCTATTGAAACACTTTGACACAGATTCAAGACCACTGTGTATAAGATGTACTTTTATTATAAATGCAGTTTCTGTTCCTACAGAAACAGTTTAAATACAAAAAAAAAGACTCAGTATTTTCCTACTACCATTGGGAGCATATATCAAATTAATGTATATCTGTATTGTATTGCGTTAGAATGTTTGAAGTTGAAAACAGCTGTTTGAGTTCTACCTTAAGTTCATGTAAAAAAAAAAAAATCATGTTGGGCTGGAGGGATGGTTCAGCAGTTAAGGTGTTTGTCTGCAAAGCCAAAGGACCCATGTTTGATTCCCCAGGACTCACGTTAGCCAGACGCACAAGGTGGCACATACATCTAGAGCTCATCGGCAATGGCTGGAGGTCCTGGAGTACCCATTCTCTCTGTCTGTCTGTCTCTCTCTGCTTCTCTCAAATAAATAAATAAAAATTAGAAAAAAAATCATGTAATCTTGGCTTGGGGTTAACAGAATTTCCAACAGTTTTTTTTTTTTTTCTTTTACGCTCATTTGCAAGTGTGTGTGGTGTGTGCAAATGTACCACTGGATGCAATTGCTTTCAGCAGGGTGCACTTGCGTGTGATAGCTAGAGCAGAATGTTAGGTTTCTGGCAATATTACAATTCTACACATTCTTATTTGAGCTAGAATTACTTGCTAATCCTAGAGTTAGCAAGTTCTTTTTTGGGGGGGGGAGGTTTGCAAGCTTAGGTGATTCCTGGGTCCCTGCTGCTCAAAGGACTAGGTTTACAGGCACACATGGCAACAGGCAGCTGTGGGCAGCAGTTACTAGGCCCTGGAGATTGACACTCAGGCAATTCAAGACCTCTCAGGCTCTCGTGCTTATGAAGGACGTGCAAGTGATTGCTGAGTCACCTCTAGTCCTCCAATGTCTGTCACGGTCCTAGCCCTGCTTCTGCCATTCTGCACTGTGCATTCATGCAAAGGGCGCTCTCAGCACCTGCAGCTATAAAGTCAAACTATCACACAGATGTGGAAATGGAAGCTGCTTCCTGCCCTACAGTGTCAAATACTCAACCAAGATTTAATGCCACATGTAAAAATAAGCAAGTACACCCACCTCATTAGGATAAAATCTGCGTTCATCTCTAATATGCAGTAAAAGTACACCTATACCAAAGAATTATTCTAAGATTTATTGTCAGTACACGATTTGCATACCAAAACAAAAATTTCTCAGGAAAAATGGAATCTTGAGTGAAAAACTATTTAAGATTTGTTCTAGGCTATAAACTAAAAACATTTAGCATGATATAAAAGTTAAGTTATGAATTCTGTTCCTTTGGAAAAAAATTTCCAAGGGCTAAGGACAGTTAAAGGAATTTGCTTGAAAAGATTCCAAATGCATACTTATTAAATTTATAATTGGAGCTGTGTATAACAAAGGAAAATATAAAAATTATATATATATATATATATATATATATATATGTACACATAATTTTTTAAAGTACTCCTAAACTGGGTGTGGTGGCTCACAACTGTAATCTCGTCACTTAGGCGGCTGAGACAAGAGGACTTCAGCCATGCATTTGAAGCCAGGCTGATGCTACAGTGAGACTGCACTAATTTGTCCCATCCCCTCCCCGTCCCCCAAAAAATGTATTCCTAAACCAGGCATAGTGAGGCTGAGGCAGGAAGACTGGTGCAAGTTTGAGACCAGCCTATATTACATATGCATTCCAGGTCAACCCTGGTTCTAGAGTGAGACCCAGACTCCAACAGATAATTTAATAAGCATAGAAAGCCTTGAAATAAGTTTCACATTTCATCAACTGATACACTCAGGGTACAGAGATTAACAAGGCTGAGACTTGTTCTCAAAGTTCACAATAGAGTACAAAAAATATCCCATACTCTCTTTCCACAGAAATGCATACCTGCATTTTCTTTTTTATATTTACTTGACAAGAAAAGGCATTCTTTTTTGCATCCAATTTTGAAGTAACATCTTCTTTCCGAACAATCACTTGCTTTACTGAAGGGCGTTCTGATTCTTTGAGTCTCTGAGACCTGTATGCGTCAATGCTTTAGAAAAAGTAAGGAAGAAATCCATTAACATTCTCAGCACTCTTTCACTGACTGTGTCAGCAGAATTTGTTAAGTGATATTAAAAACATCAGCACAGCCAGACTGAGCCTAATTCCAGGTCAGCCTGGACTAGAGTGAGACTCTACCTAGAAACCCCTCTCCCCCCAAAAAAAAACAAAACAAAAAAAACATCAGCACAATGGAAATGTCAGTTGGTAGAGAAGCTGATAAGTTACTCCAGGGCTGGGGATGTGGCTCAGTAGCAGAGTTCCTGCCTAGCACGTATGAAGCCCTAAGTTCAATACCCAATACCACAAAAACTTATTCCAAATGTTTATGCCACTTAGTTATGAGTCACATTTTAAGTTGGAACATTAGTTATGTAGGTCACTCTGAACCAAAATTGAGCACATGCCTTCCCCTAAACATCCTTACCTGTACAGAAGATCTCGATCCTGAGAACTAATACTATCACCAGACTCAGCTCGAGGGACACGAGTTCTCTGGAATTTTCCTGGTTTAGGACTTTCATCACTTATGCTAGCAGTGTCTTGCAGTTCCAGCTTACATGAGGAAGCAACACTCTGCAGAAAAATGTATCAGATATTAGATTTTTTTCAATTTTGTATGTATGTATATTATATATGTATGTATTATATACACAGACACACACAATTTTTTTAAGATTTAACTTTTATTTATTTATTAATTAGAGACAGAGAGAGGGAGGGAGAGGGAAAGAATGAAAATGGGCACACCAGGGCCTCTAGCCACTGCAAATGAACTCCAGACACATGCGCCCCCTTGTGCATCTGGCTAATGTGGGACCTGGAGAATCGAACCAGGGTCCTTAGGCTTTGCAGGCATGTGCCTTACCCATTAAGCCATTTCTCCAGCCCTTTTATTGTTTTTTTTTTGAGATAGGTTCTCACTCTATCCCAGGCTGTCCTTTAATTCATTATGTAGTCTCAAGGTGCCTCCAACTCTCAGTGATCCTCCTACCTTTGCTTCCTTAGCGCTGGGAATAAAGGCATGCACCACCACACCTGGCAAAATTTTACTTTTTAAAAGTATTTTTATTTATTTACTTGAGAGAGAAAGAGTGGCAGAGTGAGTAGGGTGCTCCAGGGACTCTAACCACTGAAAACCGACTCCAGATGCATGCTCTACACTGTGCATCTGGCGTACGTGGGTGCTGGGAGTCATACCTGGGCTGTCAGGCTTTGCGCGCAAGCACCTTTAACTACTGAGCCATTTCTCCAGCCCCTGTTTTTTTTTTTTTTTTTTTTGAAGCATATCTCACTCTAGTCCAGATTGACCTAGAACTCACTCTGT
This sequence comes from Jaculus jaculus, assembly GCF_020740685.1. Taxonomy (NCBI): domain Eukaryota; kingdom Metazoa; phylum Chordata; class Mammalia; order Rodentia; family Dipodidae; genus Jaculus; species Jaculus jaculus. The sequence goes on from NC_059117.1 coordinate 2,485,072, forward strand.
AGCTCAGGTTGGCTTTGAACACATAACGACCCTCCTATCTCAGCCTCTTCAAAAGGCTGCTGGAATGAAAAGCATATGCCACCAGGCTAGGCTATTGTTTTTATTTTGGAAGAAAGGGTCCAGTCTAGCCTCTAATTTGCAATTCTCCTGTCGCAGCATCCAAAAAGTTGGGATTATAGGCATGTGCCACCAAAGCCCAGCAATCATGTATTAGATATTACAGATAAGTTAACATTGGTCCTAAATGAGAATTTTTTCATTCTGAAAAAAAATAAATCTTCTCCATTATTAGGAAATAAATACCCAGTCTAAAAAAGAAAAAAAATTAAGTTCCTAAAAATTAATGACAAACAAGATTTCTAGTCAGGCAGTGTCTCACGCCTGTAACCCAAGCACTTGGGAGGGCAGAAGGTTCAAGGCTGGCATTAGCTAACATACAAATTTGAGACCAGCTTAAACTACATGAAACTCTCTCTCACAAAAACAAAAAAGGGCCGGAAAGATGGCTCAGTACAAGCTTGCAAACCTGAGTTCAGATGTACAAGACCCACATTAAGCAAGACGTGGTAGTATGAATATCTCTAATCCCAGCACTCCTACATTAAGATGAGAGGTGGGGACAGGAGAATCCCTGAAGATTTGTGGACCAGTTAACCTGGCATATGCAAAGGTGAACAAAAGGAGATCCTAGAGAGATGGTTCAGGGTTTAAAAGTACTTGTTTGCAAGGCCTGATAGCCTGGGTTCAATTCCCCAGTACCCACATAAAGCTAAATGCACACATGATGGCGAAATGTGTCTGAAGTTCATTTGCAAAGGCAGAAAGTTTTAGTGTGCTCATGTTCTCTCCCTTAAATAAATATTTTATAGGGATGTTTTTTGGGGGGGCGGGGGGACATGTCCAACATAGAAACTCACTCTAGCCAAGGCTGACCTGGAATTCACTATGTAGTCTCAAGGTGGCCTCAAACTCACGGCAATCCTCCTACCTCTGCCTCCCAAGTACTGGGACTGAGGGCATGTAAAACCATACTCAGCTATAAACAGTTTTTTTTAAAAATTTATACTTGCAGGCTGGAAAGATGGCAAAGCAGTTAAAGTTGCAAAGCCTGCTAGCCTGGGTTCAAGTCCCCAATACCCACATAAAGCCAGATGCACAAAGTAGCCCACATGCCTGTTGCTTGTTTGCAGTGGCAAAAGGCTCTGGCATGCCCACACTCTTTTTTATTTCCCCTCCCTTCCTCCCCTTCTCTCTCTTTGCAAATAATTTGTTTTTTTTTTTCTTATTATTTTATACTTTACTTATTTATTTGAAAGACAGAAAGATGCAGATAGAGAGAATGGACATGGCAGGGCCTCTAGCACTGCATATGGACTCCAGACACATGTGCTCCCTTGTGCATCTGGCTTATGGAGGTCCTGGGGAATTGATCCAAGGTCTTTAAGGTTTTGCAGGCAAACACCTTAACCAGTAAGCCATCTTTTAAAATTTTTAACTGAATCAATCTCCAGAGCTACAGTTAAATCAATTTAAGGTGATACCTAGTAACAGAGGTTAGGACACTGAGAATTTTGGTTATATTCCTGGTTCTAAATACTTACAAAATTTAAAATCACATCAACCTGATGACAAAGGTACCACTGTTAACTTTATTTAACAGATGATGGAACTGAGCCATAGAAAAACTAAAATAACAATGAGGACTTGAGCACAAATGTGTGGCCTATAAACCATGTTAATGTTAATGTCTATTGGAAACCACTAGAGTTTGACATTCTAAAAGAATGTGCATTAATTTACAAAACAAGCCCCCTCTAGATAGTGTCAAATGCTAATCTAGATAAAAGAGATGGGGTTATGCAATATTAATTAGGTGATGCGATGGACCTACTTACTTTTAGACTTTTCTTACCTCTGGACTCATCACACCAACAGTCTGAGATAACGGAGCCAGTAAAGACATGGAGGAAATATTCAATGCATCTTCTTGCTCTTCACTGTTTTCTGCTTCCACTTGGTCCATCTCCTCTGAACTCTTTTCCACATCCAGAGCACCATCCTCTAGGACATCACTGAAGATGTCATTAATGACTTTTGAGCTATTGATATCATCATCATCATCCACACTCATCTCAATTTCATGGACCACTTCTGAAAAATATTTTAAGGATACAGTGACTCAGTGACAGAGACACACTAACAGTCATGCTTGATACAAAGGGGGAAACTAAGAAAAGTTCTTCGTAACAACACCACCACCAACAAAAAAGCAACATAAAAACAAAAAATTTCCAATACATGGGCTGGAGAGATAGCTCAAGGATTAAAGGTGATTGCTTGGCAAAGCCTGATGGCTCCAGTTCAATACTCTAGTACCCACATAAAGCCAGTCACAGAGTGGTGCATATAGGAGGAGTTCAGTTGCAGTGGCAAGAGGGCCTGTCATGCCCATTTCTCTCGTTCTTCCCTCTCCCTTTCTGTTTGCAAGCAAATAAATAATATTTTAAAAATCTTCTAATACATATAAACAAAGATTGGGGGAAGGGGGACACTTCTCAAGGTAGGATCTCATTCTAACCCAGGCTGACCTGGAACTCACCATGTTGTTTCAGGCTGCCCTGGAACTCACTCAGGCAATCTTCCTTCCTCTATCTCCCAAGTGCTGAGACTAAAGGCATGCACCACCATGCCCAGCAAAGGTAAATTTTTAAAGTTCCAATTAATATAGGATATGTAGATTAAACCTGCCAGGCCAGCCTGAGACTACATAGTGAATTGCAGACCATCTTGGGCTATAGCAAGACCCTACCTTGAAAAAATAAAATAAAGATTAAATCTATCAAAAACTGATATAATACATTGGACTTGAGAAAGAATATTAAATGAGAGCTCAAAACTCAGGCTTTCCAAAAATATCCCTTCCAATAACTTTTTTAAATTATTTTTATTATGCCCGGAGTGGTGATGCACACCTTTAATCCCAGCACTTGGGAGGCAGAGGTAGGTGGGTCATCGTGAGTTCAAGGCCACCCTGAGACTACATAGTAAATTCCAGGTCAGCCTGAGCTAAAGTGAGACCCTACCTGGAAAAAAAAAAAAAGAAAAGAAAAAGAAAAGTTATTTTTATTTATTTTTGGTTTTTCAAGGTAGGGTCTTGCTCTATCCCAGGCTGACCTGTCATTCTCATAGTGATCCAACCAAAACCCAACCAGCCTGCTTCTCAACTTTTCAAGCTGATGTTACTTTCAAATTTTCATTATCTGAAAAACAAAATGTTATTTTTAGCCCAGCACACATCTTTAATATCAGCACTCAGGAGGCAGAGGTAAGTGAATCACCATGAGTTTGAAGCCACCCTGAGAATACAGTTAATTCCAGGTCAGACTGGGATAGAGAGTGAGACTCTACCTCAAAACCACCCCCCAAAAAATGTTATTTTTAAAGGGCTAGACATCACCTTTTTGTATTCAGTGAAACCTAAAAACTTTTTTTGAAAAAGACTTGCATTTTCATTATAAAACTAAAATTATGGTTTTTTAATTTTTTTTGTTTATTTTTATTTATTTGAGAGCGACAGAGAGAGAAAGAGAAAGAGAGAGAGAGAGAGAGAGAGAGAGAGAGAGAGAGAGAGAGAACGGGCGCGCCAGGGCCTCCAGCCACTGCAAACAAACTCCAGATGCATGTGCCCCCTTGTGCATATGGCTAACGTGGGTCCTGGGGAATCAAGCCTCGAACTGGGGTCCTTAGGCTTCACAGGCGAGTGCTTAAGCGCTAAGCCATTCCTCCAGCCCAGATTATGTTTTAAAATACTAAAATCTAGTAATATATAAAGAACCCCTCATAATTCCAGTCCTCCCTTAAAATTTCCTATCTCTCTTCCTCCCCACCAAGAGAAAAAGGAACACTAAATTTACCAAATAATTGTTTACCCACATTTCATCTTATGTAAGAATGTATACAACTTTGTGTTTTGTTCTACCAGAAGTTGATCATACAATTCATACCCAAAAGAGTTTGTTTTTGTTTTTGTTTGTTTTTTTGAGGTAGGGTTTCACTCTAGCCCAAACTGGCCTGGAATTAACTGTGTAGTCTCAGGGTGGCCTTGAAATCATGTCAATCCAACCCCCTCTGCTTCCCAAGTGCTGTGTATGTCACCTTGCCCGGCTTTTGTTTTTCACTTTTTTAAGTGTAAATAAAATCACTCAAAACCTCAGACTACAAGGAAACTACCATTTACAATAAAGACCAAATACAAAAAACTAACATAATCACTAATGTAAGGCTATAGAATCTCATTAATGGGCTGGAGAGATGGCTCAGCAGATAAGACGCTAGCCTGCAAAACCTAATGAACTGGGTTTGACTCCCCAGTACCCATGTAAAGGCAGATGCACAAAGTGGCACATGCATCTGAAGTTCATTTGCAGTGGTAAGTCCCAGGTTTGATGCCCCAGTACCTACACAAGCCAGATGCACAAGGTGGTTCATGTTCTGGGGTTCGTTTGCAGTGAATAATGGTCCTGGCACACCCATTCTCTCTATCTGCCTCTTTCTCTCTCTCGCACATAAGTTAATTAAATATTAAAAAAAAAAAAAAAAGTCAGGCATAGTGACACACGCCTTTAATCCCAGTACTTGGGAGGCAGAGATAGGAGGATCTCCATGAAAGGTCACCCTGAGACTACGGAGTGGATTCCAGGTCAGGTTATACTAGAGTGAGACCCTACCTCAAAAATAAAACCAAAAAATACAAAATTAAAAAAGACCAAGATCTGTCCAAGCAACTCATTGTCTCACCTAAATACCAACAAATAACCGGATGTGATGCCCACACAAGTGCAATAGTGGCACACAGCCATGGTGAGGAACCAACTGCTCTTGATTTGACTAACTAATCCACTCAGTGGTACTAGACCCATAGCTGGAGCTGGGAAGCAAGTCAGAACCATACCCAAACACAAGCCCACTCTACGATATCAAGCTACCATCATCAATCACGGGGTATAAGAGGGCCTAAGCCTATCAAACTGTCTATCAAAAAAGTAAGTGTTATCTCAATTTTCCAGGTGCTAACTTACTCTCCGTTGGAGAATCTGCTTCTCTTTTTCAGATAGATACAGATCCTAAGGAGAGAGCTGCCCCAACACACCTCAAAAGGGGCCCAACTGAAACTAAGGACAATTGGCAAAATAAGCAAGGGTGATGTTTTCCTGTGAACCGGATACCAGCACAAAGGGGAAGGAGACCAACGCAGAGAAAAATCAACTCCTACCAAATCAGAGAGCCAGAGCCTCAGAGGCCCCCAACACCTCAGCACTGAAGCAGACCAAAAATGAACCCAACATGGCTCAGGGAAATTTTGTGGAAGAGGGGGCGGAAACAATGTCAGAGTCACATGTTGGGTCATGATTTGCAGAGACATTTATCATACCAATAACTGGGGGCTAACTCCACAATGCACGACCCATTTACATCAACAAGGAGGGTCCAATGGGAGGGAGTAGATCACAGATGAGCCTAAACAATGGTACCAAACTGTATTTACTGAAAAGAAAACTAATAAATTAAATTTAAAAAAATAAAATAAAATAAAAAGAAATAAAGATCTCATTACTGACATTTATCAACACAGAATTTAAAGTCTCAGGAAAAGCAACTAGGCAAGAAAAAGAAATGTTATCCAAATCAGAAAGAAAGCAAAATTATCTATGTTCACAGATAACATAGCTCCTGCCCTAAAACCCTGAAAATTTTCCAAAGAAATAAATACATGTGACCTATTACCTAGTGGAACTAATCAATTTGGTAAACTTATAGACTATAAAACACACAACCAGGTGTGTGCTTCACACCTGTGAACCCCACACCAAGGAGTCTGAGTAAGGAGGACTGCCAAATATAGTAGCTCACACCTATAATCCCAGCACATAGGACACTGAGGCAAGAAGGTAAGGAGTTCTAGGCTACACTGAACTGCATAATGAGATCTGGTCTCAACTAAAACCACAAAAGAATTAAACAAGGAAGCTACACAGAAATCTGAGGAGGAAGCACAGAAATCAGAAATGAAAAGTGAGTGTATCTGCCTTTGGTAGCAGAGCAGTATTTTCCATTCTAATTCAATTTCCAAGTCTATGGTACTCTAAAAGGACAGGTTATATGATGTAGAAATGAAAACACTGACCTGCAGACTCTGTACTGAAAGTCTCTTTAGTTGTCCGGTGTTCTGTCACCTTTTCTGTTGGTGGAAGTGCTTGGGTATTTGAAACAATTTGATGCTTCTTTACTGGAGTGTTCTGACAGTGATCTTCCTGTCAATGAAGAGGTAAATTTTATTGGTCAGAATTACAGATTGTATCTACATGTTATTAAATGAAACAAGGCAGCCATACTACCTGTCTTTGTAATCCTGACCTAATTGGGATCAGGGCAAAACCTCTTCCTTTCAGCCCATGGAGACAGACAACAGCCATTGGGGCTGAGATTTGAACTGAGTTCAAACACATATTCCTTTCAGCAATTCTCCCTCAACCCACCACAGGAGTACTGATGATCTCTCATTAGGCCTAGGACTCAAGTGTAAGTTTTGAGCACAGCTGCCACTAAATAGAATCCACCTTACCTGCATCACCAAAACAAAAAACCTCATACCTTATTTTGTGTACAGTAGGCACGTAAATGAAATAGAACATAGTTTATGATTATAATTAGTGACTTTGTTGAAGTTTGATAAACAACTTTAAATAAATATTATATTAGATATTAGGATCACAGATAGCCTAACAGTATGGTATTCTGGGAGAACAAAACAATAAGAAAAGTAGATTTCTTAGAAACATTTTAGAGCCAGCAGAAGAATCTGACATTGAGTGACAAAAACACAGTTTTTTAAAATTTTTCTGTTCATTTTTATTTATTTGAGAGTGACAGACAGAGAGAGAAAGGCAGATAGAGAGAGAGAATGGGTGCACCAGGGCCTCCAGCCACTGCAAACGAACTCCAGACGCATGTGCCCCCTTGTGCATCTGGCTAATGTGGATCCTGGGGAATTGAGCCTCGAACCGGGGTCCTTAAACTTCACAGGCAAGCACTTAACCGCTAAGCCACTTCTCCAGCCCACAAAAACACAATTTAACTGCTTTTAGTGGAAAAGGAAAGACTATGAAGAATGAGTGAAATGAGAAACTATCACAGAAAGAGTTGTTCTGCACACTTAAGATGCTTATGACTGTAAAGATATATATATATATATATATATATATATTTATTTTTTTTTTTTTTTTTCTTTTTTTTTTTTTTTTGAGGTAGGGTCTGGCTTTAGCCCAAGCTGCCCTGGAATTCACTCCGGACTCTCAGGGTAGCCTTGAACTCACAGTAATCCTCCTACTTCTGCCTTCCAAGTGCTGAAATTAAAGGTGTGTGCCACCATGCCTAGCTTTGCAAAGAGCTATATTTAATTGGAACAGGAAAGCATTTAAAATATATTTTATAATGCTGGGAGTACTGCCTCACACTTCAGCATTGGCAGACAGAGGCAGGAGGATTGCTTCAAATTTAAGCCCAACTTGGGCTAGAATAAAGACTATATCTTAATATTCTAAATATAGATATATATAAATTAGTATTTTAAATAGAAATATATAAAGCTATATTAATATTTTAAATATATTTAACTTCTATAAGAATTTAAAATTATTTTATAATACAACTACAAATTAAAGCCCAACACTATTTTAGCAAGAAATTCACTTTTATTTCTGGCTTACATTACCTGCTTGGTTTCCTGCTGTCTACTTCTTGATTTCTCATCTTTTTCTATATTCCATAAATTGCCTTTGTCCAATCGGCCACGAAGACATGCTAGCTCCTTTTCACGTTCCTAAACCCATCAAATACAGAAGTATTTTACAAAGCACTAATAGAATGTTTAAGAATTATATCCAAACATTAAGATTTTTTGTTGTTGTTGTTTTGTTTTGTTTTTTTGAGGTAGGGTTTCAGTCTAGCCCAGGCTGACCTGGAATTCACTATGTAGTCTCAGAGTGTCCTTGAACTTACATCAGGCAATCCCCCTACTTCTGCCTCCCAAATTCTGGAATTAAAGGTATACACCACCACACACAGCTTAAGACTTTCTTAAATGCTAGATGTGGTGGCAAACACCTATAATCCTAGCCCTTGAGAAATGGAGCCAGAATGATCAGGATTTCATGGTCATTTTGTTTTCAATTTTTTTCTGATTCATAGTCATTTTTTAATATATAGCTAGTTCAAAACTAGCCTAAGATACATGAGGCCCTGTCCCAAAAAAAATAACAAGGAAAGAAAGAAAACCTTTTCTTGTCTTCAGTTAGAAAATGTAAAAATTGGGCTGGAGAGATGCCTCAGTGGTTAAGGTACTTGCCTGTAAAGCCTAAGGACCCAAGTGCTATTCCCCAGTGCCCATGTAAAGCCAGATGCATAAGATGACGTATGCATCTGGAGTTTGTCTGCAGTGGCTGGAGGCCCTAGGGCACCCATTCTTTCTTTCTCTCTGCCTGTTGTACTCTTAATAATAAAAAATTTTTTTAAAAAAGATTTTTTTTTTAATTAACACCAAAATAAAACAGGGAGTAGTTAGAAAGAAGGGATTCAGTGGAGGGGTAAAGAGCAGGGGATTGTGATCATGGAATATTATGTATGTGTAGGAATTTTATCAAAAAGTTAAAAATAAGGGCTGGAGAGATGGCTTAGTGGTTAAGCGCCTGCCTGTGAAGCCTAAGGACCCCGGTTCGAGGCTCGGTTCCCCAGGTCCCACGTTAGCCAGATGCACAAGGGGGCGCACGCGTCTGGAGTTCGTTTGCAGAGGCTGGAAGCCCTGGCGCGCCCATTCTCTCTCTCTCCCTCTATCTGTCTTTCTCTCTGTGTCTGTCGCTCATAAATAAAAAATGACCAAAAAAAATTTAAAAAAAAAGTTAAAAATAAAATAAAAATATTTTTTAAGATGCTGTTTAAGGCTTGGAAGATGGCTCAGTAGTAGTTAATGGTGCTTGTTTGCAAAGTCTGCTGGCCAGGGTTCAATTCCCCAGAACCTGCATAAACTAGATGCACAAAGTAGCACTTGGGTCTGGAGTTTATTTGCAACAGCAAGAGACCCTGACATGCCTATTCTAAATCCTCTCTCTCTCTCTCTCTCTCTCTCTCTCTCTCTCTCTCTTCTCAATCTCTCCCTCCCTCCCTCCCTATCTCTCTCTCTTAGATGTTATTTATAGAACCTGAAGCCCCAGTACTCAGGAGGCAGACATAGGAAGACTGCTGAGAGTTCATGGCCAGTATGAACTACATAATTGAGTTCCCAAGCACAGAATGAGGGCTTGTCTCACTCCCTCCTCTCATCCTCACTCCTTATCCCCATACCCACCCCCCAAAATATGATGCTATTTATCTCTGTCAAAAAGACTGGTATCAAGCTGGGCATGGTGGCACATGCCTTTAATCCCAGCACTTGGAAGGCACAAGCTCACCCTGAGAATACAGAGTGACTTTCAGGTCAGCATGCACTAAGAGTGAAACCCTACTTCGAAAATTAAAAAAAAATAAAAAAAGATTGGTATCAGGTTGGACAGATGGCTTGGTGGTTAAGGTGCTCACCTACAAAGCTTAAGGACCCAGGTTCAATTCCCCAGAACCCACATAAGCCAGATGCACAAGGTAGCACATGTGTCTGAAGTTTGTTTGCAGTGGCCAGAGGTCCTGACACCCATCTTCTCTCTATATCTGCCTCTCTCATAAATAAATAATAAAATATTTTAAACAAAGAAAAGAAAATATAAGCAGCTGACATGTGAAAAAAGAGGGCTGGAGAGATGGTTCAGCAGTTAAGGTGTTTGCCTGCAAAGCCTAACAACCCAGGTTCGATTCCCCAGTACCCACATAAAGCCAGATACACAAAGTGGCACATGTATCTGGAGTTCATTTGTAGTGGCTAGCGACCTTGGTATACCATTCTCTCTCTCTACTTGCAAATAAATAAGTAAACTATTAAAAAAAAAAAAGACTTGTATCAAAATTTGCATTTTGAGAGCTGAAGAGATGGTTCAATGGTTAAGGTAGTTGCCTACAAAACCTAACCACCTGGGTTCAATTCTCTAGTACCCATGCAAAGCCAGATGCACAAAGTGGCATATGCACCTGGAGTTCACTTGCAGCAGCTAAGGGCTATGGTGCACCCATTCTCACTCTTTCTGTCTCTGCTTGTAAATTAATTAATTAATTAATTTTACAATTTGGGAGCCGGGTGTGGTGGTACACACCTTTAATCCCAGCACTTGGTAGGCAGAAGTAGGGAGATCTCAATGAATATGAATGAGTTTGAGGCCAACCTGGGCCTACAGAGTGAGATTCAATCAGCCTGGGTTAGAGTGAGCTCCCACCTCAAAAAAACTAACAAACATTTAGAGTGAAACCCTACCTCGAAAAAAAAATTTTTTTTAATTACATTTTATCTGGGTGTGTTGGTACACACCTTTAATCCCAGCACTAAGGAGGCTGAGGTAGGAGGATCGCTGTGAGTTTGAGGCTACCCTGAGACTACATAGTAAATTCCAGGTCAGCCTGGGCTAAAGTGAAACCCTACCTCAAAAAAAACAAAAAACAAATTACATTTTGAGTTCTAGATTCCCGGCAGAAACAATGGAACAAATAATGTTAAATGCAAAACCACAGCACCTGCTTGAGCTGTTGGGTTACAGATGAACATGTGGTCTGCTTCAATAATCTCTCTTGGATGGCCTTTGTATTTGGAGTGATGACAGGGGTTCTGTGGGGTGTTCTGTGTGCTGGACTTTTTTTGTTGTGTTCTTGACAATGCTCCCCAAAGTGATCCAGCAAAGGCTTAATTCCTCCTCCTCCTACAGAAAACATACAGCTTTAAGAGTCTATTCAAAATAATCAGCAATTATAATTTCCACATGAAAAATTCTAAAAATCCATTTGTTACAAAATACTTTAATTCAGCCTAGTGTGGTGGTGCACGCCTTTAATCCCAGCACTTGGGAAGCAGAGGTAGGTGAGTTTAAGGCCACCCTGAGACTACATAGTGAGTTCCAGCTCAGCCTGGAGTGAGACCCTACCTCAAAACAAAGAAACAAGAAAAAACAACTTTAATTCCAGTGAGAGATTAAAAAACCACACACAAAAAATGAACAAGGAGCTGGAGAGCTGGCTTAGCGGTTGAGGCGCTGGCCTTCAAAGCCAAAGGATCTCGGTTCGATTCTCCTGTACCCACAAAAGCCAGATGCACAAGGTAGCACATGCATCTGGAGTTCATTTGCAGTGGCTGGAAGCCCTGGCAGGCCCATTCTCTCTCTCTTTCACTCACTCACTCTGCCTCTTTCCCTCTCTCAGATAAATAAAATAAGTTAAAAAATTAAAATACATAGAATAAAACTAAAATTTAAAAAATCGAACAGAGCAGAAAGATTGCTCAGTGGTTAAGGCACTTGTGTACAGTCTGACAGCCCTGGTTCATTCCCCAGTACCCACATAAAGCCACATGCACAAAGTGATGCATGCATCTGGAGTTCATCTGCAGTGGCTGGAGGCCCTAGCATGCCCATTCCCTCTGTCTGTTCTATCTCTCTCTGCTTGCAAGTAAATAAAAGGTATTTTTATGTTTATCTTAATATTTTATTTATTTGACAAAGAAAGGGAAAGAGAGAGAAAGAATGGGCGTGCCAGGGCCTCCAGTCACTGCAAACAAACTCTACAGTAGAGAGAGAAATGAGGCACAGGAGAACATGGAAATAAGCAAATGTGACTGTTCTCACACAATCTTACGGTGTTTGTTTGTTTGTTTGTTTGTTTGTTGAGGAAAGGTCTCACTCTGAACTCACTCTGTAGCTCCAAGCTGGCCCTGAAGTCATAGTGGTCCTCCTACCTTAGTCTCTGAAGTGCTGGGATTAAAGCTTAAACCACCACAACCCAGCTCTCATACAATTTTACTTAAAGAAAAAAGGAAGGAAGGAAGGAGGATGAGAAAAGGGGGGCACTTTGACCTGTGGTCACACTTTGAGACAGGTAGAGACCTGTTACTTAAAATTTTTATGTTATAAATCAAACTAGAATTCATTAAAACAAGAGGTGCTGGAGAGGTGGCTTAGCAGTTAAGTGCTTGCCTGTAAAGCCTCAGGACCCTGGTTTGAGGCTCGATTCCCCAGGACCCACGTAAGCCAGATGCACAAGGTAGCACATGTGTCTGGAGTTTCTTTGGCTGGAAGCCCTGGCGTGCCCATTCTCTTTCTCAACCCCTAACCCCCATTCTCTCCCTGTCTGTCACTCTCAAATAAATAAATACAAATAAACAAAGAAAAAAATTAAAAACATAAAGGCACATGCAACTTACTAATAATATGATCTTGATTATATCCAGTAATCAAGACTAATAAAAAGCTTCATTTGAGTTGCAAGTTTTAGAAAACTGTGAGTAACAAAAGGGTCCAGATTTCATGTAGGGATCTCGCTATTGTTTCTCTTTCCTCCACCACCCCCCCCCCCCAGTGATATTATGAAGGCTAGGTTAAATGCTGCACCACTGAGCTCCTCGCTTATCGCCTTCTTTCTAATCCTCATTTTAGTGCATCAGGAGTGACTATGGTTTTCTACTCACCTTACTCTCAACTCTGTTCACTTCTCCTCTATAAACTATAGTTTCTAAAAAGATTGTGTTTTCAAAAGCTTAAACCCAGGAGCTGAGGATACAGCTCAGTTGGCAGAATACTTAACTTACCTAACATGCGTGAAACCATAGGTTTAATGCCCAGCACTGTATACACTGGGAATGGGGGTACATGGCTATAACTCCAGTATCTGGAAGAAGGACGCAGGAGAATGGGGAAGCATAAAGCCAGTTTTGACTAGAGTGAGTTCGAGGGCCAGTCTAGGCTACTTGAGACCCAATCTCAAAAAAAGTAAAAAAAAAAAAAAAAAAAAGCCGGGTGTGGTGGCACACACCTTGAATCCTAGTACTTGGGAGGCAGGGGTAGGAGGGTCACCATGAGTTCAAGGCCACCCGAAGACTACATAGTAAATTCCAGGTCAGCCTGAGCTAGAGTGAGACCCTACCTCGAAAATCAAAAAAAAAAACTCTCATTTGAAAAATTCAGGCACTGCCCCAGGAAACTTAAAACTTTACCATTTGCTTTTCAACTTTCATTTTCTTGGGGCAAGCTGTCATGTAAGTCTGACATCAAAATTTCTATGTAGCCAAGGCTGACCTAGAAAACTTGATCCTTCTGTGTCCACATCTTGAGTGTTGAGATCATAGGCATGTACTGCCACACCCAGCTAAAAGCCCACCCCATTCACAAGTGGATATGTAAAATGCAGAACTAGATTTGCTTACACACACTTGTAATCCCAGCAGCGAGGAGGCTTAGGCAGGGGATCTCAAGCTCCACACCAGCCTGAGATACATAGCAAGACCTTTTTTCAAAAAACAAAACTGAAAGTAAATATAAAGCAAAATGCTAAGAATAAGTATCTTGCATATAGTCAACCCTTTAAATATATTACCTGGTGTTGTAGAGTTGTCTTTGGATTGGGACTGCAGAAAAATTTCTCTGTTTCCTTCTTTGGATTGAACTGTCTGAGATACAGGTGACTTCACAATTTGTGTTAATACCTCTGTTTTCAAAGGACTAACAGTTTTTTGAAGTAGCTCAGGAGTTTGTGCCTCACAATTTTTAGTATTGATGATGGATATAGATGTTACTAGAGAAGCAGTAGCTTTCTGAAATATGACAACACTTAAAGTTAATGGTAATATTTATAGTTTCTGCAGGTAGATATATATAAGAAAATAACTCAAATCTAGTAGCTAACCTTTAGGTAAGATTCGTTTTTATTAATTTTTTTGCCTGTAACATATCTTACTAACTTGAATGGTATGAAAACATCATGCTATTACTTAATTATGAGGGTTTAATCGACATAATATATTGATGAGGAAGTAAATATCAGGGATTACTCCCTATTTTGTGGGGAAAAAAAATCTAAATTGGGTGTGATGGTGCACACCTTTAATCCCAGCACTCGGGAGGCAGAGATAGGAGAATCACCATGAGTTCAAGACCACCCTAAGACTACATGGTGAATTCCAGATCAGCCTGAGCTAGCATAAGACCGTACCTCAAAAAAAAAAATGTCTGAATTAATGTACTAGTACCTTCCTTTTTTTCCAAGATTAATTTTTATTAGTTATTTATTTGCAAGAGGGTAGAGAGAGAGAAATGGGCATGCCAGGCCCTCTTGCTGCTGTAAATGAACTCCAGACACATATGACACTTTGTGCAACTTTTATGAAATTCTTAACTACATTATATCATTAACTTTTTATTTGCATTTTTAAGATACAGGTTTGATTATTCCATATTCAAAGTACTTGGTACCAGAAGTATTTCAGACTAGATTTTTGAGATTTTGGAATACTTACAATGGTGGGGAGTACCCTATTTTATAACCCTTATTAGATTGGGATGGTACCCAATATTAAATATAAAATTCAATTATGTTTCATATACATATTAGACAAAGCTAGACATTGCTTGCCCATCATGCATGAGAATGAAGATACAATCTTAGCACCATAACTAAAGTTCATGCCTGAAATAACTTCCTGGTCTGGAATTTTTCACTTGTCATGTCAGCACTCAGAAGGCTTCAGACTTTGGAGCATTTTGGATGAAAAATGCCTAGCCTGTAGCACTATGGGTTTGATGTATAATTATAATTACTAAGTACTTAGATGCAGCCATGCACTATGCTGAGGATTTTGTGCATATTACCTTATTTAATCCTCCCAACAGCCCTTTCCCCATTTTACAAATGGAAAAATGAGTTAAGTAACTTGTAAAAAGTCTAAGTATGTCCCAGGGCTAAGATCGAAGGCAGCTCAAATTTCAAAGCCTCTGTCTACACTAAAACACAGTGATCAGGAACGCAAAACTCTTTTCTCTCTTTTATTTTTATTATTTATTTATTTATTTTATTTTTTGAGGTAGCTCTAGTCAAGGCTGACCTGGAATTCACTATGTAGTCTTAGGGGTGGCCCTGAACTCACACAATCCTCCTACTTCGGCCTCCTGAGCGCTGGGATTAAAGGTGTCCATCACCACACTCGGCTCTATCTTTATTTTTGAGACTGTTTTTTAAAAACGATTGAGAAGCCAGGCATGGTGGCTCATGCCTTTAATCCCAGCACTTGGGAGGCAGAGGCAGGAGGATCACCATGACTTCAAGGCCACCCTGAGACTACATAGTGAATTCCAGGTCAGCCTGAGCTAGAGTGAGACTTCAAAAAAACAAAACAAAACAAAAAAACTATTGAGATAGCTAGGCATAGTAGCTCACACTTTTAATCTCAACACTTGGGAGGTCGAGGTAGGAGGATCACTGTGAGTTCGAGGCCACCCTGAGACTACATAGTGAATTCCAGGTCAGTCTGGGCTAGAGTGAGACCCTACCTCAGAAAACAAACAAACAAACAAACAAAAAATATTGAGATAATGGAACCATCAAGTAAAGGTTCCAAACATTTCAAAAGGTTACACCATAGAAGTATAGCCCCTAACACTCCTGGTTTGGCAATTTGACTTCCTGGAGGCAACAATATCTACCAATTTATCTTGTTATTTTTCAGGAAAGTATTCAATTTTATATTTATATAGGTCCATAAAATAATTTTAATGGAGAAATTAAGTTCAGTGCTGTTCTTGATGACCAAAAAGAGGCTCCTATTGAAGCCTATTATTATTATGTATTTTGGATTTTTACTAAATTAGCATAATTTCAGGTGTAAAATGTTACCTTATGAAAAGTTACCAATCTTTTGATTTTCACTTTTTGTGAAATAGCATTCTAAAAACACATATCAGCATAACATGCACATATATATACATGCATATATAAAATATACATATAAAATCCACATATATCTACATACACAACCACTCATGGCAAACAAAGTTTCTAAAACCCAAAATGATATTAACTCACCACAGAGCTGGACACTGAAACATTAGCCAAGGGAGCATCCACAGCACTTGAAGATGGGGCTTTATTCAAAGAGGCATCACCATCCCTTTGGGAACAGCATGTAGCTTCCTGCTTAACACTGCTGCTATTGATCCTAGCAGATGCTCCACTTACAGAGGAAAATTTGGATAAACAAGTGGTACCAGGCTGTTCTTGTACACTATTTTGCTTTGCAGATGAGTAACTGACATCATCTTCCCAGGAGCAAATAGTTGCAGCAAGATTGGCCAGACGGCCCTTTCTCCCAACTGGAGTAGCTGAGGCATCTGCACATGGTGGTTTTGGAGGTGAAGCAGCTTTTTCCATAGATGGCAATGATGAAAAATATGAGCTTTCCGGTGCATCATCTGAATGTTTTTCAGAAAATTCAAAACCATGTTTTAAGAATTATTCTTATACATAAAATTATGATTGCTTCCTACTAAAATTTCATTTTATTATTATTATTTTTTTTGCAAGCAGAGAGAGGGAGAAAAAGAGAAAGAGAAGACCCTTGAACTTCTGATCCTCCTGCGTCCACCTCCCCAATGCACCGCTTTGCCCAGTTTATATGGTGCTTGGGGATTGAACCCAGGGCTAATGCTAGGCAGGTATGCTGCCCACTGAACCATATCTCCAGCAACAATTTTTTCAAATCATAGAATATTTGATACAAATTAAAACACAACTGAGGCTGGATAGATTGCTTAGTGGTTAAGGAACTTGTCTGCAAACCCTAAGAACCCATGCTCTATTCCCCAGTACCTGCATAAGCCAGATGCACATAGTAGCACATGCATCTGGAATTCATTTGCAGTGGCTAGAGACCCAAGCATGCCCATTCTCTCTCTAATAAATAAATAAATAATAATATTTTGAAAAACACTATTAATATCTACTTAATTTTTTGGTAGATTATGAATGCTATACCATTGTTTCTATTGTATATTTAGAACTAATCATGATATAACAACTTAAAACAGTATATTCAATCAGATGTCAGAGATCACAGAAACTATGTCATTCAACCAGAAGCAGCTCAGAAAATCGTGGTGTAGGTCCAATTGCACAAATGGATTAAGCATCAGTTCTTTCAAGGACTATCTTCAGCTTCAGCAGAACTAAGAGACCTCGATGGACAATGAAAGAAATGCATGGGAAATCCCTTAAGCAAAAATTTATTGGCCAGGAATGATGGCACATGCCTATTATCCCAGCACTCAGGAGGCAGAGGTAGGTGGAGCACCTTGAGTTCACAGCCACCCTGAGACTACATAGTAAATTCCAGGTCAGCCAGGGCTAGAGTGAGACTCTACCTCAAAAAGAAAAAAAGGAGGGCTGGAGAGATGGCTTAGTGGTTAAGGTTAAGGCACATGCTGGCAAAGCCTAAGGACCCAGGTTCAATTTTCCAGGTCCCACATAAGCCAGATGAACATTGTGGTGCATGCGTCTGGAGTTCATTTGCAGTGGCTAGAGGCCCTGGCATGCCTATTTTCTCTCTCTTTCCCTCTTTCTCTATCAAATAAATAAAAAATAAAATAAAAAAAAGCTGGGCATAGTGGCCCATGACTTTAATCCCAGCACTCAAGAGGCAGAGGTAGGAGATTCACTGTGAGTTTGAGGCCACCATGAGACTACATAGTGAACCACAGGTCAGCCTGAGCTAGAGTGAAACCTTACCTCAAAAATAATTATTATTATTAATTCATTAAAAGGGGGGGGATAGAAACCTGCATTGTTCTCTATAGACACTTCCTAAAAAACAGAAATGGTGCATGTATCTGTTGAGAACATATTCTCTTAAATTGCACTTAACTTCACAACTTCACACTGACTAACAAAATGAGCAGGTACATTGTTGAGTGTCCAAAAAAAAGCAAGACAGCTAAAAGCACTATCATCCAACTGTTAAGGGCTAAATTTTAGCCTCTCATTTATAAAACAAAGACAAGAGTGGTATTTGTCTTCTAAGATAAAGTGGCACATGTATCTAGAGTTCATTTGCAGTGGCAGGAGGCCCTGGCATACATATATTTTGTCTTTCTCTCTTGAAACTAAACAAATAATTTTTTTAACTAAATACTTATGTCAGACATGGTGGCACATGTCTTTAATTCCAGCAGAAGGCAGAGAGAAGAGGATGGCTATGAGTTTGGGGCTAGCCTGGAACTACAGAATGAGTTACAGGCCAGCCTGGGCTACAGTGAGACCCTACCTGCAAAAAAAAAAAAAAAAAAAAAAAATCAAACAAAAATTAAATACTACTAAAACAAAAAATATATATACTAGCCAGGTATGGTGGTGTATATCTTTAATCCCAGAACTCAGGAGGCAGAAGTAAAAGGAATGCCATGAGTTTGAGACTACATAATGAATTCCAGGTCAGTCTGAGCTAGAGTGAGACCTTACCTTAAAACTAAATAAAGAAAAGTTAAAAGTACATATACATATTAAAATATGTGTAATGTCCTAGCATAGTACAGTCCCTACTCTTGAGATTATCTTCACTGCCAGAAAAAATAATCTTAGCCAGTTGAGGTGGCCTGTGATCTCAATACTTGAGAAACTAAAAATGAAGGATGGCAAGTGTGAAGGAGAAAGAAAGGGAAGAAAGAAGGAAATATTAAGCTCTTCTGCTGTTCAAGACTTGAAAAAAATCAATTAAAACTGCATAGTAGGGCTGGAGAGACAGCTTAGCAGTTAAGGTGCTTGCCAGCAAAGCCAAAGGACCCAAGTTCCATTTCCCAGGACCCACATAAACCAGATGTACAGGTGGCACATATATCTGGAGTTTGTTTACAGGGGCTGGAGGCCCTAGCATGCCCATTATCTCTCCCCCTCTTTCTTTGTCAAATAAATAAATAAATAAATAAATATAAATAAATATTTTTTTTAATTTTAAAAAAAGCTTTAAAAAATGCAGAGCCAGCCAGGCGTGGTGGTACATGCCTTTAACCCCAGCACTCGGGAAGCAGAGGTAGGAGGATTGCCATGAGTTCGAGGCCACCCTGAGACTACACAGTGAGTTCCAGGTCAGCCTGGGCTAGAGTGAGACTCTACCTCGAAAAACCAAAAAAAAAAAAAAAAAGCAGAGCCCAGCATGGTGGCAGATGCCTTTAATCCCAGCATTTGGGAGGCAGTGGTAAGAGGTTCACCATGAATTTGAGGCCACTCTGAGACTACATAGTGAATTCCAGGTCAGCCTAGGCCAGAGTGAGACACCTACTTTGAATAACTAAACCAAAAAAAAAAAAGTACAGTAATGTAAGAATGCTTGAAATATATGTAGTTTATCAATTTCAGATTGATTATCTCAATTCCTGCTATTCATCTGAATCAAAGAACTATATAATCTATACAAGAAACACATTCTAGAGTTCTACCACACTTCTTAGATTCTAATCCAAAACTTTTTTCTTTCTCCTTTCCAAATTTTCTTCTCACCCTGATTTCTGTTTGTTTTGTTTTAAATAAATAATATAGATTAGGTGCAGTGGCACATAACTGCAATAGAAGCACCCAGAAGACACAGACAAGATTACTGCAGGTACGAGTCCAGCCTGGTCTACACAAGTTCCAGGGTAGTCAAAGCTACATAGTCAGACCTTGTCTCAAAAGAAAAAAAGAAAAAAATATATACCTATGTATAATATATATGACTTTTATATGCTTATTCATCATATGTATATATAGATATACATACATCCTTTGGTGGGGGTATTTTTCAAGGTAGGGTCTTTTTTGGGAGTGTGTGTGGATGCACGTATATGTAGGTACACATGCATATGAAAACCAAAGGTCAATGTCAGGCATCTTCTCCAACACTCTCCACCTAACTCTTTGAGACAGTTTCTCACTGAACCCGGAGCTCGTAATTCAGGTAGAATAGCTGGCCAGTGAATCTCAGGGATTTCTTGTCTCTGCATCTCTAGGGTGGGTTCACACGTGAGCACCACACTTCCTGGAACTTTATGTCAGTGCTTAGAATCTCAACTCAAGCCCTCGGGTTCGTGCAGCACTTTACCCACTGAGCGACCTCTCCAGCCCCACGTATGAGTATGCTTCTAAGTAATTCCAAGAATGACTCCTAACAAGTCAGAAGATAAAACTGCTCATAAAAAAAATTTAAAAAAAACTGCTCATGACAAAAATAACCCCATCACCTAACTATTCATTTACTTGTGTGTTAAGTGAGGATCCAGTCCCTTCATATGTTTCTAGCATTGTAGCATAAGAATAAGTGTTCCCGGGCTGAAGAGATGGCTTAGCAGTTAAGGCACTGGCCTGCAAAGTCAAAGGACCCAAGTTCAATTCCCAAATACCCATATAAACCAGATGCACAAGGTGGTATGCACATTCTCTCCCTCTCTCCCCCCCCACTTTCTCTCTCTAATAAGCAAATAAATAAATAAAAATAAAACATTAAAAAAAGAACACGTCTATCTGCCTCTTTCTCTGTCACTCTCAAATAAATAAATAAAAATAAAACAAAAAAAATGTTTTTTAAAGGGCTGGAGAGATGGCTTAACAGTTAAATGTTTGCCTGTGAAGCCTAAGGACCCCAGTTTGAGGCTCGATTCGCAGGACCAACGTTAGCCAGATACACAAGGGGGCGCATGCGTTTGGAGTTCGTTTGCAGTGGCTGGAGGCCCTGGCGCACCCATTCTCTCTCTATCTGCCTCTTTCTCTCTCTGTCTGTCACTCTCAAATAAATAAAAATAAAACAAAAGAAAAGTTAAAACAAAAGAACACATGTTACAGGTGGTCAGTGTACGGGGGAAGCCCTCCACATTTATTTAGTAAGTGAATCCATGAAATAAATTTTCTTATAGAGCCGAGGGACAACACTACCAGTAATACCAAGAACAGCTTGTTCTTTAGCCTTTGTCACTTTAAACAAAAGTTAATTCAGTTATTAGGTCAGGCTTCTATGAACTAGTCCCAAAGCCTCATCAACTACTTCATAAGTACTTCTTTCAAATATACTACTGGTATACAAAACATTTGCAAACATAAGATACCTTGAATACAGATAATCACAAAGGCATTTACCTTTCAAATGTTAAGTGATACAATTTTAAATACAATAAATGGTATGTTTTGGGGGGATACAGGGTCTTGCTATGTATAAGCTACCCCAGCAGGCCTCAAACTCAAAATACTCCTGCCTCAACTTCTCAAGTTAGGATACCAGGCATATGCTATCACATCCAGCTCCAAAATGAACCTCATCAGACATTGTGGATCATACCACCCCCATCATTTGTACCTGCTGTGCCATTATCCCAATGTCGCCGTTGCTCTGCAAGTTTTTGCATGCGCGTTTTTACTGAGGAGGTGGCGGTTGCTTCCAGTCTTGAGTTCAGCCCCATAGCTGGCAGTAATTCTGGGGACTGTATATGAGGAGACACAGGTCTGGGAGATTTTGCAGTAGCTGACTCCGATGGTTGTTTGTTTTCCAAGTTGGAAACTTCTACTTCAGTTTTATCAGAACAACGTTTTTTTGATGGTGATGGTTTTGTACAAGATTTGTCTAGATTAAAAAAAATGAAAGTCACTCAAAACTCTTAACTTTTCATAGCATCAAGAACTTGAGGTAGGTCCTTAACAAATTAATAAAATACAAGTTTCTCTAATACTTTAGCTGTTTTTTGTCCAAAAAATATGTAAAAACTATAATTTCTTCCAGCAACTTAGGAATCTAAAATGTAAAACTTTTTATTTATTTACTTAGCATGCACGTGTATGGGTGTGCCAGGGCCTCTTACTGCTGCAAACCCTGGACTGTCTTGCTACTTTTTGAGTCTAGCTTATGCACATGGCATGGGAATTGCACCATGGATGGCAGGGTTTACAAGCAGTGCCTTTAGCCATTAGGCCAACTTCATAGCTCCATTATGATTTTTTTCTATGCATAAGTATTTTAAGATTGTGCTAAAAAAAGAGTACTATTTTCTACACTCCAGGAAGAGACTAAGGTGGCTAGATGATCTGATTCAGATGCTAAGGTTCAGAAACTAACAGCATAAGATTCCAAGAGAGACTGGCTTTGTATGTGTTTATATTTTGTTTTGAGACCAGGTCTCACCCTGTAGCCCAGACTGCCCTCTAACTCACAATTCTCCTGCCTCAGCCATCAAGTGTTGAGAACATACACATATGCTAACACACTGAGCTTTTGTTTGTGTGTTTTAATTAACAACCTACACAAACTTCAAGCTTTAATGTTATGGCACATGTCTGCAATCCTAACACTCAAGAGTGTGAGACAGGAGGGTTGTATGAGGTTAGCCTAGGTTGTAAATTAAGACCTTGTCTCAAACAAACAAACAAAAAAAATCAAAGGGCTGGAGGGATGGCTGGATGGATTAGTAGTTAAGGCATTTGTCTGCAAAGCCAAAGGACTCAGGTTCAATTCCCCAGGACCCACATTAGCCAGATGCACAAGGGGGCGCATGCGTGTGGAGTTCGTTTGCAGTGGCTGGAGGCCCTGGCATGCCCATTCTCTCTTCCCCTCCCTCTTTCTCTGTTAAATAAATAAATAAATAAATAAATATTTTTAAAAATCAAAGCTTCAAGCATTTGCAACACTTTACCTTTTGCTGCCCAATTCACACCACAGACACTGTATAAATTAGGGGTCATCTAGTTGGCAATGTCGAGGTGACATGTGCCACATTACTGCCAATACACTATCACTGCATGCCTGTATTATTCTGCAGATATGGAGATTTAAGGATAACTGACTGTGAGGAAAATAAAGTTCAATCAAGGGATCTGAAATACTTGTCAAGCTGGATGTGAGTGTGCATGCCTGTGATCCCAGCACTTGAGAAGTGGAGGCCAGAGATCACAAGTACAAGCCAGCCTAACTATACAGGGAGTTCGAGGTCAGTGTAGATTACATGAGACTCATTCATTGGAAAAGGGGAGGGGGACACATATTAAAAGAAACAGCTCTAGGTCTAATATAATAACCCTGAAATAAAACAGAAGGCCATTCTTGCCCCAAAGGCTTTGGTATTTGTCTCCTGACAAGTCTGATTCCTCTACATGCATAATGAAATGTTTGGGGTTTATTTCCTTCAAAAAGAAATGCAGAGTCAGGCATAATCCCATTATGCCAAGTCTGAGGAAGGAGAACTATGGTGAGTTTCAAAGCTAGTCTGGGCTAAAAAATGAGTTAAAGGTCAGGCTGAGTAAGAGACCCGCAAAAGTAAGAAAAAAAAAGTAATTGTATATTTTTTTTACTTTTCTCCCAAAGTGTTTTACCTTCACCCGCAGGTAGGGGCTGCTGGTTAATTGCTTCTGAAAGTGGCTCTCTGATTCGCTTAGCATTTGCCACAGACCTTGGTGCTGCCATGGGCCGTTCAGCCATTTTTCTCTGAAGATTTTCTCGTCTGGCACGAGTCCGTTCAAGCAGTTTCTATAATATATCAGTGTTAAAATACAAGATTAGCCAAATATTCCCAAAAATCTCAGCGGTCAACTAAACCTCAGGAGTCCTCTAAAATCAATAATTGCTATGTAGACTAACAAATACATTTCAAAAGTGAAATCCTATATTAATTAAATCAATATTCACCAAATGAGCACCTCAACAACCATAATTTCTACAACTCAATATAAATACTCATGAGCAAGAAAATGTATAAGGAGGGCTGGAGGGTTGCCTCAGGGGTCTGTGTACTACCTATGAAAGAAAGCATGAGGGTCTGACACTCCCAAGTTCAATCTCCAGAACTGCTAAAGCAGTAGTCCCATCTAAGAGCAGAGACAGGGGCTGGAGAGATGGCTTAGCGGTTAAGCACTTGCCTGTGAAGCCTAAGGACCCCGGTTCGAGGCTTGATTCCCCAGGACCCACGTTAGCCAGATGCACAAGGGGGCACACGCATCTGGAGTTCGTTTGCAGTGGCTGGAGGCCCTAGCGCACCCATTCTCCCTCTCCCTCTCTCTCTCTCTCTCTCTCTCTCTCTGTCTCTCTCTCTGTCTCTTTCTCTCTCTGTCGCTCTCAAATAAATAAACAAAAAAAAATTTAAAAAAAAAAGAGCAGAGACAGGAAATCTCGGAGCTCAAGCAAAACGACAAGCTCCAGGATCAGTAAGAGACTCCCGCTCAAACAAGAATGAGCAGTAGAGTGACAGAGCAGGACCTCCTACTACCTGTTCAAGACACTGCAGGAAAGTGCACCTATCACATGTGAGCACACAGGGCACATATGCACGCATACATCACACACACACACACACACACACCACATAAAAATCAGCTCCAATCAAAAGGCATAATCTATATCACGACCCTTGAATCTGGGTTGGCCTTGTGATTACTTTGACCAATATAATACAGCAGAAGTGACAGACTATAACTTTCAATGCCAGAACTCAGAGTTTGGGCTGGGAAGATGGCTTAGCAGTTAAAGGTGCTTGCTTGCAAAGTCGGAAAAGCCCAAGTTCACTTCCCCAGTACCCATGTCAAGTTAGACGCACAAAGTGGTACATGCATCTGAAGTTCATTTGTAATGGCAAGAGGTCCCAGTACATCCATTCTCTCTCCCCTTGCAAATACATAATTTTTTGTGGGGGAAGGGTTCGAGGTAGGGTCTCACTCTAGCCCAGGCTGACCTGGAATTCACTAACAAGAAAGTAGCCAATACAAACTTAAGAAAGTAACTGATGCGGAGGGTGTGGTGGTGCACACCTTTAATCCCAGCACTCGGGAGGCAGAGGTAGGAGGACTGCCGTAAATTCAAGGCCACCTTGAGACTAAACCTGAGACTACATAGTGAATTCCAGGTCAGCCTGAGCTAGAGCGAAACCCTGTCTTGGAAAACCAAAATAAAATAAATTTAAAAAAGAAAGTAACTGATGCAACTTCAAAACCAATATAGACATTAAGATTTGAAGTTTTGCCAAACATGGTGGCACACACTTAATCCCAGCATTTGGGAGGCTAAGGGAAGAGGACTGCTATGAGTTTGAGGCCAACCTGAGACTACATAGTGATTCCAGGTCAACCTGGGGCTATAGCAGAGTGATATATCACTGTGCAGCACAAAACTGCCTAGTCATAGTCTCTCTTCAACACACCAGCATTCTATTCTCAGAGCACTTACTTATGAGTCAGAAGAGCTTCAGTTACCATGAGCAATGAGTCACAATAAAAGAACGTGGTTTTGCCACTCAAATATACACAAGTGCTCATTGTTTATGCTCAATTCAAAAAACTCTTAAATGGGACTGGGGAGATAGCTCAGCAGTTAAAGGCATTTGCATGCAAAACCTGCTGCCCCAACTTTAATTTCCCAGTACCCATATAAACCATAGGCACAAAGTGGTACATGGGTCTGAAGTTTATTCACACACAGGAAGCCCTTGGACGCCCCTACACACACACACACACACACTCATTCTCTCTCTCTCCTTGCAAATAAATATTCAAAATTCCAAGATGTTACAAAAAATTAAAGCAAAAAAAAAATTAATAAGATAGCCAGACATGGTGGGACACGCCTTTAATCCCAGCACTTGGAAGGCAGAAGTAGGTGGAGTTTCATGAGTTCAAGGCCATCTTGAAATTGCATAGTGAATTCCAGGTCAACCTGGGCTAGAGAGTGAGACCCTACCTCAAAAAAAAAAAAAAAAAAAGCCAGGTGTGGTGGAGCATACCTTTAATCCCAGCACTTGGGATGCAGAGGTAGAAGGATTGCTGAGAGGAGAGTTCGAGGCCACCCTGAGACTGCATAGTGAATTCCAGGTCAGCCTGGGCTAGTATGAGACCCTACCTTGAAAAAAAACAAAAAAATAAAAATGTGCCAACCATATTAGCTTATACCTTTAATCCCAGCATTTGGGAGGCTGAGGTAGGAGGACTGTGAGTTTGAGGCCAGCCTGGGACTACAGAGTGAGCTCCAGGTCAGCCTGGGCTCTAGCTCTGCTGAGGGGTGGGAAGAAGAGGAAAAATAGTGGGGAGAGAGGTGGCTAATTAAGAGTGCTTTCCTAGCAAGCAAAATGGCCCTAGGCTCAAAACCCAAAACAAACAAACAAACAAAACAACTGTAAAATAATTTGCATTTAATTGCTATCTTCTATGCCAATTTAACAACCTCTCTGAATAGGAAAAACAAGACTCCATCCCTTCACAGTGCTCACATTATGCAAGGAAAACACACCCAGCACTTGGGAGGCAGAGGTTGGAGGATCAGAGTGAGTTTGAGGCTATCCTGAGACTACATAGTGAATTCCAGGTCAACCTAGACTAGAGTAAAACCCTACCTCAAAAAAAAAAAGGAAGCCTATTGCGTTAATAGCATAAAATATCCTTTTTAATTTCAACATGTGACAGATATTTGGTACATGACTAGCACTATAAAAATATATACTGGGGGCTGGAGAGATGGCTTAGTGGTTAAGTACTTGCCTGTGAAGCCTAAGGACCCCAGTTCAAGGCTCAATTCCCCAGGACCCACGTTAGCCAGATGCACGAGGGGGGCGCATGCGTCTGGAGTTCGTTTGCAGTGGCTAGAAGCCCTGGCGTGCCCACTCTCCTCTCTCTCTCTCTCTCTCTGTCTCTCTCTCTCTCTCCCTCTCTCTCTCTGTCACTCTCAAATAAATAAAAATAAACAAAAAAATATATATATATATACTGGGGCTGGAGAAATGGCTCAGTGGTTAAAGGCACTTGCTTGCAAAGCCTAACAGGCAAAGTATGATTCCCCAGTCCCATGTAAATAAAACCTGAGTGCTTACATCTGGAATGTATTTATAGGGGCAGGAAGCCCTGGTGCACCCATACTCTCTCATTCTGTCAAATAAATAAGTAACATATATATTATATATATTAATACATTGCATGTATTAATATACACAATAAAATATACACTGGCCTTCTCTATTAGAATTTTTTGTAAGATTTTATTTATTGGAGAAAGAGGCAGATAGAGAGAATGGACAAGTCCTCCAGTCTCTGCAAACAAACTCCAGATGCATGCACCACCTTGTGCATCTGGCTTACATGGGTCCTGGGGATATGAACCTGAGACCTTGAGCTTCACCAGCAAGCACCTTAACCGCTAAGCCATCTCTTCAGCCCAAAAATTTGTTGTCATTTGAAATGGGGTCTCACTCTAGCCAAGGCTGACCTGAACTCACTTGCTCACTTGGTAGTCCCAGGCTGATCTTGAACTCACAGCTAACCTCCTACCTCTGCCTCCTAAGAGCTGGAATTAAAGGTAGCTCTAGAATTTTTAAGATGAACAAATCAGTGCTATTTCCTCAAGATAACTAAATTGAAACAAAAATAACTGTCATAAACCGGGCATGGTGGCACATGCCCTTAATCCCAGCACTGAAGAGGCAGAGGTAGGAGGCTCGCTGAGTTGGAGGCCACCCGGAGACTACAAAGTTAATTCCAGGTCAGCCTGGACCAGAGTAATACTCAACCTCAAAAAAAAATTAAAAAATTTTAAAAAACTGTCATGTTTAAACTTTTCACTGCTGACAATTTAATTGTTAAAACTTTTCATTAATATCTTAGACTTATCTTGTTGGATTTTAAGTACATCCTGCCAAAATTTTATATTCAATCAAATACAGAAAACTTTTTTTATGCCAAATTTTGCAACAACTTTCATCATGAGCTTGAAGTTTGCACAATAGTTTAAAGAGGAAGTGTCCTGCGATACAAAATGGACAAACTAACAAGAGGAAACTCCTGAACATGTCAATCTAAATCCTTGGCTAAAACTAAAGAGAATGGACAGTATTAATAATGCAATCTATATCCTATTTCCAAGGAATAAAAGATGAGAAAGGTATTGTGGGAATGATGTGCCACATAAATACTGAAAGGTTTCTGTTTTTTCTTTTTTGAGGCAGGGTTTCTCTCACTGTGAGGCCCAGGCTAGCTTTGCACTCAGAGATCCTCGAGGCTACCTCAGTCTCCAAGGCGCAGAGATTCAAAGAGCGCGCCTGGCTCTGCCGCGCTTTTCTAAATCGTGGGCTCATAATTTCGGTGTGTACACACGGGGACAGCTGGCAGTTTCAAGTGTCAAGCCTGACCATGACACTTGGCAAGGGAGCAGAGCAATGAGGTTTGAGGAACTAGAGACTAAGCCACCTCCAGCACCTGCTGACAGGCGGTCGCTGTCACGGCGAAAATGCACAGCCCCTTCGCAGTCCGGTACGGAGCCACTAAGCAGCAGAGTCCAGCCTGCAGGAGCTCCAGCTTTCCCCGGCCGGCCCGTCCCATCAGGTCCCGAGCCTCTCAGCACCCGGACAGGCCGGCGCCCCGGGCGAGGGGCGTTCAAGTGCGCGGGACAGCCGCCGGGACGGGGTCGACGAAGGGCGTGGCGGCACTGGCAGGAACGCCAGACCCGGGGAGCGGCGGCCAGGACACCGGCCTTTCCAGCTGAGCCGAGTCTGCCCGGGCCGAGGAGCACCCGGGCGCAGACAAAACCCGGCCGAGCGGGGCAGGCGGCGGCGGCAGGCCCGGCGCGGCGCCCCCGCACGCAGCAGCCCCCGGCACGCACGCGGCGCGCGGCTCGCGCCCGCCGCCGGACCACAGGCTGCCCCGAGGGTGGGTCCATTGGGTCATGGTCGGCTGCGCCCGCAGGTTTCCTCACCTCGGTAAACGGGTCCATCGCCCAAGGCGTCGCGTGTGGACTTCGAGACGATGGAAGCGGTGGTTCAAATTCAGAAAAAGAAAGGAAGTGAGTGGGGGCTCAGGGAGAGACCCGGCGTCGGCGTAGGGCGCCTCTCGGCGACCAAGGATCCTCTACCTTAACCTCCCAATCAGACGGCCTCCGACAGCCGTTCAAATTTGAATTTCAGCGCCCGCACGACGGAGCATGCGCGCTGGCGCGGGGCGGAGGAGGACGGGGCCGCGCTTCCCCGCCCAGGCTGCTCAGTGAGCATGCGCACTGCGGCGGGGCGGGGAAGGTGGGGCGGGGCGGAGGAGGACGGGGCCGCGCTTCCCCGCCCAGACTGCTCAGTGAGCATGCGCACTGAGGCGGGGCGGGGAAGGTGGGGCGGGGCGGAGGAGGACGGGGCCGCGCTTCCCCGCCCAGGCTGCTCAGTGAGCATGCGCACTGCGGCGGGGCGGGGAAGGTGGGGCGGGGCGGAGGAGGACGGGGCCGCGCTTCCCCGCCCAGGCTGCTCAGTGAGCATGCGCACTGCGGCGAGGCGGGGCGTCGCGCCACCTGCTCCCGTGGCTCGCGGGCGGCCCTGTCGCCTCTCCCCAGCGAAGCCCAGCACCCGAGCTTGCACACTTGCACACCGCCGTGGTAAGCCGTTCACTCTCCACCCACAACTTCGGGGCTTTCCCGCCTACTTTTCTTCCCAAATAAAGGATCACGAACCCCGAAGTGGCAGTTCCGGGCCTTTGCCTTCTGCAGCTTTCCATGCCCCTAGCCTGCTACCTAAAGCGCCGCCCGCCCCTCAGCTGCAATTTTGACACTGCAGAGGCAGTTATGTGGATCCCTGCCATTGGGAAAATGTACTAACAGACGGTGAGGAGTTCATTTACACGTCGAGTTGAAATCTCATCCAACAGTGCCTGCTGTTAGGACTGGGAGGATTCCAGAGAAGCCATCTAGTTCAATCTTTGACATTTGATAGAAGGGACACCTGGAGACTATGTATTCCTGGAGAAATGAAACTCAGTCTCACCTCATCTGCTTTCCACCCCCAATCAAGCTGTCTCACGCCTATTCGTTAGTGTTCAAAAGTGTATGCTATGTAATCACTGCATAGATTTATTTCCTGTGCAGCAAGTCGGCTGGGGCTTATAAAGAGCGAATGCCCAGCAGTTAAATAAAACTATTGCTCCAAAGTAAGATGCTTCCAGATACTTAACAACGTTTCCATCTTAGCAGTTGGTGAGGTCACAGAAACTGTTGCATCAATATCTTTAATTTTAGTTTCTTTCTTCTTCTCCTGGGACTAGCTGTAGAGCTCAGACTGGTCCAGTGTGTGACATGTAGTCCTAGGCTTTCTTCAAACCCAGAGTACCCTAACCCCTAGTAAGGTAACAGAATTGTTTACCTTTATACAAAAGATCAGGAAAGGACCAAAATCTGCATGAGTGTCGTGCCCAGGCAGACTTCAAGGATTCCCTGCTATAAGATGTAATGTCTGTTGAGACAGAGACTGGGAAGATGGCTTAGCCTTGCTTGCAAATCTTGCCTGCCTGGATTCAATTCCCAAGCTGTGTATGTTAACCAGACACAGAAAGTGGCTCAAGTGTTGTGTTCATTTACAGTTGCACGAAGCCCAGGTGTGCACACAGAGAGAGAGAAAGAGAGAGAGAGAGAGACAGAGAAACACGTGCATGCGCACACACACGTGTAAATAAATAAAAATTTTAAAAAATCTATAGGTTGTAATGAACTGAAGTCTGGGCATAAAGTTAAATCTGAACCATACTGTAACCTTGGGCTTTAAGTACATCATTAACTAAGTGTGTGTGTGTGTGTGTGTGTGTGTGTGTGTGTTAACCTTTTGGGACACTATGGATTCCTTTGAAAACGTGGCTAGATCTTTTATGTAGGAATACAACTCAATCATAGAATATTTAGTGTAGAATCTCATGATGTTCATAGATACTTTATTAAGAAGCTCTGATTTTTTAAAAAAAAAAAAAGCTCTGATTTAGCCTTTTTTGTGTTTTATTGCACTTATTTGTGTAACAGAAATGATCTGCATTCCTCAGAGCTATTGGGAGGGACAGATGAAAAATGGGAAGAATGAGGTCCAAAAATATGTTGCAATAAGTAATAAGGCATTTTAGGAGTGTACTGCATGGAATTATTAATATTTAACTCAAAATATGCTACTTATGAACCACAGGGGAAAGATGCCTGAATTTTTTGAAAGTGAAAAACAGAAAAGGGGTGTGTATACTTGGGGTGTGGCTGTGTGTGGCAACATTAGTAATGAGTCATTGGAAATGTATGAAACGTATGTAGCCGTTGTGCCCTCTGGCTATCGCCTCTGTAAGCCTTAATTTCTTCAGATTCTAGCCAAGGCTAGTCAAGATTCAGATAAAGTATCTGGTCTGTCTTCCTAAAAACTGGAAACTATCTTTCTTCATAGTTCCCCTCTAATGATCTTACCCATGTGTAAAACACTTGCTCCACGCCAGAAACTAAGCTGCATATTCCAGCCCCACTGTCCCAGAGCACTGCAGTGTCTCCTAACAGGCTTCCTTCCAATCCTTGATGCCTGGCAATTCATTCTTAAGTTTATAACTTGAAATAACTTCTTTTGTGTAAAAATTGTTGTTGACTGTGATTGTACATTTGCAATACCAGCACTTAAAAGGTGGTGGAGGAAGGAGAATCAAGAGTTCAAGGCCAGCCTCTGCTACATAGCAAATGTAGGACTAGCCTGACTTACATGAGACCCTGTCTCGTAAATAAATAAATAAATAAAATAAAATAAAAAGCAAAGAACCCAGAGTCTGAAACAGAGATAAGGAGTCCTAGAAAATGAGACTGCCCTTTCAAGAATTTTTCCTTTCAAACAAAGGAAATAACTATGTCCTTTGCAGATGAAATTAATACGAAGCCAAGAGATGAAATGACATGCTAGTGTTGATTTTAGCAAAGACACCATACATACAGATATTTAGTTTTTAAAAATTTTCAAATTACATTCACACACATTTTCACTTAATTGAGAGAATAATACAATAACATAAATATTTGTATTTTTTTCCAGGGAGAGAAAAAGCCAAGATCTAACCATAAGGCAGTGGGAAGAAGGATTAAACGCAAGTTCACTACCTCAGGTTATCTGGCTGAAGGGCCATTTCTTTTACACTTTTATCATAATGAAGAAATAAGAACCATCAACAGTTATTATTGAGGGTTGGAGAGATGGCTTAGAAGTTAAGGTGCTTGCCTGCGAAGCCAAAGAACTCCTGCTCGACTCTCCAGGTCCCACATAAGCCAGACACACAGTGACTCAAGCATGCAAGGTTTCACATGCACACAAGGTGGTGCACTCATCTGGACTTCTATTTCAGTGGCTGAAGCCCTGGCATACCAATTCTCAATCCCCTCCCTCCCTCCCTCCATCTCTCTCTCTCTCTCTCTTTCTGTCTCTCTCTCTTGCTCTTGCTCCCTCACATTAAAAAGGGGGGGGGGGTGAAGAGATGGCTTAGCTGTTAAGCATTTGCCTGTGAAGCCTAAGGACCCTGGTTCGAGGCTCTATTCCCCAGGACCCACGTTAGCCAGATGCACACTGGGGCGCATGTGTCTGGAGTTCGTTTGCAGTGGCTGGAGATCCTGGTGGGGCCATTCTCTCTCCATCTGCCTCTTTCTCTCTCTGTCTGACGCTCTTGAATAAATAAATAGCCAGGCATGGTAGCACAGCCTTTAATCCCAGCACTTGGGAGGTAGAGGTAGGAGAATCACTCTGAGTTTGAGGCCACCCTGAGACTACATAGTGACTTCCAGGTCAGCTGGGCTAGAGTGAAACCCTACCTAAAAAAAAAAAAAAAAAAAAAAAACTAGTGACAAGAGTTTGATTTCCCAGTACCCATGTAGAGCCAGTGTTAATGTAGAATTGATGAGAATAAAGACCACCAACCACAAATTATGGCCAAATTGAAGCAAGCTTTTAATTATGCACAATAGTGCCGGTCTGGCAACTGCCTTCCTAAGGCAGGGGTGTACAAAGCAGTCCGGAGTCAGCTTTTCAGCTCCTTTTATAGGGCACAACCATAGAAATTACAGGGTAGGGGGTTTTTCAGAGGCAAGCAAGTGTGGTGACAGGAATAGACCAGCCACTACAGTTAAACTACTTCCCAGAATGTTATGAATACACAATCCTGGGAACAGTAACCAGGGAACAACTTGTGGCCCCAGCTCAGACATAAAAACTTAGAGAAACAGAAACTTAACTTAGTCATTTTATCAAAATGGCTCTTGCCATTAAAATGGAGTCAGGTTAGCTCTTCACCAGATGCACAAAGTGCCACATACATCTGAAGTTCATTTACAGTGGCTAGAGGCCCTGGTGGACACATTCTCTCTCTGCCTGCCTATCTCTCTCTCTACCTATCACTCTATCTCTGCTGGGTATGGCGGTGCATACCTTTAATCATGGCACTCTGGAGGCTGAGGTAGGAGGATTACTGTGAGTTTGAGGCCAGCCTGTGGATACACAATGAATTCCAGGTCAGCCTGAGCTGGAGTGAGACCCCCACCTTGAAAAATCAAAAAATAAAATTATTATCAAACCAGGCATGGTCACTTGGCTGAGGTAGGATGATCACTATGAGTTCATGGCCAGCCTGGGCTAGAGCGAGACCCTACCTTGAAGAAACAAAATAAATAAATAAATAAAGCTGGAACTGGAGGTGCATGGTACAAACTTGAGTCATTTAGTGAGATTGTGTCCCAAAATAAATGTTCAAATGGCTGAGGGGAAAGTGGGGTATGGGAAGGTATTACCATGGGATATTTTTTATAATCATTGAAGTTGTTAATAAAAATTTGGAAAAAAAATATTTAAAGCTAGGATCAGAATATGCAATTTGTCTTTCTTAGCCTAGGTTCCCTCACTTCACATATTTTCCAAGTCCATCCATTTTCCTGTAAATTTCATAATTTCATTTTTCTTTACAGCTGAACCAAACATATCTTCATTATTCTTTCATCTGTTTGTTGATGACATCTGGGCTGATTCCATTTCCTAGATATTGTGAAGAGATCACCAACAAACATAGCTAAGTAACTCTGTAGTAAAGAGCAAAGTCTCCAGGGTATATGCCCAAGAGAAGAAAAGCTGGATCAAATGGTAGATCTAATTTTGCTTGGGATTTTGTTGTTGTAGGATTTCACTCTAGCCCAAGTTGACATGGAACTCACTTTATAGTCCCAGGCTGACCTCAGACTGACAACAATCCTTCTGCCTTTACTTCCTAAGTGCTGGTAATAAAGGTGTGGTAGCTATTTTCACTTAAAAAAAATTTTTTGTTTGCTTGTTTTTAAATTTTTTAATCATTTTTATTTATTTATTTGAGAGTGACAGACAGAGAAAGAGGCAGACAGAAAGAAAAAGAGAGAATGGGTGTGCCAGGGCCTCCAGCCACTGCACAGGAACGCCAGACACGAGCGCCCCCTTGTGCAGCTGACTAACGTGGGTTCTGGGGAATCAAGCCTCAAACCAGGGTCCTTAGGCTTCACAGGCAAGCACTTAACTGATAATCCATCTCTCCAGCCCACTTTTTTTTTTTCCCTTTGGTTTTTCAAGGTAGGGTTTCACTCTGGCTCAGGCTGACCTAGAATTCACTATGTAGTCTCAGGGTGTCCCCGAACTCTCAGCGATCCTCCTACCTCTGCCTCCCTAGTGCTGGGATTAAAAGCATGCACCACCACACCCTACCTCCACTTTCTTTTTCTTTCTTGGAGGTAGAGTCTCGTTCTAGCTCAGGCTGGCCTGAGATTCACTATAAGTCTCAGGGTAGCCTCGAACTCACGGTTATCCTCCTACCTCTACCTCCCAAGTGAGTTAGTGCTGGGATTAAAGGCATACACCACCATGCCCAGCTATTTTTACAATTTAGAGGAACCTTCATACTGATTTCCATAGTGGCTGTACAAGTTTGCACTCCCATCATGGGTGTGGTGGTTTGAATTAAGTGTCCCCCATAAATTCATGTGTTCTGAATGCTTGATCCCCAGCTGATGGCAATTTAGGAGGTGGAGCCTTGCTGGAGGAGGTAAGATGCTGGGGTGGACTTTGATGGTTGATTAGCCTCAGTTTGCCAATGTTAGTTTGGCTCACTCTCTTGCTATTCACCATCTGCTGGTGGCAAAGAGGTGATGTCCAGCCTCTGCTCATGTCATCCTTTAAGTCTATGTACATGATTTATTTTATTTATTAATTTCTGTATGTTGAACCATCCCTATATCCCTGGAATGAAACCTACTTGATCAAGGTGGATAATATTATATATATATATATATATATATATATATAATATATATTACATATATAATATTATATATTATATATATTATATTATATATATTATATATATAGTACTATATATATTATATATTATATATATTATATATAGTATTATATATTATATATATATGTATATATATATATAATATATATGCTTTTTTTTTTTTTTTTTTTTGGTTTTTTGAGGTAGGGCCTCACTCTAGCCCAGGCTGACCTGGAATTCACTATGTAGTCTTAGGGTGGCCTCAAACTCACAGCGAACCTGATCCTCCCTAGTGCACCACCATACCCAGTTCTTTTTTTTTTTTTTTTCCTGAGGTAGGGTCTCACTCTAGACCAGGCTGAACTAGAATTCACTATGTGGCCTCAGGGTGTCCTCAAATGCACAGCAAGCCTCCTACCTCTGCCTCCCCAGTGCTGGGATTAAAGGTGTGTGCCATCATGCCCAGCTTCCGTTTGTTTGTTTGTTTGATTTTTAAATCTTTGAATGCCAAGTGTCTTCTTTATTTTATTATCATCATAGTTTCTATATCAAGAGTACATAGCAATGATAGAAGGTTTCTTCTTAAAAGTTAGTATTCACTATTAAAATATCTTTCCCCATTTTAATTTTACATTATTCTGCTAAGAAAAATAAATCAAAACTCAAGTTATCTGAAGTCTGGACATATTTCCATGATTATCTAGGGTATGTAAAAGTTGGTGGATTTATTCTTCCTGCTGTGTAAGCAGGTCTAGACCCTAGATGGGACTAGGTTATAATGGTTTTTGCAAAGTGTGCTACAAAAATGGATGGTTTGGACCCTACTACCGAAGACATCATATGCTGTTGCTACAGAACATGGAGCAACCCGGCTGGAATTTGGAGGAGAATCAGTCCCCAGACAGTTAGCTTGTCTAGTTCCAGAAGGTGCTACATGAGCAACTAGGAGAAAATGACCAACATCTATCCAAGGAACTCATTGTCTAAGCTACTCAGCAGTAAACAACCTGACATGATGCTCACAAAAGTAAAATAGTGGCGCACAGCCATGGTGGGAAACCAACTGCTCTTGATTTTGCTAATGGATCTGCTCAGTGGAATGAAACTCATAGCTGGAACTTGGGAACAAGTCAGAACCATATCCAAAATACGAGCCCACTCTCTAATATTGAGTTCCCACCAATCATGGACTACAAGTGGACCTACACCTATTAAATTATCTGGTGCTGACTTCACTTTTTGTTGGAGTATTTGCTTCTTTTTCAGGTGGACATAGAACCTGAGGAAAGAATCAGTCCATCACACCTCACCAGAGTCCCAGCTGAAACCATAGAGTAATTGGGGAATTAAGCAAGAGTGCTACTTTCTTGGTAAACCTGGTACCAGCACAAGGGTGAAGGAGATAGACACAGAGAACACTCAACTCCTACCAAACCAAATAGCCAGAAACACAGAGGCTCCCAAGATCTCATCACTGAAGTAGAACAAAAATGAACCCAACATGGCTCAAGGAAATTCACGGAAGAAGGGGTGGAAAGATTGTTAAAGCCACACATTGGGCCATTATGCACAGAGACATTGCCTCTTTCCCATAACTGATGGTTACCCCCACAATGCACAACCCACATTCCCCAAAGAGAAGGGTTCCTTTGGAGGGAGGAGGTCAGGAAGGAGACTAACGATGTT
This sequence comes from Jaculus jaculus, assembly GCF_020740685.1. NCBI lineage: Eukaryota > Metazoa > Chordata > Mammalia > Rodentia > Dipodidae > Jaculus > Jaculus jaculus. The sequence goes on from NC_059117.1 coordinate 2,521,771, forward strand.
ACCAACATGGCTGTATATACACTGTGTACATAACTAATAATTTTTTTAAATGGATGGCTCATTATCTCTCAGGCAAGGGAGGGATGATTTCTTCAAGAAAAACAAACACATAGTTTATAAAGAGTTTCAGGCCGTACTTTTTTTTCCCCAAAATGGTTGGAGGGGGTAAAATCTCAATGTGAGTTCCAAATTCCTGTGTCTGTGAAGGACCAGTAGTTGCCTTGTTGAGAAGGTGACTACTGAAGAGGAGGATGGTTGTGTTGACCGTTCATACCTGCCCCCAGGCAGGGAATGAAAATGGAAAGTTCATTTCCCAGTGGCTATGAAAGTGACTGGTACTGAATTCTCTAAGTGGGTTCTTCTAGAAACAAACAACTCAGACTCTTTCTTGCTTCAGGAAAGAAGTTATTTTTTTTTTCAAATTTTTATTAACAACTTCCATGATTATAAAGAATATCCCATGGTAATAACCTCCCTCCCCCAACTTTCCCCTTTGAAACTCCATTCTCCATCATATCCCCTCCCCTCTCAATCAGTCTATCTTTTATTTTGATGTCATGATCTTTTCCTCCTCTTATGATAGTCTCATGTAGGTAGTGTCAGGCACTGTGAGGTCATGGATATCCAGGCATTTTTGTGTCTGGAGGGAGCATGTTATAAGGAGCCCTGCTCTTCCTTTGGCTCTTACATTCTTTCTGCCACCACTTCCACAATGGACCCTGAGCCTTGGAAGGTGTGATAGAGATATTGCAGTGCTGAACACTCCAGTCACTTCTTTCCAGCACCATGATACCTTCTGAGTCATCCCAAGGCCACTGCCATCTGAAAAGAGAAGATTCTCTACCAAAAGTGAGAGTAGCATTAATATAAGGGTATGAACATTAAGAGAAGTGCTTATTGGGCAGTTTCATAAGCATAGTATATACATTTAGCCAGACAGCAGCAGACATTATAACCCTAGGGCTCATGACTACCACTGTCATAGGTTTTCAGTATCAGAGATGCATTCCCTCCCATAGAGTGGGTGGGCCTCCAGTCCAATTGGAGGGCAGTTGGTTTCCACCATGATAGACATGCTACTATTGTACCTGTTGGATCATTTAGCCTAGCTGGCCAAATATAAGGTTTGCAGTGTCTACTGTTGAGTATCTTCACTGGTGATTTCTCTCTCTCCCATTGAACTGTATGCAGAATGGCTTCTTCCAGCTTTCTATCAGCTGGTCTACATGGAGGAGGTTATCAGCTCAGTTCCAGCAGGATTTCTCAGTGGCTTTGCAGCCCAAGCATGTAGAGTCTTCAGGAAAAAGGTCATACCATCTATCCCTGGTGGAAACCAATGGCCTTGGCAATGGCCTATTATGTTTTGGGGGCATTAGGGACCTCCCTGGCCAACAGCTCACTGGGAGGTATCCCATCCCTGGCACTGAAAATTTTCTAGCAACAATCTATGGCTCCTGAGTGTTCCATGGTCCAAAATTGGAGGATTCCATATGATTTATTTATATCCTCTTAGATTTTGATTAGCCCACCCTCCACCTTTCCTTTACGAACCCTGCCCTCACTTTGAGCCTTTTAACCCCCATTAATCTATTCTTCTACTTACATATATACAATACCATCCTATTAAGTACCCCCTCCCTTCCTTTCTCTTCCCTTTATATCTCTTTTCTAGCTTACTGGCCTCTGCTACTGAGCTTTTTCCTTCTCACACAGAAGCCCAATCATCTGTAGCTAGGATCCACATATGAGAGAGAACATGCAACACTTGGCTTTCTGGGCCTGGGTTACCTCACTTAGTATAATCCTTTCCAGATCTATCCATTTTCCTGCAAACTTCATAACTTCATTTTTCTTTAAGAAGTTTTTTTTTTAATATTTTATTTATTTATTTGAGAGTGACAGAGACAGAGAGAAAGACAGATAGAGGGAGAGAGAGAGAGAATGGGCACGCCAGGGCTTCTAGCCTCTGCAAACGAACTCCAGACACATGCGCCCCCTTGTGCATCTGGCTAACGTGGGACCTGGGGAACCGAGCCTCAAACTGGGGTTCTTAGGCTTCAAAGGCAAGCGCTTAACCGCTAAGCCATCTCTCCAGCCCGAGAAGTTATTTTTTAAAAGCACTTGGGAAGGTCCTTCTCCACCCCTCAGGTGGGAAAGCTCAGAGAAGGGAGTCATCAGTACAGCCACCTTCAAGGCCATAACAGAATTCCTGAAGGTTGGAGATGCCAAAGAAGTGAACAAAAAAGGCTATCACCACCAGGACATGTAAAATCTGATGAGACTGGAACCATATGTCAAATTTTCCAGGAAAGAAAGATTCAGGAATGCAAGCAGCATCAAGGCTACCTCCAGTGATGTACATCACAGCCCTGAGGAAAGCCATCTGGCCCACAGTGGTGGCCTTGACAAAAGCTTTCAGCCATAGTAACTTTCATGGTAGGCACAACACCACCCAAGCCAGGAACACCCCTGCTCTTGCCTGACAGTGCTTAAGAGTGACAAGCCAAGCCAGGCATGGTGGTGCATGTCTTTAATCCCAGCACTCCAGAGGCAGAGGTAGGAGGATCACCATGAGTTTGAGGCCAGCCTGAGACTACAAAGTGAATTCCAGGTTATCCTGGGCTACAGTGAGACCCTACTGAAAAAAAAAAAAAAAGAGTGGCAAACTGGTCCCATTGTGCCACAATGATGGTAGAAATGCCCAAGATGTAAGTAGAAGAGCTGAGGCTGTGGGGAGCAGTAGAAGGAATAACAGAGCCAGGGGACAACGCTCCTCATAATGAGCAGAGCAACTTCTGAATTGTCCAATTTGGAAAAAGTTTGGGAGACTTTCTATGAATGGCAATAGTGTGGAAGAGACAGGAGAAGCTGAGGCAGAGCACTGCACCCTAAAAGAACATCCCCAAAACCACCTTCTCCTGCAGAGGAGCCATGAAGTATATATTTGGTCTGAGCATGCTAACATTCCCAAATGCAGGAACAGCACAAAACCAAGTAAATGGGTCTAGATATTGCCAGTTTCTGTGTGAATGTGAAAGATGCTCTTGAAGCAAGTCTGAAAAGAGAGCACAGGTGGTCTATGGCCATGTAGCAGGTATTCATTGTCTTTCAGCCACTCAGGCAGTACATATCAGATGACCCTCTGTGGTAGTTTGATTCAGGTATCCCCCATAAACTTAGGTGTTCTGAATGCTAGATTCCCAGCTGAAGGAGATTTGGGAATTAATGCTTCCAGGAGGGAGTGTACTGTTGGGGGCAGGCTCCATAATGGCAGGGGAAAACAATGGTATGAGCAGAGGGTAGACATAATCCCCTGGCCATCATAAGGTGGACAATAGCAACAGGAGAATGTGCCAAACACTGGCATGAGGAAACTGGCTATAATACCCATAAGCCTGCCCCCAACAATACACTGCCTCCAAGAAGCATTAATTGCCAAATCTCCATCAGCTGGGGTCCTCGCATTCAGAACACTTAAGTTTTTGGAGACACCTGAATCAAACCACCACATTCTGCCCCTGGTCCCCATAAGCTGTTAATCATCATGATGTTAAATGCAATGCATTCAGTCCATTTTTAAAAGTCCCCATAGTTTCTCTCCCTCTCTCTAATAAATAAGTAAATAAATAAATAAATAAAAGGGCTGGAGAGATTGCTTAGTGGTTAAGGCATATGCCTGTGAAGCCTAAAGACCCTGGTTTGATGCTCCAGGTCCCACATAAGCCAGATGCACATGGTGGCACATGCATCTGGAGTTCCTTTGCAGTGGCTAGAGGCCCTGAAGCACCCATTTTCTCTCTCTCTCTCTCTCCCTCCCCTCTCTGTCTCTAATAAATAAACAAATAAAATAAAAATATTTTTAAAAGTCCCCATAGTCTTTATCAATCTTAATGATATTCAAACATCCCCATAATCCAAGATCTTTTAGCTGAGCCATAATACCAAAAAATTCCCCCCAAACCCATAATGGGACAGGATAAACATTCATGCTGCAAAAGATAGCATTGGGCATAGCAAAGAAATATTCAATCAATACAAGATTTAAAACAACCGGGGCAAACATCAAACTCTGTAGCTTTAAATCCAATGACTCTAGTCAGTGACAAATCTCCAAGTCCGATAATTCTAATCAGCAACAAGTCTCTGGAGTTTTGCCCCTCCAACTAGGCTACTCACGGTCCTTGAAAATTTCATCTGGAGCTGGCAGCTTTCCTTAGCAGCTGTCTCATGGTCCCAGCATCTCCACTGGGTGTCCACTGCAATCCACAATTCATCCTCATGGCCCCATGGGGTCTCCATGCAGGCATCCAGCGAATCTGCTTCACACTGCCCATGGCCATTTCCAAAACACAAGACCGTGTTGCAATCTCAATGACCCTCTCTTTCGTGCATTTCTTATACTCCACAATTCCAGGTAGAGTGCCAATTTGTTAATCCAGGGGGGATTAAAGCAGACTTTGAAGAACAGGACACTTCTGAGCACTCAGTCCCCTTCAAAAGAGCCTACATTCTTCCTGTTGTCCCAGTGCAGGTCAGCTGGCCCAATCTCAAAGGTTATAATCTCTCAATTGCAGCTGAATGGGCAGCAGTTCACACAAAGATTTTTTTTTTTTTTCTGTGCCACATCCCTCTGCTCACACCAATTCATTTCTATGCAAATCAACCCTGTATAGCTTCTCAGAACACAGTCATAACAGCAAGCTTCTCACACAAACTGCTAGCCCAGACCAAGCAAAGTTCTTTCTCACCCTCATAAGCCAAATCTCACCATCCATAGTTCTTACTGCATCCAGGTCTTTCAACTCTGACCAGAATAGTCCATCATGCTATAGTTAACAGTACTGCAAGGTGTCTCTTAGGCCAAGGTTTCAAATCCTTCCACATTCCTCTTGAAAATCATTCCCAAAAGGACAAAGCCACACAGTCAGGGGTCTAGCAGCAATCCAACTCCTCAGTACCACTTTACTGTTGCAGTCAGATTCACATTGCTGGCAGAAGTCACCTGACCAAGAGCAATTTATGGGAAAAAAGAGGTCAGGTGGACAATAGCAACAGGAGAGTGTGCCAAACACTGGCAAGGGAAAACTGGCTATAACACCTGTTGCAGTCCGGTTCGCCTTGCTGGTAGAAATCACCCAACCAAGAGCAGCTTCTGGGAAAAAGAGATTTATTTTGGCTTACAGGCTCGAAGGGAAGGTCTACGATGGCAGGGGGAAATGATGGCATGAGCAGAGGGTGGACGTCACCCCCTGGCCAACATAAGGTGGACCACAGCAACAGGAGGGTGTGCCAAACACTGGCAAGGGGAAACTGGCTATAAAGCCCATAAGCCCGCCCCCAACAATACACTCCCTCCAGGAGGCATTAATTCCCAAATCTCCATCAGCTGGGAACCTAGCATTCAGAACACCTAAGTTTATGGGGGACACCTGAATCAAACCACCATAACACCCATAAACCCTCCCCCAACCAATATACCACCTCCAGGAGGCTTTAATTGCCAATTGCTATCAGAATTCAGAATACCTAAGGTATTCAGAATACCTAAGTTTATGGGGGACACCTGAATCAAACCACCACAACTCCTTTAGGAAGGAATTTCTGGAGATTTTCCCAGATATATCCAGCTATATTTTCTGTTGTGCTTACAAATGTCATGAAGTACTGCACATCAAGGTTCAGGTTTTTGTGATCTAGGAGCTCCATGATTGCCTTCTCTCCATGTACTGTCACCACAAGTTTATGATTATGCCCATGCCCAGTTGGATTATTGCACTTACAGAACAGTTTCAATTTCTCTTCACTACTAATAGATGGGCAGGCAGTCAGTGGCTCGCTCTAAAGGACAGGAGGCATGAAACCTGTACCCTGTGGCATTTGTTGCCCAGACCCCCAGATCCCTAGTACTCATCGTCTTCAGGCCCGGTTGGGAGATTTTTTAAAATATTTTATTTTTTATTTTACTTATTTGAGTGAGAGAGAGAGAGAGTATGAAGGGGCACACCAGGGCCTCCAGCTGCTGCAAACAAAATCTAGTCCAGGTTGAAAGATAATTTAATTACTGCTCCAATCTCTTTACTTGTTATAGACATATTTTTTTAAAGTTTTCTTATTACTTGTTATAGTCCTATTTTTTTTAAGTTTTCAAAATTTATTTTAGGGCTAGTGACATAACTTAGTGGTTAAGGTATTTGCCTGCAAATCCAGAGGGCCCAGGTTCAGTTCCTCAGAACCCACATAAGCCAGATGCATAAGGTGGCACATGTGTCTGGAATTCATTTGTAGCAGCTGGAGGACCTGGCACACTCACTCTCTCCCTTTCTCTCTCTCTCTCTCAAATAAGTAAAAATAAAAATATTTTTTAAAAATGTCTTTTACAGATGGAAAGATTGTAAGAGCCACAGGGTGAAACATCATGCTTAGGGACATTCCCCCCCCCCCAAATAACTGACTGCTGCTCTCACAATGCATAAACCGTAACCCCATAGGGAATACCTGCAACCCCACTGAGGAGTGTCCTCAATGGAATGGGGGCAGGGATGAGGGAAAAGAGGGTACCAACACATGATGTATCCATTTGAAATATATTGTTAATAATAATAATAATAATAAAACATGAAAAATAAAAATATTATTTTACAAAATTAATAAACAATACAATCCATTTTGTATGTATACTATTTGTACACATGAATAGATTTCCTGGTATGTGATCACAAATAAGCGATGAAATAATTGTCATACTTCAGTGAAGGCCCTCATGACTCCCTTTTGTACTGATACCTGTCCTACACTGAACACTTGGCAACCACACACCAATCCTTTGCTCTCCCAGTTTTGTCTTTTCTAGAATGTCATACAAATGGAATGTATGGAATCATGTATGTAACTTTTTAGACTGGGGTTCTTTTTTATTTGAGGCAAACTCAATTGCCTGGCCTGTTTTAAAAAATATTTTAATTTTTTTTTAGAGAGGTAGAGAGAGAATTGGTATGCCAGGGCCTCAGCTACTGAAGTAAAACTCCAGATGCTTGCATCACCTAGTCAGCATGTGCAACCTTACACTTGCCTCATCCTTGTACTTCTGGCTTACGTGGGATCTGGAGAGTTGAACATGGGTCCTTAGGCTTTGCAGGCAAGCACCTTTACTGCTAAGCCATCTCTCCAGCCTGACTGGCCCTTTTTTTTTTTTTATGTGAGAGAGGAGAAAGAATTGGCACAACAGGGCCTCCAATCACTGCAATCAAACCCACGTACCACCTTGTGTGCATGTGCAACCTTGTGTCACCTTGTGCATCTGACTTACACGGGATTTGAGGAGTTGAACACGAGTCCCTTAGGCTTCGCAGGCAAGTGCCTTAACTGATAAGCCATCTCTCCCGCGCACCTCCCCCTTTTTTTTCAAGGTAGGTTTTTACTCTAGGTCAGGCTGACTTGGAATTCACTACGTAGTCTCAAGGTGGCCTCAAACTCAAGGCAATTCTCCTGCCTCTGCCTCCCAAGTGCTCGTAGTGGCCTGGCTGGTTTTTTGTTTTTTTTTTCTCCTCAAGTTAGGGTCTTGCTTTAGCCCAGGCTGACCGGGAACTCACTACGTAGTCTCAGGGTGGCCTCGAACTCATGGCAATCCTCCTACTCCTGCCTCCCAAGTGCTCGTAGTGGCCTGGCTGGGTGTTTTTTTTTTTTTTTTTCTCCTCAAGTTAGGGTCTTGCTCTAGCCCAGGCTGACCGGGAATTCTCTATGTAGTCTCAGTGCTGCCTCGAACTCACGGTGACCCTCCCTACCTCTGCCTCCCAAGTGCTGGGATTAAAGGTGTTTGCCACCATGCCTGGCTTTGGACTAGGTTCTTTACCACAATGCATTTGAAGTTCAGCAATGTTGTGGCATATATTAGTAGTTCAGTATTTTTAAAAAAGATTTATTTTATTTATTTGAAAGAGAGAAAGAGGCAGAGGCAGAGAGAGAGAATGAATGAATGGGGGCTCCAGGGCCTCCAGCCACTGCAAACGATATCCAGACTCATGTGCCACCTTGTGCATCTGATTTATAAGGGTCCTGGGGAATCTAACCTAGGTCATTTGGCTTTGCAGGCAGGCACTTTAACCGCTAACCCATCTCTCGGTTCCTGGATGGGAGATTTTGTTTTGTTTTGTTTTGGTTTATTTTTTTGAGGTAGGGTCTCACTCTAGCCAAGGCTGACCTGGAGTTCACTCTTTATTCTCAGGGTGGTCTTGAACTCACAGCGATTCTCCTACCTCGCCCTCCCCAGTGCTGGGATTAAAGGCATGCACCACCACATCTAGCTCGGTTGAGAGATTTTAAATTACTGCTCCAATCTCATTCCTTGTTATAACTCTGTTTAAATTATTTATCTCCTGGGTTTAACTTTGGAAGATCATGTGTATCAAGATATCCATTTCTTCCAATTTTCTAGTTTAGTGGAATATTGGTTTTTGAAATATCTCCTTATGATTCTATCAATTTCATTGGTATTTATTTTGTTTTTAGGCAAGAACAACAGACTGGCCTCTTGTTAAAAAATATTTTTTATTTATTTATTTATTGAAGTGAGAGAGGGAGGCAGATAGAATGGGTGCAGCGGGGCTTCCAGCCATTGCAAACAATCTCCAGACACATGTGCCACCTTGTGCATCTGGCTTACATGATTACTGGGGAATCTAACCTGGGTCATTTGACCTCACAGGCACTCACCTTAACTCTTAAGCAATCTCTCCAGCACTCCCCCCCCCTTTTTTAATGCAAGAGAGAGAATTGATACACCAGGGCCTCCAGCCACTGAAATCCAGTTACAGATGTGTGTCACCTTGTGTGCACGCATGTGTGACCTTGCATGCTTGTGCCACTTTATGTGTCTGTCTTATATGGGACCTTGACAGTCAACATGGGTCTTTAGGCTTTGCAGGCAAGTGCTTTAACCGCTAAGCATTTTCTCCAGCCAGGTATCTATTTTAATATCTCATTTCCCATCTCTACATCTTGTTAATTAAGATTCTCTCTCTCTCTCTCTCTCTCTCTCTCTCTCTCTCTCTCTTTGGTTAAATTGGCTAGGGATTTATCTTGTTTATCTTTTCAAAGAGCCAACTCTTGCTGGGCATGGTGGTGCATACATTTTATCTCAGCACTTGGGAGGCAGAGGTAGGAGGATTGCTGTGAGTTCGAAGCCACCCTGAGACTACATAGTGAATTCCATGCCAGCCTTAACTAGAGTGAAACCCTACCTGGGAAAACCAAAAAGAAAACAGAAAAAAAAAAGCAACAACAACAACAACAAAAAACTCTTTGTTTCATCAGTTTTTATCTTTATTTATTCATTTATTTTTTTTAAGGCAGCATTATCAGGTTTTGCAAGTAAGCAGCTTTAACCAATGAGAAATCCCTATAATTTTTAAGTGTGATGAACACTGAAGTATTCCTTTAATGTATATTATTATCTAACTTGTATGTATATATAGAGAGATAGATATGTATATGTGTGCATACACACACACACACACACACACACACACACACACACACACATAATGTTGCAGTTTGAATGTGAAATGCAACCTATGAGGCTCACATATGTGAACACTTGGTCCCCAGCTGGTGGTGTTATTTGGGAAGGTTGTGGAACCTTTGTGAGGAGAAAGTGGGTCACTGAGGGTGGTCCTTTGTATTTTATAATCTGGCCCACTTCTTGTTCTGTTTCCTGACTATGAGTGCCATGTGACCAGACAGCCTCCTGCTTTTTTTTTTTTTTTTCTTAATGAGGTAGTGACTTGCTCTAGCCCAGGCTAACCTGGAATTCACTGTGTAGTATCAGGGTGGTTTTGAACTCACAGTGATCTTCCTACTTCTGCTTCCTGAGTGCTGGGATTAAAGGCACACACCACCACACCTAGCTCAGCCTCCTGATTTTGATGCCATGCCTTCCCCACCTTGATAGACTAAACCCCTTGGAACTGTAAGCCAAAATAAACCCTTCCTTCCTTCTTTTCTTAAGCAGCAAATAAGTAACTAACACGTATATTATATGTATATTTTCTAACCAAAGCAGATTCATTACCATAGTGAATAAGCATTCTAACCCAAAGCAGATTCTTTTTTGTTTGTTTGTTTGTTTTTGATTTTTTTGAGGTAGGGTCTCACTCTAGTGCAGGCTGACCTGGAACTCACTATGCAGTCTCAGGGTGGCCTTGAAATCACAGCAACCCACCTACCTCTGCCTCCCCAGTGCTGGGATTAAAGGCGTGCACCACCATACCCAGCTCCCAAAGCAGATTCTTTACCACAGTAAATCCTCTAACTCAAAGATTTGCTATTTATTTAAAGGCCCATTTAATATCATTATTTTAAAAATATTTATTTATTAGAGAGAGAAAGAAGCAGAGAGGAGGCGCGAGAGAGAGGGTGGGGGGGGCGCCAGGGCCTCTAGCCACTGCAAAGGAACTCGATACACATGTCCCATCTTGTCCATCTATCTTACATGGGTATTGGGGAGTGGAACCTGGATCCTTAGGCTTCATAGACAAGCGCCTTAACTGCTAAGCTATTTGGTCTGCTCCTTTTTTTTTTTTTTTTTTAGTTTTTTGATGTAGGGTCTCACTCTAGTTCAGAATGACCTGTAATTCACTATGTAGTCTCAGAGTGGGCTTGAACTCACAGCAGTCTTCCTATCTCTGCCTCCAGAGTGCTAGATTAAAGGCGCGCACCATCATGCCCAGCTAAGCCCCATGTTTTTAATAACTTCTTCCTTCCTTTCTTTCTTTCTTTCTTTCTTTTTTTTTTTTTTTTTTGAGGTAAGTTCTAGCTGTGGCCCAGGCCAACCTAAAATTCACCATGCAGTCTCAGAGTGGCCTCAAACTCACAGTAGTTCTCCTACCTCTGCCTCCCAAGTGCTGGGATTAAAGGTATGCACCACCATGCCTGGCCCATTCTTTTTTTTTGAGAGAGAAAGAGAGAGGGAGGGAGAAAGAGGCAGAGAGAGAGAGGGCTGGAGAGATGATTTAGCAGTTAAACACTTGCCTGTGAAGCCTAAGGACCCCAGTTCGAGGCTCGATTCCCCAGGACCCACATAAGCCAGACACACAATGTGGCGCATGCATCTGGAATTCGTTTGCAGTGGCTGGAGGCCGTGGTGTGCCCATATCTGCCTTTTTCTGTCTCTCTTTGTCTGTTGCTTTCAAATAAATAAATAAAAGTAAACAAAAAAATTATTTAAAAAGAGAGAGAGAGAGAGAGAGCATATGGGTCCGCTAGGGCCTTCAGCAGTTGCAAACAAACTCCAGATGCATGTGCCACTTTATAAATCTGGCTTATGTGGGTCCTGGGAAATCAAACCTGGGTCCTTTGGCTTTGCAGGCAAGTGCCTTTACTGCTAAATCATCTCTCCAGCCACTATTCTATTTTTAACACTGAAAATTCATCCACTTTCTCTGTCGAATATTCATTAATTCACAAACATTTATTGAGTGCCTGCTATTTACCAGGCACTACTCCTGACGCAAGGAACACAGCTGTCAACAAACAAAAATCACTTTGCCAGCTGGGGGTGTCACACACTTTAATCCCAGCTCTGGGGAGGCAGAGGTAGGATTATTGTGAGTTTGAGGCCAGTTTGGGACTACATAGTAAGTGCCAGGTCAGCCTTAACTAGAGTGAGGACCTATCTCAAAATAAATGAATGAATGAATAAACAAACAAACAAACAAATAAATAAATAAATGGCTCAATTTAGTTTTATTATGAAAATTAGTTCACAGAAAAATATAAAGCAAAGTTTGTACAGGTCTACATACATTTCAGCTTCCAATGCAGCCTGAATGGGAGGCCTGGAGGCAAAGTGCAGTGGGCAGTGTAAGAGGTGAGAAAAGGGATGGGAGCAATCTTTAATTGTCAAATAAGAGTATGTTCTTGCCTCCTACATTTGATCTTACTTAGCCAGAAGGCCAAGGCGTAATATGTGCCTGTCTTTGAAGTAACATAAATGCCTATTTGCCATTATAGATTAAAACAATATTGACAATTGATGAGTTTCATTTGCCAAGTCACCACAAGTATATGTACTGTCTGATGGTAGCCATTCAACTGTCTGCAGCTGAAAGATAACACTGGAAGAAGCACACCACTGTAAAACTGAAGCCATATGTGCATACACACTTTGAGAGCATACATTCATTTGTTTTTGTTTGACATTGTGACACTATTGTGATCTACCAGTCCACACTTGAGAACCACACAATCAAGTTACCAAACAAAAATTACCAAAATTCCCATATTTCTAAAAGATATTTATTTGCACATGTGTATGGTGAGGACAGGGGGAAGTTGCCATAGTATCTTGCTGCTGTAAATGAACACCAGATGCTTGAGCCACTTTTTTTACCTGCCTTTACATGGGTGCTGGGGAGTAGAACCTAGATCAGTAGGCTTTGCAAGCAAGTGCTTTTAACTGCTGAACCATCTCCCCAGCACTTCATCATGTTTAAATAAGTTTATGATTTGCAATAAGCCATAGTCATAGCTATCCTGGGCCTCATGCAACTCATGGGTTAGACACTTCTGCATAGTACCTATTTATTGATAGCTATTGATTACCAGATCTGCTTTCTTGGTATTACAGTGCTTATAGTCAGACCACCTTTATTCTACTTAAAAATGGTCAGAAAAGGCAACAATGATTAGCTAGACAGTTATATTACACTGCATTGTTAGTTTTTGTTGTAAGTTTTTTATGTATGTAACTACAGGAAAATAATACAATGTTATTCATGGTTTTAGACATCCACTGGGAGTCTTAGAAGTTGTCCCTTATGGATAAAAAGTAATGAAATAGGTAATAGGAGGAAAACATCATGACATCAAAATAAAAGACTGATTGAGAGGGGGAAGGGATATGATAGAGAATAGAGTTTCAAAGGGGAAAGTGGGGTGGGGGAGGGAGGGAATTACCATGGGATATTGTTTACAATCATGGAAGTTGTTAATAAAAAAAAGTAATGAACTAGGGCTGAAGAGATGCCTCAGTGGTTAATGTGTTTGTCTGTGAAGCTGAAGGGCCTAGGTTCAATTCCTCACTACCCACGTAAGCCAGATATACAAGGTGGCACATGTATCTGGACTTTGTTTGCAGTGGCTAGAGGTCCTGGCATGTCTGTACTCTGTATCTGCCTCTTCTTCTCTCTCTCAAATAAATAGACAAAGTATTTAATTAATTAATTATTATTATTATTTTCTTTTTGGTTTTTCGAGGTAGGATCTCACTCTAGTCCAGGCTAACCTGGAATTCACTATGTAATCTCAGGGTGGCCTCAAACTCATGGTGATCCTCCTACCTCTGCCTCCCAAGTGCTGTGTTTAAAGGCATGTGCCACAATGCCCAGCTTTAATTTTTTTTTAAGTAATGAAATAAACTGAAGAAAGTGACAGAACTGAGGACATAGCTTAGTGGTAAAGGTGGAGTGTTTGCCTAGCACTCTGCCTCATTTCCTAGCACCATGGAAAACAGCATTTGGCAATTACACAATCCCAAGTTAAAATTTATGTTAGGAGCTAGAAAGATAGCTCAGTGGATAAGTCGCTTGCCTACAAAGCCTAGACTCCGGTATGATTCCTCAGTACCCACATAAAGCCAGATGCACAAAGTGGTGCATGCATCTGGAGTTTATTTGTAGCAGCTGTAGGCCCTGGCATGCCTATTCTTTCGGTCTCTCTTCTCTCTCTGCTTACAAATAGATAATTTTTTTTTTCATTAAGGAGAGTATGCTGAAGTGTTGTCCATTGTTTTATTTTATTTTATTTTATTTTGGTTTTTGAGGTAAGGTCTTACTTAGTCTAGTCCAGGCTGAACTGGAACTCATAAACTCACATTGATCCTCCTACCTCTGCACCACCACACCAGGCTTGGTATATATATTTTAAGTCCCCACACTTAAAAAAAATGTATTTTATTTATTTCAGAGAGAGGCAGATAAAGAGAGAGAATGGGCATGCCAGTGCCTCTAGCCACTGCAAACAAACTCCAGATGCGTGTGTCACTTTATGCATCTGGCTTACGTGGGTCATGAAGAATCAAGCCTTGAACCTGGGTCCATAGGTTTCTCAGGCAAGTGCTTAACCACTAAGCCATCTCTCCAGCCCTTAATTGATTTTTGAAATAAGGTATCACATAATCCAAACTGACCTCATACTCACAATGTAATGAAGATGACTTTGAACTTCTGATCCTCCTGCCTCCACTTCCCAAATACTGGGATTATAGTAAACCACCACACTTGGCTATTATTTTAGTCTTTTTAAAAGATATTTATTTGCATGCAGAGAGACTAAGGGTTTGCGGGGGGGGGGGGGGGAATCTGAGGGGTGGAGAGCTGGGTGTGGTGGTGCATGCATTTAATTCTAGCACTCAGGAGGCAGAGGTAGGAGGATTGCCATGAGTTCAAGGCCAACCTGAGACTACATAGTGACTTCCAGGCCATCCAGTGCTAGAGTGAGACCCTACTTTGTTAAACCAAAAATAAAAAATAAAAGAGAGCCTGGCATGGTGGCACACACCTTTAATCCCAGCACTCAGGAAGCAGAGGTAAGAGGATTGCTGTGAGTTTGAGGCCACCCTGAGAAAGGACATAGTTAATTCCAGGTCGGCCTGGGCCAGAGCGAAACCCTATCTAGAAATAAATAAATAATTTAAAAAATAAAAGAGGGGGTGGGGAATGAATGAGATTGGTTGCACCCGGGTCTCTAACCACTGCAAATGAACTCCAGATGCATGCACCTGTTTGTGCATCTGGTTTTATGTGGGTATTGAGTAATAGAAGCAGGGTTGTTAGGCTTTGCAGGCAAGTGCCTTATCTGCTAATCTATCTAACCCTTTTTATTTTATTTATTTGGTTTTGGTTTTTCAAGGTAGGATATCGTTCTAGTCCAGGCTGACCTAGAATTTACTATGTAGTCTCAGGGTGGCCTTGAACTCACAGCCATCCTCCTACTTCTGCCTCCAAGTGCTGGAATTAATGGAGCGCGCCACCACGCCCAGCCATATTTTAGTGTTTTCGAGACCGAGTCGGTGGTCGAAGCTGGCCTTAAACTCCTTCCCTCTTGCCTCCTCCCAAATGCTGCCACCTTGCTTAGCTACCAAATACCTTATCAATCCAATCCAAAATTGTGTTAGCTAAAAAGTACAGGAAACTGGATTTGCATTTCTCAGCTAGAACTATTACGCCATTTCTATTTTATGCTGCCGTCACAAGAGTTATGCCCCTCGAACCGCGTGCAAGCATTTTTTCCGGATTGTCAATTTAAACGTGTGTATCCCTTCACCGCCCACCCCCACACGCCCCCTACCCGCCCAGCTGAGCTCCAACCTGGTGGAGCCCTGAAGACCAGCTTCCTGGACCCGCCTGTGCAGTGCACGCCGGGAATTGTAGTTTTCCTTACTCCCAGCGAGCCCGACTCCTGACCAGCGAGCGCCCCCAGCGGCGTCTGGGTACCACGCCGCACGCAGTGCGCTGAAGCCCGGTGCGTCTCCTAGCAACGCGGAGGGCCGTGACGTCACCTTGGCGGGTTCCAAGCGCCGCCGCTGCGCTCGCTCCTGCCAGCTGCTACAGGGCAGAGTGCGCTGCCCGCCGCCCTTGTCGCCGCCGCGCTTTCGCCTGTAGCGAGCTCCTGTTCCCTGTCCCTGTCTCCTTGAGCAGTCTCCTGGCAGTCCCTGCCACCGAGGCCCGGGCCGGGGTCGTAAGCCAGCCCTTGTCCCCGGCTGCGGCGGGACGATGCTGGAGTCCATTCGCGTGACAGGTGAGTGGGGCCGACGTGCCAGGTAGTTGTCCGCCCAAGGGGCTAGGCGAGCAGTGGCACACCCGGGATGCTCGGGGAAACCTGGGGCGGGGGACCACGCCGGTCCCTTTTGTCACTATCAGTAAACCCACCCAGTGGAATTTAGTGAAGTCATCGTGATAGAGCGATTAACATCCTACAGATATATTGTCGAAATAGCGTTACATCCTATTTCAAAGTATTTGAATGAGGTTCGTAACTACCTACTATAGTTTTATAGAATGTTCAGAAAAAAATCAGCTAAGAAAAACATGATTTCTGTGCTTTTCGCCTTGGAACTTTTATTTTAAAAATTATTTTTTTCATTTAGTTGAAAGACAGGCACAGAGAGAGAGAGAGAGAGACAGAGACAGAGACAGAGAGACAGAATGGGCGTACTATGATCTCCAGCTGCTGTTAACAAACTCCAGACACATGTGCCACGTTGTGCGTCTGGTTTACCTGAGTCCTGGGGAATGGAACCTAGGTCCTTTGGCTTTCCGGGCAAGTGCCTTAACTGCTAAGTATCTCTCCAGCCCTTAGACTTTTAAATTGATATCGTTAATAAGGATGGATGTTTAGACCCAAGATCTGAAAGTTTACTTGCTGTTTATTATTATTTATTTATTTATTGTTTTTTGGTTTTTGGTTTTTTTTTTTTTTGAGCTATGGTCTGACCTAGAATTCACTATGTAATCTCAGGATGGCCCCAAACTCATGGCATTCCTCCTACCTCTGCCTCCCAAGTGCTAGGATTAAAGGTGTGCACCACCATTCCCAGCTTGCCTTTTGTTATTTTTAATGTCTATGCTCATTTGCCATTAAAAATCTTACATATTAGAATAATTTCCTAGGCCATTTTCCCAGCATTTGGAAACATTTCTGCCAATGTTTCATGACCCAAACAATAGGATAAAAGGAAATAGCTAATCCCCAAATGAGAGTTAAAATAAGCCCAAACTTTCTAGCTTTGAGATATTGCACACGTAAATTTGTTATTTAGAGCCAAGGTCCGGTTATGTTGTTTAGGCTGTCTTTGACCCTTCTGCCTCAGTCTCCCAGGTGCTGAGCCTTAGACATGAAGCACCACACCCAGCTGAGGGTCTTTTTTTTTTAAGCCAGCATACAAATAATGGGTATCCTTATGGCATTTTTGAGCTTACATCATTGTACTTTGCAGCTAAGAATTGTAATTGAAAAACCCAATTCCTTTCAAGTGAAAATATTTAACAACTTTACCATTTGCTTTTCTGGTTATACTGAGCTGACTTTGTGCAGTCCTGGTACACTGTGATTTATATCATTGTCAACAGGAAACATGGTTATAGAAGCCAAGATCTTACCAGCACCTCACATAGGTAATAGGCTTTTTTTTTCTTGGTGTTGAGGCAGGGTCTCACTCTAGCTTAGGCTGACCTGTACTCCAGCTGTTATCACACTCATGGTGACACTCTTTTTCTTCAGGGTGCTCAGTGCTGGGATTATAGGTGTGAGCTAACACAGATTTTCTTTCTAAAATATGATTGTTTTTTGTTTTTCGAAAATATTTTTAGGGTTGGAGAGATGGCTTAGTGGTTAAGTGCTTGCCCGTGAAGCCTAAGGACCCCGAGGCTTGATTCCCTAGTACCCATGTAAGCCAGATGCACAAGGTGGTGCATGCATCTGGAGTTTGCAGTGGCTAGAAGCCCTGGTACACCCATTCTCTCTCTTTCTCTCTCTCTCTCCCCACTTCTTTCTTTCTGTCTATTGCTCTCAAATAAATAAAGAAAAATAAGCAAAAAAAAATATTTATCAGACACAGAGAAAGGGAGAATGAGAATGGGCACACCAGGGCCTTCAGCCACTGCAAACGAACTACAGATGCATGAACCACCTTGTGCATCTGTCTTTACCTGGGGACCAGGAAATCAAACCTAGGTCCTTTGGCTTTGCCAGCAAGCACCTTAACCACTAAGCAATCTCTTCAGCCCCCTATAATGTGATTTGGTGTAGATGTTACTCTTCCATCTAAGACATAATGTCACAAGTTACCTAGAAATTCCATTGCTGTGCTGGGGAGATGATTCAGTGGATCAACTGTTTTCTGTTCAGTGGCTAAAGGCATTTGCTTGGAAAGGTTGACAACCTGGGTTCTATTCCTCAGTACTCATGTAAAGCCAGATGCACAAAGTGGCACATTCATCTATAGTTCATTTACAGTGGCAGGAGGCCCTGGCATGCTCGTATTCCCTGTCACTCATATAAGCAAACAAGCAAAGAGATAAATATGTACAAACCATTTGAACTTCAGGTACAGTGAAAAACCATGTCTCAAGAAAATAAGGTTAAAAAAATAAGGTTAGGGCTGGACAGATGGTGTAGTGGTTAAGGCGAATGCCTGTGAAGCCTAAGGGACCCAGGTTCAATTCTCTAGGTCTCATGTAAGCCAGATGCACATGGTGATACATGCATCTGGAGTTCGTTTGTGGTGGCTTAGAGGCCCTAATGCACCCATTTTCTCTCTCTCTCTCTCTCTCTCTCTCTCTCGTAAGTAAGTAAGTAAATAAATAAATAAATAAATAAATAAATAAATAAATAAATAAAATAGGTGATAGAGGGAGGACACCCAACATCCCCCCAAGACCTCCCCACGTGTGTATGGGACACACACCTCATCTTCACAAATGTATGAATATACACCACTCAAATATACATACTCACAAAAAAGGAATTGTAATCACTCCATTATCTGTTTAAAGAGACATATTTTAAAATATTAAGGTCTAGGCCTGGGGATGTAGCTCAGAGGTAGAGCACTAGTCTAGCATGCACAAGGCCCGGGGTTTGATTCAGTACTCTTAAAAATAAAGTGTAATATAAATAGCAAAGTTTTTGTCTTAAATGTGCAGCTTAATGAATTTGTAGAAATGTAACATTGCCCAGAGCAAGATACAGAATTCTGGCATCCATTAGGGTCCATGGTACTGTCCTGGTTTATATCTCTTCCCTCAAAGGTAGTCACTATTCTGACTTCTAATATAATTTTTTTTTTTTTAAAGAAACGGACCAAACATTTGCGCCATTCCTTTTTTTTTTACTTTTTTATTTTTGGTTTATTTTTATTTATTTATTTGAGAGCGACAGACAGAGAAAGAGGCAGAGAGAGAGAGAGAGGATGGGCGCGCCAGGGCCTCCAAGCCACTGCAAACGAACTCCAGACGCGTGCGCCACCATGCCCAGCCATATTTATCATTTTAAGTAACTTTAAAATTCCTTATATTGCTAGTTATAGTTGCATGTGTGTGCGTGTGTGTGTGTGTGTGTGTGTGTGTATGTGTCCTAGGTTGGCCTCAAATTCATGGCAGTTCTCTTGCTTCAGCCTAAGTGCTGGAATTAGAGGTGTGAGTCACCATGTCCATCTTAGAGATAGAAATTTTATGTGTGTGTATTTATGCACACATGCAGGTATACATGCACTTTTTTAAGGTTTAGAGACTATTAGTTCAAGAGAAGAAACGATGAAATAGTATGAAGAGCTCCTCCATGAGAAGGCAAGAGGGGATAAAGCCCCTCCTGTCTACTACTGATTGCTATAATTTGAGCTTAAGTGAGGAAATATTTGATAAAATAAAAACAGTTTGGGTGGTTTTTTTCCGAGGCAGGGTCTCACTCTAGCCCAGACTGACCTGGAACTCACTCTGTAGTCCCAGACTGGCCTCAGAGTCACAGTGATCCTCTTGTCTCTGCCTCACAAGTGCTGGGATTAAAGGCTTGCACCATCACACCTGGCTATTTTTGGTGTTTTATGACAGGTTGGCCTCAAACTTGCTGTGTAGCTGAGGACAACCTAGAACTTCTGATTCTCCTGCCTTTGCTTCCCAAATGCTGAGATTATAGGCATGTACCATCATTCACTGTTTATGGAGTTCTGGGGGATTGAACCCAGGGCTTCTTGCATGCTAGGCAAGCACTCTACCAACTGAGCTACAACCTCACATGCTGGAGGCAGGCAGGGTCTCACTATTGCCCAGGCTAATCTGGAATTTACTCTTTAGCCCAAACTGGCCTTGAATTCACTGTGATTCTCCTACCTTTACCTTTTTTAAAAATATATATATATATTTTATTTATTTATTTATGAGAGGCAGAGAGAGAGAGAGAGAATGGGCACACCAGGGCTTCCGGTCACGGCAAATGAATTCCAAACACTTGTATCTGGCTTATGTGGGTCCTGGGGAATCGAACCAAGGTCCTTTGGCTTTGCAGGCAAGTGCCTTAACTGCTAAGCCATCTCTCCAGCCCTTTAAAGAATATTTTATTTTTTTATTTACCTTTACCTTCTAAGTGCAGGGATTAAAGGTGCGAATCACCAGGCCTGGCCCATTTCCTGTTTTTTGTTTTTTTTTTTTTTTTGGTTTTTTTTGTTTGTTTGTTTGTTTGTTTTCTTTCTTTCTTTCTTTGCAAGCAGAGAGAGATAGAAGAGAGACAGATAGAATGGGTACACCAGGGCCTCGAGCCACTGCAAATGAACTCCAGATGTATGTGCTACCTTGTGCACCTGGCTTTTACATGGGAACTGGAAACTGAACTCAGTTCATTAGGCCATTCTGCTTTGCAGGCAAGCACCTTAGCAATTGAGCAATCTCTCCAGGCTCTGTTTCCCCCCAGCCTTTTTCCTTTTTTTTTTGTAGGATCTTGCTTTAGTCCAGGCTGATCTGGAGTTCATAATGCAGTCTCAGAGTAACCTTGAACTCATAGTGATCCTCCTACCTCTACCTCTTAAGTGCTGGGATTAAAGGTATGCACCACCATGCCCAGCCCATATCCCTTTTCAAAAAAATTAGTATTACTATTTTTTTTTGAGATAGGGTCTCATGTGTCTTGGGCTGGCCTTGAACTCATAATATAGTGAGGGTGATCTTAAACTCCTGATCCTCCTGCCTGTACCTCATGATTGCTGGAACTACAGGCATATACCACTATATTATTAATAATAATAATTATTATTATTATCATTAATTTGTTTTGTTTTGTTCCAAGGTAGGGGTCTCACTCCAGGCTGTCCTGGACGTCACTATTTAGTCCCAGGCTGGCCTTGAACTTACTGCTGTCTTCCTGCCTCAGCCTTCCAAGTGCTGGAACTAAAAAGTGGTCCCCATGGCTGGCTCCCATTATTTTTATTTGCCCTATTCTTGTGTCTTCATTCTGAGGGGAATTATTCAGGAGAGGGCTCAAAGAGGGAACCAAAGAGATTCACACCCCTGCCTGCTTCAGCAGAACCGAGTTCAGCGTCTGATCCGCCTGTCCAATCAGCTTTCTTGCCCCTACTGAGGTGTGTTGGTCTCTTCCTGCGCCAGCCGCCCTCCTCCCCCACAAGCCCAGACCAATAATTATGTTCTCTGTCGCACTTAACTGAGCCTGAGAGTAAAGCCCACCACAGTAAGATTATAAACAGATACTTACCTGGTAGGCAGGTCTCTTTTTGGTTGTTCATCTCTCCTGTACTTTCATCCAGATCCCTGCTTTTTAATTTTTTTTTTTTTTTTTTTGAGAGAGAAAGAGAATGGGCATGCCAGGTCCTCTCAGCCACTGTGAACGCACTCCAGACATGTGTACCTGATTGTACACATGTGCAATATTGCATGCTTGTGTCACTTGTGTCTAGCTGTGTAGGACCTGGAGATTTGAACAAGCATTCTTAGGCTTTTCAGGCAAGTGCCTTAGCTGCTAAGCTATTTCTCCAGTCCCAGGTCCCTGCTTTGGGAAGCCCCCACATTCTCAGTACTCCAATATGAACTCTCTACCCGCTTCTGCCTTCCACATGGCAGGAACTCTCTGTACTGCCTTATCTCAACTCTAATAGTCTCTCTTATCCTTGGTTCTATGGATTTTTATTCTTTGAATTCATAAGACAAGGATCTGGGGATACCCCAAGTTTATTGGTGTATTGGCAAGGAACCCCAAGACTCCTGTTACAAATCAACCTCTTGGTTTATAGTACAAACTTAAAACCAAACCATCAAGTTTCATAAATACTAGTGAATCATATGAAATTTTCATTAAGGAAAGAAGGAAGAAAGAAATTGTTATTTTATAGGCCAGAATTTCCTGACTCGTATCTTTCCACTAGTCTTTGTTCTGTTTTGTTCTTTCTATAATTTTGGTTTTTGGTTTTAGGAGGTAGGGTCTCACTCTAGCCCAACCTGACCTGAAATTTATTATGTAGTCTCACAGTGATCCTCCTACCTCTGTCTCCCAAGTACTGGGATTAAAGACTTATGCCACCATACCCAGCCAGTCTTTGTTTTTAATGATTTACCATTCAGCCAAGGCCTCATAATCACTGTGAAACCTAACCAATTCACAGTTGTAAAGCAGTTAAGTTTAGTGAGCAGTGTCACTTCTCCCCCATTCTTTTAGATAAGGAACAGGAGCCCCTGATGGGTCTAATGATTAGGCTGATATTACAGACAGGTCATTCAGAGAGCTGAGCATAGATGCCAGGAGTCCTGGTGTGCTTTTCTGCTGTTCTAGATACATAGTAAATGTTCCTTGTATTGGCAAATTCCACATATGCACTAGTGTTAGTGTGGAACATTAATTAATACTACATTAACTCCAAGTATTGTTTAAGTATTGTTTATAGTATTGTTCACCTTTTACATTAGTATAGATATCCAGATTGTGGCAAATGATTTTCTTTGATCAAAGCATTATTGACTGTAAGTTCTTTTTATTTGTTCTATTTTGAGGTAGAGTCACGCTGTAGCTCAGGCTGACCTGAAACTCACAGATATTTTACCTCAGCCTCCAGAGTGATGGAATTATAGTAATGTGCCATAATGTATGGCTCCAAGGTTTTCTTTTTTTAATTCTTTAATTTTTTTTTTTTTTTTTTTTTTTTTTTGGTTTTTTGAAGTAGGGTCTCACTGTAGCTCAGGCTGACCTGGAGTTCACTGTGTAGTCTCAGGGTGGCCTTGAACTCATGGTGATGCTCCTACCTTTGCCTCCCAAGTGCTGCCATTAAAGGTGTGCACCACCATGCCTAGCTCAATATTTCTTTTTATTTATTTGAGAGATAGAGATGTTATATAGCTATAGATAGATGGATAGATGATTGATAGAAAAGAAAGAGAGAGAGAGAGAGAGAATGGGTGTACCAAGGCCTCTTGCCATTGCAAAGAAACTCCAGACCCATGTGCCACTTTGTACATCTGGCTTTACATGGGTATTATGGAATTGAACTTGGACTGGCAGGCTTTACAAGCAAGTGTCTTTGAACCACTGTGCAATCTCTCTAGCCCTTCAAATTATTTTTTTTTTTTTGTCTCACAAAGTTATTCAGAGAGAGGAAAAAAAGGAAAAAAAAGACAAGATGTCCATCCCTTGACTCCCTCTCTCCCTCCCTCCAGTTGCTCCTTAGCCCCCCAGGATTGAACCCCGGCTAAGGCCAGTAAGCAGACAGCCCCTCTTAGATAAGGTCAGCAACACTGAGAAGGGGCATCTCTTCAGTGGAGGTATTGCAGAAAGTTGCCAGTCTCAGAGCCCTCTTGCCACCATGTTTACAGCCACACCCGTGCTGCTGAAATGACCATCCACACCAGTTCTCTGAATGAAGTTTTCCCTGTTAGTGGGAAGGTCATAATTGATGACTAACAAAACCTGTTAGCCAGGTGTGGTGGTGCATGCTTTTAATCCCAGCACTTGGGAGGCTGAGGTAATTGGATTGCCATGAGTTCGAGGCCACCCTGAGAACTACATAGTGAATTCCAGGTCAGCCTAGGCTAGAGTGAAACCTAGCTTGAAAAGAAAAAAAAAAAAAAAAAAAAGAGGAAAGAAAAGAAACCTGTCAAGAAAAGACAAATAACAAATAAAGCTTGTAAATTAGTAAGGATAAACTATCCAAACTAAGTGTGTATGTAGGCAGCCAAAGGAGATACATATCCCATGCTCTTCAAGGACATTAGGCATGCCAGGTTAGTGTTTTTCTTTTTTCTTTCTTTATTTCTTTGTTTTTTCTTTTCTTTTCTTTTTTTTTTTTTTTTTTTTTTTTTTGAGGTAGGGCCTCACTCTAGCCCAGGCTGACCTGGAATTCACTGTGGAGTCTCAGGGTGGCCTCGAACTCATGGCGATCCTCCTACCTCTGCCTCCTGAGTGCTGGGATTAAAGGCGTGTGGCACCACTCCAGCATTTTTTAAAAAAAATTAAATCATTGTGTTCTTGTCTGTGTGTTCTGTGTGTGAATAAATGCATGTATGCCACAGTGTGTGGAGATCAGAGAAAAAACTCAGGTTTCTGTCAACACCTTCCACTTAGTTTGAGTTCGAGGCCACCCTGAGACTACATAGTGAATTCCAGATCAGCCTGAGCCAGAGTGAGACCCTACCTCGAAAAACCAAAAAAAAAAAAAAGACTTAATTAAAAAGAAAAACACTAAGCAAGGCATAGTGGCGCACGTCTTTAATCCCAGCACTCAGGTGGCAGAGGTAGGAGGATAGCCATGAGTTCGAGGCCACCATGAGACTCCACAGTGAATTCCAGGTCAGCCTGGGCTAGAGTGAGACCCTACTTCAAAAAAAAAAAGAAGAAAAAAGTGGTTTTTGAGGTGGGAAAGCACTGTTCTTTATGTTGTGTTATTCCTTATGTACTGTTTTGTTTTGAAACAGAGTGTTGTTACATACCTCTGGCTGGCCTGGCCTTGAGCTTCAGACAGTGCTGCCTGTTTACAAAGTTCTGGGATTACAGTCCTCAGTCAGCACACTCAGTTCTTTCTTTTGCTGATGGTTATCTTCATCATAGTTCTAAATTCCAAGATTGTATTAACTTTGCAAGTGCTTTGGATATCACTTTCATATCACTGTTATATAGTGTCTCCTTTCTGTGAGCTTCACATTCCAGTGGTGTGAAGTGTTGAGATTATTTATATGTACTGTCTCACATCTGTATTGGACTTTGACCAGAGTTATGGCTTGAAGCTGATATTTTTTATTTATTTGAGAAAGAGACACACACACACGCACACACACACACAGAGAGAGAGAGAGAGAGAGAGAGAGAGAGAGAGAAGGAGGGAGGGAGGGAAGGAGAGAGAGCATGGGCACACCCATTGCAAATGAACTCCACATGCATACACCACTTTATCTATCTGGCTTACATGGGTCCTTGAGAATTGAACCTGGGTCCTTTGGCTTCTCATACAAACACCTTAACAGCTAAGCCATCTATCTCTTCAGCCTAAAGTTGCAAATTTTGATAGATAATTTTACATATGTATACTACAGAGAACTGACAGTGTGTTACATGACCATAGTAATATATCCTTTTTATATTTAAAGTATCTTTTCTAAAGGTTGCTATAAAATTATAACATTTACAGAACCTTCAGAATTCTTTTCCTATAATACACAGTTTGCTTTATGTGGTGTCTTTGTTATTTCTTCTGTTTTGATTTTTGTTTATGAACACAGAAAAGCTTCACTGGCCTGAACAAGAACTTGCTAAAACATCTGTTCTGAACGCAGAAGAGGCTCTGACCATTGACAGCAAGAGAAGCTTCCTGAGTTTGCCCTCTGGAGTTCTGAGGGACGTTTTCACAACTGGAACTAGTAGTTACAATGTCCTACTACAGAGCAAGGAGGAGAGAAAGCACCAGTCACAAAAGCAGTTCTCCTCTACCTATTCCAAGAGATGTAGAAAACCCAGCAAATCTCCTAGCTCCTTTTGTAGCAAAGACCCTCCACGGATGATGGCCCTGGTACCTGTGACAAGTGGGGGAGCTTGGTTCTGCCTAGAGCGGCAGCCGACTGTTGTTGTCACTAGTTCAGTGTCCAGTCCTTTAAAGTTCACGCATGATATCTCTGTTACAGGGAATGGCATCATACTGCCACCTAAACCCAAAAGCAAGGTCAAGCGGTGCCATTTCAACCCCCTTCCAAAGCCAAAGAGTCAGCCTCAGCTGTCTAGAAGCTTTGAAAAAGCAGATGACTTTTCTGGAAAGAAATTTTGTATATTGACTGCTATAAAGCCAACCAACCTGGAGAAAGAAAAAGTGAGGTTCTTCAAGTCTGACTATACTTACAATCCTCAATTTGAGTATGCAAATCCTACTCTGCCCAGCGTGTTAGCCAAGCACAGCAATGCCTCTGACCGATTTCTTAAACAGGTAAAATGCCATTTCTTTAATAGTCTTTCATCTTCATATAGCTTAAACAATTACCTACCATTTTATAAGCACATTACAAACACATTTAAAAATCTTTTATTCTGTAATTTTCTACCATCTAGGAGATGTAGATGTATGATAAGAAGCCTCTAAGTAGGTAGTATTGTCTATGAGAACTACTTTTTTTTTTTTTTGGTTCTTTGAGGTAGGGTCACATGAATTCACTATGTAGTCTCAGGGTGGCCTTGAACTCACAGCAATCCTTCTACCTCTGCCTCCAAAATGCTGGGATTAAAGGCATGCACCACCATGCCTGGTTTATTCCACCCGCTCCCTCCCCCCCCGCCCAGGTAAGGTCTCACTCTAGTCCAGGCTGACCTGGAACTCACTCCTGAGCTAGATTAAAGGCATATGCCATCACATCCTGCTTGAGAACTACTTTTCACTGATGAAATCTGCAAAGAATATACTGCATATCTACTTTGAGAAGTTTCAGATTTTATACTTTCACTTGGGAGCTACAAACTTTGTGGCCCATTAGCTATCCCACAGATGAATGTTGGGTAGCCCACACTAGTTTTGTTCGCTAGTCAATTTCTTTTTCCTTGGGATACTGGAGATTGAACCAGAGCCTTCTGCATGCTAGATAGTCACTCTGCTGTACTACATCAATAGTCATTGACATGATTTCTTGTTTGTTTTGTTTTTCAAGGGTCTTACTATAACCCAGGCTGACCTGAAATTCACTATGTAGTCTCAAGGTAGCCTTGAGCTCATGGCAATCCTCCTACCTCAGCCTCCTGAGTGCTGAGATTAAGGGGGTGTGCCACAATGCCTGGCCTTCATTAACAGAATTTTTTGAGGCAAGCCTAACAGACTGCCCCCCCTTTTTATGTGAGGGAGCAAGGGAGAGAGAGAGAATTGGCACACCAGGGTCTCCAGCCACTGCAATCGAACTCCAGACATGTGTGCCTCCTTGTGTGTATGTATGACTTTGCACGTTTGCATCAGTTTGTGCATCTGACTTACGCAGGACCTGGAGAGTAGAATATGAATCCTTAGGTTTTGCAGGCAAGAGCCTTAATCACTAAGCCATCTCTCTAGCCCGTTGACATGTTTTTCCCCAATTTTTGTTTATTTTTATTTATTTGAGAGTGGCAGAGAGAGAAAGAGGAGGGGGAGAGAGAGAGAGAGAATGGGCATACTAGGGCCTCCAGCCACTGTAAACAAACTACAGATGCATGTGCCACCTTCTGCATCTGGCTTATGTGAGTACTGGGGAATGGAGTCTTGAACCAGTGTCCTTAGGCTTCACAGGCAAGCACTTAACTGCTAAGCCATCTCTCCAGCCCTTGATACGGTTTAAAAAAATATTTTTAAAATAATTATTTGCAAGAAAAGAGAGAGAGAGAGAGAAAATGAAATGATTATGCCAGGTTTCCTTGCCACTATAAACAAACTTCAGATGCATGTACCACTATGTGCTTTTGGCTTTACATGGGTAAACCCAGCCCAGCAGGTGTTGCAAGCAAGCACCTTTAGCCTTGTTCTTTTTTTTTTTTTTTTTCTTTTTGGCAAGCCTAACAGACTGACTGGTGTCCTTTTTTCTTAATGCAAGAGAGGTGAGAGAAAGAATAGGCTCACCAGAGCCTCTAGCCACCGTAATTGAACTACAGACACATGGAGCCCCCTTGTGCACATGTGTGACCTTGTGCACTTGCATCAGTGTGTGCCTGGCTTACATGGGACCTAGAAAGTCAAACATGAGTCTTTAGGCTTCACAGGCAAGCACCTTAACCCCTAAGCCATCTCTCCAGGCCCCCTTTCTTTGAGACAGGGTTTCATGTAACCCAGGCTGGTGTCAAACTCGCTGTGTAGTGGAGACAGACCTTGAACTTCTGATCCTCCTGCCTCTATCTCTCAAGTACTGAGATTATAGGAGTGTGACACCCAGCTTAACTTCTGATTTTCTTGCCTCCAACTCCCACGTGTTGAAATTACAGGTATGTGCTATCATATCCAGTTTATGCATTGTTGAGAATCAAATCTAGGCTCCTGCTAGACAGTCACTCTACTAACTGAGCTATATCATCACAGCCCTGGTTTGTTTTAATTTCATATCTATTTTGATAGTTGTTCTTGTGATTTGTTAATTTTTTTTAATTTTTTTAAAATTTATTTATTTGAGAGCAACAGACACAGAGAGAAAGACAGATAGAGGGAGAGAGAGAGAATGGGCGCGCCAGGGCTTCCAGCCTCTGCAAATGAACTCAAGACGCGTGCGCCCCCTTGTGCATCTGGCTAACGTGGGACCTGGGGAACCGAGCCTCGAACCGGGGTCCTTAGGCTTCACAGGCAAGCGCTTAACCGCTAAGCCATCTCTCCAGCCCTGATTTTTTTTTTTTTTTTTTTGAGGTAGGGTTTTACTCAAGCCCAGGTTGACCTGAAATTCACTATGTAGTTTCAGGGTGCCTTTGAACTCACAGTGATCCTCCCCATGGCTTTAAAGTCTTGGCTGTACTCCAGTCACAGCTGTAGGAGATTAAACATGCAATTGAATTGCTGAGATCTTCAAATAGCACCACAGTCCTACCTGTTTTATACTTTAAAGTCAAATTTGGGAAGTGTTCTCAGTAAATGCTAGAATAAAGTTTAAGCCACTTTAATAAAAGAAAATCGTATTATTGAAAAATATGCTTGAAATTCTATTTAGGATCTAAGTGACTTATAACATACTGTCATATATCTGTCCCCTGACCAGTCCTGAAGCTGATAGCCTTATGAGTTTCATAGTCTGTATTCTTACTGTTAGAGGTGGCTGGTCCTCTCAATGTACAGATGGGCAGAATGAGAAACTTGGTAGAGTGGTACTAAGACAGTTCTTAGGCTTTGACCATCTCCACTTGTCTCCTTTCTCAAGACAGGTTCTCACTCTGTAGCCCAGGTGTGCTTGGAACTCACTATATAGTCCAGGCTGACCTTGAACTCAGTGTAATCCTCCTGCCACAGCCTCCTAAACTGGGACTATACATGTGATTCACTGTGTCCAGCTATCATTTTTTAAAAATAATTTATTTATTTATTTAAGAGTGAAAGAGAGAGAAAGAGAGAGAGAAGGAGAGAGACAGAGAGAGAATGGGCACACCAGGGCCTCCAGCCACTGCAAACAAACTCCAGACGCATGTGCCCCCTTGTGCATCTGGCTAACGTGGGTCCTGGTGAGTTGAGCCTTGAACCAGGGTCCTTAGGCTTCACAGGCAAGTGCTTAACCACTAAGCCATCTCTCCAGCCCCAGCTATCATTTTTTAAAAGCACCATTCACATGCAAGGCAAGCTCTCAAACACTAAGCCACATGTTTTAAATGTTACATATTTATTTGTTTTTTTAGAGTCAGGGTCTCATGTAGCCCAGACCAGCCTCCACCTTCTTTATAGCAGAGAATAACCTTGAACCTCTGTTCCTTCTGCCTCCACTTCTCAGTGCTAGGAATAAGATATGTTCCACTACACTCACATTTTTTTTCCTTTGGTTTTTCAAGGTAGGGTCTCACTCTAGCCGAGGCTGACCTGTAATTCACTATGTAGTCTCAGGATGGCCTTAAACTCAAAGTAATCCTTCTACCTCAGCCTCCCAAGTGCTGGGAGAAAGGTATAGAATGAGCACACTGGGGCCTCCAGCTGCTGCAAACAAACTTCAGATGCACGTGCTACTTTGTATCTGGCTTGATGTGGGTACTGGGGAATTGAACTCAGGTTGTTAAGCTCTACAGGCAAATGCCTTAACTGCTGAGCCCTCTCCAGCCCTCATTTTTTTGTTTGCTTTATTGGGTGCTGAATATCAGATGAGATTGGGTGTATTCAGGGTGGCCTCGGTCATAGACTATGCTGAAATTCAAATCCAAGGCTTTATGAATACTAGGCAAGCATTCTTAGATATCTTTACTTTAGCCCTTTCTTCTTTGTGGTGGGTTTTTGTTGTTGTTGTTGTTGTTGTTTTGTTTTGTTTTGTTTTGTTTTTCAAGGTAGGGTCTCGCTGTAGCCCAGGCTGACCTGAAATTCACCCAGTAGTCTCTGGGTGGCCTTGAACTCATGGTGATCCTTCTACCTCTGCCTCCCAAGTGCTGGAATTAAAGGTATGCACCACCACACTAGGCTTATGGGGGTTTTTTTGGCAGGGGAGGGGGTTTCAAGGTGGGTCTCATGCTAGCCCAGTCTGACTTGGAATTTACCATGTAGTCTTAGGGTGGCCTTGGCCTCATGGCAATCCTTCTACCTCTGCCTCTTGAGTGCTGAGATTAAAGGTATGCATTACCACATTCAGCACTTTCCTTTTTTTCTTTTTTTAAACAGAAAATGGTTTAATTTGAAATAATATACCTGGACCAGAGATATGGCTCGACAATTAATGCACTTGCCTAAAAAACCTAATGACTTGGGTTCAATTCCCCAGTACCCACATAAAGCCAGATGCACAAAGTTGCACATGTGTCCAGAGTTCGTTTGTAGCAGCTAGATGCCTGGCATGCCATTCACTCTCTGTCTCTGCTTATAAATATTTTTAAAAAGAAATAAAATACCTTCATTAGTATGATGCCCTAACATAAAATTTCTCCAAGGTTACATTATTATGCTATCATAATTGAAATAATATTTTATCATTTTAGACCTCAAATTATTAAAACAATGAAATGGGAGAAAAGGCAAATCTTTAAATTACCTTTCTAGATCACACAAGTTTCTATAGCAATTCACAAACCTGTCACAGGTCCCCCAAAGTTACAGAGCTTTCTGGAAGGTTCTTTTTAGTTTTGGAGGTCCATAGATGTTTTGTCATGATTTTGGACTAGTGGGGTCATCTCTCAACATAGTAGAAACAAAAGACTTTCTTTCATATCAAAGTTGGAAACACCCTCTTCATATGTCCTTAGAAGAATAGGTATGTCCTCAGTGACTCATGGGAGCTTTTCTTGATTTGCCTTTGAAAACTGGGTTAACATGTACATTTTGAGGTTCTTATCTTAGTAGAGTCTCTCCTAGGGAACAGCTTGAATTTGCTGTCCATTGTTCACTGTGAAGTGGTCGGCAGTGTTGCCTGTGTACAAGTATCTTATTCTGGTAGCAACTACACTCTCATTTTCCTACTCTCCTTTATACCCAGACTACTGTTGTGACAATGTGGAGAACTAGGAGCCAGAAGAAATAGGCTACAAGTGACAGTTTCTCACTTTGTCTGGCTTTGCAATTTGTTGAAGGCAAGAAACTGTTAGGAGCAAAGTAACAGTACACTGCCAAGAGAGGCCATGGTCACCTGAGTGGATGAGTCCTTAGACACCGTGGTTAGTGCTGAGGCTTCTTTTTGAGGGGTTCACAAGAAAGAAGGATCAGTTGCTAGGGCAATAGGTTGGGTGGTGATCTGGTTTGATTGACAAGTTTGAGTTAATGGAACTTTTTCTCTACTGTACATATTCCTTCCATGATACATTTGATTTTACTGAATCGTGACAGTGTGTCATTTTACCTTTCTCAGGTTTACTTTATTTTGTTGTGTTTGATACATTTTCTTATGTTTTGTTGTTTTATTTTTCAAGGTTGAGTTTCACTCTAGTCCATGCTAAAATACACTATGTAGTCTCAGGGTGGCCTCGAACTCACAGCAATTCTCCTACCTCTGCCTCCGGAGTGCTAGGATTAAAGGTGTGTGACACCACGCCTGACTCAGTATGGTATTTTTTGTTTTAAAGCATGACAACATCAAAGTACTTCTATATTGTCTGTTCCAAATTTCTTTCAGCCAATAGTTTTGCATAACAGTGGCTGCCTTTAGTTGAAACTGTTTGGGTGTGTGTCTACTGCTGCAGACAATGTCCCATTGGTTTGTGTTACAGTCCCTCAAACGGAAGCCCAATGATGTGATCACAAAATTTTAAAAAGTACTTATTTATTTGAGACAGTGAGAGAAAGAGGCAGAGAGGGAGAATTGAAGAGCCAGGGCCTCAGCCTCTGTAATTGAATTCCAGACACTTGCGTAACCTAGTGGGCATGTGCAACCTCGTGCTTGCCTCACCTTTGTGCATGCCTCACCCTTGTGCATCTGGCTAATGTGGGACCTGGAGAGTTGAATATGGGTCCTTAGGCTTCATAGGCAAGCACCTTAACTGCTAATCCATCTCTCTAGTCCTTTAACTGATTTTTTTTTTTTGTTTTGGTTTTGGTTTTTTGAGTTAGGGTTTCGCTCTAGCCCAGGCTGACCTGGAATTCACTATGTAGTCTTAGGGTAGTCTTGAACTCACAGTGATCTTCCTACCTCTGCTTCCCAAGTGCTGGGATCAAAGGCATATGCCACCATACCTGGCTCCTGCTTTTCTTTTTCTAATTGACAATTTCCATAATTATAGACAATAACCATGATAATTCCCTCCCTCCCCCCACTTTCCCCTTTGCAACCCCACTCTCCATCATAGATTTTCCCCCTCTCAGTCTCTCTCTCTTTTATTTTATTTTGATGTCATCACCTTTTTCTCCTATTATGATGGTCTGGGTAGGTAGTGTCAGGCACTGTGAGGTCATGGATATCCATGCCATTTTGTGTCTGGAGGGGCATATTGTAAGGAGTCCTACCCTTCCTTTGGCTCTTACATTCTTTCTACCACCTCTTCTGCAGTGGACCCTGAGCTGTGAAAGGTGTAATAGAAATGTTTCAGGTTTCTTGACTTTGCAAGAAGGATGGTATGAATAGAAAATCCCTTCTCCTGGTTTCTATTCCTGCAGCTCTGCACAGGCCAGGTGGGTGTGCATAGTCCAGACCTACTGGTACCTCGGCAGGATTCTGGCCATTTTCCTTCTTTCTGGAAGATCTTATTCTCTCCTGCTTCTCTGCTGCGTTTGATAATAACTTACACACCTTCACTTTTCGTTAGAAGAGTGTATTTTGCTGTTTTTCTTCTTATTTCCTCTCTAAGACTACTTTGGTATGGCTATACTATGCCACCGTCTTGTGTGCTTCTTGTCGAACTTGTTGATTTAATAATCTGCAGGATCCCTTGCTTATTCATGCTATTGGTGACTGTTGGCCTCTGGTGACTCCCATAGGGTTCTTCGACACTATCCATCACTATGAAGGCTTGCTGGGAGGAAACCAATTTTCCTTTCAGTTCCAACATGATATTTCCATGTCCTGTGACTGCAGCCAATGAAATCTTCAACAACAGAATCTTACCTTCTAGCCCTTTTGATCTTCTTATCTCAGACTCCTTTGCACTAGGATTACAAACACCATCAGACCTGGCATTTTTATGTGAGTGCTAGGGATTGAACTCACGTCCTCATGCTTGTAAGATGCTTTACTGACTAAGCCATCTAAAACCAGATTTTTCATTTAGTCTTACATTTTGTATATATGTTGTTGGAAAAACATACCTCAACTTACTTACTCCTTCCTTGTGATTTTTTTTAAGATGAGTGAAAAGTACATTGTGACTGCTATGAATGAAGGATAAAAATGTTCTTATTAAGCCTGTGTGGTGGCACACACTTTTAATCCTAGCACTCAAGAAGCAGAGGTAGGAGGATCACTGTGAATTTCAGGTCCAGCTATTCAGTGTGTCTAATATGAAGTACTTGAGCCCCTGTCTTTTGTTAGAGAAGAAAGAACACAGGGAAGGAGGGTCTTTTAAATACAGTTACACAGAT
Organism: Jaculus jaculus; assembly: GCF_020740685.1. NCBI lineage: Eukaryota > Metazoa > Chordata > Mammalia > Rodentia > Dipodidae > Jaculus > Jaculus jaculus. The sequence goes on from NC_059117.1 coordinate 2,555,411, forward strand.
TTGTGAAGGTCAGTGGAAATTGTTTGTTTATTATTTGCAAACAGTGAGAAATAGAAGAGAGACCAACAGAAAGAATGGATGCAACAGAGCCTCCAGCCACTGCAAATAGACTCCAGATGCATGTGCCACTTTGTGCATATGGCTTTACATGGGTATTGGGGAATTGTTAGGCTCTGAAGGCAAGCACCTTTAACCACTGAGCTATCTCTCCAGCCTGGAAGTTGTTTAAACTTAGAAAAATACAAAGGTAGAATTGCAGCTTGTACTCCTCTGTCACTTCTCAGCACTATGGTGCTTTTTGAATCATCCCAGAGGTCACTTCCATCTGAAAAGAGAAGTTTCTCTAACCAAAAGTGAAAATAGCATTAATATATAGGTATGAACATTAACAGAGGTGCTTAACAGGCAGTTAGCCAGACACCAGCAGACGTTAGACCACTAGGGCTCATGACCTCTCTCGCCAAATTTTCAGTACCAGGCATGTGTTCCCTCCCATGGAGTGGGCCTCCAGTCCAATTAGTGAATGGTTAGTTTTCCCTATAACAGACATGTCACTATTGTACCCATTGGCTCATTTGGCCTGACTGGTCAAACGTAAGGTTTGCAGTATCCACTGACTTCTCTTTCCCATAGGACTGCAAGCAGTTTAGCTTTTTCTGTCAGCTGGCCTACAGGGAGGAGGCTTTAGGCTCAGCTCCAGCTTGATTTCTCAGTGACCTTACAGCCCAAGCATGTGGATACTTCAGCAGTAAGGTCTTACTACACATTCTTGGTGGGAAGACAAAACCTTGGCAACGGCCTATATATATTTTGGGGGCATTAGGGACCTCCCTGGCCAGCAACTCACTGGAAGGTATCCCATCCCTGGCACTGAGATTCTAGAACAAGTCTTGATGAATAATATCCTAGCTAACTATTCACCTGAAAGTAACATGATGTTATTTACTTTCATTATTTCTCTTTACAGTCCATCCATATTATGGAATTGACTTTGCAGAAATATGGAAGTTATGAAAAATTTGAACAAGCCACTGGTGGTAGCTTATTATCTAAAGCTAGAATCTGGAGTCATGTGAGAAAGTACATGATGAAGGAAGGCTGCCTGGGAGAGGTATGACTATATCAAAACATGTGAGGAAGGAAGGCTGCCTGGAGGAGGTATGAAGATGTGGAGTTGCCAGTGGTATTTTCACTTTGAGGCTGTACCACCTATACGATTATTTTCATATAGGCTTTGTTTTCCCAACCCTATATTACTCTTTAAATTAGTTTCTTTGTATATTTGTGCTCTTATTGTTATTCTTATAAGTACAGTTTATGGCATTATATGAATTTCTTAGTGAAAATTGCTCATGAAGAGATTTTTCTCTAGTGGTCTTTCATTATTAATCTTATTTGTTAACCTCAAAGCCTTATACTGGCAAGAACCCTATATATATATATATATAATTCTGAAACACTCTACCATTGAGCTATATTCTTAGCCTTCTATTTGAGACAGCATCTCACTAAGTTGCTCATACTCACTCTGTAGCCAAAGTAGACCTTAAACTTGTAGTCTTTTTCCTTAGCTTCCCTAGATTAATTTTGAGAGATACCAGAGGTACAGTTTTAAGTTCTCTGTGTCTTCCTCGACATAGCCATCTAATTTCTCTTCAATCCAATAAAGGTACTTGAGTTCTCAAAGGGTGAAAATTCAATGGTCCAAAGGTAACTGGATGTACATTTCATCAACTTGGCTTCTAGGAGAGTCACAGTAGTAGTATTACACAAAATAATATTGTTGTATGAATCATTGTTTTCTGTGAAAACTTTCTCCTGTCTTCCTTTATGTTTCATTTTATATACATGCATTTTTCCTCTTGCTTCTTAGATTGTTGTTCATCTCACTGAGGACCTACTTTCCCGGGCATCAATGACAGTAGTCAATGGGTGCCCGACTCTAACCATCAACATTTCCACTGCTCGTGAGCACTGGCTGGAGGGAATGCTGAGACATGAAATAGGTAGGGACTAACCCTTTTCCATTTATTCATTTGCAATACCAGGATTCCTTCCAAAGAAATATTCTTTTAGAATCCTTCCCTTCCTTTCTCCCTCACTCTCTTTCTTTCTTGTTTTCAGTGAGTGGGGGTAATTATGCTTATTAGCATTTCAGCTAAGATCCAGGGAAAGAAATGAACCTTTTGAGTTTGATCTCAGAAAAGTGGGCAGGCTCCACAGGGATCTGTAAGCAGCTGCCATGTTTGTTTGTTTGTTTGTTTTTTCTCTCAGTAATATTTAACAAAATGGCATGAGTTTATTTACTAAGCTTTACTTGGCCTATATCTCATTTCAAATTAGAATTTTCTTTGTAACACAGGGCCTCCTATAGCCCAAGCTGGCCTCAAACTAGCCTGTCTTGTTTTGATTTATAGGTACACTTCAATTTAGTTTTTTTTGTTTGTTTGTTTTGATTTTTTTTTTAATTTTATTTATTTATTTGAGAGCGACAGACACAGAGAGAAAGACAGGTAGAGGGAGAGAGAGAGAATGGGCGCGCCAGGGCTTCCAGCCTCTGCAAACGAACTCCAGACGCGTGCGCCCCCTTGTGCATCTGGCTAACGTGGGACCTGGGGAACCGAGCCTCGAACCGGGGTCCTTAGGCTTCACAGGCAAGCGCTTAACCGCTACACCATCTCTCCAGCCCTCAATTTAGTTTTAGAAATGTTTGCGGAAGGGGCTGGGGAGAAGGGCTCAGCAGCTAGAGAAATTTTTGTGGATTGTTTTCTTCTTCTTCTTCTTCTTTTTTTTTTTTTTTTTTTTTTTTTGAGGTAGGGTCTCACTCTAGCCCAGGCTGACCTGGACTTCACTATGTAGTCTCAGGGTAGCCTTGAACTCACGATGATCCTCCTATCTCTGCCTTCCAAGTGTTGGGATTAAAGGCATGTGCCACCACGCTTAGCTTTTTGTTTTTTTGAGGTAGGGTTTCACTCTAGTCCAGGCTAACCTGAAATTCACTATGTAGTCCCAGGGTGGCCTTGAATTTATGGCAATCCTTCTACCTGGGCCTCCTATGTACTTGGATTAAAGGCACATGTCACCATGCCTGGCTAGATTTACAGTTTTGTAGCTTTAAGCATGTGATGAACTGACTCTGTTACTGCTGATCCCATGATGGGTTTTCTTTTACTCCTGGGCCTGGGATGGCTGGCCCTGTTGCTGTTGGACCTGAAATGATCACCCTGTTGCTGTATAGCTTATGGCGAGGAGGCATTGCCAAGGTGGAGCATGTGGCCAATCTCTAGTGGATGTGGAAGAAGTCAGAGCAAGGAAAAGAAAAGGCCCCACTGTCCCCTTCAAGCATATCTCAAGTGACCTAAGGACATCTATGAAGCCTCACATCAGTTTGCAACTCTTTTTTTTTTTCCTTTTGGCCAGGCATGGTGGCATAAACCTTTAATACCAGCACTTGGGAAGCAGTGGACAGGGTTAACACTACAGGCTTTGGAAGAATATTCTAGATTCAAAGTAGCATTTTCTCTGGGGAAGAATTAAAACATGAATGTCATCTCCTATCACTCATGTGTCTTGTCTTCTCTGCAGGAACACATTATTTCCGTGGTATTAACAACCTTCAGCAGCCATGGAACAGTTGGATTGGTCGCAAAAAACATGAGCTAAAGCCAAACAACCCCACAGAGGAGGGACTGGCAAGCATCCATAGTGTCCTGTTCAGGAAAGACCCCTTCTTATGGAGGGCTGCCCTCCTCTACTACACTGTATACCAAGCCAGTCAAATGTCTTTTTGTGAACTCTTCAAAGATATTAGCAAATTTGTCAAGGACCCCAATACAAGATGGGATTACTGTGTTCGAGCCAAGAGGGGATGGACTGATACTTCCCAACCAGGTAGGTGTCCCTTGATGGCAGGTTTCTCTCCTACTGCCTAGTTACTAGTGATTCTGGTTCTAATTCCTGAATCTGAGAATTCACCCATCTATGAAACATTAAAACATTGTTTGAAACTTTTTCTTTCTTTTTTGATAGAGTCTTGCTTCCTTGGCTTTCTCAGCATTATTTTGCATAGCTCATGTTGAAACATTTCAGACCAATAGAACCAGAAAAGAGTAATAAAATGATGGTGTACATCTGCAATCCCAGCACTCAAGAGACTGAGGCAGAAGGCTCTTGATTTTGAGGCCCTGTCTCAAAAAAATAGTACCATAGGGCTGGAGGAATGGCTTAGCAGCTAAGGTGTTTGCCTGCAAAGCCAAAGGACCCCCAGGACCCATGTAAGCCAGATGCACAGGTGGCACATGCATCTGGAGTTTGTTTGCAGTGGCTGGAGGCCCTGGTATGCCCAATCTCTCTCTCTTTCTCTCTCAGTAAATAAGTAAAAAAGTTTTTAAAATATTTTAAAAAACACTACCATGAACACTCATATGCCTTTCTTTTAGATTAACCAAATAATAACTTTCTGCCATTTACACTTTCAGGGTTTCTGAAAACAGCTTTATTGAGATATTACTCAGTTCACCTGTCTAAAATGTAGAGTCCAGTATTTTTTTTAAATTTTTTGTTTATTTTTATTTATTTGAGAGCGACACAGAGAGAGAGAGAGAGAGAGAGAGAGAGAGTGGGCATGCCAAGGCCTCCAGCCACTGCAATTGAACTCCAGATTTATGCGCCACCTTGTGCATCTGACTTACATGGGTCTTGGGGAATCAAGCCTTGAATCATGGTTCTTAGGCTTCACAGGCAAGTGCTTAACCTCTAAGCCATCTCTCCAGCCTCCCCTTTTTAAAATTTTTTGTTGTTGTTGTTTAGAGTCCAGTAGTTTTTAGAGTACTACAGATCTGCGCAACATTACCATGTCTATTCATCCCCCCCCACAAGACACATATCTCTATTAGCATTCATTCTTCATTCCATCCTTTCTCCCCCACTCTGAAGAACATTTTTAGTGGTTTTTACTTTTAGTCTCTGTATATTTACATATTTTGGAAATTTAATATGAATAGAATTATACAACTTGTGGTCCTTTATTGGCTGGCTTCTTCCAGTTAGCAGGACTTTTCAGGAATCATCTATGCTGTATCATGCATCAATATTTCAGTTGTTTTGATCACTGAATTAGTAAGTATTATATCCCATTTTATTTACCCTTTTGGTAGTTGGTAGACATTTGACCTGTTTCCACTTTTAGGTATTATTACTACTACTCAGCAAGCATTCCTTCCTTCTTTCCTTTCTTCCTTCCTTTCTTTTAATATATTTTATTTATTTATTTATTTAAGAGAGAGAAAAAGAGGCAGAGAGAGAAGGAGAGAATGGGTGCACCAGGGCATCTAGTCACTGCAAACTCCAGTTTCATGCGCCCCCTTGTGCATCTGACTTACATGGGTTCTGGAGAATCAAACTGGGATCCTTTGGCTTTCCAGGAAAATGCCTTAACCGCTAAGCCATTTCTCCAGCTATCCCCCTTTGTTTGAGGTAGGGTCTTGCTCTAGCACAGGTTGACCTGGAATTCACTATGTAGTTTAGGGTGGCCTTGACATCATGGTGATCCTCCTACCTCTGTCTCCTGAGTGCTGGGATTAAAGGTGTGCGCCACCACACCCAGCCTCACTAAATATTTCTTTTTTAAAATATTTATTATTATTATTTTTATTTATTTGGGAGAGAGAGAGAAAAAAAAATGGGCTTGCCAGGGCCTCCAGCCACTGCAAACGAACTCCAGACTCATGTGCTGCCTTGTGCATCTGGCTTACATGGGTCCTGGGGAATCAAACCTAGGTCCTTGGCTTTTTAGGCAAGCGCCATAACCACTAAGCCATTTTCCTAGCTCCCTCACGAAATATTTCTGTACAAGCTCATGGGCAGCTCTCTACATTGCACTTGTATATAGATCTACAAGTTGTTGTTGCAGGAGGAAGGGTTCAGACAGGAGCTTTTTTTGTAGCTCAGGCTCGTCTTAAACTAGGAATTTAAAAAAATTATTTATTTATTTGCCTACAAAGAGAGAATTTGCACACAAGGGCTGCTACCTACAGCTACAGCAAATGAACTCCAGATGCATATTCTTTTTTGTGCATCTGGCTTTATGTGAGTACTAGGGAATTGAACAATGGTCATTAGGCTTTGCCAGCAAGTGCCTTACCACTGAGCCATCTATCTAGCCCATACTAGGGATTTTTAATGGGAAAAAAAGGAAACTATTTTCTGACTAAGCTCAGATCTCATAAGGTTTTCCTGCTTTTCAGAAGTTTTCTTCATGGTTTTTTTTCCTACTCCTAAACTTTAATATTCTTTGAAATCTATCTAGTTCTAAGGACTTAGTGGTTAAGGCACTTGCCTGTGAAGCCTAAGGACCCAGGTTTGATTCTTTAACACCTATGTAAACCAGATGTACATGGTGGCTCATGTGTCTGGAGTTCACTTATAGTAGGTGGAGTCAGTGATGTGTCCATTCTCTGTCTGCTTCTGTCTATCTCAAAATAAATAATAAATAAATAAATAAATAAAATAAATACTTTAAAATCTGGTTTTAACTCTTGTTTTCATGGAAAAATCACCTAAAATGTATTGATTTTTAATTATTTTTTGAGACAGGCTCAAGCTAACCTTGAACTTACTCTATAGCTAGGATTTGTCTTGACTTTGAAATACTCTTGTCTCCACCTCCTGAATGCTAGAATTACAGGAATTATGTAGTATTATTACCACATCTGTCTACTCTGGTGTTCTTGGTGGTTTTTTTAAACTTTGTATTGACATTCTCCATACATATGCACAATATAATATGCTTATAAATCCCCTCTTAACATCTTCCTTTCCCAAATAGTCCTTGTTTTATTCTTTTTTGGCTTTTTTTTCCTTTGGTTTTTTTTCAAGGTAAAGTTTCACTCTAGCTCAGATTGACCTGGAATTCACTATGTAGTCTCAGGGTAGCCTCAAACTCATGGTGATCCTCCTACCTCTCTACCTCCTGAGTGCTGGGATTAAAGGTGTGCACCACCATGTGTGGCTTTTTTTTTTTTTTTTTTTTTTTTGTGATGTAGGGTCTCACTCTAGCCCAGGCTGACCAGAATTCAATATGTACTCTCAGGGTGGATTTGAACTTTCGGCAGTCCTCCTACCACTGCTTCCCAAGTCTGGGATTAAAGGCATGTGCCACCATGCCTGGCAAAAAAAAAAAAAAAAAACAACCCACAAACTTTAAAGTAAATACTAGCTGGGTATGGTGGTGCATGCTTTCAATCCTAACACCTTCTTAGGAGGCTAAAGTAGGAGTATTTATATAAATTTGAGGCCAGCCTGGGCTATAGAGTGAGTTCCAAGTCAGTCTGGACTAGAGTGAGATACAAAAAAAAAAAAAAAAAAGTGAACACTACTGTGGTTTCTCCAGGGTGTTTCAATAAAGACCAGGTGTACTTGGATGGAATCCTTCAGATCCTTCGGCACAGAGAGTCTATAGACTTCTGTCTACTGACTGCCCTGGGGAAGGTGAGTAAAATCCTCCAATATGCAAGGTCAGCATTTCCTCTTGCTTCATTTCATGAATAAGTGAGCCTGAGTTCAAACTGGTTTTCCTTTAAAAATTTTTTTGTACTTTTTTCCCCTGTGGTAGGTTCTCACTCTAGCCCAGGCTGACCTGGAATTCACTATGTAGTCCCAGGGTGGCCTCTAACTCACAGTGATCCTTCTACCTCTGCCTCCTGACTGCTGGGATTAAAGGCATGTGCTACCACGCCCAGGTAAAATTTTTTATATATTATTTATTTATTTATTGGAGAAAGAAAGAGGCAGATACAGAGAGAGAATGTGTACACCAGGGTCTCCAGCCACTGCAAATGAATGCCAGCCATCTGTGCCATTTTGTGCAGCTGGCTTATGTGGGTTCTGGGGTATTGAACCTGGGTCCTTAGGCTTTGCAGGCAATCCCCTTATCCACCAACCCATCTCACCAGCCTTGATTTTCCTTATTTGTTGAGGTCTTACTGTAGCCCAGGCTGACCTAGAACTTACTCTGTAGCCCCAGACTGGCCTTGAACTTATGATGTAGCTGAGGATGACCTAATCCTTATCCTAAGGCTCCTGCTTCCGTCTCCTAAATTCTGGAACCACAGATAAGTACCAACATACCCAACTTTAAAAAGCATCTTTTTTCTGAAAAAAAATATTACAATAAGCTATAGTTATATCACTTCCCTTCACGCTAGAATCTCAGAACAAGGATGCCATTGACATGACCAGACAGTTTTTTAAAAATTCAGTATTTATTCAACATAACATTTAAAACACCACACTCATCTTTTCCATCGGAGCCCTTGGGTGACCAGGTACTTTGTCAGTGAGCAGTAATAGTTGAAAAGAACCTGTAGGTCACAATAGTGAGCTTTAATTATTCAGGAAACCTTGTTGCAAACAGATACACTGTGCCCCAGGCTTTGTCACTCACTCTATTCATAGAGCAGGCAGTCGATTCAGTGAAATTCCTGAGGACCCTAGGAGTCTAGGCATGATAAGTAAGAATTGGCCTCAACTTTAAACTCTCCAGCTGTGTCTTCTCCTAGCAAGAGTCAGCCTGTCCTGTGACACTTTAAAGCCAAGCTTTGACTTACACCAGGCTCTTGAGGTCTTAGGTGGTGTAGTCTTCCATTACAAGGCTGTTCGGTTGTCATTGATGAATGGACTGTTCAGTGCAGCCATTCTCACCAGTCCCTTCAGCTCAGCCTTCTGCAGAATTTGCCTTGGCTTCTACACCAGCACCAGCTGCTTTCCCTTGTTCTTGAACCTCACACTCTTCTACCACTTCTCCCTCACTGCTGTCAGCCTTTACAGGAGTGGAGAATTGGGACCTTGTTCTGAATTAGGTTGGACTTTAGGAAATGTTGTGGCTGGTTGATAAAGACCACTGAAACTTTTTTCCCCTATGAAAATTGATGATATTTTACTGATTACCTGTGTACATTCTATGCTACCACATTTTTTTTTCTTTTGAGGTAGTCTCACTCTAGCTCAGGCTGACCTGGAATTCACTATGTAGTCTCAGGGTGGCCTCGAACTCTCGGCTATCCTCCTACCTCTGCCTTGAGTGCTGGGATTAAAGGCATGCGCCACCACACCCAGCTTTTTTTTTTTTTTTTTTTTTTTTGAGGTAGGTTTTCACTCTAGCCCAGGCTGACCTAGAGTTCACTTATTGACCTCAAACTCACAGTGATCCTCCTACTTCTGCCTCCCAAGTACTGGGCTCAAAGGCATGAACCACCATGCCCAGCTATCTATACTAGCATTTCCTTCAAAGAACATTATACTCCTTGTATTCATAGTTTGGGTGTTTAACACAAGAGGCCCAAGTTTTGGTCTATCTCACCTTTCACATGCTGTTTGTACGAAGCTTACTCTCTAGTGTTTGAGACCATTCGTGGGTGATTATGTGCTTTACTTAAATATTATGTATCTGAGGGAAATGGGAAGTCTAAAGAGAGGGAGAGAAATGGAGGAATATGCAGATCTGCTGGGTGGAGCCAGCAGAGCACACCCCATCAAGTTCCCATCCAACATGAACAATTTGTGGCATGTCTGCTATAATTAGAAGGGTAACAAAGATCACAGCACACCTAAACACATGTAATGATAAGGAAAAGGTTTGAAAAGTTGTAAGAAATTACCAAAATATGGCACAGAGATATGTAATAAATGGCGTTTTAAAAATATTGTCATTAAAGTTGGTTGTGGTGGCACAAACCTTTAATCCCAGAACGCAGGAGGCTGAGGTAGGAGGATCCAGGTAGGTTTGAAGCCAGCCAGCTTGGGCAACAGTGAGTTCCACTTTAGCCAGGGATAGAGTGAGACCCTGTCTCAAAAAAAAAAAAAAAAAGAGCTGGGTGTGTTGGCACACGCCTTTAATCCCAGCACTTGGGAGGTAGAGGCAGGAGGACCCCTGTGTTCAAGGCCACCCTGAGACTATATAGTGAATTCCAGGTAAACCCGAGTTAGAGTGAGGCTCTACTTTGAAAAAACAAAGAAAAAACCCAAAAAATATCCATGTTTTTGAACTTAAAAATGAAAAGAAAAATTTGTACTCATGGCTTGTAGAATTTTTTTAAAGGAAATTTTTGATTTATTAGTTTTCAAACAGAGAATGATACAGAGAAGAGAGACAGAAAATATGGGTGCAACAGGGCCTCTAGCCATTGCAAACACACTCCAGAAGCATGCACCACTTTGTGCCTTGGGCTTCTGTGGGTATCCAGGAATTGAACCTGGCTTAGGCTTCACAGGCTAGTGCCTTAACTGCTAAGCCATCTCTCCAGCCCCAATTTGTAGAATTTTAATGTTTTACTACTAAACCTGTGGGAGCAAAATAGTTTTTTTTTTAATGTTTTTATTTATGATTTATTTGTAAGTAGAGGGAGAGAGAAAATGTGTTGAGAGAGAGAGAGAGAGAGGAGAGGACAGGAAAGAAGAGGAGAGGGAGAAAGTGAAAGAAAAACAGAACAAGAAAGAGAAAGAAAAAGGGCATGCGGGATCTCTAGTCCCAGCAAACAAATTCCAGCTGCAGGCGCCTTGTCCATCTGGCTTTGTGTATGTATTGGAGAACTGACCCTGGGCCATTAGGCTTTGCAAGCAAGCACTTTAACTGCTAAACCATGTCTCTAACCTCCCAAATTGCTTTTTTTTTGTAGAAAAATTCAAAATAAAAGCAAGAGACTATAGCAGAAATCATTATATTTTCCAAGTTAAATAAATAGAAACAAGACTCCAAAACATAATGGTACTACTTCTTCTAATTTGGTAATTCTAGATATTATCTTGATTTTTAAAATTGTATATTTATTTGCAAGCAGAGAGAGATAAAAGACAGAAAGAAAGAATGGGCATGTAAGAGTGTCCAGCCACTGCACACTGCAAATGGACTCCAGATGCTTGAGTCATTTTGTGCAACTAACTTTATGTCTGTACTGGAAATTTAACCTGGGCCATTAGGCTTAGCAGATAACTGTCTTACCTGCTAAACCATCTCTCTAGCCCTATCTTGATTTGTTTATTTAGATTAAGTCAGGAGATTTGTTTGAATTTTCAGTCCGTCCCCCATACATGTGAAGCTTAGCTATGTAACTTTTAGACAAACTGATGTAGGGGCAAGATAGAATGAAAAACCAAATATTGAGTTTTAGCTTTCTAATTTGGTCAGGCATAAAGAGGGAGGAAAAAAAATTTTTTTTTTTTTCAAGCTCAGGCTGACCTGGAACCCATTCTGTAGTCCCAGGCTGGTCTTGAACTCATAGTGACCCTCCTACCTCAGCCCCCTGAGTGCTTGGATTAAAGGCATGCATCACCACACCTGGCAGAAAAAAATTCATTTTTATTAGATGTAGGAAGGTAAGCCATTGATTTTTTTTTTAATTTTATAGCTATTAATCTAACAGTCCATATACTTCCATTTAAAGCCCAGGAAGAAATTCATTTTCTCCATGTACCTTGTTCTTATGTTTTAAGATTCTTCTTTTCAGGTTTCTTATGAAGATGTGGATCGCTTAAAAGAACTGGCAGTCACTGAAAACATAAGGGTCCCTCACTTCCTGCAGGATCATAGCCGGTACATGGGACACCTGGAGAAGATCATGGAAGTGAATGAGCTGACTGACGCGGAACTGAAGGGTCTCATTTCCTAAATGAGTGCTCCCAGAAACCAGGCAGTGGCGCCTCCATGAACACAACCAGTCAGGTGTGGTTAGCACCAGCAAATTTAAAAGAATGACTTGAGTTTTCTGAAGACTGTCTTCAGTTCAGCTGAATTTTTGGGTGAAGACACAACCTAAAAACTATTTCCCTAAAATGACTGCGGGTGGAAGTTACTCCTGTTTCCTATGAACCTCCACAGAGCAATGAAAATTTTGCAACTGACTGGAGACTTGAGGCTGCATTGTAAGCTGTGCCCAAGGAGGCCGGGTTACCAGCTATACTGGAAAAACTCCACAGTTCCATTTACCCTTATCAACAGTGTAATTGTCCTTCTTTGAACTACTAGTTTTGAGACATCCCAGAAAGCTACCTGTTTCTAAGATTTCATCTCTCTTATGTCAAGTCATCTTAAAGGGGCAGGGGAAAGCAGTTTGAAAAGTTTTCATTAAATGCTTTATTTTAATGCTATCATTTTATCTTTTCAGCTTATAGAACCTAAGTGAATGTGTCTTTTTCTGTGTGGTGTTGGGCTCAAGCCCAGGACCTCGCACATGCTAAGCATGCATACATTCTGCCACCAGTCTCTAAGAGCAGTCTCTTTCATGTCCAGTTCTCTATCAGTCAAATTCTGTTTTCATTTTTGGATACATATTTTAAATCTTTTAGCAAGGTTTTGAGATTTTCCCTATGTGTTTTATGTAAGTGTTAAGTATGTTTCTGAGTGATTTTTTTTTTTCTCAAAATAAAATAGTTGGGGAAGAAGCCAGGCGTGGTGGCGCACACCTTTAATCCCAGCACTCGGGAGGCAGAGGTAGGAGGCTCACTGTGAGTTTGAGGCCACCCTGAGACTACATAGTGAATTCCAGGTCAGCCTGGGCCAGAGTGAGACCCTACCTCGAAAAACCAAAAGCAAACAAACAAAAAAAAAACTGTGAAAGGAGGAGTCTGCTCAGCTTGTTTGGAACATGCAGTGAGAAGAGAACACACAGGTTGTCCTAGGTGAACCTTACCATTACCTGAAAGAGGAAATTACTGAGTATTTCCCTCTACTAAGTCAGCCCTCTGATGCTGGCTCTGTGTACTTATCAAAATCTCTGACCAATAACCATATAGTTTGTATTTAAAAAAAAAAAATGAGAGCCTGTTTTGCTATGTTCTTCCTGCTCCCAGCAAATCACTTGGCTGATATGGTCTGCATGGATTTTACATGTGGAATCAAATGATTCTGCATATACCTATTGTAATGACGAGAAACAATGTTGCTGTGAACACTCCATTCACTGTGATTTCTACCCAAACTTATATAAGGGTTTGTCTTTACCTCATCAGACTAACATATGGTGCTAATTCTAGTAGATATGCAAATCCTTGTACACATTTGTCTTAGGAAATGATTTTAGAAATTTTCTTGCAGGTTAGATTCATGTATCTGGAAGGCTTGCCTCAAATAATGTAAGCAAATACAAGATAAAATCTGACTGGTATATGGAGGTTCTTGGAAAGCTATGCATCTTTGACAGTAGTAGAGGAAGCCTTTTGCAGCATGGAAAACTTCCCCCCATTTGGGTCCATACTGATTGTCATGTGTCTGAACATTTGTTTGCCTGGTGGGGGCAGAGCGCACCAGGACTTAGGGGTCAGGACACCTTGAGCCTGTATCTCCTTGTAGCAGGGTCCTAACATTAGCTTCCTGTTATGTTTTTTCACTTCATCTTAAAACTTATAGGTGACATAGAGAGAAGATGCAGTGTTTGTGTCCTATAGTTTAAGTTCAAATATACTTGTAAATTGAATGTTTGCAGGGTAATAACACAGCTAATCTTACCGATGGTTTAAATATAAACCTTAGTTTAACATTGGTAGGATGATTGGCAGTTGACCTAGCTTTGGAGTTTAAAGAGGTTGGATATTCTGTCTATATGGTGGGTAAAAGGAATGACTGACTTTCCTGCCTTACTGCTGTGGAATAATGATGAAAACATTAATGCTCTGAAGAGGAAAATGACCAAAGATTAATTATCTTTAAGATGTTTTAATAGTTAGCAGCAAGTCACAAGTGTTTTCAGAATAGCAGAACTATTTAAAGAGCTTAAAGCTTTAAAAGTTAAGATCAATGATTAAATGAATATCTATTCTTCCTAAAATAAAGGTAAGATTTTTGTTCTCTATAATAAGTTTTAATAAATAAAAAATGACTGTAAGGTCTTAGTTGAAGATCATATGAATTTTAATTATACTAGTTATTTACTATAAACTGTTGATTCAAAATCCATCAATTTTGCCCACTATAATTCTAACATGTAGTTGGGTCAAATACAAATTTTGATAACCTTTTAGGCTTTAACATCAGGTGGATTCAAAGTAAAATTAAGCCAGTCATAGTGGTTGGCACCTTTAATCCCAGCACTTGGAGTGTGATATAGGAGGACTGTAGTGAGTTCAAAGCCAGCCTAAACCAGAGTGAGTTCCAGGTCAGCCTTGGCAAGAGTGAGACACTGCCTTTAAAAAAAAAAAAAGCCCACACAACATAAAATAAATGTTTGCAGACATAAAAAAAAATAGTTTTCATTTCTATGTATTTTCACTTTTGTAAAGGTGCTTAATATTTGTATATCTCCAGGAATTTATGTCTAGCTATAATAAAAGAAGTAGCACTGTTCCCCAAATGGAGTATATGATCTATGCATACATGCTTCTGTTCTTTGAAACTGGATGGTGTTTTTATTCTGGTTCTTCTCTTTCAAATGAAAAGACTACAGTAAGCCTTTTCTTCCAGTGTCTTTCCTTATCAAAAGATACTACATTCACCATAGCCTGTCCTTTCCCTGCTTAGTTCCTTTTACAGCTTATGGGGTTATGAAGAAAGGATAGGACAGTGTAGTAAATGTCGCATCACACCTCTGAACAGGATCTGTGCTGAGCATCAGAGCTCCTTGGAGGAAGTAGATGTGCTAGACCAGTGAAGAGGAGGCAGGTGTTAGGCCTGTCCCTATGAATGCAAGCAAGTGGTTGCTAGAGGCAGAGGGCTGTCTGCCCACATGTTTGAGTCAGAGAAGGATTGTGTACAAAATGATGATTGTTCACGCCATTCTCATGTGTGTGAGTGGGTGTGTGCAGCTCAGAGGACAACTTTTGGGTGTTGGTCTCTGTTTTCCACCTCACTTAGGGTGTGGAGTCTCTTATTGTTCACCACTGTTTGCTGGCTAGCTGCCCCTCAGGGTTCCAGGGAATTCTGTCAACACTGCTACCTCACAGTAGGTGTGCCAGGATTATAGAAGCTTGGCAAGACTTCTGGCTTTGACATGGGTCCTGGGGATCTGACTCATATAGTCAGGTTTGTATGGTGAGTGGTTTGTCCTGAGCCTTCTCCCTAGCCAGACTTTTCTTTATGCTTTTTGTTAAAAATATTTTTTACCAGACAGGCATGGTGGCGCACGCCTTTAATCCTAGCACTTGGGAGGCAGAGGTAGTAGGATAAAGAGTGTATAGAGGCTAGAGAGATGGCTCAGCAGTTAAGGCACTTGCCTGTACAGGCTAATGACCCGTGTTTGTTTTCCCAGTACCTACATAAAGCCAGATGCACAAAGTGGCAGATGCATCTGGAGTTCGCTTGCAGTGGCTGGAGGCCCTGGTGCACTCATTTTCTATCAATCTACCTCTCTCTCAAATAAATAAAATTTTTTTAAAAAAAGAGCATATGGAAGCTGGGTGTGGTGGCATATGCTTTTAGTCTTAGCACTTGGGAAGAGATAGTAGACTAAAAAAAAAAAAGAAAAGAAAAGAGCAAAAACAAAGGTTGGTTGGAAAGATGGCTAAGCAGTTAAAGGCACTTGCTTGTATATCCTGCAAGCCTGGCAAGCAGGGTTTGATTCTCTAGTACCCAAGTAAACCCAGATGCACAAAGTGGTACATGCATCTGGAGCTCCTTTGCAGTGGCAGGAGGCCCTGGTGTACCCATACTTACTTTCTGTCAGCTTCTATCAAATAAGTAACAAAAATGTTTTTTAAAAAGGGGGGACTTGGGAGATGCTCAGTGTCTAAAGGCACTTGCTTGCAAAGCCTGATGGCCCAGGGTTAGGGGCCACATAGAACCAAAAATACAAAGTGGTGCATGCAAGTAGAGTTCATTTACAGTGGCACAAGGCCCTGGCATGCATGTCCATATGCTTTTTTTTTGAGGTAGGGTCTCACTCTGGCTCAGGCTGACCTGGCATTCACTATGTAGTCTCAGGGTGGCCTCGAACTCATGGTGATCCTCCTACCTCTGTCTCCTAAGTGCTGGGATTAAAGGCATGTGCCACCACACATGGCCCTTTGTTCATTTTTTGAGACAGGGTGGCTAGCACAGGTTACTTGGAATTTACTTTGTAGCCAAGGCTGGCCTAAAACTCATGGGGATCCTTCTACCTTAGCCTCCCTAATGCTACCGCACCCTTTGTCATGTTCTTTAAACTCATGTTTGGAGCTTTCAGGGCTTGGTCTCAGTGGAAGAAGCAGACCAGCAAAGCAGCTCCTGGGTCGAGCATGGATGGGGCTGGGGATAGCTCAGTGGTGGAACTTGTCTTAATGGACAAAAGCCCATACATGGGGAAAAAAACAAAAATAATAATAACCAAGCTGGGCATGGTGGCTCACGCCTTTAATTCCAGCACTTGGGAGGCAGAAATAGAGGATCACCATGAGTTCAAGGCCACCCTGAGACTACATAGTAAGTTCCAGGTCAGCCTGACCTATAGTGAGACCCTACCTTGAGGGGCGGGGAGACATGAGCAGCCTGCATGCTCAAAGGCACAAATACCTTTCTCCTTAAGATTTTTCCTTCTGTGGAGATAGTCTCATTATGTGGTTGACACTGGCCTCAAATTTGTAATCCTTCATCCTCAGCCTCTGGAACACTGAGATTCCAGGTTTGTACCGCCATGCCCATCTGTTCCAGTCAGGTTTGCATTGCTGGCCAAAATCGCCTGACCAAGAGAAGCTTTTGGGGAAAAGGGGGATTTATTTTGGCTTACAGACTCAAGGGGAAGCTTCATGATGGCAGAAAATGATGGCATAAGCAGAGAGTGGACATCACCCCTTGGCTCCATAATAGCGGGGGGTGGGGAGGGTGTGCCATTTTGTTAATCCAGGGGGAATAAAGAGATTTCCTTCCCTTCTTGAATTCCTCATCCACTGTGGCTTTTGTAGTATCTTCCATTAAATCTTCAATTTCTGTCAGTCTAATCTCTGGTGCATCCTTTCCCAGTGGGCATATCACTGGCCTGTCTCTGCCATTTCCAGGATGACATTTTGATGGTCCATCTAGGACCTTTATCCTTGAGAAGTTCATCAGAGGTAACAACTGTCAGTTCTAGTTGGGGCTACTTACTGGTGTGACCTTAAAGCTGGCAGACTGCTGGTTCTCTCTGGGATTAGGACTAAGGAGTTCATTTTATTCCCGTGTAAAATTCTCTCTTCTCTTTTTTTTTTTTTGTTTGTTTTTCTAAGTAGTCTCAGTCTAGCCCAGGCTGACCTGGAATTCACTATGTAGTCTCAGGGTGGCCTCGAACTCACGGTGATCCTCCTACCTCTGCCTCCTGAGTGCTGAGATTAAAGGCATGCGCCACCACACCTGGCTCCATGTAAAATTCTTTTTAATTAATTAGAGAGAGAGAAGAAAAGAGGCAGGTAGAAAGAAAGAGAATGGGCACACTAGGGGATCCAGCCACTGCAAATGAACTCCAGATGTGTGTGCCATCATGTGCATCTGGCTTACCTGGGTCCTTTGGTTTTGCAGGAAAGTGCCTTAATTGCTAAGCCATTTCTCCATCCCCCATGTAAAATTCTTAATACTGGATGGAGAGATGTCTCAGCAGTTAAAGCACTTGCTTATAAAGCCTAATGGCTCAGATTAAATTCCCCATTACCCATGTAAAGCCAGATGCACAAAGTGGCCCATGCATCTGGAGTTCCTTTTGCAGTAGCAAAAGGTCTGGTGTGTCCATACACACACTCTCTCTCCCTCTATCTCTCTCTTTGTCTCTCAAATAAAATGAATAAATTAAAAGAAAATCATGGAGTGGATAATGAAGGCATGGTACATTTATACAATGGAGTTTTATTCAGCAGTAAAAAAAGATAAAATTATGAAATTTGTAGGGAAATGGATGGATTTGAAAAGGATTATACTTAGTGAATTAACTCAGGTCCAGAAAGCCAAGTGCTGTATGTTCTGTCTCATATGTGGATCCTTGCTACAAATGTTTGGACTTGTATGTGAGTTGGAATAAAACTCAGCAGCAGAAGCCATAAATCTAGAAAGGTGTTATAAAGGAGGCAGGGGAAAATAGCATGAGCAGAAGGTGAACATCACCCCCTGACCAACATCAGGTTAACAATATCAACAGGGGAGTGTGCCAAACAATGGCAAGGGGAAATTGGCTATAACACCCATAACCCCACCCCAACAATACACTGCCTCCAGAAAGCATTAATTCCCAATCTCCATCAGCTGCAAACCTAGCATTCAGAACACCTGAGTTTATGGGGGACATCTGAAGCAAACCACCACACTAATACTTGTTTCCATACGAAGGTGAGGACAACAGTTCATACAGTAAAATGCTCTCCTTCAAAGCATGAGGATCTGAGTTTTCTACCCAGAACTCCATAAAAATGCAGGGTATGGTAGTATGCAATTACAGTCCCATCTGAGGAAGCAGACAGGAGAATCCCTGGGACTTTCTGGTCAGTCTAGGCTACAGAGTAATTGGTGAGCTTCAAGCAAATGAAAGACTCTGTTTCAGGTGCTGGAGAGATGGCCTAGCACTTACGGCACTTGCCTGTGAAGCCAAAGGGACTAGGTTCAATCCCCCAGGACCTATGTAAGTAAGATGCACAAGTGGGCGCATGTGTCTGGAGATCATTTATGGTAGCTGAAGGCCCTGGCATGCCAATTCTCTCTCTTTATATGCCTGTTTTTTTTCTCTCTCTCAAATAAATAAAATAAAATATGAAAGACCCTGTTTCCAATAGAAAAGCAAACTGGACAGTGCCCAAGGAACCATACCCAAGCATGTCCTCTGGCCCCCATGTACATAATTCAAAAAAAAAAAAACCCACAAAAGATATGCATTGAGAAGAGACCAAGAGAGTCCAGGTGCCATCATACACCCATGACAGCCAGTCTTTGAACTTATAAAGCCTTATCAGACCAGATGTGAAATGTACCTGCAATCCCAGCACTGAAGAAGTGGAGGAGACAGGGAAGTCTTGAGTTTTAGTCCAGCCAGAGCTACATAGCAAGAGCTTGTCTCAAAAAAATAAAACAGTTCTGCTCCAACAGTCAGGGGAAATTTGATGATGGGAATGGAGAGCTTCCAGGTGTTACAGCCCAGCTTGACCCTTGCCATAGCTCACACTCTTATTGCTATTTTGCTATTTTCCACCTATGGTAGCAAGACTGTGATGTCCAACCTCTGATCATGCCATGCTTTCCGCCACCATTGGGTTCAATTCCTCAGTACCCATGTAAAGCCAGATGTGCTAAGTGGTGCATGAGGCTGAGGTTGCTGTGGGAAGAGGCCCTGGTGCATCTTTCTCCCTCCCTTCCTCCCTCCTCACATTTCTTTCTCTCTGTGTTTATAAATAAAATATTTTTTAAAAAGAACATCGGAGAAAAGACAGCCTCTTCAGCAAATGGTGCTGGGAAAACTGGATATGTATCTGTATAAGCATGAAAATAGATCCTTTATCTCTCTCTGTGAACAAGAATTAAGTCCAAATGGATCAAAGACCTTAATATCAGACCTGAAACTCTGAAACTGCTAGAGGAAAAAGTAGAGGGAACCCTTCAACATATTGGTCTTGGTAAGGACTTTTTGAATATATCCCCAATTACACAGCCAATAAAACCATAGATTAATCACTGGGACCTCATGAAATTACAAAGCTTTTGTTTGGCAAAAGACATTGTGAATAGAGCAAAGAAGGAACCTACAGAATGGGAGAACATCTTCGCCAGCTACACATCTGATAGAGGATTAATATCTAGTATATACAAAGAACTCAAAAAGTTAATAAGAAATCAAACAAATCAATTAAAAATGAGCTATGAAACTAAATAGAGAGTTCTCAAAAGAAGAAACACAGATGGCATATAAACATCTAAAGAAATGTTCTACATCCCTAGTCATCAGGGAAATGCAGATTAAAACTACATTGAAATTCCATCTCACTACTGTCAGATTGGCCACCATCATGAAAACAAATGACCATAAATGTTGGTGAGGATGCAGAAAAAGAGGAACATTTCTACACTGTTGGTGGGAATGCTATCTGGTCCAGCCATTGTGGAAATCACTATGGAGGTTCCCGAGATAGCTAAAAATATCTACCATATGACCCAGCTATACCACTCCTAAGCATATAACCTAAGGACTTGTCTCACTACCTTTGAGATACTTGCTCAACCATGTTTATTGCTGCTCTATTCACAGTAGCTAGGAAATGGAACCAGCTTAGATGTCCCTCAACTGATGAGTGGATAATGAAGATGTGGCACATTACACAATGGAATTCTACTTAGCAGTAAAGAAAAATGAAATTATCAGGCTGGAGAGATGGCTTAGCAGTTAAGTGCTTGCCTGTAAAGCCTAAGGACCACAGTTCAAGGCTCAATTCCCCAGGACCCATGTTAGCCAGATGCACAAGGGGCACACGTGTCTGGAGTTCATTTGCAGTGGCTGGAGGCCCTGGCACACCCATTCTCTCTCTCTCTCTCTGCCTCTTTCTCTGTCTGTTGCTCTCAAATAAGTAAATAAAAATTTTTAAAAAAATTTAAATGAAATTATATGGATTTGGAAAGGATTATACTAAGTGAGGTAACCCAGGCCCAGAAACACAAACATCACATGTTCTCTCTCATATGTGGATCCTAGCTACAAAAGACTGGAATTCTGGGCTGAAGAGATGGCTTAGTGGTTAAGCGCTTGCATGTGAAGCCTAAGGACCCCAGTTTGAGGCTCAGTTCCCCAGGTCCCACGTTAGCCAGATGCACAAGGGGGCGCACGCGTCTGGAGTTCGTTTGCAGAGGCTGGAAGCCCTGGCGCACCCATTCTCTCTCTCCCTCTATCTGTCTTTCTCTCTGTGTCTGTCGCTCTCAAATAAATAAATAAATAAAAATAAATAAAAAAAAGACTGGACTTCTGTGTGAGTAGGAAGAAAACTCAGTAGGATAGGCCAGTAAGCTAGAAAGGAGATATAAAGGGAAGAGAAAAGGGGGAGGTTGGAACTTAGTAGGATGGTATTGTATATATGTATGTAGAAGAACAGATTAATAGGGGTGAAAAGGCCTAAGTGAGGGGAAGAGATTGAGTAAAGGAAAGGTGGAGGGAGGGCTAATTAAAATCTAAGGGGATATAAATAAGTCATATGGAAACCTACTATTTTGGACAATGGTACACTCAGGAGCCATAGATTGTTACTAGAAAACTTTCAGTGCCAGGGTTGGGATACCTTCCAGTGTGTTGTTGGCCAGGGAGGTCCCTGATGCCCCAAAACATTACAGGCCATTGCCAAGGCCCTTGGTTTCCCACCAGGAATAGATGTAAGTCCCTACTGGTGAAGATTCCACATACATGGGTTGCAAGGTCACTGAGAAACCCTTATGGAGCTGAGCTGAGAACCACCTCCATGTAGACCAGCTGAGAGCTGGGAAAAGCCACATTGCATGCAGTTCAATGGGAGAGAGAGAAACAACCAGCGAAGATACCCAACAGTGGACACTGCAAGCCTTATATTTGGCCAGCCAGGTCAAATGAGCCAAGGGGTGCAATAGTAGCACATCTCTTATGGGGGAAACCAACCACCCTCTAATTTGGCTGGAGGCCCCCTCCAAGGGAGGGAATACATCCCTGATACTGAAAACCTACAATAGGGGTAGCCATGAGCCCTAGGGGTGCAACATCTGCTTGTATCTGGCTAAATGTATGTACTATGCTCACCAAACTGCCCAGTAAGCACTGCTGTTAATGTTTGTACCATATATTAATCCTGCTCTCACTTTTGGTTAGAGAACCTTCTCAAATGGCAGTGACCTTGGGATGACTCAGGAGGCACCATGGTGCTGAGAAGAAGTGACAGAAGTGTGCTCAGCATTGAAATATCTCACCTTCCATGGCTTAGGGTCCCTTGCAGAGGAGGTGGCAGAAAGAATGTAAGAGCCAAAGGAAGGATAGGACTCCTTACTACATGCTCCTCCGGACACAAAATGGCCTGGATATCCATGACCTCATAGTGCCTGACACTACCTACACAAGACCATCATATTAGGAGGAAAAGATAATAACACCAAAATAAAGGAGAGACTGGCTGAGAGGGGGAGGGGATATGATGGAGAGTGGAGTTTCGAAGGGGGAAGTGGGGGGATGGAGGGAATTACCATGGGATATTGTTTACAATTATGGAATTTGTCAAAAAAAATTTCATAATTCTTCTGGTTAAGCTGGTAGCATAGGAACCATGCCAAAGCAGCCTAGGGGAGAAAAAGCCAAAGAAAACACAGCAAAATACACACTTTTACTAAAAAGTGAGGTGTATGGGAAACAAAAATGGCAGCAGAGAAGTAGGAGAGTCCCTGAGCATCCAGAGCCCACACAGGCAGGCCGAAGCATCTCTGGCAGCAGCGCCCTGTCTCCAGCAGCAGAAGCGGCGGTGGAAGCTGAGGCTCCGGCTCTGGCAGCAACAGCAGCGGCTCTGGCACTGGCAACAGTGGCTCCAGCAGTGGCAGCAGCAGCTATAGCAGTGACAGTGGCGGTCCCAGCAGCAGCAGCAGCTTCAGCAGCAACAGTGGCAGCTTCAGGAGCAGAAGCAGCAGCTTCAGTGGCAGCAGCAGCAGTTCCAGCAGTGGGGGTGCCCATCTGCAGGGCCACAGGTGCCAGGCTTGGTTTGCCCCACAGGAAAAGCCAGTGCCCAGCTCCAGAAAACAGAACAGTGGTCCAGCGACCCAGCCAGACTACTTGACAGAGACCAAAATCATCCAAAAAGGTAACTGAGATTGCACCAGGGAAGGGTCTCACTTTGTCACAAGCTGACCTGGAACTGTCAACAGACCAGAAATCTTAACCTCTTTGTTGATAGAGGATCTGGTTGTTATAACAACTACTCTTGCGTAAATACTTGGTGCTGTTGTTGATTGAATGTGTACAGTGTTTAGTTAAATTTTAGAATCTACCTGTATTTGGTTCCACTCAGTCAACTTGAATACTCCCATAGCAGGCAAACTCAACCCCTAGGAACACATTTCTAGATACTATGAGAGTGTTAAGAGCTACACCTAACATCTTAATCTCCTACACTGAAGATATATAACATCAGATCAATTGATACAGCTAAGAACACCCAGCTAACTAGAAAATCCAAGCATTAACTTAATCCAAGATGCAAAAATAAATACATTATGACACAAAAAAACACCAAAAATCAAGACAATATAAATCCACCTAAAAGTATTAATGCATCAGAGATTACCTCCAGTGAAAACAAGTTGGATGAAATGCCGGAGAAAGATTTCAAAAGAATGATTGTAAATATGTTCAAAGAAGTCAAAGAAGAAATAAAAGAATCAAAGAGGAAATCAGAGGAATCAAAGAAGACACAGGACACTAATTTAATGAAATAAAGAAGGCAATACAAGACAAAAACAAGGAAACAGAAACAATAAGGAAAAACAAGTCAGAATTAATAGCAATAAAGAACACAGTTAATGAAATAAAAAACTCTGTAGAAAATCTCACCAGTAAAATGGATGCAGACGACAGAATATCTAAGCTGAAAGACCAGGTGGCAGATCTAATACAGTCCAACAAAGGGAAGGAAAAACTAACAGAAAAGTATGAATGGGAATTTCAAGATATTCAGGACAGTATGAAAAGATCAAACATAAGAATTCAGGGCATAGTAGAAGGAGAATCTCATCCCAAAGGTATAATAGGCATTCTCAACAAAATCAAGAAAACTTCCCCCAAATTGGGAAAGAGGTGCCAATGCAGATACAGGAAGCCATAGAACACTAGCCAGACAAAACCTGGAAAGAACCTCTCCTCACCATATGATAATCAAACTACCAAACACACAATCCAATGAATAAATATTGAAAGCAGTTAGAGAGAAAAATCAAGTTACCTACAAAGGCAAGCCCATCAGGATTACAGCAGATTACTCAACACAAAACTTAAAAGCCAGAAGGGCTTGGAGTGATATATTCCAAATTCTGAAAGATAACAACTATCAACCAAGGTTACTTTCTCCTGCAAAGCTATCCATTCAGAGAGATGGAGAAATAAGGACATTCCATGAAAAAAGCAGGCTAAAGGAGTATTTGAAGACAAAAACAACTCTACAGAAAATACTTGAAAGAATCCTCCATGTTGAAGACAAGGAAAAGCACACATATACGGAACCTGGAAAAAACAAGCAATACTCAAATACTAATTAACACAGGAGAGCAGAGGTAGAACCGGAACCACAAACAAAAAAAATGGAAAACATAAACACACACCTTTCAATAATATCACGTGATATCAACGGCCTCAATGCCCCAAACAAAAGACATAGGTTTGAAGACTGGGTTAAAAAGCAGGATCCTACAATTTCTTGTCTCCAAGTACGTAACACACGGTCCACTGTGAACACAGTGACAATCTGCTGTGGCCTTCCATGCTCCTCACAATCATGAGACGTTCCCATGTGATGTGGAAGAAAAAGAGCAGGCAGGGCTGTGCTTGATGGTGACATTGCAGAGGACACTGCACACCAGCGTCTCCAGTTTTCCAAACAGGTTCCTGTCTTTGGCACTGGAATGACATCTTTACTTGCCAGAAAATGACAGCAATGTCTTTGGGTCAAATGGAACTCACATACACAGTTCTCTCCAGGATATCCCTGTTGAAGGACAAACATTTAGGCCTGTTTGTCACCTTTGACCCATCTTGCATAGTTTTCATTGAATCTCTGATATTCAATGATCAGAGCAGTTGAGTATCATCAACACGGACGGGGAGCTTGAAGTCGGGGCACGCATCCTTACTGGCAGCAGAGGTGAGAGGATGAACGTGACAAGGCAGCCACCCTGTGGCTCCATCCTGAATCCCAGCTCACCCGGTACTAGAATTCAAGCCTCGCTGGAGCAAGCAAGGGCAAAGGACATCGGCCACGTGCACGGCGAGAAGCAAGAAATGGCTTAGATGTTAGAGCTTTTGGCTCTGAACTGAAAGACCCCGGTTCGGACCTCTGGGACGCAGGCAAGACCGAGACAGAAGGGGGCGCTCGTGTGCTCTAAATCACCTGCTGGGCCCTTTTCCCGAAAGTCCTTTTCTCTTGTCAATCTCTCTCTTTCTCTCTCATAGTTAAATAAGTCAAATACTTTCCCCCCTCCCCTTGTGTGGGAGGTGGGCGGGGCGCGATGAAAACGTGCTCAACACAGGTTTGTGAAGAGAGAGGGCCTCCTTGGCCGGCCCCTGTCCTGTGTACTTCACAATTTTATTCTGATAGAAGGTAAGCAAATCAATTCCTATTCAAGACAGGTCAAGAAGGAAGGATCTATCACGGGCGCTGTTTCCATAGCCTGCGGAAGCGCTGGTGGCGCACGCTTGTCATGCAGCCTCCGTGCCTTGCACCTTTTCCACAACCACCTTCCTCAAGGAGCTAAGGCACATGCACACGTTAGCCCTGAGGTGCTCTTTGTGCTGTGATTTCTGCCAGCAGTGTGAACCTACTGCAACAGTAACGTTGGTGCCAAGAGTGGTGTTGCTGCTCACACCTGACTGGCCTTTTTTTTTTTAATTTAATTTATTAGTTTTCTTTTCAGTAAATCTGACTGGCCTTTTGAAGCAGATTTTCAAGAGGAATGTGGAAGGATTTGAATCCTTGGCATAAGAGACACGTTGCCGTGCTATAAGTACAGCTTGATGGACTATTCTGGTCCGGGTTGAAAGACCTGAATGCAGTATGAACTATGGACTGTTAGATTTGATTTATGAGGGTGAGAAAGGGCTTTGCCTGGACTGGGCTTGAAGCAGTTTGTATGAGAGGCTTGCTGTTATGCCCATGTCCTGAGAAGTTGTGCAGGGTTGCTTTGCATATAAATGGACTGGTGTGAGCAGAGGGATATGGCACAGAAAAAAAGTGAAATCTTTGTGTTGAAATTTCTGCTGGTTTAGCTGCAATTATATTTGAGAATACAGCCTTTGAGATTGGACCAGCTGAATTACATTGGGTCAACAGTTAGAATGTAGACTCTTTTGAAGGGGCCTGAGTGCTCAAGCAGCATCCTGTTCTTCAAAGTCTGCTTTATTCCCCCATGGATTAACAAATTGGCACCCTGTCTGGTATTGTGGAGTGTAAGAAATGCAGGAAAGAGAGGGTCATTGAGTTTGCAACACGGTCTTGTGTTTTGGAAACAGCCATGGGCAGTGTGAGGCAGGTTTGCTGGTTGCCTGCATGGAGACCCCATGGAGCCATGTGGATGGACTGTGGGTTGCAGTGGAGAGCAAGTGGAGATGCCAGGACCACAAGATGGCTGCTAAGGAGAGATGCTGGCCCGATGAAGTTATCCAGGACTGTGAGTAGCCTAGGTGAAGGGCCAGAATTGGAATTCCAGAGACTTGTTTCTGGTTAGAGTTAATTGGACTTGGAGACTTTTCACTGACCAGAGTTGTTGGACTTGAAGCTACAGAGTTTGATGTTTGCCCTGGTTGTTTTAAATCTTGTATTGGTTGACTATTTCTTTGCTATGCCCAGTGCCATCTTTTGCAGTGTGAATGTTTATTCTGTGCCATTATGGGTTCTTTTGGTATTATGGCTCAGTTAAAAGACCTAGGATTGGGCTGGAGAGATGGCTTAGCGGTTAAGCGCTTGCCTGTGAAGCCTAAGGACCCCGGTTCGAGGCTCGGTTCCCCATGTCCCATGTTAGCCAGATGCACAAGGGGGCTCACGCGTCTGGAGTTCATTTGCAGAGGCTGGAAGCCCTGGCGCACCCATTCTCTCTCTCCCCCTCTATCTGTCTTTCTCTCTGTGTCTGTCGCTCTCAAATAAATAAATAAATAAATAAAAAATTTTTTAAAAAGACCTAGGATTATGAGGATGTTTGCACATCATTGGGATTGATAAAAATTATGAGGACTTTTAAAGTTCGATGAATGCATTGTATGTTATATCATGCATGGTTGTCAGTTTATGGGGGCCAGAAGTAGAATGTGGTGGTTTGATTCAGGTGTCTTCCATAAATTTAGCTGTTCTGAATGCTAGGTTCCCAGCTGATAGAGATTTGGGAACTAATGCCTCCTGGTTGCAGTGTATTGTTGAGGGCATGCTTATGGGTATTATTGCCAGTTTCCCCTTGCCAGTGTTTGGCACACTTTCCTGTTCTGGTTGCCCACCTGATGTTGGCCAGGGGGTGATGTCCACCCTCTGCTCATGCCATCATTTTCCCCTGCCATCGTGGAACTTCCCCTTGAGTTTGTAAGCCAAAATAAACCTTTTTTACCCTACCAAAAAAAAAAAAAGGGGGGCTGGGAGCTGGGCATGATGGTGCACACCTTTAATCCCAGCACTTGGGAGGCAGAGGTAAGAGGATCGCCATGAGTTCGAGGCCACCCTGAGATAACATAGTGAATTCTAGGTCAGCCTGGGCTAGAGTGAGACCCTACCTTGAAAAAGAAAATTGCTGGGGCTGAGGAGATGGCTCAGTCAGTAAAGTGTCTACCATTTAAGCATGAAGACCTGAATTCAGATTCCCAGCACCCACCTAAAAGCTGGGCATGGTGGTACATTCCTATAATACCAGTCATCCCTCAAGAGGGAGAGAAACAGCAGGCCCCTACGGCTGGCTGGCTAGTTAATCTAGCCAAATCAGTGCATCTAGGCTATGTTCAGTGAGAGTGGAAAGCAATTAAAGAAGGACAGTGTCTAGCTCTGACCTCCGTATGCACATGCATCCATGTGTCCACACATATGTACACCATATACACAATTTCCCAACAACTTGTAGATTTCACCAAATTGGAGCATTCTAACCATTATTTCTTCAATTCTCTTTCTCCCTCCTTCCTTTCCTTTTCTAGAATCCTAATAACCATATGTAGATTTCTTTTCTTTTCTTTTTTTTTTTTTTTTTTTTTTTTTTTGGTTTTTTGAGGTAGGGTCTTGTTCCAGCCCAGGCTGACCTGGATTCTTATTTAGCAATTTTGGATTGTATTATGGACATGATAAATGAATGATAGGTTATAGAAATTCTAAACTTGGTCATGTTCCTCTCAAGAATATGGACTTTTGGGCTGGAGATATGGCTTAGCAGTTAAGGCATTTGCCTGCAAAGCCAAAGAACCCAGGTTTGATTACCCAGGAGCCACATAAGCCAGATGCACAAGGCAGCACATGTGTCTGGAGTTCATATGCAATGGCTTGAGGCCCTGGAACACCCATTCTCTCTCTATCTCTCAAGTAAGTACAATTTTTCTTTTTTTTTTTAAAGAAAAGAATATGGACTTCTTAGTAGTAGACTGCTAACGTGGTTGGCCATCAAGCCCAAATTCTATCTCCTCTATGTTGGTCAGTAGCTGGAATGTGTGTTCAGTTTTTGAGCCTTAATATGGGCTTCTTAAGAGTCTGCCTTTAACTGCACTGTGCAGAGGTCAGTGAGAACTTCAAAACAGATGTGCAAAACCTGCCTCCTTCTCAGGCTCTCAAATCCCACCTGTGCTTGTTGCAGCTTCTGACTCTGGTAATTGGCCTGTAAGATTACACGTTACTGGTCCTTCCCTGTAGATTACAAAAGGAAGCCGGCACTGAGGCAGTCATAAAATAAACAAAACTCATCTGTTGTCTTTCCTTTCTTCCAAAGTTGAGCCCTATGTTTTCTGCCTGCTTTGGGTCACTTTTTTATGACTTTGGATGGTTGGGGTGTGTGTGTGTGTGTGTGTGTGTGTGTGTGTGTGTGTGTGTATACACACATGCATGAGCATGTGCTTGCCTCTGTGGGGGGCTCACCAGGATCTCATTCAAATGAAAGAAAGATGCTTGTTCCACTTTTTGCATCTGGCTTTACGTAGGTGCTGAGGAATCTAACTTGGGCCATCAGGCTTTGCAAGGAAACACCTTTAACCACTGAGCCATCTCCCCGGCCCATGTAAGACTTCATTTTGGAATGTTGCCCATGACACATGTTATGTCATCACTATCAGAAATGAAGCCGGGCTGGAGAGATGGCTTAGCGGTTAAGCGCTTGCCTGTGAAGCCTAAGGACCCCGGTTCGAGGCTCGGTTCCCCAGGTCCCACGTTAGCCAGATGCACAAGGGGGCACACGCGTCTGGAGTTCGTTTGCAGAGGCTGGAAGCCCTGGCGCGCCCATTCTCTCTCTCTCCCTCTATCTGTCTTTCATCTGTCTTTCTGTCTGTGTCTGTCGCTCTCAAATAAATAAATTAATTAATTTAAAAAAAAAGAAATGAAGCCTTATTTTTAAAAAATTTATATATGTGTGGGGTGTGGGGGGGGTGTGGGTGGGTGGGTATGGGTGTGTGGGTGGGTGGGTGGGTGTGTGGGTGGGTGGGTGGGTATGGGTGTGTGTGGGTGTGGGAGTGTGTATTTTTCAAGGTAGGCTTTCACTCTAGCTCAGGCTGACCTGGAATTCACTATGTAGCCTCAGGGTAGCCTCAAACTCTTGGCAATCCTCCTACTTCTAGGTATGTGTGTATGTATTTAATAAGCTCTGTAGTTCCTCATCAACACATGATTTTAGTTTTGTCTCTTACAGCTAAAGCTTTTTAAAGGAGGGCCCCATTCCCCCTTCCTACTGAGGTGCTCCCATCTAACTTTTCTGGCCCAAAGAAGCAGCCAGGCTACCTTTTCTTCAGCTCCTTCAGGAGCTAAGGTTATCTTCCTTGTCCCAATGTAACCTTCTATCCCTGTTGCTGAATAGAAATATTGTAGACTGGAGTATTTTTTAAGGTTGATGACATTTCTGGGAACATTTCCAGGTACTCCATTCAATTATTGATCAAGATTTTATAGAGAGCTTCTCTGGAGGAACAGTTTGTAAATGAAGGGGATTTGAGTTAACATCCAGTGGGTTAATCTGAAAGCAGAAAGGATGCACATCCCAGAGAAAACAGGGGTAAACCAAGAAGGCCACAGTCAACTCAATTCAAAAATCATTTGTGGGCTGGAGAGATGCTTAGCGGTTAAGCACTTGCCTGTGAAGCCTAAGGACTCCGGCTCGAGGCTCGGTTCCCCAGGTCCCACGGTAGCCAGATGCACAAGGGGGCGCACGCGTCTGGAGTTCGTTTGCAGAGGCTGGAAGCCCTGGCGCGCCCATTCTCTCTCTCCCCCTCTATCTGTCTTTCTCTCTGTGTCTGTCGCTCTCAAATAAATAAATAAATAAATCTTAAAAAAAAAAATCATTTGTGTGACAGCTGTGCTGCCTGGGGGACCACACTATAACCTTTTAAGAACAGCTGACTGGGGCCAGAGATTTGGTTCATTTATTATGGGCTTGCCCAACATGCATAAAGCCCTGGGTCAGTCTGCAACATCACATAAACTGGGCTTGGTGACAAACGCCTGCAATCCCGGCACTGGGGAGATGGAGCTAGGAGGATTAGGAGTTCGTGGCCAGTTGAAGGCCAGCCTGGGCTGGATGAGACCCTGTCTCAAAGTTGTTGTTGTTGTTGTGTGGGTGTGAGAGAGAGACAGACAGACAGAGAGAAAGAGAGAGGGGGGAGAGAGAAAAGAAGGAGAAGGAAAAGGGAATGAGGAAAGAAAGAAGGAAGGAAGGTAGGTGAGGAGGGAAGGAGGGAGGAAGGGGGAACAAGCTGCATTAACATATACAGATTCAGTGTCTCTAGTCCAAAAATCTGAAATGTGAAGCATTCCAAAATCCAACATTTCTCAAGTGCTGACATAGCACCACAGATGGGAATTTCTGTACCTGACCTCATGTGACAGGTCCCAGTTAAAACTGAGGAACACTAAAAATAGAGTATAAAATTATCTTCAGGCTACATACATAAGGTTTAGAATGCCACATGTGGCTGAATTTTCTATCTTTAAAGTAATATTTCTTTTCTTAGAGTTTCCAAAAAGAGGCACATTTGAAAACTAACAAAATAAAATCTTGGTAGTTATAGCAATCTGTAAGTCCTTTGTATCAATGGTTGCTCATTATGCCACTGTGATATCTCCTTCTCCCATGACCTGGACACTTGTGTGCTCCTAGGAATATTTGTGTCACACACTATTTACCACACTGCATCAGTACTGCCCACTTACCTGCCTAGCTCTTTCTTCTCCCACTTAGCTTTGTATCCTGCCCCTGACTGATGTCAGTCCCCAGAATAAAATACAGCGTTTGCCTGCTGAATGTGGGAATGGCACAACAAATGTACAGACATTGCCATGATGAACAGAACATATAATTTCAAGGGAGAAATTTTAGGAGCAACTATGGGTCTATATTACTTATAGACTATATTAACTGTGCATTAACTTTTTTAAAAATGTGCTTCCTATTTGTACCTTGACTTCCAACAGCTATTTTTGTAATAGACTGTAATAACTGTGGCATTTGCCATCATTTAACAGAACGGAAATGCAAATCTTGTCCCCAAAATGGAATCATGTTTGAGCTGTGGCTTCTCAGTAGAAAGGATCTTATTGACTTCTTTAGAAATATAAAAGAAATTTACTTAATCTAGATACCCTTTTGGTAATACTCCTGACATAATCAATAACACTGGTTTCCCTCTTACAATCTTGTCTCTTAATAGAAAAGCAAGATTAACTTGTGTGGAGCTGGAGAGTTGATTTAGTGGTTAAGGCATTTGCCTGCAAAGCCAAAGGATCCCGGTTCGACTCTCCAGGATCCATGTAAAACAGATGCACAAGGGGGCACATGCATCTGGAGTTTGTTTGCAGTGGCTGGAGACCCTGGTGCACCCATTCTTTCTCTCAAATAAATAAATAAATAAATTTAAGATTAACTTTTGTGAAAATATGTCCCTCACAGGCTCATGTGTGTGACTACTTAGCCCCAGGTTGGTGGCGTTGTTCTGTTTGGTGGGGCGCCTTGCTGAGGGAGGGTGTCGCTGGAGACAGGCTGTGAGCTGTGGCAGCCTGGCTCTCCTTGCTGTCCCCTCTTCCTCCATGCAGGTGTAATGACTTCACACTGGCCTCCAGACCCTGCTGTGTCCTCCTCGCTGTTATGGACCCCACCCTCTGGAACTGTAAGCCAAGGTAAACTCTACTTCCCTAAGCTGCTTCTGGTCAGATATTTTGTCCTAGCACTGAGAAAGCAACTGGTACACAATGTATGACTATAACTTTGGAGAGTTGTCAGTACTAAGAACCAGGGTGCCCAAGTTAATTGCATCCCACTCTACCTCACCAAGATGCTGTCATGGGTTATTTTTGGAAAAACATTCTAGCTCGGTTATAGTTTTGAATAGAAGTAAGGGAGGAAGAACATGTCTGAGTACCCTGTAATACTTTATCTCCTGTGTCTTTGTCAGGCAGAAACCACTATCAGTGTAAGATGCTGAGTTTGTACGAGTTCCGGTAAAGTAGGGACAGTACATAGGGCATGGGGATTTTTTTCCTTTCTGAACAGAACTTTGTCCCATCTCTCCACATTCCAAAAGGCTTTCCTCAAAGAGTAAGACTGTCCTTTGTCCCAGGAAACAAGCCAGCCACATCACAGTCAGAATACCATTATAGCCCCGCGTCATAAGCCAAATCAAAGTCAGAATGCCAGTAGAGCCCGCGTCATCAGCCAAATCACAGTCAGAATGCCAGTAGAGCCCATGTCACCAGCCACATCACAGTCAGAATACCAGGAGAGCCCGCGTCATCAGCCACATCGCAGTCAGAATGCCAGTAGAGCCCATGTCACCAGCCACATCACAGTCAGAGTACCAGTAGAGCCCGCGTCATCAGCCACATCACAGTCAGAATACCAGTAGAGCCCACGTCATCAGCCACATCGCAGTCAGAATACCAGTAGAGCCCCGCGTCATCAGCCACATCGCAGTCAGAATGCCAGTAGAGCCCAAGTCACCAGCCACATCACAGTCAGAATACCAGTAGAGCCCGCGTCATCAGCCACATCACAGTCAGAATGCCAGTAGAGCCCACATCATCAGCCACATCGCAGTCAGAATACCAGTAGAGCCCGCGTCATCAGCCACATCACAGTCAGAGTACCAGTAGAGCCCGCATCATCAGCCACATCGCAGTCAGAATACCAGTAGAGCCCGCGTCACCAGCCACATCGCAGTCAGAATACCAGTAGAGCCCGTGTCATCAGCCACATCGCAGTCAGAATACCAGTAGAGCCCCGTGTCATCAGCCACATCGCAGTCAGAATACCAGTAGAGCCCCGCGTCATCAGCCACATCGCAGTCAGAATACCAGTAGAGCCCGAGTCACCAGCCACATCGCAGTCAGAATACCAGTAGAGCCCGCGTCATCAGCCACATCACAGTCAGAATACCAGTAGAGCCCCGCGTCATCAGCACATCACAGTCAGAATACCAGTAGAGCCCGCGTCACAAGCCACATCGCAGTCAGAATACCAGTAGAGCCCCGCGTCATCAGCACATCACAGTCAGAATACCAGTAGAGCCCGCGTCACAAGCCACATCGCAGTCAGAATACCAGTAGAGCCCACGTCATCAGCCACATCACAGTCAGAATACCAGTAGAGCCCGCGTCATCAGCCACATCACAGTCAGAATACCAGTAGAGCCCGTGTCATCAGCCACATCACAGTCAGAATACCAGTAGAGCCCGCGTCATCAGCCACATCACAGTCAGAATACCAGTAGAGCCCCGTGTCATC
The DNA here is from genome assembly GCF_020740685.1 of Jaculus jaculus. Classification (NCBI taxonomy): domain Eukaryota; kingdom Metazoa; phylum Chordata; class Mammalia; order Rodentia; family Dipodidae; genus Jaculus; species Jaculus jaculus. The sequence continues at coordinate 2,588,952 of NC_059117.1, forward strand.
AGCCACATCACAGTCAGAATACCAGTAGAGCCCGAGTCACCAGCCACATCGCAGTCAGAATACCAGTAGAGCCCGCGTCATCAGCCACATCACAGTCAGAATACCAGTAGAGCCCGCGTCATCAGCCACATCACAGTCAGAATACCAGTAGAGCCCGCGTCATCAGCCACATCACAGTCAGAATACCAGTAGAGCCCCGCGTCATCAGCCACATCACAGTCAGAATACCAGTAGAGCCCCGCGTCATCAGCCACATCACAGTCATAATACCAGTAGAGCCCCGTGTCATCAGCCACATCGCAGTCAGAATACCAGTAGAGCCCGAGTCACCAGCCACATCGCAGTCAGAATACCAGTAGAGCCCGCGTCATCAGCCACATCACAGTCAGAATACCAGTAGAGCCCCGCGTCATCAGCACATCACAGTCAGAATACCAGTAGAGCCCGTGTCACAAGCCACATCGCAGTCAGAATACCAGTAGAGCCCGCGTCATCAGCCACATCACAGTCAGAATACCAGTAGAGCCCGTGTCATCAGCCACATCACAGTCAGAATACCAGTAGAGCCCGCGTCATCAGCCACATCACAGTCATAATACCAGTAGAGCCCCGTGTCATCAGCCACATCACAGTCAGAATACCAGTAGAGCCCGCGTCATCAGCCACATCACAGTCAGAATACCAGTAGAGCCCGCGTCATCAGCCACATCACAGTCAGAATACCAGTAGAGCCCCGTGTCATCAGCCACATCGCAGTCAGAATACCAGTAGAGCCCGCGTCATCAGCCACATCGCAGTCAGAATACCAGTAGAGCCCCGCGTCATCAGCCACATCACAGTCAGAATGCCAGTAGAGCCCGCGTCATCAGCCACATCACAGTCAGAATACCAGTAGAGCCCCGTGTCATCAGCCACATCACAGTCAGAATACCAGTAGAGCCCGCGTCATCAGCCACATCACAGTCAGAATACCAGTAGAGCCCGTGTCATCAGCCACATCACAGTCAGAGTACCAGTAGAGCCCGCGTCATCAGCCACATCACAGTCAGAATACCAGTAGAGCCGCGTCATCAGCCACATCACAGTCAGAATGCCAGTAGAGCCCGCGTCATCAGCCACATCGCAGTCAGAATACCAGTAGAGCCCGCGTCACCAGCCACATCACAGTCAGAAGACCAGTAGAGCCCGCGTCATCAGCACATCACAGTCAGAATACCAGTAGTGCCCGCGTCATCAGCCACATCACAGTCAGAGTACCAGTAGAGCCCGTGTCATCAGCCACATCACAGTCAGAATACCAGTAGAGCCGCGTCATCAGCCACATCACAGTCAGAGTACCAGTAGAGCCCGCGTCACCAGCCACATCGCAGTCAGAATACCAGTAGAGCCCGCGTCATCAGCCACATTGCAGTCAGAATACCAGTAGAGCCCGCGTCATCAGCCACATCACAGTCAGAATACCAGTAGAGCCCGTGTCATCAGCCACATCACAGTCAGAATACCAGTAGAGCCCGCGTCATCAGCCACATCACAGTCAGAATACCAGTAGAGCCCCGTGTCATCAGCCACATCACAGTCAGAATACCAGTAGAGCCCGTGTCATCAGCCACATCACAGTCAGAATACCAGTAGAGCCCGCGTCATCAGCACATCACAGTCAGAATACCAGGAGAGCCCCGCGTCATCAGCCACATCACAGTCAGAATACCAGTAGAGCCCGCGTCATCAGCCACATCACAGTCAGAATACCAGTAGAGCCCGCGTCATCAGCCACATCACAGTCAGAATACCAGTAGAGCCCCGTGTCATCAGCCACATCACAGTCAGAATACCAGTAGAGCCCGCGTCATCAGCCACATCACAGTCAGAATACCAGTAGAGCCCGTGTCATCAGCCACATCACAGTCAGAGTACCAGTAGAGCCCGCGTCATCAGCCACATCACAGTCAGAATACCAGTAGAGCCCGCGTCATCAGCCACATCACAGTCAGAATGCCAGTAGAGCCCGCGTCATCAGCCACATCGCAGTCAGAATACCAGTAGAGCCCGCGTCACCAGCCACATCACAGTCAGAACACCAGTAGAGCCCGCGTCATCAGCCACATCACAGTCAGAATACCAGTAGTGCCCGCGTCATCAGCCACATCACAGTCAGAGTACCAGTAGAGCCCGTGTCATCAGCCACATCACAGTCAGAATACCAGTAGAGCCCGCGTCATCAGCCACATCACAGTCAGAGTACCAGTAGAGCCCGCGTCACCAGCCACATCGCAGTCAGAATACCAGTAGAGCCGCGTCATCAGCCACATTGCAGTCAGAATACCAGTAGAGCCCGCGTCATCAGCCACATCACAGTCAGAATACCAGTAGAGCCCGTGTCATCAGCCACATCACAGTCAGAATACCAGTAGAGCCCGCGTCATCAGCCACATCACAGTCAGAATACCAGTAGAGCCCCGTGTCATCAGCCACATCACAGTCAGAATACCAGTAGAGCCCGTGTCATCAGCCACATCACAGTCAGAATACCAGTAGAGCCCGCGTCATCAGCACATCACAGTCAGAATACCAGGAGAGCCCCGCGTCATCAGCCACATCACAGTCAGAATACCAGTAGAGCCGCGTCATCAGCCACATCACAGTCAGAATACCAGTAGAACCCCGCGTCATCAGCCACATCGCAGTCAGAATACCAGTAGAGCCTGCGTCACCAGCCACATCGCAGTCAGAATACCAGTAGAGCCCGCGTCATCAGCCACATCGCAGTCAGAATACCAGTAGAGCCCGCGTCATCAGCCACATCACAGTCAGAGTACCAGTAGAGCCCGCGTCATCAGCCACATCGCAGTCAGAATACCAGTAGAGCCCGCGTCACCAGCCACATCGCAGTCAGAATACCAGTACAGCCCTGCGTCACCAGCCACATCGCAGTCAGAATACCAGTAGAGCTCCGCGTCATCAGCCACATCACAGTCAGAATACCAGTAGAGCCCGCGTCATCAGCCACATCACAGTCAGAATACCAGTAGAGCCCCGTCATCAGCCACATCACAGTCAGAATACCAGTATAGCCTGCGTCATCAGGCACATCACAGTCAGAATACCAGTAGAGCCCGTGTCATCAGCCACATCACAGTCAGAGTACCAGTAGAGCCCGCGTCACCAGCCACATCGCAGTCAGAATACCAGTAGAGCCGCGTCATCAGCCACATCACAGTCAGAATACCAGTAGAGTCCGCGTCATCAGCCACATCACAGTCAGAATACCAGTAGAGCCCGCGTCATCAGCCACATCACAGTCAGAATACCAGTAGAGCCCGCGTCATCAGCCACATCACAGTCAGAATAACAGTAGAGCCCGCGTCATCAGCCACATCACAGTCAGAATACCAGTAGAGCCCGCGTCATCAGCCACATCACAGTCAGAATACCAGTAGAGCCCGCGTCACCAGCCACATCGCAGTCAGAATACCAGTAGAGCCCGCGTCATCAGCCACATCGCAGTCAGAATACCAGTAGAGCCCGAGTCATCAGCCACATCACAGTCAGAGTACCAGTAGTGCCCGCGTCATCAGCCACATCGCAGTCAGAGTACCAGTAGAGCCCCGTGTCATCAGCCACATCGCAGTCAGAGTACCAGTAGAGCCGCGTCATCAGCCACATCACAGTCAGAGTACCAGTAGAGCCCCGTGTCATCAGCCACATCACAGTCAGAATACCAGTCGAGCCCGTGTCATCAGCCACATCACAGTCAGAATACCAGTAGAGCCCGTGTCATCAGGCACATCACAGTCAGAATACCAGTAGAGCCCGCGTAATCAGCCACATCGCAGTCAGAATACCAGTAGAGCCGCGTCATCAGCCACATCACAGTCAGAATACCAGTAGTGCCCGCGTCATCAGCCACATCACAGTCAGAGTACCAGTAGAGCCCGTGTCACCAGCCACATCACAGTCAGAATACCAGTAGAGCCCGCGTCCTCAGCCACATCGCAGTCAGAATACCAGTAGAGCCCGCGTCATCAGCCACATCACAGTCAGAATACCAGTAGAGCCCACGTAATCAGCCACATCGCAGTCAGAATACCAGTAGAGCCCCGCGTCATCAGCCACATCACAGTCAGAATACCAGTAGAGCCCGCGTAATCAGCACATCACAGTCAGAATACCAGTAGAGCCGCGTCATCAGCCACATCACAGTCAGAATACCAGTAGAGCCCGCGTCATCAGCCACATCACAGTCAGAATACCAGTAGAGCCCGCGTAATCAGCCACATCGCAGTCAGAATACCAGTAGAGCCCCGCGTCATCAGCCACATCACAGTCAGAATACCAGTAGAGCCGCGTCATCAGCCACATCACAGTCAGAGTACCAGTAGAGCCCGTGTCATCAGCCACATCACAGTCAGAATACCAGTAGAGCCGCGTCATCAGCCACATCACAGTCAGAATACCAGTAGAGCCCGCGTCATCAGCCACATCGCAGTCAGAATACCAGTAGAGCCGCGTCATCAGCCACATCACAGTCAGAATACCAGTAGAGCCCGTGTCATCAGCCACATCACAGTCAGAATACCAGTAGAGCCCGCGTCATCAGCCACATCACAGTCAGAATACCAGTAGAGCCGCGTCATCAGCACATCACAGTCAGAATACCAGGAGAGCCCCGCGTCATCAGCCACATCACAGTCAGAATACCAGTAGAGCCGCGTCATCAGCCACATCACAGTCAGAATACCAGTAGAGCCCGTGTCATCAGCCACATCGCAGTCAGAATACCAGTAGAGCCGCGTCATCAGCCACATCACAGTCTGAGTACCAGTAGAGCCCCGCGTCATCAGCCACATCGCAGTCAGAATACCAGTAGAGCCCGCGTCACCAGCCACATCACAGTCAGAATACCAGTAGTGCCCGCGTCATCAGCCACATCACAGTCAGAGTACCAGTAGAGCCCCGCGTCATCAGCCACATCACAGTCAGAATACCAGTAGAGCCCCGTGTCATCAGCCACATCACAGTCAGAGTACCAGTAGAGCCCCGCGTTTCCAGCTGTGCGCTGGTCCTGGTGCTTAGTACTGCCGTAAAGGCCGTGCCCATGGTACACAACTACATCCCCTGCCCAACCAGCATGTCCCTTGAAGGCAATTTGGTGTCTAATTAGAAAGAGAGCCTCTTTGGAAAGGGAGGAGAAAAGAAGATAAGAATACTTTTTTTTTGTTTTTGGTTGTTTGTCCAGGTGGGTCTCACTCTAGCTCAGGCTGACCTGGAATTCACCATGTAGTCTCATGGTGGCCTCGAACTCACTGTGATGCCTCCCTAGTGCTGGGATTGAAGGTGTGCGCCACCATGCCCTGCAAGAATACTTTTAAAATCGCAGCTTTTATTTTTGCATGTACATATGTGTTTGTGCACATGTACATATACGTTCATATGCATGTAGGTCACAAACATACATGGAGGACAAAAGTTGACATCAAGTGTAGTTCTCTATCCCTCTCCACCTTAGTTTTTGAACCTCACTTGAACCAAGAACTCGCAAATTCAGCCCGGCTAGCTAACCAGCTTGCCCTGAAAGCAGCGTGCGCCTCCTCCTGTGCGGCTCCTCTGAACTCTGGTCCTCACACTTGCGCTGTCAGCACTTTCTCCACTGAGCCATTTCCCCAGCTCCTATTAACATACACTAATTACACATAAAAATGGGTTTGGAAGCCGGGCCTGGGGCGTGGTGGCGCACACCTTTAATCCCAGCACTCGGGAGGCAGAGGTAGGAGGATCGCTGTGAGTTTGAGGACACCCTGACAGTACATGGTGAATTCCAGGTCAGCCTGAGCTAGAGTGAGACTCTACCTCGAAAAACAACCAAATAAGGGGGGGTGGCTTGAGCCAGGTGTGGCATTATTTTATGTAAGCAGGTAATATTCAAATGAAACAAAATCAAGTAGAAAATGAGATTGTTTCTTAGGTACAATTCTTTCCAGTATTTATTTTGCTTTGCTTATTTGTATTTGCTTATTAGTTCAGTCTAGTCTTGAACTTGTGATCCTCCTCCCTCTACCTCCCAAATGTTTGGATTATAGGTGTGTATCATCATGCCCCACAGTTAGGGGCACAATTCTAGAAGGGAGGAGTAACAGCAGACTGCTAAATCCTGGTCAGGAGCATGCTTAATTTCTGGCAAAAAACACCGGGAAGCCAAATTCTGTTGCCAGCTCAAGGTGCATTCTGGTCCCGTTCTGCCACAGTGTGCCTTAGCACTAAGCCTGGGAAAAGATCTCCCTGGGTGTTTTGGGGGGGGTTTTCCCCCCTTTTTTGGCTTTTGGTTTTTCAAAGTAGGGTCTCACTGTAGCCCTAGCTGACCTGGAATTCACTAATATAGTCTCAGGCTGGTCTTGAACTCACAGCCATTCTCCTCCTGCTGCCTCCCAAGTGCTGGGATTAAGGGCACGCACCCCATGCCTGGCTTCTGGGCAACTGTTTTTGAGCCAAGAACCTCATCCAGGGGCATTCTTGGTTCCATTTCTTTCCTTTCATTTCTTTTTTACTTATTAACAATTTTTATATATGTATATATTGTATTTTGACCACATTCACCCCATTACATTCTGCTGCCTCCTTTCTCCTCCCCCTCCCTTTGAACCCCTTCTTTTTCTCAAATAGACCCACTGCTTCTTTGATGTCTAGTTGACTGTGAGCATGTGCGTGTGTGTGTGTGTGTGTGTGTGTGTGCATGTGTGTGTGTGTGTGTGTGTGTGTGTGTGCATGTGTGTGTGTGTGTGTGCCTCTGTGCCTACTGTGTGGTTCTTGTGCAGGTAGTAACAGTTGCTGTGAGAGCGTGGGTGCGATGACCAGGCAGTATTCCACAGCACTCTTTCTCATCTTCTAGTTCCTACCTTCTTTCCACTGCTTCTTCTGAAATGTTTCCTGAGCCTTAGAGGGTGTGATGCAGATTAGATGTCTGGCTTAGTGCTGAGCACTCAGTCAACAGTCACTGCTCAGTACTTTGACAAGTATGAGTCTCCCCAGTAGCCACAACCAAAGCTGATCAAAACTGAGGGCAGCATTAATCCTATTTTGTGTGTGTGTGTGCACGTTTATATGTGTATGTGGTTATGCATGCAAGTGTGTGTGCATGTGACAGAGGTTGATATGGGTGTCTTCCTCACTGGCTCTCTTACTTTTGAGGCAGGGTCTCTCAGTGAACAGAAGAACAGAAAACTCACTGACTCAGAGTAGCCAGCCAGCATGCCCCAGGGACCCTCTTATCTCTGACTCCTCGGCTGGGATTTTCAAGCACAACTCCTTTTACATGGATGCAGAGGATCCACATTCAGGTCCTCAGACTGAGCCGTGTCCCCAGCCCTGAACTGCACTGTTTCTGGTGGATGAGGCCTGACCTCAGGGCATTTTTATTATTGTCCTAGAGCAGAGCCTGACGGTTCTCTTCAACAGTGCTGATCTCGTTAACAGTTATAGCTGCATGCTCACAGCTCACTTTCTCTATAACTTAAGAAACAAACAACATTTCTCATAGTTTCCTGTTTTAACTTCTCATTATAAGCCTCAGTAAGTTCAGGGACCAATAACTATGCCACACCCTGCAAGTTATGCTACCCTGAAATTTCCTCCTACAAACAGTTTATTCCATGGCCCTTGAGCCAGACTCACGCAAGTTCCAGGACATGGGCAGAGTGCAGCCAGAGTTGTTTTTGCCAGAATTTAATGCTTCCCATGACTTCCTGGCAGAGTCCCTGAGTCTCTCTAACCCTTGTGCCTGCGGGCTTTACTGTCCGCTCTGCTCTTCTGAACTCCCATTGGTGTAACAGGAAAGTTGGGGTTCTGGGGTGCTTCCTGGAGCCCCAAGCCCTGGGTTCATATCTGCAAACTAACCAAAGAATTGGCAATTCCACAGTCAAGAGAATTGTTTTCAAAATACCACATTTTATTCAGATTTTACAAAGGAGTGTGGAAAGGGGAAGGCTGAGAGGTACGGGGAAACAAAGTGGAGAGAAGTACGCCATGGGCAGCCCAAAAGCCCATGTGGGCCACATGTCACTCAGAAGTTCATGTGACCAGATAGGGATCTGGGGTGAAAAAGCATGGAAAGAAAAGAGAAAAGAAAGTTCAAGGAGCTCCTGCCATGTGGGAAGCTGGAGGAGATAAAGAACCCATGCGGAGAGTAAGCCCAGCTTAAAGGTGATAAATTCTTTCAGCCAAGTGGCAGGATACAATGTCACCACACAAAAATCAGTAGCCTTCTTATATGCAAAAGACAAATATACAGAGAAATAAATTGGACGTTGTGGTGGTTTGATTCAGGTGTCCCCCATAAACTTAGGTGTTCTAAATGCTAGGCTCCCAGCTGATGGATATTTGGGAATTAATGCCTCCTGGAGGGAATGTATTGTTGGGGGCGGGCTTATGGGCTTCAAAGCCAGTTTCCCCTTGCCAGTGTTTGGCACACCCTTCTGTTACTGTGGTCCATCTTATGTTTGCCAGGGGGTGATGTCCACCCTCTGCTCATGCCATCGTTTTCCCCTGCCATCGTGAAGCTTCCCCTCAAGCCTGTGAGCCAAAATAAACCTTTTTCCCAGAAGCTACTCTTGGTTGGGTGATTTCTGCCAGCAATGCGAACCGGACTGCAACAGTAAAGTGGTACCAGAAGTGGGGTTGCTGATAGACACCTGACTGTGTGGCTTCAGCCTTTTGTAGCTGATTTTCAAGAGGAAAGTGGAAGGAGTTGAAACCTTGGCCTAAGAGATGCCTTGCAGTGCTGTAAGTACAGCTTAATGGACTATTCTGGTCTGAGCTCTAAGACCTGAATGCAGTAAGAACTATGGACTGTGAGGTTTGGCTTATGAAGGTGAGAAAGAGCTGTGCCTGGACTGGGCTAGCAGTTTGTGTGAGAAGCTTGCTCTTGTGCCCATGTCCTGAGAAGTTGTGCAGGGTTGCTTAGCGTAGAAATAAACTGGTGTGTGCAGAGGGATATGGTACAGAAAGGAAAATCTTTGGGTGAACTCCTGCCCATTCAGCTGCAACTGAGAGATAACAACCTTTGAGACTGGGCTAGCTGACCTGCGCTGGGGCAACAGAAAGAATGTCAGCTCTTTTAAAGGGGTCTGAGTGCTCAAGGAGTGTCCTGTTCTTCAAAGTCTGCTTTAATCCCCCCTGGATTAACAAATTGGCACCTACCTGATATTGTGGAGTATAAGAAATGCTGGAAAGAGGGTCATTGAGTTTGCAACACGGTCTTGTGTTTTGAAAATGGCCATGGGCAGTGTAAAGCAGGTTTGCTGGTTGCCTGCATAGAGACCCCACGGGGCCATGAGGATAAACCGTGGCTTACAGTGGAGACCCAGTGGAGATGCCGGGACCATGAGATAGCTGCCGAGGAGCTGCCGGCCCCGATGAAGTTTCCCAGGACTGTGAGTAGCCTAGCTGGAGGGGTGGAATTGGAATGCCAGAGACTTGTTGCTGGTTAGAATTATCAGACTTGAAGATTTGTCACTGGCTAGAGTTGCTGGACTTGAAGCTACAGAGTTTGATATTTGCCCTGGTTGTTTAAATCTTGTATTGGTTAAATGTTTCTTTGCTATGCCCAATGTCATCTTTTGCAGTGTGAATATTTATTCTGTGCCATTATGGTTTTTTTGAGGTTATTTTTTGGTACTATGGCTCAGTTAAAAGATCTTGGACTATGGGGATGTATGAACATCATTGAAATTGATAAAAACTATGGGGACTTTTAAAGTCAGACTAAATGCATTGTATTTTACATCATGTATGGATATCAGTTTATGGGGGCCAAGGGCGGAATGTGGTGGTTTGATTCAGTTGTCCCCCATAAACTTAGGTGTTCTAAATGCTAGGCTCCCAGCTGATGGATATTTGGGAATTAATGCCTCCTGGAGGGAATGTATTGTTGGGGACGGGCTTATGGGCTTCAAAGCCAGTTTCCCCTTGCCAGTGTTTGGCACACCCTTCTGTTACTGTGGTCCATCTTATGTTTTCCAGGGGTGATGTCCACCCTCTGCTCATGCCATCGTTTTCCCCTGCCATCGTGAAGCTTCCCCTCAAGCCTGTGAGCCAAAATAAACCTCTTTTTCCCAGAAGCTACTCTTGGTTGTGTGATTTCTACCAGCAATGCAAACCGGACTACAACAGACGTAGTGACGCACACCTTTAATCCCAGCACTCAAGGCAGAGGTAGAAGGATCGCTGTGAGTCCAAGGCCACCCTGAGACTACAGAGTGAATTCCAGGTCATCCTGAGCTAGAGTGAGACCTTATCTCGAAAAAGAAATAAAGAAAGAGAGAGAGAAAGAAAGAAAAATAAATCAGCAAGGCTGTCCTGTTTTTAACAGCCATGCACAAGAAACATCAAATACCTTGGAATAACACTAGCCAAGAATGTGAAAGGCTGGATAATGAAGACATAAAAGCACTCAAGAAAGAAATTGAGCAGGACTTGAGAAGATGGAATGACCTCAAATGCTTCTACATACGTAGAGTTAATTTTGTGAAAATGGCAATTCTACCAAAAGCAATATACAGATTCAATGAAACAGCAATAAAAATCCCAGTATCATTCTTCACAGAGATAGGAAAAATGATGTTCAAATTCCTATGGGATGGCAGCAGGCCCAGGATACCTAAAAGTATCCTTAGCAAAAGAAACACCTCTGGCAGTATCACCATACCCAATCTAAAGCTATACTACAAAGCCATAGTGACAAAAACAGCATGGTATTGGAATAAAAACAGAAACATAGACCAATGGAACAGAACGGAAGACCCAGCCCTTAGGTCAAGGAACTATAGCTCCTTCATCTTTGATAAGGGAGCCAACAGTGTAGACTGGAGAAAAGACAACATCTTCAACAAATGGTGCTGAACAAATTGGATACCACATATAGCACAATGAAACTAGACCCGCTCCTCTCACAAAATTCAACTCCACATGGATGAAAGACCTCAGTGTAAGACCTGAAACTCTCAAACAACTGGATGAAAAAGATCAGGGGAGAGGAAAGTTTCGCCCACTCTGGGGGAGGAAGGAACATGGCAGTGCGGACATGGTTTAAATGGTATGTTTCGACGACCGTGGCGGTGGCGCTACTTCTCACTTACAAGGTTCCCTCGGTCTCTGCTCAGAGAAAGAAGGAGTAATATGCACGGAGTCAATTAAAGGAGGTATTGTTTTGTTGACTGCTGACCATTTCCCTGCAACATACCTGGATTGTATGTACTCAAGCATCAACAATGGATTGCAAAAACAAACATACTGTACACCAAAAGAAGAGTTTGCCCAAACAAAGCCATACAAACATTTTGACATCAAAAGATGTGGTTGTGGACTAGAGAGATGGCTTAGTGGTTAAGCGCTTGCCTGTGAAGCCTAAGGACCCCGGTTCGAGGCTCATTTCCCCAGGACCCATGTTAGCCAGATGCACAAGGGGGCGCATGCATCTGGAGTTCGTTTGCAGTGGCTGGAAGCCCTGACATGCCCATTCCCTCTCTATCTGTCTCTTTCTCTCCCTCTCTCTCTATCACTTTCAAATAAATAAATAAAAAATGAACAAAAAATTTTTTTAAAAAAGATGTGGTTGGTAAGACTACATCTAAAGAAAAAGTTACTGAACACCTGGAAGAAACAAATGTAGTAAAAGGTCCTCAAGAAATAGTAGAATCTTCCAGCAAGAATATTCAACAGGCCAAAATTTCGATCTCTACTCAAGCTTTTTATTTGCCACAAGAGGAAGAATATCATTTATTTCAATTTGGTGAAGGTACACTAGACAACTTCTATGCACATATTGTGAAAAAGACTGGTGCCAATTTAGGATTTGCTCTTTTGCAAAACCAAGGCCTCTATGTGACAGTCTCTGGTAATCCAGATACTGTCAGAAAAGCTCACAAGGAAATTGTTGAATGGTGTCGTAAACAAGATTTGACTGTGACTCTGATACCGAAGGAAGAACGCCGTTCTTTTCTGGGCAAGACTGCACATAAAGCACAAGATTTGGAACAAGACGCTGCAAAGAATAACAAGAATAAGTGTTCACATAAGGAGCAAGCCTATATTGATAGTACTGACAAAAAACAAATAAAGAAAAAGAACTCAGATGGACACTTTGCTACATCTGCCAAAAACCATAAGGGTGTGATGCAGAGATTAGATATGGCAAAAGCATTTAGTTCCATGACTACTGGAGCATACAGTGATGTAAGTGATGATATTTTCCAGGAAACTGAGGTACACCTATTCCATTCTCAAATATCAATGAGATGAATATAGAGTTTATTGAAGGAAAGACTGAAGTAGATCCATCTGAGGATTGTATAAAAGAGATGCTTGATAAGCCCCAAACGCAAACTGAATCTGGAGATGTGGTGAGGAAATGGCCTCACAAGTTTTCCCCTAGTGTCAAGAAAAGTTTCTTGTACCAAATCTTAGCAGAATTTGAAGACTTAACAGAGGCCTCATCCTCAGGAGGTACACCAGATTTGGAGACACATGATGGTGAGCCCAGTAGTACAGGGGAGGTAGTTAATGAAGCTGATGGGAATACCAAAGATTCCATTATTTCCTCCATCTGTGCCCCTTCCTGGCTGCACAAGCATATTATTAGTAGTAAGCATAAATATATAGATAAGATAACTGAGAAGGTGCCAAAAGTTCATATAAAAAAAAAAAGATCAGGGGAACACTCCATAATATAGGAGGGTGAAGGACTTCCTGAACAACACCCTAGTAACCCAGGAAGCTAAACAATCACACAATCTGCAGGATCTCATGAAGCTAAAAGGTCTTTATATTAACAAACATACCACAGACAGAGCCAACGGACTACCCACAAAATGGGAGAAAACTTCACTAGCTATACCACTGACAGAGGCCTAGTATCTAGAATCTACAAAGAACTCAAAAATCTAAGCAATTAAAAAAATCAAACAATCCACTCAAAAAATGGGGGGGGGGGCAGAGAACTGAATAGGGAATTTCCAAAGGAAGAAACACAAATGGCTAATACTTATTTCAGAAAATGTTCAAAGGTAGGCATGGTGGGACATGCCTTTAATCCCAGCACTCAGGAGGCAGAGGGGGAGGATTGCTATGAGTTTGAGGCCACCCTGAGATTACAAAGTGAATTCCAGGTCAACCTGTGCTACAGGGAGACCCTACCTTGAAAAACGAAACAAAACAAACAAATATATATATTATTTTTATATATTGGAGAGAGGGGAGAGAGAGAGAGGAGATAAGGGCTGCTCCAGGGCCTCTAGCCACTGTGGAGGGCAGGAGGGGGTAGAGAGCCCATGTGTGAGTAAGGGTGGGTTCTCCCCTCATTTCAGGCCAGATAAGGAGAGACTTACCAGGACAAGAACCTGGAAGTTCAGGAGACATGAACAGCCAACAAAGAGAAGAGCTTGCCCACCTGGTAAGAATCTATAGATAATCTGTTGTGGTGGGCTTGACCCTCAGCCTCAGGTGAGCCTCACAAATTGCTGTGGACACAGGCGACTGGCTCAGGAAGAGGCCAGCCATAACATCAGCTTTGGGGTCTGAGCTAAACCAACTACAACGCCAGGACCAGATGTAAATTTCAGAAAAGGGTTACCCCTCCCAGGGAGGAGCTCAGGTCGTTTACAGAAAAACAGATCTTGGGCTGGAGAGATGATTTAGCAGTTAAGCACTTGCCTATGAAGCCTAAGGACCCAGGCTCAAGGCTCGATTCCCCAGTACCCATGTTAGCCAGATGCACAAGAGGGCGCACGTGTCTGGAGTTCATTTGCAATGGCTGGAGGCCCTGGCATGCCCATTCTCTCTCTCTCTCTCTCTCTCTCTCTCTCTCTCTCTCTCTCAATCTGCCTCTTTCTCTGTCTGTCACTTTCAAATAAACAAAAAAAAGAAAAACAGATCTAAGGAACATCTTTAGTTAAGAGATAGGAAAGGAGAGATCCTTCTGTCTGTACTAACATGGAGATTGCAACGGCAGACTTAGACATTTCTGTTCTTTACTTTTGGGGCTCAGTCACTCTAAACTATCTAACAAAGCTACCTGACTCCCTATCATAATGATTTCTGTGGTCTGCTTAGGTGGAGATGAAACTTGATTTTTTTTCTTTTTTAGTATGAAGAAGCTAGAATACAGAATTGTATGTGCAAGGCATCAGTTTATGAAAACTGACAAAATTAGAGTGTATCAAATACATTACATACTATTAGGATTAGAAAAATAAGCTGGGATGTTTAACCTTGGGAAAACCACCTAAGTGAACAGGAATCCAAGTTTTTTGACATCTATTTGTACATGTTTGTGCATTACAACAAGATGTTTTGATTAACGTACACATCAGTCAGACATACTGGGTTAGTCTGTGAGGTTGTTTGTGGATGAGATTCATTTTTGAATCAGAAGTAAAGCAGACTCCCTTCGTCAGGTGAGTGGCTCCCATCCAACCATCAGAGGCTCCGACTCGGATAAACAGTGCTTATCTCCATCAAGGAACAGGAAACCCCTCCTGGCCGAGCCACACTGAGGCTTCCGATGCTTCTGGACCTCTGTCTCCTATTCAGCACGTGCTCTGATTGGTTCTGAACCCAGTGGCTTAAGAGCTTGGATTTAAAGCTGGCAACCTCAATCCTTAGGAGGTAGAAGCCGGAGCACCAGGAACTTTCTGAGATCCTGCCCTCCCCCACAAAAAAACCATAAATGCTCTTGAGCTTATACCCTGACTGTCCTGCTTCTCAAACTTTATATATCTACATACACAAACTATACATCTATTCTCTGCGGTCTCCAATTTTGCCTGTGGATATTGAGACTTCTCAGTGTCTGTCACCACAAGGGACACACACTCCTGTTTCTCTGGAGAGCCCTGACTAACATGGAGGCTGACACCACTCTCTGGCAAAGCAAGGCCTTTCTGGAGCTCTGAGGATGCACTTGCTCTACATTACCCTTAGTACTTACTGTTGGCTTGGGGATGAGTAGAATTCCAGTTCTGCTTCAATTTTTATTGATTTGCTTATAATCACTGGGTTCTACTTACTGGAAATGGATGGGATACAGAGTTTTTTGCTCTCCCTCCATGACTCATGTTAAAAGTCTGGGGAAATGTTTTGGTCTAAACCACCTCATTAATCTCTTGCTACTTTAAAAACTCATTATTAGACCACCTTAATCCTTCTGTATTTTCCCCCTTTAGGATCTCCTCTCCCACCTCCTCCTTCTCCTTCCACCTTCTCCATGTGTATGACCCACAAAGGAGAAAATTTAATCACAAAGTCAGAAATAGAATAGGAGGAAGAGAGATACAGATCTATTTTTAAATATTTCAAAAGTATAGAGACATTTGGAATTTATAGTTCAAGTTCCATTTAACAAATTTTTGGCAAGCAAAAGCATGCTAGTACATTAAACATCCACTTGTAGTTAAATTTCTCCCTCAAAATTGGGAGCCAGAGGCTGGAGAAGTGTGGTTCCAGTGCCTAAGAACCCTTCTTTGGCAAGTATAAGTGCCCAAGAAACTGTTCCAGTTTGATCCCCAGAACCTACATAAGCATGACCAAACACTTCTGTAATATTGGTCATGTGTCAGGTGGGGAGCACAGATCTGAAAATCCTGATGCTTGTGGGGGATAAAACGGTGGGAAGGGCTGGGCATGGTGGCGCATGCTTTCAATCCCAGCTCTTGGGAGGCAGAGGTAGGAGGATTGCTGTGAGTTTGAGGCCACCCTGAGACTACATAGTGACTTCCAGGTCATCCTGAGCTATAGTGAGACCCCCTACCTCAGAAGACCGAAGCGGGGGAGGACAAAGGTGGGAAGACAGGCTGTATATTAGTGAGCGACTGTGGCTCAAGTACAAGCAGGTGAAGGAATGAAGGGTGACGCCTATGTTCCCCTTTGGCCACTGCATGTTGGCACACCCCATCACAGGCAAGTGCATGCCACCACAGCTGAACACACCTTGCCACAAGTGAGGACACAGGATGCCCATAGGCACATACATGTACGAACACCACACACACATTTGTTCACACACACAAAATGAAATTGGAAGCCTCATGCAAACATAGAAAGGAGTCAAATAAATAAATAGAAATAAAATTTTTTGTTTTTTTCGAGGTAGAGTCTCACTCTAGCCCAGGCTGACCCTGGAATTCACTATGTTGTCTCAGGGTGGTCTTGAAATCACAGTGATCCTCCTACCTCTGCCTCTCACGTGCTGGAATTAAAGGCATGCGCCCCCACACCAATCAATAAAAATACTTTTAGAAATAAAATTAAATTTAAGATACTACACAAATATCTCCAGCTATAGAAATTAGGGCTGGAGAGACAGCTTAGTGGTTAAGGCGCTGGCCTGTGAAGCCTAAGGACTCATGTTTGACTCTCCAGGTCCCACGTAAGTCAGATGCACAGTGATACAAGTGTGCAAGGTTGCACATGCACACAAGGGGGAGCACGTGTCTGGAGTTTGATTTCAGTGGCTGGAGGTCCTGACACACCAATTTTCGCACTCTCTTTCCCTCTCTATCATTCTTTTTTTATTTGCTTTTTCAAGGTAGGGTCTCACTCTGGCTCAGGCTGACCTGGAATTCATTATGTAGTCCCAGGGTGGCCTCAAACTCACAGCAATCCCCCTATCTCTGCCTCCCAAGCGCTGGAATTAAAGGTATGCACCAACAGGCCCCAGCTTCTCTCTCATTCTTGCATTTAAAAAAAAAAGCCAGGGGGCTGGAGAGATGGCTTAGCAGTTAAGCGCTTGCCTGTGAAGCCTAAGAACCCCGGTTCGAGGCTCGGTTCCCCAGGTCCCACGTTAGCCAGATGCACAAGGGAGCGCACGCGTCTGGAGTTCGTTTGCAGAGGCTGGAAGCCCTGGTGTGCCCATTCTCTCTCCCTCCCTCTATCTGTCTTTCTCTTTGTGTCTGATGCTCTCAAATAAATAAATAAATAAATAAATAATTTTTTTTCTTTTTTTTGAAGCTTTATTTTTTTTTAATTTTTTAAAAAGTTTTTATTAGCATTTTCCATGATTATTAAAAAAAATCCCATGGTAATTCCCTCCCTCCCCACCCCCACACTTTCCCCTTTGAAATTCCATTCTCCATCAAATTACCTCCCCATCACAATCATTGTACTTACATATATACAATATCAACCTATTAAGTACCCTCTTCCCTTCCTTTCTCTTCCCTTTATGTCTCCTTTTTAACTTACTGGCCTCTGCTACTAAGTATTTTCGTTCTCACGCAGAAGCCCAGCCATCTGTAGCTAGGATCCACATATGAGAGAGAACATGTGGTGCTTGGCTTTCTGGGCCTGGGTTACCTCACTTAGTATAATCCCTTCCAGGTCCATCCATTTTTCTGCAAATTTCATAACTTCATTTTTCTTTACTGCTGAGTAGAACTCCATTGTATAAATGTGCCACATCTTCATTATCCACTCATCAGTTGAGGGACATTTAGGCTGGTTCCATTTCCCAGCTATTAATATAAATTATAAATATTATAAATAAACATGGTTGAGCACGTATTTCTAAGGAGATGAGATGAGTCCTTTAGATATATGCCTAGGAGTGCTATAGCTGGGTCATATGGTAGATCAATCTTTAGCTGTTGTAGGAACCTCCACACTGATTTCCACAATGGCTGGACCAGAATGCATTCCCACCAGCAGTGTAGAAGGGTTCCTGTTTTTCCACATCCCCGCCAGCATTTATGATCATTTGTATGGTGGCCTGACAGGAGTGAGATGGTATCTCAATGTAGTTTTAATCTGCATTTCCCTGATGGCTAGTGACGTAGAACATTTTTTTAGATGCTTATATGCCATTCGTATTTCTTCCTTTGAGAATGCTCTATTTAACTCCATAGCCCATTTTTTGATTGGCTTGTTTGATTCCTTATTATTTAACTTTTTGAGTTCTTTGTATATCCTAGATATTAATCCTCTATCAGATATATAGCTGGCGAAGATTTTTTCCCATTCTGTAGGTTGCCTCTTTGCTTTTTTCACTGTGTCCTTTGCAGAGCAAAATCTTTGTAATTTCATGAGGTCCCAGTGATTAATCTGTGGTTTTATTGCCTGAGCAACTGGGGTTGTATTCAAAAAGTCTTTGCCAAGACCAACATGTTGAAGGGTTTCCCCTACTTTTTCCTCTAGCAGTTTCAGAGTTTCAGGTCTGATGTTAAGGTCTTTAATCCATTTTGACTTAATTCTTGTGCATAGCAAGAGAGAAGAATCTATTTTCATCCTTCTGCAGATATATATCCAGTTTTCCCAACACCATTTGCTGAAGAGGCTGTCTTTTCTCCAATGAGTATTTTTGGCATTTTTATTGAATATCAGGTGTCTATAGCTACTTGGGCTTACATCTGGATCCTCTATTCTGTTCCACTGATCTACATGTCTGTTTTTGTGCCAGTACCATGCTGTTTTTGTTACTATGGCTCTGTAGTATAGGTTAAAATCAGGTATGGTGATACCACCAGCCTTATTTTTGTTGCTCAGTAATATTTTAGATATTCGAGGTTTTTTGTGATTCCAAATGAATTTTTGGATTGTTTTTTCTATTTCCATGAAGAATGCTTTCAAATAAATAAATAAAAAAAAATTTTTTTAAAAAGCCAGGGCTGGAGAAATGGCTTAGCAGTTAAGGCACTTGCCTGCAAAGCCTAAGGACTCACGCTTAACTCCCCAGCACCCACATAAGCCAGATACACAAGGTGGCACATGTGTTTGCAGTTCATTTACAGTGGCCAAAGGCCCTGCTGCACCCATTCTTTCTCTCTCCAATAAAGAAATTAATAAAATAAAAAAGTATTTAAAAAAAAAAAGGCCAGTCTCCCAGGGAGGTCCCTGATGCTTCCAAAACATTACAAGCCCAGGAATAAATGGTAAGACCCTATTGCTGAAGACTCCACTTATTTGGGCTGAAAGGTCACTGAAAAACCCTGCTGGAGTTGAACTGAAAAACTCCTCCATGTAGACCAGCTGACAGAAAGCTGGAAAAAGCCATACTGCATGGAAAGAAATCAGCAGTGAAGATACCCAACAGTGGACACTGCAAGCCTTATATTTAGCCAGCCAGGCCAAATGAGCCAACGGGTGCAATAGTGGCATGTCTGTTATGGGAGAAACCAACCACCCTCTAATTTGACTGGAGGCCTGCTCCATGGGAGGGAATATATCCCTGATACTGAAAACCTACAACAGGGGTAATCATGAGCCCTAAGGAATGTAACATCTGCTTGGTGTTTGGCTAAACTGCCCAGTAAACACTTCTCTTAATGTTCATACCCATATATTAACACTACACTCACTTTTGGTTAGAGAACCTTCTCTTTTCAGATGGTAGTGACCTTGGGATGACTCAGAAGGCACCATGGTGCTGAGAAGAAGTGACAAAGGAGTATTCAGCACTGAAATATCTCAATCACACCTTCCATGGCTCAGGATCCATTACAGAAGAGGTGGTGGGGAGGATGTAAGATTCAAAGGAAGGGTAGGACTCCTAACAACGTGCTCCTCCAGACACAAAATGGCCTGCATATCCATGACCTCACAGTGCCTGACACTACCTACATAAGACCATCATAATAGGAAGAAAAGATCATGACATCAAAATGAAAGAGAGACTGATTGAGAGGGGGAGGGGACATGATGGAGAGTGGAGTTTCAAAGGGGAAAGTGGGAGGAGGGAGAGAATTACTATGGGATATTGTTTACAATTTTGGAAGCTATCAATAAAAATATATATATAAATTTAAAAAGGCCAGTCTGTTGTGCTTGCCTCAAAAAAGAAAGAAAGAGAGAAAAAAAGAAAGAAAGAAAAAAAGAAAGAAAGAAAGAAAGAAAGAAGATAGATAGATCAATCAGGGCAAATGAAGGTTGAGGATTCGATTTTTATTTACACAGTTTTTTCTACATAGAAAAATGTATCTGATACAATTTATCTAATTTAACCCTGAACAAAGTAACTGTTGTGATTAGACAATGAAGTCTTCTTTTTTTTTTTTTTTTTTTTTTGGTTTTTTGAGGTAGGGTCTCACTCTATCCCAGGCTGACCTGGAATTCACTATGGAGTCTCAGGGTGGCCTCGAACTCAC
Organism: Jaculus jaculus; assembly: GCF_020740685.1. Taxonomy (NCBI): domain Eukaryota; kingdom Metazoa; phylum Chordata; class Mammalia; order Rodentia; family Dipodidae; genus Jaculus; species Jaculus jaculus. The sequence continues at coordinate 2,609,072 of NC_059117.1, forward strand.
GACAATCCTCCTACCTCTGCCTCCCGAGTGCTGGGATTAAAAGCATGTGCCACCACGCCCGGCTGAAGTCTTCCTCTTTAACACTTACCATATGACAGACACTGTTCTGAACACTCTACAGATACCATCTCATTTAATCTTAAAGCTGTGTAACAACCTAAGAAAGTAAAAATTGCTATTCTTCTCACTACCTCTCCATTTTCCTCCATCATGTTAGTAAAAGGACAGCAAAAGTCCAATGATGCCTTGGGCTTCACCCAACATGTTTGAACTGACTATGTTGGGGTGGGACTTGAGAATCAGCATTTTAGTAGTTCAAGAGCAAGCACTTAAATTCAGTAACCACTGTGTAGTCTTCTTTAGCCTTACAAAAACAGTATGAAAAGAAATGGTCCAGCCAGGCCTGGTGGCGCACGCCTCTAACCCCAGCACTTGGGAGGCAGGGATAAGAGGATCAGGGTGAGTTCTAGGTCACCCTGAGACTACATAGTGAGTTCCAGGTCAGCCTGAGCTAGAGTAAGACCTTATCCTGGAAAACCAAAATAAATAAATAAATAAATCAAGTGCCAGGCATGGTGGCACACACCTTTAATCCCAGCACTCAGGAGGCTAAGGTAGGAGGATTGCCATAAATCCAAGGCCACCCTGAGACTACATAGTGAATTCCAGGTCACCCTGAGCTAGAGTGAGACCCTACCTCTAAAAACCAAAAAAAAAAAAAAAGAAAGAAAGAAAGGAAGGAAGGAAGGAAGAAAATACACGGTCCACAGGGTGGACGTGAAGGAGGGCCATAAAGACTTATGTCATCAGCAGCTCCTTCTTTGTGTGTTCTCACTAAAACAGCGACATTGATGAGGTCGTCTAGTGTGACATTTGGATGGCATCATGCAGGTGATGCCCATCTTTAAATCCTATTCAAGCTTACCTAAATTCCATGTCAATAAATTTATCTAGATTGCTGGTGAGATGGCTTAGCCATTAAGGCGCTTGCCTGCAAAGCTAAGGGCTCAAGTTTGACTCCCCAGGACCCACGTTAGTCAGATGCATAAGGGGGTGCATGCATCTGAAGTTTGTCTGCAGTGGCTGGAGGCCCTGGCTCACCCACTCTCTCTCTTTCCTCTCTCTCCCTACCTATTTCTGTATCTCTCTCACTCAAATTAATAAATTAAAATAAAATATTTTTGAAAATTTAAATTTTTTTAAAGTTTATCTAGAAACTGAGGCAATGGTGCCACTAACTCAGAACATAAAACACATCACCGTTACTTGCATAGGCAGATTTTCACACACATACATATCCCTAAAAGTTTCTGAAGCAATTTTTAGGGATTTCTTTACAATTTAACTAAATTCAATCTACTTTTTTTTTTTTTTTTTTTGAGATAGAGTCTTACTCTGGCCCAGGCTGACCTGGAATTAACTATGTAGTCTCAGGATGGCCTTGAACTCACAGGAATCCTCCTACCTCTGCCTCCCAAGTGCTGGTGTGTACCACCACGCCCTGCCAAGACACTACTTTTTTTTTAAGGTTGAGTTTTATTACTTATGAAAGCACAGGCCAAGGGCTACCCTCCATACCCCTTTACTGGCCATTTAGCTCTAGGGCTCCTTTTATTTTTTAATAAGTAGAAAGTCATATCGATACATCATATGTTAGTACCATCATTTCCATCCTTCTGGCCTCCATTCTGCTGAGGGTCCTCAAGATACTTTCTTTAAAAAAATTGAGAGCTGGAAAAATGGCTTGGCACTTAAAGTGTTTGCCTGCAAAGCCTAAGGACCTGGGTTCAATTCCCGAAGACCCACTTAAGCCAGATGCACAAGGGGGCGCATGCATCTGGATTTTGTTTGCAGCGTCTCTGTTTCTTTCTCTGACCCCACCTCTCTCTCTCAAATAAACAAATGTTTTTTTTAAAAATTGTATGCATATGTGCTTTTTTTTTAATTTTAGAGAGAGAGGGAAAGAGAATTGGCACACCAGGGCCTCGGCCACTGAAATCAAACTCCAGACGCTTGTGCCACCTAATGGGCAGGTGCGACCTTGCAGGTGCCTGTTTTGTGCAGCTGGCTTAGGGGTCGAGCCTGGGTCCTTAGGCTTCACAGATAAACGCCTTAACCGGTAAGTGCCTTAACCACTAAACCCTCTCTCCAGCCCCCACCCCTTTTTTTTGTTTGTTTTGTTTTGTTTTTGTTTTTCGAGGTAGGGTCTCACTCTGGTCCAGGCTGACCTGGAATTAACTCTGTCATCTCAGGGTGGCCTTGAACTCATGGCAATCCTCCTACCTGTGCCTCCCAAGTGCTGGCATTAAAGGTGTGCACCACCATGCCTGGCTTCCTTTTTTATTTCCTGTATTTTTATTTTTTGTTTTTGTTTTTGTTTTTTGAGAGCGACAGACAGAAAGACAGATAGAGGGAGAGAGAGAGAATGGGCGCGCCAGGGCTTCCAGCCTCTGCAAACGAACTCCAGACGCGTGCGCCCCCTTGTGCATCTGGCTAACGTGGGACCTGGGGAACCGAGCCTCGAACCGGGGTTCTTAGGCTTCACAGGCAAGCGTTTAACCGCTAAACCATGTCTCCAGCCCTATTTTTATTATTTGTAAGCAGAGAGATACAGAGGGGGGAGAGGGAAGGGGAAAGGAGGGAATGAAGAAGTGTGCACCAGGGCGTGTGCACCAGGGCTTGTAGCCACTGCAAAGTATGCAAACGCTCCTTAGTGAATCTGACTTTATGTGGGCACTGGGGAATCGAACCCTGGTCATTAGGCTTTGCAGGCAAGCACCTTAACCATTAAACCAGCTCTCCAGCCCCAAATGTACTTTTAATTCATTCCTAGAATTATTTTCTGAGTACTTATGTCAGACACCATGAATGATCCAAGGATACACAAAATGCCTCCCTTCAGGTTAGCGAAGACACAACTAAAGGTGGGGGCCGCCAGATGCATGCGCCACCTTGTGCATGGCTACTGGGTAATTGAACCTGGATCCTTTACCTTATCGGTCGAGGCGCTTGCCTGCTAAAACTCTTAACCCATAATTAGCAAGGCCATCCATTCTTTTCCTCTGCACATACTGCTATGCCATACTTGCAAACACAACGATTTGCTTTCACATATGTCTGCCAATGGACTGGGCAGGCATTTCTTGAATGGCCAATGCCAGGAGTGTATTTGGTAGTCCAGTTGGGTTTCAGAGAGGTGAGAGTAAGTGCCAAGAAAAGAACCTGTGAGCCAGGCGTGGTGGCGCATGCCGTTAATCCCAGCACTCGGGAGGCAGAGGTAGGAGGATCGCCGTGAGTTCGAGGCCACCTTGAGACTACTTGGTGATTTCCAGGTCAGCCTGAACTAGAGTGAGACCCTGCCTCGAAAAAAAGAAAGACCTGTGGGTGCCAGCGGGCTTTGGCTAAAGGACTTATTTTGAGCTTGTGGAGACGTGTGAAGAAAAGCAAGCCGGTTCGATGAAACTCTGATGAGTCCAGACACCAAAGCAGAGCCATGTGACCACAGGATGGGCCCCTCCAGAAGACTGGCCGTCCACCCAGGCCAGCTGTGCAAGGGGACAGCGGTGAGAGCGAGACCCTGCCGCCGGGACACACCCCGATCCAGCCCCTCAGAGCTAAGGGCGACGAGCCACGTCCCAGGCTCCGGGACGGGGGACCTCCCGCCGCGGTACCCCGCGGCCCGCACCCAGGACGCAGACCGCGGCGGAGGCGCCCCACGCGCAAGATGGCGCCGCGCGCAGAGGACGGCGGCGCGGCCCACGCCGAGCTCCGGAGCCTCCGGGAGCGCGAGGCGACCGCGCCGGGGCGGGGCGGGGCGGGGCGGCCGGCCGGCGCGGAGCAGCGCCCGCCCCGCCATTGTTCTCCCGGCCCGCCGTCCGCGCCGCAGCAGCCTGCGCACCGGAAGCGGCTCCGCGGCCGGCCCCGCCCGGTGCGCACGCCCCGGAAGTGGTCCGCGGCGGCTGCTGCAGAGCGGCGGGGAGGAGGGTGGGTCTCCCAGAGCGGAGCCGGAGTCCTCCTCCTCCACCTCCGCCGCCGCCGCCGCCGCCGCCGCCGCCGCCGCCGCAGCAGCCCGGGCGCTCGGCCTCCCCACGGAGCCTCGAGGCCGGCCGCGCCGAGCGCCTCCAGCGAGCAGCGCCGCCCAGGCCCGCGGCGCGGGCGGACCGGCTCGGGCTCGGGCGCGCAGGTGAGCGAGGCCGGGCGGCCGGGGGCGTGGCGGGCCGGGCGACGGCGGGCCCGGGCCCGGAGCTGCGCCCGACGGCGCCTCGTGCGAAGGTGACCCGGCCGGCCGGGCTTCGCCCAGGGCGGCGGGGGCCGGGCGCGCGTTCTGCCCGAGGTTCGCTCCGCGACGGCGGGCGCGCGGGAGCTGGGCCTCGGGACTGCGGGCGGGCGGCGCGCCGGGGGCCCGGCCGCGGGAGGGTGGGGCGGTCAGGAAATTGACTGCCCGGTGCTCGGGAACCGGAAAGTCCAGACCTGGGAGCGCTCATCGGAGTGTCCCCGAGACCGTGTGAGCACTGCGGGCCACACCCTGCCCACCTGTCACGCTGAAAAGCCCTCAGTGTGCGTGTGGCTTCATGCTTACGTGTGCAGGAAGCCTTTCTCAAGCGTCGTGACTTAATTCTCCTCCTGGAAGTAAATTTCAGTTTTCATCGTTTTCCAGATATTGCGTAGTGAATTTCATTAACACCATAGAAGGCACGATTTTCAGTCTGTTTGTTAACGCAATATTATTATAATTGCTCGTAGCGGCTCATTCCTGTCTCTATTAATATAATACTATGGTGAAAATGACTTGGGTCCTACACCTTGATTTTTTTTTTTAATTTTCATTTACTTATTTGAGAGAAAGAGGCAGAGAGAGAGAATGGGCGTGCCAGGGCCTCTAGCCACAGCAAAAGAACTCAGACACATATGCTACCTTGTGCATCTTAATTTATGTGGGTCCTGGGAAATTGACCTCGATTCTTAGGCCTCACAGGCAAGCGCCTTAACCGCTTAGTTATCTCTTCAGCCCAAACCTTGACTGTTTTTGTTCTTTTGTTGAGGCAGGGTCTCATTCTAGCCCTAGAATTCACGCTAATCGAGGCTGGTCAGGAACTCATGGTGATCCTCGTAGCTGAGCCTCTTGAATGGCGAGATTAAAGGCGTGAGCCACCATGAGTTTACACCTTGAAAGTTTTTTCAGAGCAGAAGCCATGTCTCTTTCTTCACTGATTCCATGCAGTATGTCTAGAAAATAGAACCATTCATACGTTTCTTTGCTGTATAAATGACCATGTTGGTGATTTCATGTGTAGCTCAGTGGCAGAGTACTTGACTAACAACCACCAAGGTCCTAGGTTTGATCCTTAGCACAGCCTATCAAAACAACCTCCCTCTCTAATTTTAACTTTTTGTTTGCTAGAGGTTTTGAGCACGTATATATTTTGCTGTGTCTTTCTGCTTTCCAAAAGATCAAGGAACAACCCAGGAAGAATTTGCCTTTTAAAACTCTGCCCTGCTGGGCGTGGTGGCACATGCCTTTAATCCCAGCACTTGAGAGGCAGAGGTAGGAGGATCTCCATGAGTTCAAGGCCAACCGGAGGCTAAAGAATGAATTCTAGGTCAGCCTGGGCTAGAGTGAGGCATTACCTCAAAAAAAAAAAAAAAGGTTGAAACTCTTCCTGTAAAAGATTAAAATATTTGGGAGATGGTGGTTAGGCAGTATGATAATTCATATTCAGGTGGTGAGTGTTTACATCCTAGGTATAACCAGAGGTCAAGAAGGAAGAGGTTGTCTGGCAAAAAGCATTAAGTTTGTTTGGAGTTGATAATCATAACTCATGTTATTCAAAAAGCAGAAGTGAGAGTTTATAGTGTTTGGGAAACAGTAGAGCACAGAATTGCTCATAGTGGCTCATTCCCGCGGTGGATGCATGAGGCTTTCTGACAGTCTGACTTGACCTGGGCATCATTTACCTCTCAGCACTTTCTCATTGGCGTCCTGAGGTCCCCATGCTGCTTTACCGTGTGTGTGTCTGGTACAGTTGGTATTACTTACTTCCTGGTGTGTCTAACTGATTTCACTGCAAACCCCCCCCTCCCCGCCTTTTTTGTTTTGGTGGTTTTTTTTTTTTTTGGTTTTTCGAGGTTGGGTCTCACTCTAGCCCAGGCTGACCTGGGATTCACTATGTAGTCTCAGGCTGGCCTTGAATTCACAGCAGTCCTCCTACCTCTGCCTCCCAAGTGCTGGGATTAAAGGCGTGTGCCACCACGCCCAGCTTTTTTTTTTTTTTAATGAGGGGACAAATTATAGGAAAGAATCTTGCTTGATGTTTGCCTTATCCTCACGCATTAGGGAGGTCCAAATCAGAATGTACTGCTGATGTCTTCTTCCCTCTCCAGTATGTGCCCCTGGCCTACACTGGCCTTTCCAGCAGCTTCTACTGACCATGTATAGATGCTGCTGACACTTCCTCAGTGCAAGACTTATGCTCTTGAACCTTCATAAATGAATGGCAAAGATGGGCCCTTCTACAGTACTAGAACAAAAAGCTGTGAATGTTAATGAGGAGAGAGACTGTGATTTTTGAAGGCAGGAGATAATTTCCATTGTTCTATAAAATAAATGTTCTAATTCTTAAAGTAGGGAGAGGGAAACCTGAAATTCTCACCTCAGCAGCATCTGTTAACAACAGATCGCAGGTATTGATTATCTGCCAAGCGCTGTGATAAGTGTTGCAGTGATAGTGTGTGTTTTGTTTCTAATCTCCACAATACCTTGGCAAGATGAGGGGGTCTTCTCTACTTAACTAAGGTTAAGTGAAGTATAAGCCAGAGGCTCAGCCCCTACCTAGTGGGTAGTAGAGCCAGGATTTGAAAGTGGTTTCGGAGAGCTCTGAGCATCCCAGCAAATCCTAAAAGGCTGAGGAAAAGAAAGGTTCCAATTGATCTGAGCTTTAAGACAGTATAAGTGCTCATCTTAGCCCTTCCTCTTGACCATCCAGTATGGCCTAGAGTCACCAGTGACCCTGGCCAAGTGGCCTCAGACAGTAGGTGCCCACAGATACCATGTGACTGTAGCCACACATCTCTGTGCCATGATGGAAAATGGCAGGGCATTGTTCTTACAGGCATCCTGGGAGAGGAGTAGGAACTGTGTGGTGGTGTTCTGGTCACTCTGCACCTCTGCAGTACTGAAGTGGTCTGTCTGCTAGGCCTTCCTGTGGAAGTCTGCTGTTGCTAGTTCTTTCTTCCGTTAGTGTCGATAGTTGTTGTTAATGGGGGAGTAGGAAGACTTTTTTTCTTTTATGCAGAAGTGTGCTTGAAAATTACTACTGTTACCTTTGGGTTCACAGCATGGAGATACCAGAGTTACAGAGCTCTCTTTTTTAATGTTTTCTTATTTTTACTTAAAGAGAGAGAGAATGGGTGTGCCAGGACCTCAAGCTGCTGCACACAAACTCCAGATGCATGTGCCACCTTGTGCATCTGGCTTACATGGGGCCTGGGGAATCGGACCTGGGTCTTGGCTTCTCAGCCAAGCATCTTAACAGCTATCACTCCAGCCCTCAAAATATATTTTTAAGTAGGCGTCATCTGAAGAATATAATCATCTCTTGTTTAAAGGTGGAAAAGATAATCACTTTAGTAAACAAACAGCTCATTTTTTAAAATTTTTATTTATTTTATTTGACAGAGAAAGAGGGAGAGAGAGAGAATGGGTGCACCAGGGCCTCCAGCCACTGCAAACAAACTCCAGACACATGTGCTCCCTTGTGCATCTGGCTAACATGAGTCCTGGGGAATTGAACCTGGGTTGCTTGGCTTTGCAGGCAAACAAATGCCTTAACTGCTAAGCCATCCCTCCATTCTTTAGCCCCCACCAGTAACAGCTATACTTTTTTGCTCCTGTTGTTTAACACCTTTCTTACTGTTACTGCATTCAGAGGATTTACCATTTTTGAAATTAAAGCTCTGTGAGTTGTTTTCTCCTTGAAATTTTTTTTCAATTTTGCTGATTAGAATATGATCCCTTCCTATTATGATCTCTTGTCCTCTTCCACATCTCCCAGCAGACCCTTTTTTCCCAACTAGTCTTTTTGCTTTGATGTCTTTTTTTTTTTTTTTTTTTTTTTGATTGAGCTGTGTGTATGTCCCACTGAGTTTAATTAGGGTTGCCTGCAGGAGCAAGGGAGAAGTGTATTTAACAGCATCATATTTACTACTGCTTACACCACCAAAGACAGTGTCTCCTGTCTCCCAGCAAGCATTAACTGCCAATAACTCATCAGCGAGGAATGGGGGCCACATAGTTTCCTCCAGTGTCCTTCATGGACCCAATATTTGGCAGGTAACAACAGTCACTATGAGGGAATGAAAGCAATGGCCACATCATATCTGTGAAACAGTGTTCCAAAGCACTTGTCCCATCCTCTGCTCTTACACTTTTTCTGCCCCACTTCTGCCATGTTCGCTGAACCTTGTGGGGAGGGGGAGGATGATTGAGATATCTCATCTAGTGCTGAGCACTCAACAGTCACTTGTTTATAAAAAGAGAGAGAGGGCTGGAGAGATGGCTTAGCGGTTAAGCGCTTGCCTGTGAAGCCTAAGGACCCCAGTTCGAGGCTCGGTTCCCCAGATCCCACGTTAGCCAGATGCACAAGGGGGCGCACGCGTCTGGAGTTCGTTTGCAGAGGCTGGAAGCCCTGGCGCGCCCATTCTCTCTCTCTCCCTCTATCTGTCTTTCTCTCTGTGTCTGTCGCTCTCAAATAAATAAATAAAAATTTTAAAAAAAAATTAATAAATAAATAAATAAAAAGAGAGAGAGAATGGGTATGCTAGGACCTCTAGCCACTGCAAATAAACTCCAGACACATGTACCACCTTGTGCATCTGACTTACGTGGGTACTGGGGAATTGAACTTGGGTCTTTAGGCTTTGCAAGCAAGTGCCTTAACCACCAAGCAACCCCTCCAGCCCTCAACACTTATTCTCAGCACTTTGATGAGGTTTATTTTTTTGCGGGGGGGGGGTTGTTGGTTTTTCAAGGTAGGGTCTCAGTCTAGCCCAAGCTGACCTGGAATTCACTATGGAGTCTCAGGGTGGCCTCGAACTCACGGTGATCATCCTACGTCTGCCTCCCAAGTGGGATTAAAGGCATGCACCACCACGCCCGGCACGTTGTTTTGTTTTTTTGAAACAGGGTCTTACTCTGCCATGCAGTATTGCAATTATAAGAAAAGTACCACCATATGACCATGTCTGGCCTGCCTATACTTCTTGCTTGGCCTATATGAAGTTCAGTTGAGAAACTGGGTATGGTTGCACACACCTGTAACTCAGCATTCAGGATGCTGAAACAGGAGCATTGTCGAATGGAGGCCAGCCCAGGCTGCATAGTGAAACTTGTCTATAAAAATTAAAATTAAAGCTGGGCATGGTGGCACACTCCTTTAATCCCAGCACTCCGGAGGCAGAGGTAGAAAGATCTTTGTGAGTTCAAGGCCAACCTGAGACTCCATAGTGAATTACAGATCAGCCGGGGCTAGAGTGAGACCCTACCTCGAAAAAATTAAATTAAAATAAAATAAATAAAAATTAAGGTTAAACACATGAGAGTGCTGTTTTGAACTTTTTCTTTTGATGCATTTCACACCTACTTAAGAGTTTGAGAAGAAAAATGAATTTGAGGAACCACACTTATATTCTCCATTACAGGTCATCATTATATTTACTTTGCTAGGTTAAGCATTTTTTTTTCTTTTAAAAATATTTTTTATTGTCAGGAGTGATGGCGCGTGCCTTTAATCCCAGTACTCAGGCAGAGGTAGGAGGATCACTGTGAGTTCAAGGCCACCCTAAGACTACATGATGAATTCCAGGTCAGCCTGGGCTAGAGTGAAACCCTACCTCAAAAAAAAAAAAAGAAAAAAAGAAAAGGAAAAGAAATTGCAAGCAGAAAGAAAGAGTGGAGGGTGGGGGCATGTCAAGGCCTTTTGCCACTGCAAACAAACTCCAGGTGCATGTACCATTTTGTACATCTGACTACACGGTACTGGGGAATCAAACCTGGCAAGCTTTGCACAAGCAAGTGCCTTTAATTGTTGAGCCATCTAGCCTTCCTCCCCACCCCCTTGGTTTTCCAAGGTAGGGTCTCACTGTAGCCCAGGCTGACCTGGAATCACTGTAGTCTCAGGGTGGCTTTGAACTCACCGCGTCCTCCTACCTCTGCCTCCTGAGTGCTGGGATTATAGGCATGTACCACCACACCCAGCCAACCCCCTCCCCCCCGCCTTTTAAAATTCAGCATTTGTTTATTTGCAAGCAGAGAGAGAGTCAGTTTTCTTTTTAGCTGTTTCACAGTACCTTGGAGAAGCTTCATTCCTACTCCTGCTCTTCAGCTTGCATCTTCTGGGCATAAAGACTTCTATGTAACCCCAATGCTGTACACCAAACACCGAGGAAAGTTAGTATTACTTCCGTAGTAGTGTCTAGATCTGATCCAAATACAGGTTTCTCGATGTGTTTGCTATTTTCCTCCTCATTGAAGAGCCCTATTTTTGTCTTCAGTTTATTTTTTCATATGAATTGTTTGTCTATTTGGGCCTGAGGGACTTGAACCCAGGTCCTCACATACTGAGCAGACAGATGTTCTTCCACTAAGCTGCATCCCCACCCCAGTGAACTCTTGTGAGATGTATTTTACGCTAGCATGGAATTTACCCAGCTTTGCTTATGTGATATCTGCCAACTACTGGCCTATGCAACCATTACCAAAACCTAGCAAAATCATTTTGAAACATAGTGTTCAAACCTTGATAAGATTCTCCATGCTCATGTATAGTTAATCACCATTCCCACTCCTACCCCCAACACCAGGCAACCGCTGTTTTATTCATATAGTATCCATGCATTTGCCATTTAACTTCTTGGATAGAACATAAATAAAATCGGATTATACAATATGTGTTCTTTGATTTCTTTTTGCCTTTTCGAAGTAGGGTCTCTAGCCCAGGCTGACCTGGAATTCACTATGTTGTCTCAGGGTGGCCTCGAACTCACATCAATCTTCCTAAATTCTGGGATTAAAGGTGTATGCCACCACGCCTAGCTGTATATAACATTTTAAGAAACTGCCAAGCTATCTAAATGGGTTACATTACCATTTTAAAAAATCTTTATTTATTTATTTGCAGGCAGAGAGAGGGAATGAGAATATGGGTATGCCAGGCCCTCCAGCCACTGCAAACAAACTCCAGGGGCATGTACCACTTTCTGCGTCTGGCTTTACATGAGCACTGGGGAACTGAATCCTGAATGTTAGGCTTTGCAGGCAAATGTTCTCTCCAACCCTACACATTATTTTTTATCCCTACCAGCAACATTTGAGAGCTCTTATTTAATATGTTTATCAGTGGTTATTAAGGTCTGTTTTTATTAATTTATATAGTATTCTAGTGAATATGAAATGGTATCTCATTGTAGCTTTAATTTGCATATCTCTGATGACAGATGGTGATGAACGTCTTACCATGTGCTCATTAGACACCCATGTGTCTTCTGTAGTGAAATGTTTCATTGAATTTTCTCCCCATTTCTTTTTGAACTGGGTTGATATCTTGTTACTGAGTTGTACAAATTTCCTGTGTTCCAGGTACAAATGTTTCAACAGATACATGTGACAGGTACATGTTTTCGTTCAGAGAGAGAATTTTGTTGGTAATGATGTTGACATGAATGATAGTATGTTTTCATTTGCTGTGGGGTTTTGGGATGGTTGGGAAAAGCACTAACTCTTCTTAGTTTCTCAGGAGTTAGTGAGATGGGCACTTTCATATCCAAAGTTAACTCTGAGGAGTTCCTGTCTGAACCCTGTGGTACAAATAGAATACACTGTGGGCGCTTTGACTGTCACTTGCAGGAGCCAGAAATTCAGTTCAGTGAGCAGAATTTAGCTGTTTTCTTCTCCTTTCCTCTGCTTCCTTGTACATTTCTTTGTTGTTGTTGTTGTTGTTTTTGCAAGTAGAGAGAGAGAAAATGGGCATGCCAGGGCGGCTTACCATTGCAAACAAACTCCAGATGCATGTGCCACTTTGTGTTTATGGCTGTACATGGACACTAGGGATTTAAGCCCAGGCAGGCACCTTAACCACTAGGCCATCTCTCTAGCCCCCTAGTTCATCTTCATTGGCAGGCTTTGTTCATGTGGTTTGGAGAATGTGACCCCCTTCCCTTCTTTCCAGGTGAGCAGAAAGAAGCAGTCTTCCTCACTAGTTTGACCAGAAAACCCAAAGGAATGGCACATTTGTGCAGCCTAGGTCTGCTGCCTTGCTCTTAAGGGGTGTGATGTGTCCTGATTTAGCTTTGTGTAGAGGTGTAAGCAATGACTGACTCTCAAGGAAGAAGTCCTGCACAGACAGTTGTCCTGGTGTGCCCTTGTTTCAGGGCATTGTATCACTTCTGCTCACCTTCATGAGATTAAACCAAGAGTGAGTTGAAATTAATATATGTAATATTTAAAAACAACCATGTCTGCTAAGCTATTTTGACTCTAGATCGCACTTGGTCTGTAGCACTCTTTTTAAACACGTGAGACACATGACGCAAGCTGAAATGTCACACATCCCTCCGTGCCCCTCCCAAGAAAGCAAGGAGAGTGACTCCTAACTTCACTTCTCTTGATCATTCTTTCATCTACTGCTCTTTAACCCTCTGAATGGGGTTATACCCAACTGTCCTAGAGTTCCTACATTCCTACAGATTGCAGAAATCACTTTGTTATAATCAGTTTGCTTTCACTCTGTGCTCGCTTAACTTGGGTTCTCAGGCTGTGTTGGTGTCCATATGCTACATGACTCATCTCTGAAGTGAATTTTAAAGTGAAGCCTGTTCCCAGATCCGTTCTGTGGCTTTGGGTGTGTGATAGGTATGACGACAATGACAAAGAGTGTGGATACAGGCAGTTTTCCTGCTCAGAATCAGAATAAGCTATTTTTTTTTTCACTTGAAGTACCTTTTATCTGAACCCTGAGTAGGTATATATATAGCTGGTATTTGTGCGTGCAGTTGAACAAATGACTTTGAATATACTATTTGGATCTTCTATCTATTGTCCCTCAGGATTTATTTTCAGCATGAAAGTTAAATATAAAAATGAAAACTTGATTTTGGCTTGTCTGTATAAAACATGTAATCTGTCAAGTTGAAAGGGACCTTGGAGGGTCATCTAGCATATTAGTCCACCTGCAGAAAATCTCTAACCAGTGATTGATTAAGAGAAAAGCAAACAGGTTTATTAGTGAGTACAGCATGCACCATACAGGAAAAGCCCGGGGAAAGTAATGCAGAACAGCAGCTTATGTAGCGATTGATATGTGGAGAAATGACAGGACAAAGGGTTAGAATTTTCAACTTTACATTTGTTTGCAGATTCCAATGGTACAGTCTAGAGTCCGCTCCAGTAAAGAATGTATGTTATGGGGGCCGAAGAGATGGCTCAGTGGGTAAAGGTGCTTGCCTGATAGGCCCAGGTTTGAGGCCTCAGTACCCACATAAAGCCATATGCACAACATGATGTATGTGTCTGGAGTTCATTTGCAGTAGCAGGAGGCCATGGTGTGCCCATATTCATTCTCTCTATCTGCCTCTTTTTCTTTGTCTTAGTTTCTCTCAAATAAATAAATAAATATTTGTTTTAAAAAAAGAATAGTTGGGCATGGTGGTGCACTCCTTTAATACTAGCACTTGGGGGGCAGACGTAGGAGGATCACCAGGAGTTCTACGTCAGCCTGGGCTAGAGTGAATCCCTCCCTCAAAAACTTAAGAACAAAAGAATATAGCCTGGCGAGATGGCTTAGCCTTTAAGGCTCTTGCCTGCAGAGCATAAGGATCCAGGGTTGTTCAATTCCCCAGTATCCTCGTAAGCCAGATGCACAAGGTGGCACATTCTGGATTTCATTTGCAGTGGCTGGAGGCCTTAGCACACCCATTCATTCTCTCTCTTAAATAAATAAGCAATAAATAATTTTCAAAAAAGAATATATTTTCTGTCCTCAGGCAGAAAGGCGGAAGGACCGAGAAATGTTCCTTGGCTGTGTCTCACTTGCCTTCCGTTGAGAAATGTTCATGTCAGAGGCATATTTTCTTTTTTTTTTGGTTTTTCAAAGTAGGGTCTCACTCTGACTCAGGCTGACCTGAAATTCACTCTGTAGTCTCAGGGTGGCCTCGAACTCTCAGCGATCCTCCTACCTCTGCCTCCCAAGTGCTGGGATTAAAGGCATGCACCACCACGCCCGGCTCAGAGGTGTATTTTGTTCGTGTGACACATTCTGACGGGTTTCATCCCCTTCTGAAGCACTTGCAGCGGTGCTATAGAAATCTGCTTCCTTTAGGGATGCTTAAATTTAAAGCTCTGTCCTGTTGTGAATTGAAGCACATTGTGGCTTCTCTCTGTTCCCTGTCTTGCTGTCTAGACTAGCCTCAGGCACTTGGGCACTTGCTAAACAGTGCAGATGGTGGCAGGAATGTTGAGAGTGGCCATTTACCATATACCATTACTCAGATAATGGAAGCTGGCAGTCATAAAACTTTCTTGCTGGCTTCACAAGTAGTGTACCATTTCATTTCTTTAGTTAGTTTCTAACCTTCTGATTTGCAAAAGAATACAGTGACACTCACTCACTTGAAGCTCAAGCATTACAGCTCAGGTGTGAAGCTCTTCAAGTCCTGGACTGTCTCACAAGAAGATCACTGGCTGGGCAACAGCACTCGCTCTGAGTCCTCGCTGTAGGGCCGAACATGAGCCACTCCTTCACCATGCCTTCCCTGCCGTGAGGGACTGCCGCTGGAACTGAGGGGAGATAAGCCTTCCTCCCGCACGCTGCTTTCATTCTGTCCCAACAAGAAAAGTAATTGACTTAGGGACAGAAGTATGAGAGCAGCCAAACTGCACAGAGTCCTTGCCACGAGGATCTTAGGTCTTCAAGAGGCATTCTAAAGGACGGTGGCAGGGAACCATGTTTTCAATCTCCCCATGAAGACTGATAAAAGTGTATAGAACCGGATAGACTGCCATAACAAGGCTTGTGTTCTGCTGACATGAGCAGATACAATTTGAGGGTAGAGCTGTCAAATTTGCCAGCAGATAAGATGTGGGCTGGGAATGAGTCAAGAATGATTCCAACGGTTTTGGCCTGAGCCATGTGAAGAATGGGGTTGCCTCACTGAAAGAGGTTTGGAAAGTGAAGAGAGACAGGGTAAGGTAGGTGAGAGTCAAAGCTCAGTTTGCACAGTTAAGTTAAAGGTACCTGTTAGACAATGAATTTCAAATGCTGAGTAGGCAGTTGAATATGAATCTAGTATGAGAAGAGAAATAAAATCTAGAAACAAAACAATGAGTATCATGCTGAGTACAATGATTTGAATGTTTGTCTCTCCCAAAATTAACTCTGTACCTCAGCGGTGATAAGTAGGGTGTTGAGATTACGCCATGAGGACAGAGCCGTTACAAGTGTTGTTTGTGATGGTTTGTTTAAGCTTTCTACTTAGTCCCCAGCTAAAGGAACTACTGGAGGAGATATGTCACTGGGGGTGGACCTTGGGGTGGAGAAGTCCAGCCTTTCTGTGGGTTCTGAGCCAACTTGTGCTTGCTATTCCCTCTGCTGTGGATGTGTAAGAAAGTGAGGCATGCACATGTGTGAAAACCCAGGCAGTAGTGATACCCAAGAATCAGATTAAGAGCATGTCTTACAAAGGAGGGAATGGCTGTCTTGGCCAACTGCTTCCAACACGAGTATCATGAAGATTGAAAATTGATCCTTGGAGTCAGGCAGTGTGGCATTCATTGATGACCTTAACAGGAGGCAGGGGGAGTAAACTTAGGAGAAAATGTGAGGAGTATGTCAGTGAGTTTGAGACATGGAAATAGAGTTAAGAGATTTTGTTTGTTGAGGTAAGGGTGAGGTAGGAAAAAGTGTGAGCCCACAGAGAACAAGTTGGTTAAAAGTGAAGTCTTCTGCCTAAGTGGGAGGTGTTGAGAAGACGGTTGATTTATAAGGATCTTGATTGTTTCATTTGTGAAAGGGGCAAAGAGCTGAATCCATCCCACTGTCTGCTTTTAAAATAAAAGTGTTACATTGGGGAAATGGCTTACCATTTAAGAGCACTAGTTGCTTAAGCATGAGGGCCCAATTTTGATTCTTCCAGAACCCAAGTGAAAAGATGGGAGTGTGCTCACACACATCTGTTACCCCAGTCTGCAGGGGCTGAGAGATGAGAATCTTGGGGTTTGGTGACTGAAAAATATGGCAACTGCACCAGGTTGAGGAAGAGACCCCACCTCAAGGAAGTGTCCAGTTGAGCAATAGAGAAGCACACATGAAGTGTGTCTCTGGCCTCTATGTGTGAGTGTGTGCATATGGATGGCATGCATTTGTACACACAAGGGCATATGCCACACGTAACACAGCATACCACACATACTCTACACATGCACATGGGAAAAATGTCTACGGCAGAAATTGTATTGAAATATGACACACTGTCACTTGGTGTTCAGTCAGGTTTGCATTGCTGGCAGAAATCACCCAACCAAGAGCAGCTTGTGGGAAAAAGGTTAATTTTGGCTTTCAGCCTTGAGGGGAAGCTCCATGATGGCAGGGGAAAACAATGGCATGAGCAGAGGGTAGACATCACCCATGGCCCACATACGGTAGACAACAAGAACAAGTGTGTGTGCCAAGCATTGGCATAGGGACACTGACTATGACACCCATAATCCCATCCCCAACAATACACTGTCTCCAGGAGGCGTTAATTCCCATATCTCCATCAGCTGGGAACCCAGCATTCAGAACACCTAAGTTTATAGGGGACACCTGAATCAAACCACAGCACTTGGGTATTATCTACTGCTTTTGAACCACAGTGGTGGAATAAAGTAGGTAGGAAGCTTGCTAACTCTAGATTTACAGTAACTAAAGAAGATAGGATGAAATATGAATGGGAGAGTGAAAGTAGAAAACGGAACTAAATGAGTGGTTTTTGTTTTTTTGCGGTAGGATCTCATTCTAGCCCATGCTGATCTGAAATTCACTATGTAGTCTCAGGCTGACCTTGAACTCACATCTCAAACTCCCACCTCTGCCTCCCAAGTGCAGGGATTGAAGGTGTGTGCCTCTACATCCTGCCTGAATGAATGCTTTGAAGAATGTATTCCAAGTATTTTTTTCATGTTTTGGTCAAATCAGATAGGAAATCAAGACTTCCAGTTTAGAACAAAGGGTAAAACTGAAGCCCAGATGCTTTTCCCCAAGGTGTGTTCTTGGAAAAGTGCTGAGTCTGTGGTACCAGCTTTCCATCTCTGTGACAAAAACTGCAAAAACAAACGGAAATGGGTGAAAGATTGCTGCTGGGCCTGGGATAGAACCCCATGGCATGGAGCACATGCAGAGCAGCAGGGCATCAGAGTGGGGTGAAGAGAAGGGATGAAATGGGGAGTAAATAAACCACTCCAGGGTGCCCGTGATGCGCTGCTTCCGACTTATCCTTTCTTCCTGTGGTGTGAGTGGCAGGGGAAACTGCAGGAAAGAGTTCTCCTTACCATCATGGGCAGATTCAGCCTTTCTGGAGAAAAATGAATCTTCTTTAAAAAAAATGCCTAGCACAAGACAGTCGTGTCATACTCATGGCCTCTGCCAGGTCCAGACACCCCAGAGGAGACAGGAGGCGAGCACTGCTCTCCCTGCTCGCCGAGCACTCCCTCAGGGAGACAGATGGGGCAGACTCTGAGGAGACCCAAACTTGAGCAAGCAGAAAATTGGAGGTTGCTGAGAACTCAACACTAGAAGAGACTTCTGACTCTCCAAAGCTTGGAAATATAGCAGAAGAGGAGGCAGAAAGAATGTGTATTCGGAAGCATTGCCTGCTCCCATCCCCAAAGACTGACTGGTGATTCGTGACACTACAGTGAATGTCATTAACCCTACTGAGGAGGGCCCTCCTTGGAAGGGGACTGGGGAGAGGAAGCATCAGTCTAACCTGATGGGAGTGTGATCAGTGTTTAGTATGCCCTTGCACTAATGTGCGTGTGTTGGTGCTAGGTCTGACTCTAGCCTAGTCTGATCTGCGACTCATTGTGTGGCCCAGGCTGGCCTCACACTCATGGTGATCCTCCTACCTTAGCCTGCTGAGTACTGGGATTAGGCATGAACTATCACTTCTGACTTTTTTTTTTTTTTTTTCCGAAGTAAGGTCTCTGGCCCAGGCTGACCTGAAATTCACTATGTAGTCTCAGGGTGGCCTCAAATTCATGGCAATCCTCTACCTCTGTCTCCCAAGTGCTGGGATTAAAGGCGTGTGCCACCACACCCGGCCTGACTTGTTTTTTGAGACAGGATTTTGCTGTGTAGCCAAGGATGGCTTTGAACTCATGCTCTTGTTGAGCCTCCTCAGTACTAGGACTATAGGCATGCACCTTATCATAAATGTTCTAATTAAATAAATTTTGATTTGAGTTATATGGATCACAAAATAATTTCCTTTAACATTGAATGATATTGTAGCAAGTATGCATTAAACTGGTCATTACTTAAATAGTTAAAATATACCTCTAGAATAAAAAAGAATCAGCTCAGTTGTCAACCCCTCTCTGCTTGAACTCTTTGATGGGAGCTTTTTAGATAGTTGGTTCCATTTTTTTTTTGAGAATTTTAATATATGAACATACTACAAATTGGTCATATTACTATCAGATTATGTCCTCTTATGTCCCCCTTCATTGCCCTCATTCCACTGAGGGCCCTCCAAACTGGGGTTATTGGTTATTACTGTGGGGTCATGAATGCACCAGTCAATCTCTGTAGGGGAACAATGCCTCAGAGTATACCTTCCCACCCTGTGACTCTCAAAGTCTGTCTGCCCCTTCTTTCACAGTGTTCTGTGAGCTTTGGAGGATGTGTTATGTCTCCTACCCATACTACAGAATACTATTCAACAAAATGAACTATTGATACAAGGAACAATTAGGCCAAGTGAAGGAAACCAAACATAACATTTCATATTGTCCAGGACCATGTAGTTCTTAAACTTTCATTTGTTTGCACATTGAACCAGGGCCTTGTGGATGGGAGGCAAGTGCTCCACTCTGAGCTACAGTCCTGACAGGTCTTACATTTTTATATATTCACTTTCTTAAAATAAAAAAAAAAAAAGCTGGGCGTGGTGGCGTACACCTTCAATACCTGCACTTGGGAAGCAGAGGTAGGAGGGTCATCGTGAGTTCGAGGCCACCCTGAGACTGCAGAATGAATTCCAGGTCAGCCTGAGCTAGAGTGAAACCCTACCTCAAAAACAAAAAAAAGAGAGAACATATTACGCAATTTTATTTTTTATATAGCTCTAGAAAATGCTAAATATAGTTACAGAAATCAAATCAGTGTATTGGGAGAAGTATGGCAAGGGAAGGAAAGAATTGTGTTGGCTTCAAATTCGCACTTTTTTTTTTTAGTCTTACAATTTATTTTTTTTTTCTTTATTTATAAGAGAAAGAGGCAGAGAGAGGGAAAGAAATGGGGAGACAAAGAAAGAATGGGCATACCAGGGCATCCAGCCACAGCAAACAAACTCTAGACGCATGTGCCACCTTCAGCATCTGGCTTACATGGGTCCTGTCAAATTGAACCTGAGTCCTTTGGTTTTGCAGGCAACCGCCTTAGCCACTAAGCCATTTCTCCAGCCCTTTTATTATTATTAATGATTTGTTTTTATAAAGGTTGTAATCTTGCCATAGGTTGGGGTCAAAGACATCAGAATACCATGCTGGAACCAAAAGGGAAAGTAGCTCTCTCCTGGCTAGCCCTCACAGTGCTGGAAAAGCCCTAGGGAAGCCTCTGGAGGACGGCAGTCACCAACAGCATGAATAAGCAGGGGACCCTGCAAACTATAGAATCAACTAGCCTGGCAGGAAGTACACACTGTACAAGAGTGGAATAAAGACTGTGGGGAACCACCTGTTCTCTGACTGGACATGAGGCATGCTCAGTGGAAGAGAACTCATATCTGGTACTGGAAACCAAGTCAGAATCCCGTGGTCAGGAAACAGACCGAATTCTGAAAGAAGTCCCCACTGCTATCTGGAGAAGAGTGGGCTTTCATACCAGAAAATCTCTAAAAGAACTTTGCATTCCCCGTTTAACTCAGGCTGTTCTCACTCTTGCTTGGAGAATCTGCTTTTACAGATGGCAGAGAAAATGGGGGAGAACCAAGATCCATCAGACAAGAAGGTAGCCAACTTCCCACCACAGGATGTGCCACCTCTACCACATCTGCCAGGACCAGGAGAAATAACAGAGGAAACAGCCACAGGAATACTGCTAGCCTGGCAGCTAGTTCCAGGGCAATAGTGACAGACACACTGATCAATCAAAACCTATCAAAGCAGAACTCCAGAGCCTACTGAGAACTCAACATCAAATCAACAGGTCTGCCATGCTCAGGGAACATTGCAGACAAGGGGGTCAGCAAGATTGTAAGAGCCATAGAGCAAGTAGGAAAACCCCAAGACACAATCCATCTGTCCCCCATTCCCACTCCACTGGGACTGACGGACAGGTCTTCATGACCCCACTGAGGGCCCCCGGAGTAATGGAAGAAGGGATGAGGGGATAAGAGTATATAACCTGTTATATATATAAATTTTTAAAGCAAATTTTAAAAAAGGTTCTAGTCTTATATCCCTTCTCTTCCCCCCTCCTATTTTCCCTGAGGGCTGTCCTCAGTGGGGTTGTTGATGTTTACTCTTAGATAATTAAGGCCTCAGTCTATCTTGGAAGGAGGGCTGTGTCTCAGGATAGTTCTACCCACCTTGTGGCTCTTATTTTTCCAGCTCCCATGTCAGCAATGATCCCTGAGCCTGGTGGGTCTATAAGCAGTTGGGTTTAGTGTTGACTTCTCTGGCTTCTGGGTTTCTGATTCAGTGTGTGTTGATTGACCACAGTATCTGTCATGGTTTCCTGGAGCTAGTTGTCAGGCTAGTAGTGGGATTAATACATACTCATGTTGCAGCTTCTGCAACTTCTTTCAGGCCCCTGGCAGATGTGATAGAGGTGATACATCTTATGGTAGGTAGTTGACTATCTTTTCTTGTTGATGGATCTTGGATCTCCTCAGCTTTCTCTGACATCTGTAAAGTAAAACAGGTTCTCCAACCAAGAGTGAGAGCAGCTTGGATTAAAGGGAATATGTATGCATAGTTATTTGAGGGAATTTTTGGTATTAAGCCCCCTCTTCTTCAGAGAGTAGTGGGGCTTCTCTCTGGAGTCTGTGAGTTTACTGACTTGGTTTCCAGTACCAGATAGGAGTTTTCTCCCACTGAGGGGGCCTCATGGCCAACTGCAGAACAGTTGGTTACCTAAAAGGTGTGTGCCACTATTGCACAAGTGTTTACTTCTTGTCCAACTGTTTTGTAGCTTGCAGGGTCCCCTCCTGATGTTGGTGGCCATTGTCCCCCACCAACTCCCATAGTGTTTTCTAGCACTTAGGAGGGCTGTCCAGGAGGGAACTGGTTTCCCTCTAAGTTCCAACATGGTATTTCCATGTCCTGTGGTGTCTTCAGCAATAGGGTCTTACCTTCTCTCTAGCAGGTAATCAAGGGTTAAGACAATGGCCTGCATTGGTTTTGGGAACCTCATGAATCTTCCTGACCAATAGTTGACTGTGGGGGCTAAATCAGTTCTGGACCTGGGATTAACCAGCCAGAGTCCATGATTTTAGGGTTCAGCTTTTTTGTACCTACCACAGGATGCCTCTGTATGCACTGTCCCTCTCTGACTTAATTGGTAGTTGTATCTTACAAAATGGTATCCAGAAGGGGGGTTTCTATAGAATGGATTCATACTGTCTTCACTCCCCATCCTTCCTACCCGTCAGTACCCTCCCTCTCCCTGCACTCTGTCCCTCACCCAGCCTGTTAAGTATTTCTTCCTCTCCTCCCCCCCCCCCCATTTCTTCTTTCTCCTGATCTCACTCTGGTTTTATGTCCACGTTCCTGGTGTTTACTACCATTTGTGCTCCTCTCCAAGAGATCCCCGTTCAGAACCACGTAGAGGAAAGAACATGTGGTGTGTGTGGGTCACACTTTAAAATAGATGCAATTTATTATACATTACATCTCAGTAAGGGCTTGTGCATCTGGCTTTACATGGTGCTGGAGAATTGAACCTAAGCTTCAGGCTTTGCAAGCAAGTGCCTTTAACTGCTGAGCCATCTCTCCAGCCCTCCCTGAATTTTCTTGTTCCAAATGCTAATTGTGTTTATGAGAGTAACAGCTATATTATGCGGAAAACTTCATTCTATTTGCATTAAATCTGGGCTTTATCTGTTCATGTTTGCATCTGACTTATGTGGGTCCTGGTGAATCAAACCTGGGTCCTTTGGTTTTTCATGCAACTGCCTTAACCGCTAAGCCATCTTTCCAGCCCCCTTAATCTATTCTTTTATGCAGACTAGTGTGTTTGGTATAGTTAGATGGCTGGTGAGAAACTTTTGTTTTATGACTCCACAAATTACTATCATCTTAAATTATAAGATATGATCAAATCACAAATTTAGATAAATTATTATTCAGTCTTGCGGGGGGGATCTAGGTGCTGTGTTTTCATGATTTTCACAAAAATCTTCTTTTCCTCATTAATAACTTTTACTTTTTCCATTGAGCCTAAGTTTAAGACTTTGAACATTTCAAGTACACTGTGTTCATAAAGGAAGGAATTATCAGTCAGAATCAGTCTGCATCTCATTATTCACTTACCTTAGTGACGCACAGTGCAGCTGACGGCACGATTAATTCAAAGTCATGTGAAGCCAAGAGAAAAATATAGTTTCTGACCAGCTACTCTCTCTGGTAGCTTAAAGAATTTTGTGAGATCTGCCAGTGTCTTGTAATCTCTGGGTAAGTAGGCTGTAGGTAAACCCAAAATTATGTGAAAGTTTTTTTTGTTGTTTTGTTGTTGTTGTTGTTGTTTTGGTTGGTTGTTTTGGTTGGTTGTTTTTCCTCTTAGAGTTTCAAAAGAAGTATGTTCGCATGGTCATATTGTTAAATGGATGATAGAATTGCAATGGGGCAGTAGACAAATGAGTGTGATTTCTTGGATGAGACATGAAAGTGTGGGAGACATAAAATGCATGGTGGACTGCCCTGGCCCCACTGTGAGGCAGCTTTACACCAGCTCAGATGAAAGTTCTCAGGGAGAGTCCAGCTGCAAGCATGTTTGTGTCATTCACTCACCACAAGTGCGCTGATCAGCTCATTTTGCCAGGCCATGTTCATTACGTCAAGCGTAATGAACGTAGGAGTGGAGGCCCCTGCCCTCCAGTTGCTTCTGGTACCTGTACCTGAGAAGACCTGTATGGAACAAGCAGGCGCTAAAGGAGCTCAAGTTGGGATGAGGTTATAAAGGAAAGTATTAAATAACCCTGGAGCACAGGACCAGGGAAAGCCCAGTTTACACTGACTTTCATGTCAGGCTATGACCCTAAAGTTGAGAAGAGCTAGCCAGATAGAATAGGAACCGAGGAAATCACATGACAAAGGCCCAAGGGGCAGAGAATAGAATTTAACAAATAGAAGGAAACCTGTGCACTTAAAAAATACATATTTATTTATTTGCAAGTAGAGAGTGATAGTATGAATGCACCAAGGCCTCTTGCTGCTGCAAATGAACTCCAGCTGCATGGGCTGTTTTGTGCGTGTGGCTTTACATGGGTAGTAGGGAATTGAACCCAGGCTGTCAGACTTTGTAAGCAAGTGCTTTAACCACTGAGCATCTCCCCAGCACCTCCTCCTCCCTGTCCAGTACACTTTAAAAAGAGCTGTGATTGGCACAGATGGGGAGGTGGGTAGGATGGCGACGGTCTGAGCTGCAACTTAGGAAAGCTAGGTTCGTGACCAAAACATGGCAGGATGATGCAGAGGAGAGCAGTGTAACCCCTTGTTTTTGTAGTCACAAAAAGTCTCTTTGCTTGAGCCTCCACAGGCAGTGTTTGTTGTGACCTTGTAGCCTTTTCTCCCCGAAAGCCTGGTATCATGCCCAGAGGAAAGTGGGTGCCATTAGAGCCCATCACCACCTGGTTTCCACACAAGGGAGTGAGGTCGTGTGAGATGTGAGTGTTGAAATTATGTTGACTGCCCGTCCCAAGAAGCACATGTTCCATCACACGGCAGTTGAGCATACTGCTGGGTTTTGTCTACAATCCTGTTACCAAGTTGTTGGGTTGAGATTTCTTCACTTGTAATATTGCAAACCTTTCCAAGGAGGTGCTGGGCATAAAGGATGGCAGTCTTTTCTGGTTGTTTATTAAAGGAATATTAAGTATTGCCAACGTGGATTAATAAGAAAACACAGTGGTCACGTGACTGGTTTTCATGATCTGTGTGGATGTGCCCCAGTGTAAGCAATGCCATGACTGGCAGCATGGAGCTTGCCCTGGGAAACTTTTACAGCTAAGTTCAGAACCTATTAGAAGAGAAGTGCCCCAGAGTCACTGGTCTCATTGCCATGGTATTCTCTAATACGCGATCTTCCCCTAGATATGGAAACACTGCTCAACGTCTGGTGCAGTCACTGTAGATTGAGTAGCATCTCCGCCCTTAGCACAGCGCCTATCTGTCCCGCGCCCGAGCTCTGAAGAATGTTCTCAGTGCTGCATGTTTTACTTTCCACAGGGTCGTCTTAGTCCTCTGCTGAGCAGCTGACAGGATGGCTACAAATAAGCCCAAGGGTCAGAACTCCTTGGCCTTACACAAGGTCATCATGGTGGGCAGTGGTGGCGTGGGCAAGTCTGCTCTGACCCTGCAATTCATGTATGACGAGGTAAGTGCTCTCTTCACAGTGACTATCAGAGTTCAGGCTGTGACAGTATTTCTCTTAGTTTCAGTCGGACTTAAGGGAAGGCCGCTAATGTTCGTCCATTTGTAAGTTCAGAACCAGTGTCTTTGATTTTATAAGTCACAAACTCGAGATTCTTTAAGCTCCCAGACTTTACAAAACAAAATTGAAATAATACCTGCTTTTTGAGTATTCTAACATCAGCATTTTTACTGTGAGTTTTTTTTAATGAAGATTCCCACCTTGAATTAATAAACAGGTGGATCTGGAAGCTGCTTGAGATGTGAGGTATATGTGGTACATAGAGTCAGTGTTTAGCATGGCACCACGTTCACCATTAGGCATAGACCACAACACTGAAATTAGTGATCATAGGACAGTTCCAGATGTGTGTGCTTGTATTTATATCCAGCGTTGTCATCGTGGAGGCACAGCATCATCCTGTGTACTGACAACAGTGCATTCTTTCTCTAGCAGAGAGCTGTCAAGTCTGATAATCTGGTTTTAGCATTTCATCTCATTTCCTCCTTTCAATAGAAACCCGGTTTTAGGGTTGCAGTACACTTTTTGTTTTACTTAATCCTCATAACAATTCTGTATGGTAAGTAGTGGTAACCCCAATTTTGAGGAGAAAGCAAAACTTCAGAAAGATTACTACCTTGCCCCAAAACAATGGTCTATGATAGTAATCATCTGTTAAACCTGTTCTTCTGCTGGTGGCTAATTTTATCACCCCTTGTCTTGCACATCAGCTCCCCAGACTCTAAAATTCATCAGTTGTCCTACTTGTTGGTAACTGAAAAAGTCCAGGGACAAAGGAGATTGAAATAGAACAGATTTATTGTTCAGTTTTTTTCTGTGCAGCACCTTGCATAGCTAGTCTTCTCTCAGTGAGCCTTAGCAGGAACCTCCCCACCATCTTGGGGAATGGGCTGAGTTAAGATCTTACTCAGTAGCCCAGACTGACTGCAACTCACTATGTAGCCCAGGCTGGCCTTCAACTCAAACAATCCTCCTGCTTAGCCTCCCAAGTACTGGGGTTACAGGCATGAGCCACCATAGCCAGCATTAATCTTTGTCTTGTCCATAAATAAACCAAAAACAAAAGCATTCAGTCTTTTAGTTTTAAAGAATAGCTAAGCAAAATGTTTAAAATAAAAATAAAATAAGAGAGCTGGAGAGATGGCTTAATGGTTAAGGCTCTTGTGAAGCCTAAGAACCCATGTTCAACTCTTCAGGTCCCACATAAGACACACGCATAAAGTGACACAAGCATAAAAGGTTGCTCATGTGTACAGGCATCTCCAGTTTGGTTGCAGTGGCTAGATGCCCTGGAGCACCAACTCTCCCTCCCTCCTGCCGTCCCTCCATCCCACGTTCTTACTCTCTCATTTAAAAAATAAAATAAAATAAAATAAGATAGAAAGTTGACTACCTGCTACAGTTACAAAAATCCTGTGTTTTAAAAATAATTTTAAAGGGCTGGAGGGATGGCTTAGTGGGTTAAGGTGTTTGCCTGCAAAGCCAAAGGACCCAGGTTTGAATCCCCAGGACTCACATTAGCCAGATGCACAAGGGGTGCAGCCATCTATAGTTTGTTTGCAGTAGCTGGAGGCCCTGGTGTGCCCATTCTCCCTCCCTCCCTCCCTCCCTCCCTCTCTCTCTCCTCCTCTCCCCCTACCCCCTTCCCTTCCCTCCCTCTTTCTCTGTCAAATAAATAAATAAATTTTTTTAATATAAAAGTAATGAATAAATATCATTCAAGGTTCCTGTTGTTAGAGGTTAAATCCTAGTAATGGGATATAAACATTAAGAAAATAAAGATAATGTGGCCCGGCATGGTGGTTCACGCCTTTAATCCCAGCACTTGGGAGGCAGAGGTAGGAGTATCACCGTGAGTTCAAGGCCACCTTGAGACTGTATAGTGCATTCCAGGTCAGCCTGGGCCAGAGTGAGACCCTACATCGAAAAACCAAATATATATATATATATAATCTGTGTAATATGACTGGAAAATGGCTCAGCAGTTAAAGATGGTTGCTTGCAAAGCATGCTGACCCATTTGATTCCCCAGTGCCAACATAAATTCACATATTCAAACATTAAATGTGTATGTGTTTGGAGTTTGTTTACAGTGACAAGATGTCCTGGCATGCACATGTGCATGCATGCATACACAGACGCACATGCAAAAATAAACATGTTTAATCTGTTTAATGGTTTTTATGTGTATAGTGTTTAAAGAAAGAAAATGGCCCGTCATTCTCTGTCAGTCTAACTCTGCCCCTCTCTTTCTCTCAAATAAATAAAAATAAAATAGTTGACATGGTGGTGCACGCCTTTAATCCCAGCAGTTAGGAGGCAGAGGTAGGAGGATCACCAGCAAACCTGTTTCACACTGTCCATTGCCATTTCTAAAACATAAGACCATGATGCAGACTCAATGACCCTCTCTTTCCTGCATTTCTTATGCTCCACAATACCAGGTAGGGTACCAGTTTGTTAATCCATGAGGAAATAAAGCAGACTCTGAAGAACAGGACACTCCTTGAGCACTTAGGCCCCTTCAAAAGAGTCTACCTTCTTCCTGTTGCCCCAGTGCAGGTCAGCTGGCCCAGTCTCAAAGGTTGTAATCTCTCAATTGCAGCTGATCAGGCAGCAGTTCATTCAAAGATTTCATATTTTCTGTGCCATATCCCTCTGCTCATACCAGTTCATTTCTACGCAAAGCAATCCTGCACAACTTCTCAGGACATGGGCATAAGAACAAGCTTCTCACACAAACTGCCTCTAACCCAGTCCAAGCAAAGCTCTCTCTCAGCCTCATAGGCCAAACCTCACAGTCCATAGTTCTTACTGCAGTCTGGTCTTTCAACTCTGACCAGAATAGTCCTTCAAGCTGTATTTACAGAACTGCAAGGCATCTCTTAGGCCAAGGTTTCAAATCCTTCCACATTCCTTTTGAAAATCTGCTCCAAAAGGCCAAAGCCACGCAGTCAGGTGTCCAGCAGCAATCCCACTCCTTGCTACCATTTTACTATTGCAGTCAGGTCCACATTGCTGACAGAAATCACCCAAGAGCAGCTTGTGGGAAAAAGAGGTTTATTTTGGTTTATAGACTCAAGGGGAAGCTCCATGATGGCAGGGGGAAATGATGGCATGAGCAGAGGGTGGACATCACCCCCTGGCCAACATAAGGTGGACAATAGCAACAGGAGAGTGTGCCAAACACTGGCATGGGGAAACTGGCTATAACACCCATAAGCCCGCCCCCAACAATACACTGCCTCCAGGAGGCGTTAATTCCCAAATCTCCATCAGCTGGGAACCTAGCATTCAGAACACCTAAATTTGTGGGAGAATACCTGAATCAAACTGCCATACTGAGCTAGAGCCAGGCCCTAACTCAAAAAACTAATAAAATCAAATAAGATGTTTTTAAAAATTAAAAATCTGGGGGCACTGGAGAGGTGGCTTAGCAGCTAAGGTGCTCGCCTGGAAAGCCTAAAGACCCAGATTTGATTACAATACCCATGTAAGCCAGATGCACAAGGTGGCACATGTGTACGGAGTTTGTTTGCAGTGGCTAGAGGCCCTGGCTGGCACACCCATTCTGTCTCTCTAACTGCCTCTTTCTGTTCTCTCTAATAAATAAATAAGAAAAAGAAAGAGGGGCCTGGAGATATGGCTTAATGGTTAAGGCGCTTACCTGCAAAGCCAAAGGACCTCTGTTCAATTCCCCAGGACCCATGTAAGCCAGATGCACAAGGTGGCACATGGGTCTGGAATTCTTTTACAGTGACTGGAGTCTGGTGTGCCAATTCTCTCTCTCCCTAATAAATAAAATAAAATAAAATTTACAAAAGAAAAAGTCCCCATTTTTCTGTTGTAAACAGCCTAAAGTAATACTTCAGCCCACTCTTGACAAATTAAGTCATCTAACCAATTTTCTAGAATAAAACTTGATATACATATTTTACCACTGTGAAAAAAACAAGTACAGAGTATATGGACCTCTGTGCCATTCTATAGCAGTTTGTAAGGAAGTTTCGCCATGAATGGATGTGTTTTCTTCCTTTCTAGTTTGTGGAGGACTATGAGCCCACCAAAGCAGACAGCTACAGGAAGAAGGTCGTGCTGGACGGGGAGGAGGTGCAGATTGATATCTTGGACACAGCTGGGCAGGAGGACTATGCTGCAATTAGAGACAACTACTTCCGAAGTGGGGAGGGCTTCCTCTGTGTCTTCTCCATCACGGAAATGGAATCCTTTGCAGCCACAGCAGACTTCAGGTAGATGTGAGCAATGTGGCTCACGTCACATGGCCTAGCCCTGCTCTCCCAAAAGACATGGGCAGCTAGCATTCTCCTTGTTGCTCTCTTACTCTCTCGTGGTGTGGTGTGTCTTCCGGTTTGCTTTCAGCCTGTGACCATCTGCTGCGTAGATGGTCAAGTACCCAGAGACCCTGCATGCATTGCTGAAGTGCATCTCCTCTCTGTAAAGCACTGCTCTCACCATGGTAGTTAACGCAGGCATAGCGTAATGAAGCTCCCCTCGATGTCTGACCTCTCCGTGTTGACTTCTCAGCAGCTCTGCAAAGCCCTGCGGGTACATTGCCATTCTCCTCACCATGCAGGTGCCCTGAATTTTCAAAATACAAATGTATGAACTAAATAAAGAGTAACATTGCTATAGAAGGCAGACTTGGCTGGTTCTGTGTTCATTATTTGCTTAACCAGAACTTGACATCATTTTGGCTTAAGGAAGCAGTTTTAGTGAATACGAAAAGTGTTCCCTTTATAAGAGAAATATTGCTGAAGCCAGGCATGGTGGCACACGTCTTTAATCCCAGCACTCGTGCGGCAGAGGTAGGAGGATCGCCATGAGTTCGAGGCCACCCTGAGAATACAGAGTGAATTCCAGGTCATCCTGGACCAGAGTGAAACTCTGCCTCGAAAAAAAAAAAAGAGAGAGAGAGAAATATTGTTAAGTAGAGTTCTTATGCAATATTCTAAGTTCTACATGCATAATCAAAGATGTTCGGTAATGACATATTTTTATTTCATTGTTGAGTCTACTTTGTTTATGCAGGACACAAAAGAAGCATGTAATATATCCTCTAATCAAAATTTTCCCAGTTGAGTAGAATAGAAAGCATGAGCAAAAGTGAATTGAGGATAAAGTAAGAAACATGAGCAGTAGTTATTATAAGAGGAACCAGAAAGGGAAAGACATGGAAAATCATTATGTTACTACATAAGCCTGAAGAAAAAAATTTCACTGGTGAAAAAGGACATTTCAAGTAGTTCAGCAATAAACAGAACCATGGCTTATAGAACATTCTTACAGGTACACTTGGTAGTTTCAAGTATTTAAAGGAATATATAATATTCTTTCCAAAAGAGACATATCACAGAAATGTTATAATATACACGGATTTGTAAAATTAAGTTTGTTGATTTCTTTTTTTCTCAATTTTTATTAACATTTTCCATGATTATAAAAAATATACCATGGTAATACCCTCCCTCCCCCTCCCCACTTTCCCCTTTGAAATTCCA
The DNA here is from genome assembly GCF_020740685.1 of Jaculus jaculus. Lineage (NCBI taxonomy): Eukaryota > Metazoa > Chordata > Mammalia > Rodentia > Dipodidae > Jaculus > Jaculus jaculus. The sequence goes on from NC_059117.1 coordinate 2,639,493, forward strand.
TTCTCTATCATATCCTCTCCCCATCTCAATCAATCTCTCTTTTATTTTGATGTCATGGTCTTTTCCTCCTCTTATGATGGTCTTGTGTAGGTAGTGCCAGGCACTATGAGGTCATGGATATCCAGGCTATTTTATGTCTGTAGGGAGCACGTTGTAAGGAGTCCTACCCTTCCTTTGGCTCTTACATTCCTTCCGCCACCTCTTCCACATTAGACCCTGAGTCTTGGAAGGTGTGATCAAGATGTTACTCAGTACTCCAGTCACTTCTTTCCAGCACTATGATACCTTTTGAGTCATCCCAAGGTCACTGCCCTCTGAAAAGAGAAGATTCTCTACCCAAAGTGAGAATAGCGTTAATATGTAAGGGTATGAACATTAAGAGAAGTGCTTACTGGGCAGTTTGGTGAGCATAGTATATACATTTATCCAGACATCAGCAGATGTTATACCACTGGGGCTCATGACTACCCTTGTTTTAAGTTTTCAGTATCAGGGATGTGTCCCGTCCCCCCCACCCCATGGAGCGGGCCTCCAGTCCAATTGGAGGGCAGTTGGTTTCCACCATGACAGACATGCTACTATTGCACCTGTTGGCTCATTTGGCCTGGCTGGCCAATTATAAGGCTTGCAATGTCCACTGTTGAGTATCTTCACTAGTGGTAATCTCTGTCTCCCATTGAACTACATGTAGAATGGTTTCTTCCAGCTTTCTGTCAGCTGGTCTACATGGAGGAGGTTATCAGCTCAGTTCAGCAGGATTTCTCAGTGGCCTTGCAGCCCAAGTATGTGGAGTCTTCAGCAATAGGGTCTTACCATCTATTCCTGGTGGGAAACCAAGGGCCTCGGCAATGGCCTATAATGTTTTGGGGGCATCAGGGACCTCCCTGGCCAACAACTCACTGGAGGTATCCCATCCCTGGCTCTGAAAATTTTCCAACAATGATCTATGGCTCCTGAGTTTTCCATTGTTCGAAACCAGAGGATTCCATATAATTTATTTGCATCCTCTTAGATTTTGATTAGTCCTCCCTCCACCTTTTCTTTACTCAATCTCTTCCCCTGACCTCACTTTGGGCCTTTTCACCCCCGTTAATCTATTCTTCTACTTACATATATACAATATCAACCTATTAAGTACCCTCCTCCCTTCCTTTCTCTTCCCTTTATATCTCCTTTTTAACTTACTGGCCTCTAAGTTTGTTGATTTCTATAATGAAGGAATTTCATTTGCTATACAGTACAAAGGGCAACACATTCTGGAAACTTGGAAATCTCAAGGTGTCCTAGAAGTTATGTATGTGTTTATGTTGTTGTCTTTGTTTTTTTCTCTTTTTTCCGTTCATTCACCAATTCACCAATTATGTGAGAGTTGATTATGTAGCATGCCCTGTTCAAGGTAATGGCATAAATTTCGTCACCCTAGTTACTAAAGCCAAAGTAGCATCTTGGTAATAAAGTATTTTGTGTTGCGGGAGAGCAGCCCAGGCTGTTAGTGCTGTGGAGAGTTGGTGTGGCTCAGTATTCTTCTGGTGCACCTGCAATGGTTTGCCCTTCCTGTGAATGAAAGTGGCCCTCGTGATTGGTAGGTAGTGGGAAAGACAGTTTTGAGGAGGTCTGAGTGACTCAGTAGGCACTTCATGTGGTCTCACCTACACATGTGACATAGGTGCTAATTCTTCCCTGGAGCCTTCTCGTCACCTCCATCATCATGCAGACCCATTGTTTCCTGCACCAGTTTCTTTGTGCATGCTGGGACAAAGCACCTCACCAGAAGCAGGTTATAGAAAGACAGGGTTTAGGAGAAAGTTTCATCATAGTGGGGAAAGCTTGGCATAGCAGACAGCCAGGGTGTCACACCTTGTCACAGCAGCAGGAAGGCAGGTAGTCTGAGTGAATTACCTAGCATTGGCAAGTGGATTAGACTAAAATCTCAATGTCCACCCCCAGTGACGTCCCACCCCCCCAAATTCTCACCCCCAAAGCTCTACCAGCGAGGAACTAGGCAGGTAGCTGAATCACAAACACTGGAGGCTGTGGGGGTTTTACCTTCCTGCCTCACACATCCCTGTCCCTGTGAGAGCTAGGCTTGCTCAGGTCCCAGCATCACAAGTACCTAGAGCTTGACAGTTCCTTACCCTTCTCAGCATCTGTAGTGCCTGCCTTAGGCACACTTGCAGTCATATAACAGTGTAGAACTTGCTCATTGTACGTTTGACTTGAGAACTCACTCCTTTCCTCTTATATCAGAAGTAAAGAAGTTAGATTTTAAAGTATCTTTCATATTCTAAAATTCTATAATCTTTAAATCTATTTAAAGGGAACCTAACATGAAAGAAAATGCAAATTAAGGTTATAGGTTGTAGACCTAATAGTACCTTTCTCAGACATCCAGGAAAGTAGCTAATAAAAACCAACCTAGGGCTGGAGAGATTGCTTAGTGGTTAAGGTGCTCACCTGTAAAGTCTTAAGAACTTTTGTTTGAATCTCCAGGTCCCACGTAAGCCACACATACAGTGATGTAAGTGCATAATGTCGCACGTGCACACAAGAGTTGCACGTTCTGGAGTTCGTTTGCAGCAGCTGAAGGCCCTGGCACTACCATTCTCTCTCTCTTTCTACCTCTCTGCCTCTTTCTCTCTCAAATAAGTAAACAACCTATTGAGCTGGGGAGAAGGCTGAGTAGATAGGGTGCCCACTGTTCAAGCCTGAGTGCCCAAACTCAGTCCTCCCCACATAAAAACCCACTTATTTAATACTCTTCAAAAATTTGTTTGGGGCTGGAGAGATGGCTTAGTGGTTAAGCACTTGCCTGTGAAGCCTAAGGACTCCAGTTTGAGGCTTGAGTCTCCAGGACACACGTTAGCCAAATGCAGAAGGGGACACACGTGTCTGAAGTTCGTTTGCAGTGGCTAGAGACCCTGGCGCACCCTTTCTCTCTCAGGCTCTCTCTATCTCTGTCTGTCGCTCTCAAATAAATAAATAAACAAAAATTTTTTAAAAATTGTTTTCTTCTCACCCCTGAGCTGGTAGGTGTGGGTGTTTCACAATTGTATTTCTGGCAACCTTAGTCTCACTGAAGTTTCATTATTGGTCTTCCTGCTGCATATAGCAGTTGGTGTTAACTTCATTGGTATTGGCACAGAAGTGGTAATAATAATAATAAATATTAAACAAAAATCTCCTCTAACAGATCATCATAAGAGCAGCTCAGATTTATTGAATATTTACTATGTCCCTTGCCCAATTATAAGCACTTTCCATCTGATCCACATAGCAGCCATGTAAGGAATAGATGGTTGGTCCCTATTGTACAAATAAGGAAATGAAGTAAAAGTAATTCATTGCTCGGAACTGCATTACTAGGCAGAACAGAGTGATGACCTTAAAATTGGTGACACATTCATAATAGGTAAAGTCTAAAAATGCATTATCTGCATAAAAGCTGCTTTCAGAAATGTCTGATGAAGAGGAGCTTTTAAAAGAACCTTTGATACGTAATAAGAAAAATGCTCTCACCTGGAGCGATGGCTTAGTGGTTAAGATACCTCCTGCTGGCAAAGCCAAAGGACCTAGGTTCAGTTCCCCCAGTACCCACATAGAGCCAGATGCACAAGGTGGTACATGTATCTAGAATTCATTTGCACTGCCCATCTTCCCTCCCTCTCTCTTTCTCTTCCTGTCATGCCCATTCTCTCTCTCAAATAGATCAATAAAATAATAATAAAGAATAATGTTCTCTACCACTGAGATCTCCCCCCGCCAAGATCTTCTAAAAATAAAAACACCATTACTGAGGCTGGAGAGATGGCTTAGCAGTTAAGGTGCTTGCCTGCAAAGCCAAAGGACCCAGGTTTGGTTCCCCCAGGACCCACATAAGCCAAATGCACAAGGTGGTACATGAGTATGGAGTTTGTAGTTCTGGAGATCTTCACACACCCATCTTCATTCTCTTTCTCTCTTTAAAAAAAAAAATAGCTGGGCTTGGTGGCACACACCTTTAATTCCAGCACTTGGGAGGCAGAGGAGGAGGATTGTCGTGAATTCCAGACCAGCCTGAGACTACATAGTTAATTCCAGATCAGCCTGGGCCAGAGACACTACCTAAAAAAAAAAATTACCCAGTTCAGTTATGAGAAAAACATTGCACAATCCCAGCAAGGATGTTCTGCTAATTACCTGACCAGCACTCCTCAAGTCTGACAGGTCATCAAACAGTGATGGTCCGAGAACCATCAGAGAGGCTGGTGGACGGAGTCCACAGAAACTAAATGTAGTTATATCCCGGATGAATTCCTTGAACAGAAAAAGGAAACCAAAGGGAGGAGGATACTTAATAGGTTGATATTGTATATATGTAATTACAATGATTGTAATGGGGAGGTAATATGATGGAGAATGGAATTTCAAATGGGAAAGTGTGGGGGTGGGGAGGGAGGGAATTACCATGGGATATATTTTATAATCATGGAAAATGTTAATAAAAATTAAAAAAAAAAAAAAAAAAAGGAAACCATATGTGAACCAAGAATGTTGTATATAAACTAAGAACATCTGACTGAGGATGTGAGTCACTGGTAGGTCATTGTCAAGCATGCATGAGACCCTGGGTTCCATCTCTAACACCCAGAACAAAGCAAAACACATCCTTGGTTAGTGTTATCTCAGGGTATTTAATTTTTGTTGCTGTTGAAAATGGGACACCTTCACTGATTTCTTTCTTTGTATATTTGTTCTTTGCAAATAGAAAGGTACGCTACTGGTTGTTGTGTGTTCCTTTTGTGTCCTGCCAGTTTACTGAAGGAATTAATCACCGTTAGAAGTTTTGAAGTGGAGACTTTTGGGTCACTTACGTACAGGATCATGTCATCTGCTAATAAGGCTAACTTGATTTCCTTTCCAATTTGTATCCCTTTTATTTGTTTCTCGCGTCTTACTGCTTGCGCTAGAGCTTCTAGTGCTACGTTGAAGAGCGGTGGTGAGAGTGGGCACCCTGTCTTGTTTCCAATCTCAGTGGGAGCTCCTTGAGTCTTTCTCCATGAAATAGTATTTGGCTTTAGGTGCTTACATACAGCCTTTGTTGTGTTGAGATTGAACCCTCCAGGCCTATTCGCTCCGGTGTTTTAATCATGAAGTGGTGGTATAGTACATTGATCAGTTTCCCTATGTTGAACCATCCCTGCATCCCTGGGATGAAGCCTACTTGATCAAGGTGGATAGTGTTTTTGATATCTTGTTGAATTCGGTTTGGAAGGATTTTGTTCAGTATACTTGCGTCTAAATTCATCAGGGATATAGGCCTATAGTTTTCTTGTATCTCTGTCTGGTTTGAGTATTAGGGTGATGATAGCTTCATGAAAGGAGTTGGGGAGGACTTTCTGGTCTCCACTTACATGAAACAGTTTGAGAAAAAATGGTGTCAGTCTTGCAATGAAGGTTTGATACAATTTGGCTGAGAAGCCGTCCAGTCCTGGACTTTTCCTTTGGGGGAGGTTTTTTATTTCCTTTTCAGTCTCCATGGATATAAGAGGTTTGTTTAGGAGATTAATCTGCTCTGGGTTTAGTTTTGGTAGATCTTATGTGGCTAGGAATTCATCCACTTCTTCCAGATTATCCAGTTTACTAGAGAAGATTTAGAAGCATGCCCTGATGATTCTTCCAATTTCATTGATGTCTATTGTGATCTCTCCTTTTCGTTTCTGATTTTGTTAATTTGAGACTGTTTTGTTGTTGTTGTTGTTGTTTGCTTGATCAAATTGACCAGGGGTTTGTCAATCTTCTTTATTTTTTCAAAGAACCAGGTCTTTGTTTCATCAATTCTTTAAAATTGTTTTCTTAGTTTCCAATTCATTAACTTCTGCTCTGATCTCGATTATTTCTTTCCATTTGGAGTTGTTAGGGTTGGATTCTTCTTGTTTTTCCAATGCCTTTGAGTGGACATTTAAGTTATTAATTTGGGATCTCCCGAGTGTTGGGATTAAAGGCGTGCGCCACTGCACCCAGCTCTCTGTCTTTGTTATGAAGGCATTTAGCATTATGAATTTCCCCCTTAGAACTGCCTTCATTGTGTCCATAAATTTTGGCAAGTTGTGTTTTCATTATTATTCAGTCCTAGGAATCTTACAGTTTCTTTATCAATTTCTTCCACAACCCATTCACTGCTTAGAAATGTGTTGTTCAGCCGGGCATGTTGGCGCTCGCCTTTAATCCCAGCACATGTGAGGCAGAGGCGGTAGGTTTGCCATGAGTTTGAGGCCACCCTGAGACTACATAGTGAATTCCAGGTTTGCCTGAGCTAGAGGGAGACCCTGCCTTGAAAAAAAAAAAGTGTTGTTCAGTCTCCAGGAGCTGGTAGAATTCCTGATGTGTCTCTTGTTAATTTCTAGATTTAAAACATTGTGATATGATATGTTGCAGGAAGTAACTTCAGGTTTCCTGAACTTATGGAGGCATGCTTTATGGTCTAATATATGGTTTCTTGGAGAAGATTCCATGGGCTGCTAAGAAGAACGTTTATTCTGAGCTAGGCATAGTATCGCATGCCTTTAATCCCAGCACTCCGAGGCAGAGGTAGGAGGATCACTGAGAGTTTGAGGCCACCCTGAGACTACCAGGACAGCCTGAACTAGAGTGAGATCCTACCTCAAAAATAAGCCGGGCATGGTGGCGCACGCCTTTAATCCCAGCACTCAGGAGGCAGAGGTAGGAGGATTGCCATGAGTTCAAGGCCACCCTGAGATGACAGAGTTAATTCCAGGTCAGCCTGGACCAGAGTGAGACCCTACCTCGAAAAACAAAAAACAAAAACAAACAAAAAAAAAAAAAAAAACAAGGGGCTGGAGAGATGGCTTAGCAGTTAAGCACTTGCCTGTGAAGCCTAAGGACCCCAGTTTGAGGCTCGATCCCCCAGGACCCATGTTAGCCAGATGCACAAGGGGGCACATGCATCTGGAGTTCGTTTGCAGTGGCTGGAAGCCCTGGCATGCCCATTCTCTCTCTCTCTCTCTCTCTCTCTCTCTCTCTCTCTCTCTCTCTCTCTCTCTCTGCCTCTTTCTCTCTGTCTGTCACTCTCAAATAACTAAATAGAAATGAATGAAAAACAAACAAAAAAAGAATGTGTATTCTGTAGAGTTGGGGTGGAAAGTTCTGTAGATGTCTGTTAGACCTAGTTGATGTATGGTGGTGTTGAGTTCATTATTTCCGTGTTGATGTTCTGGTTGGATGATCTGTCTATTGATGATAGTGGAGTATTGAAGTCTCCAACTGTGATGGTGTTGGTGTTTATTTCTGTTTTATTGTCAATTAGCTTTTGTTTAATAAAGAGTGGTGCACCTGTGTTTGGCACATATAGATTTGATTGTGATGTCCTCATGTTGGATCGTTCCCTAGATGAATAAGAAGTGGCCTTCTTTGTCCTTTTTAATTACTTTTGGTTTCAAATCTATTTTATCTCATATTAACATAGCAACACTTGCTTGTTTCTTATTTCCTTTTGCATGGAATATCATTTTTCATCCTTTGACCCTGAGGAGGTGTCTGTCTTTAGGGATGAGGTGGGTTTCTTGAAGACAGCAGATAGAAGGGTCCATGTTTTGTTTTGTTTTTTTAATCCACTCTGTTAACTTGTGTCTTTTGATGTCTGAGTCAAGACCAAGGCAACTCCATAGGGAATACCTGTACCGGCCGCCCAGGAGCGTCCCCACTGGATTGGAGGCTGGGACGAGGGAAGAGAGGGTGCCAACACATGATGTATCCTTATAAAATATATTGATAATAATAACTAAAGAAAAAAATAAATCATCATGGGCTGGGGAGATGGCTCAGCAGCTAAAGGCATTTGTTTACAAACCTGCTGGACTATATTCAATTTACCAGGACCCACACCAAGCCAGGTGCACAAAGTAGCACATGCATCTGGAGTTCATTTACAGTGGCAAGAGGCTCTTTTGTGCCCATTTTTGTCTCTGTTTCTCCTTCTCTGTCTCTCTCTCAAATAAATAAATAAAGAGCCAGGCATGGTGGCGCACGCCTTTAATCCCAGCACTCTGGAGGCCAAGGTAGGAGGATCACCATGAGTTCGAGGCCATCCTGAGACTACATAGTGAATTCCAGGTCAGCCTGAGCTAGTGTGAGACCCTACCTCAGAAAACCCTAAATAAATAAGATTAGATAAGATAGAATGAGCACCAGGAGTGTCTTGGAAATTGTACAATTTAGTAACTGTTCCAAGAGCTCTAGGTTCAATCCTGACTCATCACTCACTAGCTGAGGAATGTTGAACAACTTACTTGATCTTTCTAAGTGTCTTTATTTGTAAACGGGGGATATTTTCCATGGCTCATAAATAAATTTAAATACAAGAATCACATGAGGACTGGAGGAATGGTTTCACAGTTAAGGTGCTTGCTTGCAAAGCCAAAGGACTCAAGTTCAATTCCCCAGGACCCACATAAGCCACATGCACAAGGTGGCACATTCGTCTGGAGTTCATTTGCAGCAGCTGGAGACCCTGGCACACCTAATTCTCTCTGTCTCAAATAAATAAAAATTAAATATTTTTTAAAGAACTCCATAATTAAGAAAGCCTGAATAAAGTTTGGATTTGAGTAGCAGTGTATGATGCCTGCTGCATGAATTACATTCACATTCATATATAGTCAGGGAAGCTGGAATATACCTGACATCATACAGACTCACATTCTGTGCTACTACCATGTTTATATTCTCCTATTTGGTGTATTTTCCACCATTATTTAAGGGACTGTAAATTAACTGGTGGTAGCATAAAGATGATGTGTTTATTATTTTTCTACCAGGTAATAGATGAGCTTATTGTTGAATAGAAACATAAATAATGGTGAGTAAATTCTGATTGCCAATGGCTAGTTGATATTTTGTGACTTGTTTTGTTTTTCGAGGTAGGGTCTCACTCTAGCCCAGGCTGACCTGGAATTCACTATGTAGTCTGAGGATGGCCTTGAACTCTTGGCAATCCTCCTACCTCTGCCTCCCAGGTGCTGGGATTAAAGGTGTGTGCCACCACACTCAGCCACTATTTGTGATTTTTAACCTGTACACCTTATGCTAATATTTATTTCTTTTTTATTTTTACTTGTCTAGGGAGCAGATTTTAAGAGTAAAAGAAGATGAGAATGTTCCATTTCTACTGGTTGGTAACAAGTCAGATTTAGAAGATAAAAGGCAGGTTTCTGTAGAAGAGGCAAAATCCAGAGCTGACCAGTGGAATGTGAACTATGTGGAAACATCTGCAAAGACTCGGGCCAATGTGGACAAGGTAAGGTGTGGCTCTCGATGTCATGCTTAAGTAATTGGTTTGATTTAACTTGGCTCTGTTTTATGTAGCAGTGAGACCCAAATAGAAATTTAATATACATTGGTTATATCATTACTGAATGCCCAAGTACAATATATTAAAAATGTTGGGCTAGAGAGATGGCTTAGCAGTTACGGCACTTTCCTGCAGAGTCAAAGGACCCAGATTGAATTCCCCAGGACCCACATAAGCCAGATGCACAACATAGTACACATGTCTAGAGTTTGTTTGCAGTGGCTGGAGGCCCTAATGTGCCACTTTTCTCCCTCCTTCCCTCTCTCTCTTTCTCCCACTTTTTCTCTCAAATAAAAAGGTGGCCGGGCATGGGGGCGCACACCTTTTGTCTCAGCATTCAGGAGGCAGAGGTAGGAGGATCGCCATGAGTTCAAGGCCACCCTAAGACTACATAGTGAATTCCAGGTCAGCCTGAACTAGAGTGAGATCCTACCTCAAAAAAAAAAAAAAAGTTATTCTTCACTGGGCATGGTGGAACACACCTTTAATCCCAGCCATCTAGGCTACTCACAGTCCTGGAAAACTCCATCTAATGCTAGCAGCTCTCTCCTTGGCAGCCATCCTATGGTTCTGGCATCTCTGTTGGGTCTCCACTGCAACCCACGGTTCATCTCATGACTCCATCAGGCTCCACACAAGTATTCCAACAAGGGTGCTTTACACTGCCCATGGTCATTTCTAAAATACCAAACTGTGTTGCCAATGCAATGACCCTCTCTTTCGTGCATTTGTCATACTCCATAAAGCAGGTGGTCTGCCAACTTGTTAATCCAGCAGGGAATAAAACCAACTTTGAAGAACAGGACACTCCTTCACCATTCAGGCCCCTTCAAAAGAGTCTGCATGCTTCTGCTTGTCCCAGTGCAGGTCAGCTGGCCCAATCTCAGTGGCTGTAATCTCTCATAGAATTGAAGCTTAAGAAGCAGAACTTTTGGCCCAAAGATTTCATATTTTCTGTGCCATATCCCTCTGCTCACACCAGTCCATTTCTACGTAATGAAACCTTGCTCAAGTTCTCAGGACATGAGCATAACAGCAGACCTCTCACTCAAACTAATTCCAGCCCAGTCCCTACAGAGTTCTTTCTCACCCTTATAAGCCAGATCTCATAGTCCATAGTTCTTACTGCATTCAGGTCTTTAAGCTCTACCAGAATGGTCTATCAAGCTCTACTTACAGCACTGCAAGGCATCTCTTAGGCCAAGGTTTCAAATCCTTCCACATTCCTCTTGAAAAACACTTCAGAAAGGCCAAAAACCACACGTACAGGTTTCTGGCAGCAAAGATCCTACTTCTCTGTACCAGTATTACTGTTGCAGACAGATTTGCATTGCTGGCAGAAAACACCCGACCAAGAGCAGCTTATAGGGTAGGTGCGGGTATTTTGGCTTACAGACTCGAAGGGAAGCTCCATGATAGCAGGATAAAACAATGGAATGAACAGAGGGTGGACATTACCTCCTGGCCAACATCAGATCGATAACAGCAACAGAAGAATGCCAAACACTGGCAAGAGGAGGGCATATTCTACTTAATACATTAAGTTTAAAAGGACAACCATAGGGGCTAGGGAGATGGCTCCATGGTTGAGGGCGCTTACTTACAAAGTCTGATGGACTGGGTTTGATTTTCCAATACCCACATAGAGCCAGATGTACAAAGTGGCACATGTGTCTAGAATTTGTTTGAAGCAACAAGAGGCCTGGTGTGCCCATACACACATACAATCTCCCTCTCTCTCAAGTAAATGAATGAAAAGATTTTTGAAAGTGTTTCATTGCTGGATGTGTTTTGGACCCTTTCCCTTCAGTGTGTGACATTGCACTTAGCAGACTGCATTGATAGGTGAGCTTTTACTTCCAGATTTGGGGTGGCACGATGTCCCCATAGGGTTCAAAGTGAGTTAGCCCACTTCCCTCCATGGTGCACTCTGGGCCTTGGCAGGGCTGGGCATGTGTGGGGGGTGTGTGACCCCCTAGGCTTCAACTTTATTCTGTTCCTGGGACTGGCGTGGGGAGAGGCGCTGAGAAGCTCCCGTGCCCTCTGCTCTGGCTGCTGCTTCGTGATCCCACAGGGCTGGTGTGTGAGAAACTGTCTCCTGGGGCTTCCACTGCTCTCCTAGCAGGGCTGGTGTGCAAGCAGGAGCACACCCGACAGCTGGCGCCGCGTGGCTCAGCTGGGCATGCAGGTGCGGCTGACTGGCAGTGGACGCCCCTGCCTCCCTTGCAGAGCTCACGTGCTGTGTTAGTTCATCTGCAGGGCTTGTCTCTCGTAGGAAGAGCTTGCTGGGCATTATCTTAACTGTTTTCTCTCCCTGAGTTTCATTGGTGAGGCTTCCATCTTATCCAGAAGTCCAGAATTTCTGTAAGAACTTAAACAAGTAGGTGTGCAAAGGGAACTAGAATGTATTGTGAAGAGAGGCACCTGTGTGTGGGCAAAGAATTTTAGTAGGCCTGTACTGTATTTTTTGGAAAACATTTTATGTTGTACTTTTATTGTGCAAGTACTATGTGAATGCACACTTAGTGATAGCACAGAAGTGTAAGGAGGACATGAAGTCCATTTCACTCTTGTCCCTATTTATTTCCAGTTGCTAAAGGCTGGCATACATATATCTAAGGAAAGTTAAAATTTGCTCACTTTTGGCTGGAGTACTGAGTAGCATCTCAATCACACCTTCTAAGGCTCAGGATCTAATGCGGAAGAGGTGGTGGAAAGAATGTAAGAGCCAAAGGAAGGGTAGGACTTCGTACAACGTGCTCCCCCCAGACACAAAACGGCCTGGATATCCGTGACCTCATAGTGCCTGACACTACCTACACAAGACCATCATAAGAGGAGGAAAAGACCATGACATCAAAATAAAAAAGAGATTGATTGAGATGGGGAGGGGATATGATGGAGAATGGAATTTCAAAGGGGAAATTGGGGGGGGGGTATTACTATGGGATACTTTCTATAATCATGGAAAATGTTAATAAAAATTTGCTCACTTTTCCCATATTAATAGAGCTTCAAGGTCTCATATATCTAGGCTTGGCCTCAAACTGACTGTGTAGTCAAGGATGACCTTGAACTTTTTGTTAAATGGGGGGAGGGTGATGGCATGGTACCTGCATGAAAGTCAGAGGACAATCTCAGCTATTGCTTCTCACCTTCTACCTTGTTTGAGGCATGGTCAGGGTCTCTTGCTCGTTGGTGCTTATGCCAGACTAGCTAGCCTGCAGGCTTCCTGGGAGTCTCCTGTCTCTGCCTCCCTGCTTGCCTAGGAAGACTGGAATTAGCAGTTCATATACATTCTGAGAATCTGAACTCAGGTCCTCACACCTGTGTGGCAAGTATTTCACCTGCGGAGCCATCTCCTGAGCCCACGTTCACATTGCAGGTTGCGCACATTGCCCATATCCTCCTGCCCCCTTCTTCTCCATTAGTCCCCTTGCTCCGGTAGACAGCTGACTTCTCCTTTCATGTCATACGTGCTTTGTGTATCTCGGTACAGTTTTCAAACCACATAGCAGAGAAAACATACAGTATTAGTCTTTCTGAAACTGGCTTCATTCATTTAATGTGATTATCTCCAGATATATGCATTTTCCTGAAAATCACATAACTGTGTTCTTTATGCCTGAAAACCGTGTATGTGTATGTCATGTTCTTTATCTGTTCCTCTGTTACTGACACCAAAGTTATTTCCATAGCTTAGCCGTTGTGTTGCAGTAAAGATTCATGTGCAAGCATCCCATGATATGTAGGATTGGAGTCCTTCGGGTAAATTCCAGGAGAAGTATAGCTGAGCCATATGCTAGTTCTGCTTTTAGGTCTTCAAGAAACCTCCACACTGACTTCCATAGTGGCCGTACTAGTGCCCTGAGCCAATAGTGTGTCCATCTACATCCTTGCCAGCATTTGTCATTACTTCTAATTTTTTATTATTTTTATTTATTTGAGAGTGACAGAGAGACAAAGAGACAGAGAGAGAGAGAATGGGCATGCCAGGGCCTCCAGCCACTGCAAACGAACTCCAGACGCGTGCTCCCCCTTGTGCATCTGGCTAACGTGGGTCCTGGGGAATTGAGCCTCGAACCGGGGTCGTTAGGCTTCACAGGCAAGCACTTAACCACTAAGCCATCTCTCCAGCCCTATTATTTCTATTTTTAATGACTGCCATTCTCACTGGGGGGAAGATGGAATCTCAGTGTAGTTTTGACTTGCATTTCTCTGTTGGCTAGGAAAGTTGAGTATATTTATGTATTTATTGGCCATTTATATTTCATTTTTCAAGAATGTTCAGTAGCATTTTTGTTGATTAGGTTGTTTGATTACTTGTTTTGATTTTTTTCTTTTTTCTTTTAGTTCTTTATATATTCTAGCTACTAGTCCTCTGTCAGATACATACCTAGCAAAGATTTCCTCTCATTCTCCATGCTGCATCTTAGCTCACTTAACTGTTTACTTTGCTGCGCAGAAGCTTTTTAGTTTCTTGAAATTTCCTTTGTTAGATGTATCCTTACTTCCTGAGCAACTGAAATGATATTTAGAAAGTCCTTTCCTATGCCTACATCTGGACGTCTTCCCTACCCTTTGCTGTAACCGTTGCAGAGCTTCAGATATTATATTAAGGTGATGACTTTGAACTCCCGACCCTCTTCCTCCAGGCACTGGGATGACAGGTGTGCCTGCACTGCCACATCTGGTTTAGTCTGTGCTGGAGATCAAACCTAGCACTTCCCTCTTCTCACATAAATGAGAATAAAGGCAGACAGAACAAACACACAGAGGAGCTCTGTATGGTCTAGCCTAGGGCTAGAAAAGCCAAACTCTGTAAACATGTGGTTGCCCTAAAATGAGCAGGGCATGGGAGGCAGAGGGTGGGGAGGCAAAGGGGAGTTGGAAGAAGCCCTGCGCTTAGGGGTTGTCACTGTGTGGCTCATCCTCCCCGTTATTAATCCCCTTTATCCGCCAGCTGAAACAGGTCTTCCTTTAGCACTGATCATTAAATTCTCCAATTCAACTGAAAGTTGTTCACCGTGTTTCCCAGTTAAAATGACCTTGGTGATTTCTAACAGGGAATCACGAGAGGCTCATCTCACATTAGAAATTAACCAGTCTTCCAAGGGTCTTCTCACAGTACTTGTGAGGGGTACACAAGGGACTGGGCTACATTAACAAGATCTCAAAGTACCAAAAAAGAATACAAACGTGCACACTATAACAGTTACTCATCCATTTCTGTCACCTCCCTCTCATACACACACCACTACTTATGGGTCCTATGAGGCCATATCCTCCCAGGCCTTCGGCATGAGAGAACAGAACACTAGTGGTCAGAGCTTAACTGGTGAGCAGTGGTCATTGTACTCATTTCTCTCATTATAAACATCACTGTTCGCTATGAATTAGCTGAACACCTTTGTTGATCACAAAGTGCACACATAACCAGTCCATTGGGTCTTGCTCTCGCTCTCGCTCTGGTCCAGGCTGACCTGGAATTCACTATGGAGTCTCAGGGCGGCCTCCAACTCTTCTTCCTACCTCTGCCTCCCAAGTGCTGGGATGAAAAGCATGCGCCATCATGCCTGGCTGTGAATAAGCCTTGAGTCCTTGAGGAATTAAAAAGCACTTTGAAAAATGTTCTATTATCACCAAGGTTTATTGTGATGTAGAGAAATAGTAAGTTCATGTTATCTGCTGCTTTACTTACTCTACTTTCTTATTTCTAGGTATTTTTTGATCTAATGAGGGAAATTCGAGCCAGAAAGATGGAAGACAGCAAAGAAAAGAATGGAAAAAAGAAGAGGAAAAGTTTAGCCAAGAGAATCAGAGAAAGATGCTGCATTTTATAATCAAAGCCCAACTCCTTTCTTACCTTGACATACTAATAAATATAATTTATAAGTGTTGCCATTGAAGGCTCAGTGACTGGAGTTACTTTAGCATTTTGGAAATTGTTATGTATCACTAAAAGCATGAATTGGAACTGCACTGAAAGTCAAATTCACTTCAAAAAGAAATTAATGTGGCTTCACCAAGAAGCGAGTTCAGCTTATTTCATAACTGCTGATGCGTATGAGCCCTGAAGGTAGCGTGTGGGGTAGTGTTTCTTGGGCATTCCTTCCTGAACTGTTAAATCAGAGGTGAGGTGGGGCAGGGGTCTCAGAGGACAGGCCACTTCCTCTGGTGTCTGACCACTTGAAAATGGCTTAGTCTGCCACTGCCTGAGAGAGATGACAGTTGTGAAAATGCTAAGCTGTACCACTTCTTAAACCATTATTATGCAAAATATTGAAGAAGGTAATAGCATGGTTGTTGCATATAGTAAAACCTGAGAGTCATTCTTTGTGAAACTGCATAGTTATCTGGTGGTTAACTTAGAAAAGAGGTGTGAACATGAACATGGAAATTTTTGAATATGCCTTAATTCAGAAACTGAAAAATAGCCAGTTACATCATTCTGGGTGTGTTGTCCCTAGCCCTGTGGGCCACTCATGGCCCCATATGTCTGGGTGAGCAAAGATCTCTCCTAGATAGAGTATAGCTAGTGTATAGAAGATTCTTGAGAAATTGGTGTGTCTACTAATAGTCTGTCCAAATTGAAAATATGTGCCATACTCTGGTTCTTAAGAGTAGAGTTCCAGAGCTCCTTTGCTGATTTTAATAAACTATGCGGTAGTTAAGAAGAGGGCTAGAGCGCGTGTAAGACGACGCTGCACTGTGAGGACTTGGCACTGTCGCGTGTGTGAGCGAACCCTCTCTCCCGGGTGCTGGTCCTGGCAGTGACCTACGCGTGCTGAGCGCATTGGTGTTGCGGCTGTCGTCTCCGGGTGGCCAGGAGAGACCGGCAGCAGTGCTGACTCACCTGGGACTCACTGGTGTTTTGCCACCTGCCTCTCCACCCGGTGACACCAGGTTTTCGATGTGACTGGGAGTCTTGGTGGTCCGCTGATGTTTGCAATGAAGAGTACAGGACCTTCAGTTTCTAAAGTTAGCATGAGGCACTTAGACTTGGCATACAGTGCAGGACACTGGCGCACGCCACGCACCCGGGAAGGGCCCACGCATGCTGTTTGGAACGCAGTCTCAGTGGGGACAAACCAGTGTCAGACTTTTTTCCCCTCTGTGGAGCTAAGACAGTTGATTCATTAGTTTTTCTTTCTTGTTACACAGTCCTAGTTTCCAAAGGTCAGAAGATGTGTTCAGACATTCCAGGTAACAAGTATGTATGTAAAGTTACCAAACATGGGCCTGTAGTAACTACTCTGAATCTAGATATTCTCTCCAGCTTGTCGTAAATACTTGTCCTTAAAGAGTTTGACTTCCTATTTTCACAGGTTATGCCATGTGCAGAATTAAAGGTCCCAGTGTGACACTGGCCAGCAGGCCCAGCAACCTCCATGTACTCAGTACAGTCATACTGAACCAGGGGGCCTAACCACTAACATTGAGACTTTGCTTTGAGACCTTTCCTCTCCTGGGTACCGAGGTGCTATGAAGCCAAGTGACAAAGATGCATCAATGTCTTAGGCTGATGCCACGACCCAATTCCTTTATTTGCAACTTGAGCCATTTAAAGACCAATAAACTTCCTTTTTTAAAATGCTTGTGGTGTTTTTTGATTTGATATTTACAATATGGCATATCTACTCTCAGCTGGGGCATCCTGATCAGAGAGTTAGAAACAGCTAAGCACCCATGTCTGCTTTGTGTAATGTCAGTTTTCCAAGTAACAATGTTATCAGTGCTCAGGTTTAAGTCAAAGCTTGGGAATAGAAAACTTATGTACACAGTTGCACAGAAATCAAGCTTTGCGCATTTAAAATCTAAATGTCCTGTGCTTTTGAAATGCTACTAAATTCTAGAATGAATTGGTGGCAGATTTTATATCAGAACAATCTCCAGAGATGGTGATAGCACTTCCAAAATGTTGGTAGGAGTGATCACCCTGTTACTTGGGTACACATGCAGTTAGAAACATTCTAGCCCCAAATTGAACACAGCCTTCTTTTGAGAGAGAGAGAAAAAGAGGCAGAGAAAGAACTGGGGTGCTAGGGCCCCTAGCCACTGCAAACAAACTTCAGATGCAGAAGCCACGTTAGGCATTTGGCTTATGTGGGTCCTAGGGAATCAAGTCTAGGTCCTTTGGCTTTGCAGGCCAATGCATTAACTGCTAAGCCATCTCGCCAGCCCTGAATACAACTTCGGTCAGTTCATTTTAATATCTTAACTCATAAACAGTGCTAGAATTAGTGCATTTATTGTACAGCTGGCATAATTCAAGTTAGCACCAACATAGGACATGAATGTTGAGTGTTCGATTCTAACCCTAAAAAGGTTAGATGCAATTCAAGTCTCAGGCTAAATCAGTGTTATGTCTTAAAAATTTGCCTCAGGGCATTACCATGGGATATTGTTCATAATCACGGAAATTGTCAATTAAAAAAAATAGTAAATTTTTAAAAATTGCCTCAGGGCTAGAGAGATGTCTCAGTGGTTAAAGAAGTTTGCTGGCAAAGCCTTGGCAGCCCAGACCTGACTCCCCAGTCCCTGTGTAAAGCCAGATGCACAGGGTGAGGGGGGATGTGCACGGGGGCGGGGGGGGGGTGTGCTTTTGCAGTGGTAGGAAGCTCTGGCACACCCTTTCTCAAAAAAAAATTTTTTTTTTAATTTGCTTCAAGCCATAAGGATATCTACTTAGTGCCTTAAGGGTAAACTCAGTGTGTTTACTAAGTTTCTTGACATGGTTTCAGAGCAGTTGGAAGTTTCTTGATCACTTAGGGAGTCACAACACAAGGGCAGGTCAGTAAGTGTCCTTGCATGCCTTCAGAGTCCAGCAGCATTGTGTGGAGCACCTGCTGTGAGTATGTCAGGAACAAACACTCTTGAAGGGCAGCGACCCGTACTGAAGGGAGAACCTGCAACCCCTTGCACCAGAAAAGAAACAGCTCAACACAGACCAGAGACTTAATGTAGTTCGCCCTACTCAGGGGCAGACCCTGTACTTTAAAAATAATACGACAGGCGTGGTTGCACACACCTGTAATCCCAGCACTAGGGAGGCAGAGGTAGGAGGATCGCCGTGAGTTCGAGGCCACCCTGAGACTACATAGTGAATTCCAGGTCAGCCTGGGCTAGAGTGAGACCCTACCTTGAAAAAACAAAATAAATAAATAATGATAATACAAGATTTTTAAGCTGGGCATGGTGGTGCATGCCTTGAATCCCAGCATTTGAGAGGCAGAGGTAGGAGGATCGCAAAGAGTTCAAGGCTATCCTGAAACTACATAGTGAATTCCAGGTCATCCTGGGCTAGAGTGAGACTCACTTTTATACTTGTATGTA
Source organism: Jaculus jaculus (assembly GCF_020740685.1). Taxonomy (NCBI): domain Eukaryota; kingdom Metazoa; phylum Chordata; class Mammalia; order Rodentia; family Dipodidae; genus Jaculus; species Jaculus jaculus. The sequence continues at coordinate 2,658,175 of NC_059117.1, forward strand.
ATGTATTCTGATCATAGTTGCTTCCATTACTATCCGCCCACCCCATACTCTTCCACTGGACCTCTCTTTCCCAACAAGATGTGCCCACTGGTGCAATAGTGGCATGACTGTTAGGGGAGTTACAACCACTTTCTGGCTGACTGGCTTTGAGGCCTGCTCCACCGGAAGGAGTTTGCGCCTGGCGCTGTAAACCTAGTCAAAACCCTGTGTCTAGGAAGGTCTTCATTCTTAGGAGGAAAGCTACTACTGACTTTTGGCTCAATGGATGTGTTGTCATTTCTGTCCAGTTGTCTTCTAAGTACTGTGCGTGTGTCCATAGATGAGGGCTGCTCTCATCTTTGGTCAGAGAAGCTTCTCTCTGCAGCTGACAATTACTGAGACACTCAAAACTCATGGAGGGCTGAGAAGTGACCACGGAGTGCTCAGCACTGAATGCGACATCTAGACCCCTTAAGCCAGGCGTGGTGGCGCAACCCTGTCCTCACAAGGCTCGGGCAGCACTGAAGAAGGAGGACAGAAAGCATGATAGAGCCGGGGGGTCAGGAGTGCTGCGGAACTTGGTCTTCCAGATGTTACGTGACTTGCATTCATGGCCTCACAATGACCACCGTCACCTGCCCAGTGTTGGTACATGACCATTCATTCCATCCTGGCTGAGGGAGGAGGGAATGAAGTCCCTCCCCCTCCCTCTGGCGAGTTACTGGCAGTTAGTGATTTCTAGGGGGAGTGGGAGACGTGTTCTCAGTGCTGCAACTACTGGTAAGGTGTGCATGCTCCGGCACCCATGCTCACGCGGGTAGCCCAGGTTTAAACTCACTGTATCATACGCACAATAAAAAGAAAACATCAAACCAGAAGAGGGAACTAGTTGGGAGCAAAGAGCTTCAGTGGAACAGACAAGAGGGCAGTGTGGGGATTTTATCAAAATATATACATATATAAAATATCAATAAAAATTAAAGTTAAGAAAATACCCTCTGTATCATATTTCCAGATTAGGCTGTCATAATATTTTATTAAACAGTGACTGACATAGAATATTTCAGCTTGGAGTTTTTCCCTCTATTGAGCATATAAAATTGTGCAAATACATTTGAAAAGCTGCTGCTGCTTTGTGTGTGTGTGTGTCATACATGACAATGCAGATTGATGCACTCTATGCTTCATGTGTACAGGTCGGGGGGCAATCTCAGGCGTCAGTTCTCATTGTCCACTCTGCTTAAGGCAGGGCCTATAATTGTTCGCTGCTATGACCACAAGGCAAGCCAGCCCTCAAGCTTGTCGGTGATTCTGTCTCCACTTCCCTTCTAGCGCCACATGAGCTAGGACAACAGACACGTGCTTCAAAGTCCAGCTGGGGATCCAGACTCTGGTATTCGTGCTTACTATGCAGCAAACACTTTCCTCCAAGCCATATCTCCAACTTGAAAAGCTGCTGCTTAAACCCTTTCATCATATGGAGAAGCCTTTGTCATGAGTATAATTTTACCTTCTTATTTGTACAGCCGAGTAAGTAGCATGATTGCCGTTAGTTGCATGAAAGGCTGTCCAGTGGCAGACACAGTATGTCTCTACACACAGAACTACACTCTGCTGTGTCAAAGGTTTCTGTGACTAGCATTTGGTCATTTCAAGCTGTCCCCAAGCAGAAGGCCACTGCGAGGCTCCCAAACCATAAGATAGATAAACATAGTTTTTAGCCACAGCACTTAAGTTGACAATTGCAATTAGCTCATTGTTTTCTTAGGGTCCCTGAGCATCTGAGAAAACTAGAGAGAAGGGCTGGTGTCATTATTAATTCTGCTCCTTTTATCCCCTAATACTCCAGTTTGTGTGATAAATCATACGTACTCTTACAGTCTTTCTGCCATCCCCTCAGCAGTAAGCAAGACAAGCCTAGGTTTGGAGAACAAGGGTCCAGGGCCACTACACTGGTTAACAGAAAAGAAGAATGCTGGGAGGGGTATGAATTATTCAAGCCCACACAAGGCAGCCTCGGGAGACAATGACAGGTGCTCTGGCTCACTTCCATGTCCACAGCTACCCTTGCTTGTAACGCGACTCACTGCAGCTCCCGGTACTGCAAATCCAGATGCATAAAGTGAAGTGTGCTGATCTCAGCCTTTGATTAGGAGGAGGAAATCAAATGTTCATTTTATCGAAGGAGTGTTTACGGATGTCCTGCTTTGAGCCAAGAATAAATACAGAGAGTGGAAATCCAAGGATTTTAAACAAGTAACTGGAAAATTACAAAACAATGAGGTAGGTGCTATGAGGCAAGCTTATGGGGTCACAGGCATCCAGAGGAAGGACACTGGCTCACTTTTCTTAGAAAGGGGTGTGGTGAGGAGGGTCAAGAGAATGATGTCACAAAGGAGATGTTTGAGCCTGGCTTTGCAGACAAGGGATATCCTGTATCTGCATGTGGGAGGCAGGGAATTCTCAGCTTTCAAGAGCCTCACAGCCTCCATTAGCAGCATGTCAGCAGGCAGTTGAAGCCGGGAGGTTGGGGCTGGTGTTCATTACTCTGACAGCTAGCTTGTATCCAGACATGGCTGTGATGAAGGGCAGCCCTCCTCAGATAGCCTATAGAGGGGAAGGGAGAGGCTTTGTCAGATTCAAGTTGATTTGATGTCAGATCGACTTCTCCAGAGAAGGGTGGAAAGATGGACCCAGTGTGGTCAGGCAGAGAAGTGGGGAAAAAAAATGAACAGCCCCCCAGGGAACTAGATCAGAAACAGACCTGCTTTAATCAATCTACTTTATGAGTCAGGGTTCTGGAGAGGAACAGCTCATAGAATGAATGAGTATTAGAAAGGGCAATTATTGGGCTGGGGAGATGGCTTAGCGGCTAAGGTGCTTGCAAAGGTGCTGCAAAGCCAAAGGACCTAGGTTCAATTCCCCAGGACCCAGATGCACAAGGGGGCACATACATCTGAAGTTTGTTTGTAGTGGCTAGAGGCCCTGGTGTGCCCATTCTCTCTCTCTCCCCTTCTTTCTCTCAAATAAATAAGCCAGGCGTGGTGGCCCACACCTTTAATTCCAGCACTCAGGAGGCAGAGGTAGGAGGACTGCTGTGAGTTCAAGGCCACCCTGAGACTACATAGTTAACTCCAAGTCAGCCTTGTCCACAGTGAGACCTTACCTCAGAAAAGAAAAGTTAATTAAATTAATTATTGAATTGTCTTAGAGGATATAGGCTGGGCCGTCCAACATAACTGTCTGAAGGCTAGAGCGTCAGCGAATCCAGTAGCTGCTCGGTCCACAATGCGGGATGCCTCAGGAGTTCCACCCACTCTGGCACTGAAGGCCTGGAGAATTCCTGGAGAGCTGAAGGCCGTCAGTCCACACTGAAAGGCTGCGTAAACCAAGTACCGATGTCCATAAAGAACAGCAGAAAAGGGGCTGGAGAGATGGCTTAGCGGTTAAGCGCTCGCCTGTGAAGCCTAAGGACTCCGGTTCGAGGCTCGGTTCCCCAGGTCCCACGTTAGCCAGATGCACAAGGGGGCGCACACGTCTGGAGTTCGTTTGCAGAGGCTGGAAGCCCTGGCGCACCCATTCTCTCTCTGTCCCTCTATCTGTCTTTCTCTGTGTGTCTGTCACTCTCAAATAAATAAATAATTTAAAAAAAAAAAAAAAAAAGAACAGCAGAAAAGGGTAGATGTATGTACCAGCTGTTAGATCTGGACAAAATGGAGTCACCAAGGACAGCAGGAGGGTGACAGAAACATAAGGAAGTGGGCCATTCACATTCCTCAAGAAACCACCAGCCATTATCCCTTCCTTGCCTAACAATGCCCAAGTCTGGGTTTCCTGCCCCTCACCTCCCACCTGCTCACTGCTCTGGTCTCACACCTCAGCTGTGTGAAATGGCGAATGTAAGGAACAAAGGAGTTCTTTTCCCTTCCTCATCTTCCCCCAACTACAGAGCCATATAAAGCCCACTATCTGGAATCTCAGGTTGACTGTGCTCTCTGCTCTTGAGAGTCAGCCCTGGCAGCTCATGCTTTTCCCAAATACAAGCTTCCATCTTTGCCTCAGGGTGGTCTGTGTGGTCTTCGTCGGTCCGGAACCTTACACCAGTAACATGGGCAGCCAGCCTAAAAAACTGTTCACTCCAAGTTTTTTTTTTTTTTTTTTTTTTTTTGGTTTTTCGAGGTAGGGTCTCACTCTGGCTCAGGCTGACCTGGAATTCACTATGTAGTCTCAGGGTGGCCTCGAACTCTCGGCGATCCTCCTACCTCTGCCTCCCGAGTGCTGGGATTAAAGGCATGCGCCACCACGCCCGGCTTCACTCCAAGTTTTTTGTTTGTTTGTTTGTTTTTGGTTTGTTGTGCTTTGTTTTTCAAGGTAGGGTCTCACTCTAGCTCAGTCTGACCTGGAATTCATTCTGTATTCTCAGGGTAGCCATGAACTCACAGCAATCTTCCTACCTCTGCCTTCCGAGTACTGGGATTAAAGGCGTGCGCCACCATGCCCAGCCGCTCCAGGTTTTAGAAGGGTCATCTGACACAAGAATTTTGGGATGTATTTGAAGTGACATGGTCTCTTTCTTGGCTCTTGGTTGGGCTCTAACCCGAGATTAGAGGTGCCAGGCTGTTCATATTGTGAGGATCACACAAAACTTCCACTGAGTCAGTGGCCTCCAGGTTCTTGTCTTGTGAATTCAAACAATGAAATCCACAGACCATGGAGGGTGAACTTTAGAAAGATTTTATTATAGGGATTATAGACTTCATAGCACTAAAGAGAGGGAAATAGGAAAGAACAGCAAACTCCTGCCCAGGAGGAAGCAGCAGCAGGGCTCCCAGAAATGGGACATTCAACCCAGATTGGGGTCTGTTAGAGTTTAAGAGAAGGAAAAGACACCAAGCTCCGGGAAAGCAGGAGGGTCCCCAGAAGGAAATCAACCTGGCAGCTCTAGTTCACATCTTGTATGGACTGCGTGGGGCTGAACCAACTACCCCTGTCCCCAGTTTTTCTCCCTCCACCTTAGCCATTGCTTCTCCATGCTCAACACCAGCCCATACTCTTCTGGTGAGTCGACTGGGTCATCAGGACACTTGCCGTCTTTGGTCCTCTAGAACACTCAGTACTGCGTCAGGTGACACATCACTTTGGCAGGGGTCCAGGACCCGCACTGCCCTAAACCCAGTCAAGATACAAAGATACTTGTTCTCTTTTCTTTTCCCCTGTATGACCTTCAATAACACTCAGAAGATCTAAAGAGGTGTAACGATGTTCATCAATGTAATTTTTCTCCATCTACTTGATTGCCAGAGCTTGCCACAATGCAGCAAGTTCCAGACCAGAAATCAACTGAAGACCACCTGAATAAAAATTAGAAAGGAGGGGCTGGAGAGGTGGCTTAGTGGTTAAGCGCTTGCCTGTGGAGTTTAAGGACCCCAGGTTGAGACTCGATTCCCCAGGATCCACGTAAACCAGATGCACAAGGTGGCACAAGCATCTGGAGTTCGTTTGCAGTGGCTGGAGGCCCTGGCGCACCCATTCTCTGCCTCTTTCTCCGTCGCTCTCAAATAAATAAATAAATAAAACAAAAATAAATTAAAAAGGAGCCAGGTGTGGTGGCGCACACCTTTAATCCCAACACTTTGGAGGCAGAAGTAGGAGGATCACCATGAGGTTGAGGCCACCCTGAGACTACATACTGAATTCCAGGTCAGCCGAGACTAGAGCAAGACCCTACCTAAAAAACAAAAACAAAAAGTTACAAAGGAGAGTCTTTATTAAGCCGGCTGGTGTCTGTCCCCTCATAGCAAAGAGGAGAGCAGTCCTGGCCTACTTTTACAGTGAGTTTTTAAAGGCAAAACCACATTCCTTTACACTGACTTAACTCCTCACTCTTCAATCACCCCCCACCCCCATTATCTTTCACAAGAGCAAACAGATGTAGCTTGTATCAGGCCACCTTGACCTCAGGGCAAGACTAACACCAGCAGCCTGAGCTAGAGTAAGACCCTAATTCAAAAAAAAAAGACTAACATCAGTTGTCTTTACTGGAATCATGCCCCAGGCTTGTAATTACTGTTCTGTGTTTATCTTTAATCTTGTATGGCTCCTTGAGAATGTCAAGATGGCTGAGTGGCCTAAAATGGCTTCCCTTAGGGCTGTTCACCAGAGGTTGTTTCAACACTCTCATCAGACTCTCCTTGTATCTTTCCCACTAGGCATCCTGCCCTCCTGGTGTTAAATCCACAGTTGGCTTCAGAGTAAAATAGGACCACAATAGGTCTCTTTCCTTAAAACTCACTGGGGAGGCCAGGTGTGGTGACACACGCCTTTGATCCCAGCACTGAGAGGCAGAGGTAAGAGGATCGCCATGAGTTTGAGGCCACCCTAAGATTGCATAGTGAATTCCAGGTCAGCCTAGGATGGAGCAAAACCCTACCTCGAAAAACAAAACCAAAAAAAAAAAAAAAAAAAGTCATTGGGGAGATATACCACTGCTTGTAGTTGACACAACACAACGGCAATGCAAACCCCTCTCCCCTTGGGAGTCCTGCGAATTCTCTGTTAGCATGCCTTCCTTAATCCCCTTTGGTTTGTAGCAGAAGCCAGAGAGCCACTGGTTCTGGGTGTGAACATGGTGATGTAGGAAAAAACCCCCGCAGGGGGTCCCCACGCTCTGCCCGGATAAGGCGACACCCCAAATCACTCACTCACGAGAAGCGGTCTTGATGCAAACTGCAAGAGGATTTTATTCCAAGCGCGCTGGGGCCCACAGTCGTACACCGCACAGGGGTAGAGGACTGCAGAGCCCTGAATGCAGGAACAGGACAGTTTTTATAGGGTTTCTAACAAAGCCTGTGCCTTAGACCAATCATTTTCTAATATTAGGAGCCCCGCAGGGTGTTAGCCAGTCAGTTGGTGCCACCCCATAGTTTCTAAGCCAATTAGTTTGTGACCTTGGTGGTCAGCATTTGCGCAGGTCCTTGGGTGGGAGTAGCAGAGTGTGGTTCCAGTCTCCTATGACCTTGGAGGTCAGCACTTGTGCAATTCCTTAGGTGGGGGTAACAGAGTATGGTATCAGCCTCCTATGACCTTGGTGGTCTGAGGCAGGCTGCTACAGCCTATGGTGCGAGTTACTAAGGCTTACAGTGTAGGCTACTAAGGCTTACAGTGTGGGCTATTAAGGCTTATGGTGCAGGCTATTTACAGAAACCAAATAAGTGGTTCACTTCATTACTCATTTCCCATCCTTGAGGGCTATCTCATGCCCTTTTACCTAGTTTTATATTAGGAGTGGGCTCTGATACAATGAGAAGAGGGATTCTTTACTTGCTTCCAACAGAGAGTAAAGCCTGGAGTTTGAGGTATGCAGGGAGCCCGCTTAAGCTCCCCTTGGAGCGTGATAGTATTTCTGAGCTTCTGAATTCTTGGGCCTTTCATTTCCCACTTTTTCTCTTGTCAATAGTTCTAATCCTAGAACTTAGAAAGACTAGACATAATCTTCCTCTCTGCTGCCTTGAAGGCCCTTATATTGTTGTCTAAGTACCATGATCTGGACCGCACTCACTCGTTCTCTAACAAAAGTAAAAATCTTTTTAAGTATGCAAGGCCCAACTGAAAGCATCAGGAGCAAAACCATTAGGGGTCCCATCAGGGTGGAAAGCAGAGTAGTTATCCAGGAGGACTTGTTAAACCATCCCTCAAACCATCCTTGGTTAGTTTCCCTCTCCCTTTGACGCTTTTTTAGTCTTTCCCTGAGCTTGCTCATGGAGTCTCTGATAGCTCCTGAGTGATCTACATAAAAGTAATATTTTTTTTTAAGGCTGCACATAATCCGCCTTCTTTTAGGAACAGTAAGTCTAATCCCCTCTGGTTTTGTAAGACCACTTCAGATAAGGAGGTCAGGGACTCCTCTAGATTACTAACAGATTTCTCTAAAGCTTGGAGATCCTCATTTATGACAGCATGTAGTTCATCAAGCCCTCTTTCTAATTGTTGTGGTCCCGTGACCAGGGCTGTGGTCCCCGTCCCCACACCGGCAGCTATCCCTAAGCCAAGTATGACTGTTAGGGTAAGGGTTACAGGCTCCCTTTTGGATCGGGTGGGATGGTAGTCATATTCATCGATGACTACTTCCTCAGGATGGTAGTAAACCCGGGGGACAAGCTGGACCATAATATAGAAATTTTTGGATGGGTTAAAAACTGAAGTAGAAACACAGGGAGTCAGCCCAGTATCATATGCCCACCACCTGTTATACCCTGGCACTAAATATTGGTTGTCTGAAGTCTGTCTATAGGTCAGAGTAACATTACAAAGGTGTTGGTGGGATGGGGGGGCCCTTTTTTTTATATATGTCCCCCTTCCTGAGACCTCAGGGATAGTCAACTTGTTTTTGGTCCCCCATGAACACCGGCTATCATGTTCTTTAGTTATATTAAACTCTCCCATAGTCGCCATCCCCTCATAGTAGGGTGGTCCTGAGGATAAACAAAGCCAGCAAGTAGAGGTAATGTTGGGGTTGGTGGCGTTTATGGCGAGGAAGGCCCCTTGGATTAGGCTAAAGAGCCTCTGTCCTGTCCCATGTGGGGCTTCCGAGAGTGGGCTAGTCAAAGGGGTTCTAGCAGTTATTATGTGATGGGTTTTAGTTGCCACTGTGGGTGGGAGCTTGGGTAATGTCATTTTAGGGGGTCCCTGTTTTACTAGAACTTTATTAGGTCTTACTGGTCTTGGGGTGGGAGGCTTTATCTTAAGTTGTATAGTAAAGGTTAGGCCCGTATCCCATCCTGTCATATAAAACCTGAGTCCCCAAGTTTTTTCTTTTATCCAGTCTCTGGACTCTCGACCTTGGGGGGTGAAAGAGATGCTGAGAGGAACTGCTTTTTTTTCCCATATAATCCTTCCTGCATAGTAATCAGGTCCCAGGAGGAAGCTGGGTGCCAGTAGGTATTACCTGTAGTTTCATAACCCCAATGTTTACAGTAGAACTCTTTTGTCCCTCCATAACTTCGTTTAGAAGTTCGGGGGCAGACATAAAATGGGGTATGCTGCATCTTACGTTGGGCTGGCCCAGAGCTGCACCCCGGGTTGTCTGCCATATATTGACCTTGGGAGATGACCCCTTGTGTGAGTGCCTGCTTTGTCACATGAGAGTGGACTTCTCTAGAGACCTCCTCTGGGGTGAGCTCTGGGATATCCCAAAATTTTATCCCGGCTACCAGGGCACAGATGTCTGGGGTCAGGACAGGCCATTAAGTCCAGGGGGGCGCTTCCCTAGTTGTAGTCCATATTATATCCCCCGTTTGAGAAAGCACTTGCTAAGTCAACTTTTGGGGGGCATGGGGATTGGAGGCATCACCTAGCTGGAGAAGCCTGAGTTTAAGGGGATTGTCTGTCCTCTCGGCTTGCCATTCGGGGCCCGGTGGCGGAGCAGGCTTGACGTGAGATGCATGGATCCAGGCGGGTATTCCTTCAACTTTTATGGCCGTTGGAGTAGTCAGTAGGACAAGGTAGGGGCCCTTCCACCGAGTCTCAAGGTTTCCTGCGCGGTGACGTCTGACAAAGACCGAATCTCCCACCTGGAAGCGATGTGGGACCTGTAAGTCTCCTTCTCCTGAGTAAGCCTCCCGGAGTCGCTTCCACGCTCGTTGTCTCACCCACTCGAGCGCCTTGAGCCTAGAGAACAGAGGCTGGGAAAGTGGCACATCAATACTATGTATAGAGGTTATTTCTACCAGTGGAGGAGGCCCCCCATATAGCAATTCATAGGGGGTCAGTCCAAATTGTCCAGGTGTGTTTCTAACCCTAAAGAGCACAAAGGGTAGGAGAGCTATCCAATCATTAGCGCCAGTCTCTGCGTTCAATTTGGTGAGGGTCTCTTTAATGGTTCTATTTATCCTTTCTACCTGTCCTGAGCTTTGGGGTCTGTATGCACAATGTAATTTCTAATCAATCCCCAATACTTTGGTCAGTCCCTGACTTACCTGGGCAACAAAGGCTGGACTGTTGTCTGATCCTATTACCTTGGGTATCCCAAATCTTGGGAAATTTTCTTCCAGTATTTTCTTAGCCATCACGGTTGAGGTTTTTTTTCTTGGTAGGATAAGCCTCTACCCATCCTGAAAAAGTGTCTACAAAAACTAGTAAATACTTATTACCATACTTAGCCGGTTTTACCTCGGTGAAGTCCACTTCCCAGTGAGCACCTGGGCTGTCTCCCCTTAGCCTCTTCCCAGGAGGCATTCTTGAGGGATTAGTATTGACCATCTGGCAAGGTACACAATGCTTGACTACTAAGCCAGCTATCTCTGGCAACCTCAGAATATGGTAAGGAGACGTCTGTAGCAGTTTTTGTAGATGTTTGGCTCCCAGATGGGTTAGGCGGTGTATTTGTTGAACGTACTGTAGTCCCTTTGCTTGAGGTAGAATCTCTTTTTCCTCTGAGGTAAAACAGGCCCCCTCTGGAGTTTCAGAGAACTGGCCCAACTTTCTGACTTCTTGCCAGTCACTTGGGGTATATCGTTGCTCACTTTTTTGGTTCTTTGGTTTCTCAATTATGGGCAGAAGGTTGACCCCCTGGGCAGCCTGCTTGGCCGCTTGGTCAGCCATCTGGTTTTCTTTTGAGATAAAATCTTTGGCTTTTTGGTGGCCAGGGCAATGCATAATGGCCAGTCTTTTGGGTAGATGTAGGGCTTCTAGCAAACTTAGAATTTTTTCTTTGTTTTTAATTTCTTTCCCTGCTGAGGTAAGTAGCCCTCTCTGTTTGTAGATGGCCCCGTGTATGTGTGCAGTAGCAAAAGCATACCTGCTGTCCGTGTAGATGTTCATAGACTTTCCTTCAGCTAGTCATAAGGCCTGTGTGAGGGCCATGAGCTCAGCTTTTTGTGCTGAAGTTCCTTCTGGCAGACTGCTGGCCCAGACTGTTTGTGTTCCGTCTACTATCGCCGCCCCAGCCATCCTCTTACCTTCTATAATGTAATTGTTTCCATCTGTGAACCAGGTTAATGTTCCTCTGGTCAGTGGGACATCTGTAAGATTCTTTCGGATCCCAGTTTCCTCAATCAGCAGTTGATGACAGTCATGAGTCACTGTCTCATCAGTTTCTTCAGGCAGAAGGGTAGCGGGGTTGAGGATGGCAGGAGAGGCAAACGTTATCCTGTCGGTGAGGAGCAGGCTCTACCGGGGATGAGTATAATCGATACTCATCATCTAGCTGGAGGGTCAACACGGTGATGGGTCGACCTCCAGCAGACACTTCTGGTTTTTCTGATTTGAAAGAAATTTGAACACCCATCTTGGTTAATAAGTCCCTTCCGAGGAGGGGCGCTGGACATTCAGGAATGACTAAGAATGAGTGGGTTACCCGTCCCACTCCCAGGTCAACGGTTCTTCGGGTAGTCCATGAATATTGCCGTTGTCCAGTAGCACCCCGAACCCAGGATTTTTTATCTTTTAGCCCTCCCATTGGTTCCAAAAGCACTGAATGTTCAGCGCCAGTGTCCACGAGGAATCTGACTGGCTTCCCCTCCACCTTCAGAGTTACCCTGGGCTCGGGGAGGGGCTCCGAGCCCTGTCCTCCCTAGATTTCATCTTCTCCAAGGGTTAGGACCCTAGGTCTTTTGCTGTTCTTCTTAGGGCAGTCTCTTGCCCAGTGTCCTTTCTCCTTGCAATAGGCACATTGATCTCTATCAAGTTGGGTCCTGTTGCCCAGGTTCCCTATCTGCCTAGGGCCTGTTCTAAACTTGTGAAAATTTCTCTTCCTTTTTCCTTTTTCTCTACCACTGTGGCCAGGATCCTGGTCAGATTTTTCTCTTGTCGTCTATTGCGCCTATCCTTTCTTTTTTCTCTTTCTCATGTCTCTCTTTACGTTCTTCTCTCTCTCTCTTTCTCTCCTTTGCTCCTTTTTCTCTTCTGTCTCCCTTTTGTAATATACCTTTTCTGCCTCTTTTACTAAATCACGTAGCTCAACTTCCTGTAATCCCTCCAATCTCTAAAGTTTCCTTCTGATATCAGGAGCTGACTGTCCTATGAAAGCTAATGTTACTGAGCCTTTTTGAATCTCAGAGGTGGGGTCAAAGGGTGTGAACCTCCTAAATGCTTTCATGAGCCTCTCAAGAAACATTGAGGGAGACTCCATTGGCCCCTGCATCACCTCTCTTACCTTGGCCAAATTAGTGGGCCTTCTGGAGGCACCTCGGAGACCCGCCACCAGAGCCTGGCGATAGATTTTTAAGCTCTCCCTACCTTCAGCCGTATTGTGGTCCCAAACAGGGCGAGTCAGAGGGAACCCCATGTCTATCTCATGCTGCAGCTGCGTGGGCCACCCGTTGGCCCCAGGGACATTTTTTTGGCCTCTATTAAAATTTTCTCTCGTTCCTCGGTTGTGAAGAGAGTCTGCAACAGCTGTTGGCAATCATCCCAGGTGGGCTGATGAGAAAACATAAGAGATTCTATCAGCCTCGTGAAGCGTTGGGGTTCCTCTGAAAAAAAGGGGGATGGTTAGCTTTCCAGTTATAAAGATCTGCAGAGGAAAAAGGCCAATATTGGAGGGGTTGTAGTTGGCCCCCCAGCATGGGAGGATCTGCCTCGTGTAGCGGCAGTGTTACAATTCCATTTGCTCCCTCTGGGGTAGCATCTCTCCGGCTCTGCGTCCTTGCAGTTGGCCCTCCCATTTCTAGGAGCTCGGGAGGGGCAGGCTGAGTCTCCGGCTAAGCCCGGACAAGCTTGGGGGCGGAGGCTCTGGGAGGAAGGGGGGCGGAGGCTTGGGAAGGGTGGAGGGCGGAGTTTCAGGAGGGGCAAGGGGCGGAGCAGTCACGCCGGAGCATGGAGCTTCGGGAGGGGCGAGAGGCAGAGGTATGGGAGGGGCAAGAGGCGGAGGTGTGGGAAGGGTGGAGGGCGGAACTTCGGGAGGGGCGAGGGGCGGAGCAGTCACGCCAGAGCGTGGAGCTTCGGGAGGGGCGAGAGGCCCTCTCTCAGCTCCCGGGACTAGATAAGGGCGGGGAGGGGCAGGCTGAGTCTCCGGCCAAGCCAGATGAGGTTCCTCGATCTCAGGGTAGATGCGAGGGGGAGGAGAGGGTTTTTTTTCATTTTGCATTCTCAAGACTCAGGACTCTGGAGCTTGAGTTCCTGGGTTTATTCAGCCACGGCCTGACCCACGGCAGGGGGTTGTCCATCAAATCCTTCCAGGTGAGGATATAAGCCTCTTGGTTGGGACAGGAGCCTGGTCCATTCTGAAAAATAATATCTTTAACAGCCAGAATAGTCTCAGAATTAAAGGTTCCTTCTGATGGCCATCCGACCTCATAAGTTGGCCACTCAGAGGCACAAAGCATTTGTCAGGGTCTCCTTCTAACCTCAACTGACAAATTATGGGCCCTAGATTTAACTTCAGTCCAATGGTCAAGAGTCAAGCTAAGGGGCGTCGTCATCGTCTGTCCCATCTTAGAACTACAGACAAAGACACAAAGAACAACAACAACAACACACACAACTGAGACCAACAAATCCAGATACCAGCGACCCGTCCACATCTTCCACAAGCAGGCAAAAGAATTGGACGGCCGCAAAGGAGAAGCTTCTGCTCTAACAACAGAACTCTGTCTTCTCACCGACAGTTTAGGAGACCACCAGGCGTCCCTGGCTCTCCTCACCTCCCAGGGCGTCCCCCAGGGTGGCAGCCTGTGATCCTCCTAGCACGTCTGCTGATCACGGTCCTCTGGTCCTTCACGGCCCTAGAGGACGGCTGCAAATCAAACCAAGCCAAAAGCGCGCATCCCAGAAACCAGATACTCAGAACACAAACACCGGCCGGCACACACTCACTCCAGAAGGGGCCCCCTTACCTCCAAGTCGGTTCTCGGGTGTGTGTGGGGGCCTTTACATCCCGGACGAGCCCCCAATGTAGGAAAAAACCCCCGCAGGGGGTCCCCACGCTCTGCCCGGATAAGGCGACACCCCAAATCACTCACTCACGAGAAGCGGTCTTGATGCAAACTGCAAGAGGATTTTATTCCAAGCGCGCTGGGGCCCACAGTCGTACACCGCACAGGGGTAGAGGACTGCAGAGCCCTGAATGCAGGAACAGGACAGTTTTTATAGGGTTTCTAACAAAGCCTGTGCCTTAGACCAATCATTTTCTAATATTAGGAGCCCCGCAGGGTGTTAGCCAGTCAGTTGGTGCCACCCCATAGTTTCTAAGCCAATTAGTTTGTGACCTTGGTGGTCAGCATTTGCGCAGGTCCTTGGGTGGGAGTAGCAGAGTGTGGTTCCAGTCTCCTATGACCTTGGAGGTCAGCACTTGTGCAATTCCTTAGGTGGGGGTAACAGAGTATGGTATCAGCCTCCTATGACCTTGGTGGTCTGAGGCAGGCTGCTACAGCCTATGGTGCGAGTTACTAAGGCTTACAGTGTAGGCTACTAAGGCTTACAGTGTGGGCTATTAAGGCTTATGGTGCAGGCTATTTACAGAAACCAAATAAGTGGTTCACTTCATTACTCATTTCCCATCCTTGAGGGCTATCTCATGCCCTTTTACCTAGTTTTATATTAGGAGTGGGCTCTGATACAATGAGAAGAGGGATTCTTTACTTGCTTCCAACAGAGAGTAAAGCCTGGAGTTTGAGGTATGCAGGGAGCCCGCTTAAGCTCCCCTTGGAGCGTGATAGTATTTCTGAGCTTCTGAATTCTTGGGCCTTTCAGTGACATGATTTTTCCGGCACCTCAGCCCACCAAGAGCCAAGAAAAGCTCTCTAGCACTTTCAAACCTAACATCACTTGAACATCCTTGCCACCGAGATTTTGTGAGGATGAGTGAAGCAAAACGGCTTCAACTAATCTTTCTCTGCTCCTCTGCTCTGCCTCTACCCAAAGCCAAGACAAAGCTTCCCTGATAGCAGACTCCTTGAGAGTCCAGCCAGAGCTCTCAGAGACAAGACAACACCTGGTCCCTGTCAGCCAGACAAAAGTCACTACGGTAGCTGCTGGGCTTCAGGAAGGCCTGCTGAAATGAATCTGATGAGTCCCCTCCTCCGCTGGCACTAGGAAGGTTGATATGTTTTTTCCTTCATGGAAATCTCTGTCCAATACAAGGAGCCAAAGGAGAGTTCTAAAGTAATCAAAGGTTTCTGGCAACTCTCCAGTGTCACCCCAAGGTTCATTTAGTGACTCTGGTCCCTGACTTCCCCATTGAGGTACTGGTTAAGAAGATCCATTCTTTGTATTCCCCCTCATAGAGTGGGCTTCCAGTCAAATTAGAGGGCCGTTTCCCCCATGTCAGACGTGCCGCTATTGCACCCCATTGGCTCATTTGTCCTGGTTGGCCAAATATAAGGCTTGCAGTGTCCACTGCTGAGTATCTTCACTAGTGATTTCTCTCCCTCCTGTTGAACTGAATGCAGCGTAGCATTTTCCAGCTTTCTGCCTGCTGGTCTACATGGAGTTGGTTTTCAGCTCAGCCTCAGCAGGATTTATCAGTGGCCTTGCAGCCCAAGTATGTGGAGTCTTCAGCAATAGGGTCTTATCACCTATTCATGGAGGGAAACCAAGGGCCTCAGCAATGGCCTGTAATGTTTTGGGAGTATCAGGGACCTCTCTGGCCAACAGTTTGTTTTTCAAAGTAGGGTCTCACTCTAGCCCAGGCTGACCTGGAATTCACTATGTATTCTCAGGGTGGCCTTGAACTCATGGTGATCCTCCTATCTCTGCCTCCCATGCCCTTCATCTTTTATTTAATTACTAAAACAGGTTCTAGTCCAGACACAGAGTGAGGCAAGCTGTGAGATTTGTTTTTTACCTCTGCCTCCCAAGTGCTGGGATTAAAGACCTGAATAATCACATCCAGCCATGGTTTTAGGTTTAAATAGCAAAGGTCCTGGCTGAAGGGAGCACAGCATTGGACAGGTTGAGGTGGCTTGAGGAAGTGAGCATTTGGGTTCCCAGAAAGCATCACATCTCCTTTGAACAAGACTGAATGGACTGACATTCTGTGATTGTGTAAAGATGGGATGTAGATTCAGAGCCGGTCTATCTTGAGGTATCTTTAGCCCCTTACTAGTCACGTGTTGTTCACCTCGGTGTCTGACTTAACATCCTTGTGACTATCAGGTAATCAGGTGAAACCATTTTGGAATACACTAACTGCCCACCAGTTTCCACCAACACAGGCTAAGACTGTCATCAGATAGCATCTAAAGTCTATGGCAGAGATTGACCGCTTTGTTGTAACCTACCTACCCAATGTCTCCATTAATGTATTTGAAAACTGCTGGCTTGTGATCTGTTGCTCTGTAACTATAAAAACTTCATGAAATTGCTAATGTGCTGGAACATGAAATTTGGGATAACCTAAGTCTGTGTTCCTGGACCATGGTCATTCATGGTTGGCTCCAAAATAAACTGTTGTCCTCTTTGAGGTGAAGAAGAAGAAGATCCATTCTGTCCTACTTGCCATGACACTCTGTCCTCGGAGAAGACAAGGATCTGTTGTTCTTCCTTGAGATAAGAACAGCACATGGGACCAGGAGTGGTGGTGCATGCCTTTAATCCTGGAATGGGAGGCAGAGGTAGGAGGATAGCCATGAGTTTGAGGCCACCCTAAGACTACAGAGTGAATTCCAGGCCAGCCTGGGCTAGAGTGAGACCCTACCTTGAAAAACAAACAAATAAAACAAAACAACAACAACAACAAAACATCCACCACCACAGTACAGGGAGTGCACGTGTTTTTGCTCTCTTGGATGTCTTGAGCTTAACCCCCTCCTCTTCTTGGGTGCCAGGACTTCCTCCTCTCTCAATACCACCATCTCTTCGGAGCCCGAGGAACTTAGCTTGCGTTGCCATTCCGACAGCTGGTCACATGACCCCACACTCCATGCAGTCGCTTCTCTAATCTAGCAAAGGCAACACACCAGGCTGCAGAGGCCTTTAATCAGGGTCAACTTTCTTTTTAAACAACTGACTTTCTAAGTGACTTGATTAACGATCCTGCCAATATAAAGAGGAGCCACAAATCCTCTGATCTCAGCCAGGTCACTGTAAGGGTTCGAGAATGACTGAAGAAAGACCCCAGACTCAAATAGTATGTGAAAGCAAAGAGTGTTTATTCTGCACAGTCAGCCAGCATGCGGGGATTGGCCATTCATATAAAAATGGTGACCCCAAGAGGCACTCACAGGCTCTTTTAAGCATAACTAAGGAAGGCTCTGATGAGCAATTAGTTCTACAGTTTGACTGGCTAATTTGAACAAGGGTTGCATTTGATTAGTCTATAATTATATCTATATATTCTTGATTGGTTGGGGCTGAGAGACCTTGAATTTCCAGGAAGTGACTCAGCTTTTGTCTGGCCAGGACAGTCACTGATTAATGGCCCTTTGTTCTAATTTTAGGCCTAGCCTGGGAGGTGTTTTGCTGAAGCCTATCATGGCATCAATTTAGTTCTTTCATTCCCCCCTTACGGTCTCATCTCAAATCCTTGAGATGCTTCCAGAGGTTGATATTGTTGCCTTAGGACCATTAGTTATACTGTGGCTAAGCGTTCTTTAACAACTTTGATTAATGCAATGATGATACATAGTCCACAAATAACAGTGAGCAACAGGAGAGTCAGTGGGCCTGTTAGGGGGATCAGGGTCGCTAGCCATGGGGGCCAGTTGAATAGTGACTCATACCAGTTTTGATTTTCTGGTCTAATTTTGGCCCTTTCTTTTAGTCTCTTCTGGACTATGGCCAGGCTATCCCTAATAACACCTGAATTGTTGACATAGAAACAACATTGCTCTCCTAAAGCCTGACAGAGTCCCCCTTGCTGTAGGAAAAGTCAGTCTAGTCCCCTTCTGTTTTGTAGTACCACCTCAGCCAGTGAATCCAGGGGCCGTTCTAAGTGACAGACTGACTTTTCTAATTGGGCAAGATCAGAATCTATTAGGTTAGTCAGGGCCTTTTAAGTCTTGTCTGCTTTAATTAGTACCAGTACCAGTACCAATCCCTGCAGCTGTACCAGTCCCTATCAAAGTTGTAAGAAGGATTGTTGATGTTCCAAAATCATGTTTCTGTCTATAATGATGATATTGTAGGGTTTCTATAGTCATCAAAAGGGAGATAGTAAACCTGAGGAAACTGAGTAACTAGGATACATAGATTGAAGGATCTGCGGTGAATACAAGGAGTCAGTCCCATAGTGCATGCAAACCATGTTCCATTAGGGGGCGCCAGATAGAAGTTACCAGAGACTGCAGTAAGAGTGTGATTACAGAGAGGTTTGACTTGGGAAAGTTATCCAGTTTTCCTCCTGCACCTAGGACACATAGTTCTTTTCCAGTGACAGATTGTAGAGTAAGGACTGGGGATTTTCCCCATGAACATGATGGTGGGCGTCTCGTTGGGGTTGACAGAATTCCTGTAGTGGCCCAGCCAGCATAGTAAGGGGGTCGTGGGTCTAACCAAAGCCAACAGTCCTCCCTAGTGAGGTTAGTAGTGGAGTTGAGGAACCCATAGGTAAAGTTGAGTTCCTGTAACTCAAATGCCGGGGAAGCATCTGAAACCTTGGGAGGTGGCATAGCCAAGTGCTATTAGTGCTTCGGACAAGGGATCTGTGAGGGATTGGGGAAGATAACGTGGGGCTGTTGTGGGACAGGAGTCAAAGCCAAAACTGGATTTGGTCCCACAAGTACTGCAGCCTGGGCTGTCTCTAATGGTTGAACATGAAGCCATAAGGTTAATAATGTCCCTGCGTCCTTCCCTGATATATATAGAACCTTAATCCCCAGTTTTTAGCAAGTTCCCATTTACTGGCAATTTTCTCCTTATCAGTAACTTCAATCAGTAGCTGATTACATCCTTGGGACCCATAGCAAGAGACTGGCTTTGTGATTCTAGTAACAGTGATGTGATCTGTCTTTATGAGGGGCCCAATGGACAGTTCCCATGGATTCACATCCCCGTGAGCCACAGTAATATGATTCTGGGCCACCACAATTAGCTTGCTGCTCAGGGCTTCTATCATGACTGGGGCATACATAGAAAAACCTGTCTTTTCATATTTGTTTGGGTATCAGGTGAGTTACAGCCATAGGCTGGGGAGGGACCTAGGTCTCCGTCATCATCTATGTATGCATAATCCCAGGAGTCTTCTATTAGGTCACATAAATCAAATATCAAATCAGGAAACCAGGTTCAAGGAGGTGCTAAATGGCAAGTAGAGTTGACTATTTTCCCTGTGTCCATATTAGTGAGCATCCATGTAAGATTACAGGGTTGGTGTGGGTTTGCAATAACAGAGGTTATTAAGCAACAAGAGGTTATCATTACATAAAAAGATTCAGCTGTCATTAAGTCTTAGTTTCTAGCTTACGAACCCTTAGCTTGAGTGGGTCTCGTGGATGTGCAACAGCACACTACAGGCCAGGCGCAGTCATCCAGATGTTGTACCTGTGGGTTGATAGGCTTCACGTGAGAGTGGTGTATCCACGTAGGAACTCCATCCACTTTGATTGCACTTGGAGTGGTCAGGATCACAGTATAGGGTCCCTTCCAGCCAGGTTCAAGAGTCTCTTTCCAGTGTCTCTTGATGAGCACTAGATCTCCTGGCTTGAATCCGTAGGGTGTGGGTGAAGGTGTCTTCTCATAAACAGCCTGTATCTGAGGTCAGAGTTGTTCTTGTACATGGAATAAAGCTTGTAAGGAGGAGAGGAATCTCTTGTCATCAAATTCAGTTAACATTTCTGCTTTTATATTAGGTAACAAGGGTGGGGTTCTTGCATACATGATTTCAAAGGAGTCAGCCCCATGGTATAGGGGGAGTTTTGAACTCAGAAAAGGGCAAAGGGAAGGAGAGATACCTAGTCACCACCAGTTTCAAGAGTTAATTTAGTTAGGGTCTCCCTTAAGGTCCAATTCATTCTTTCTACCTGTCCTGAACTCTGGGGACGATACACACGATGAAGCTTCCAATTAGTCCCCACAATCTTAATTATAGCCTGGATTACCTGAAAGATGAAGGCTGGCCCATTGTCTGATCCCAAAGAACAGGTAAGCCGTACCTTGGAATGATGTCATGTAATAGTCTTTTAGCCACAGTTGAAGCTGTCTCATTCTTGGTTGGAAAGGCTTCAGTCCATCCTGAAAAGGTGTCTATAAACACTAGTAAATACCTTTACCCATACAAACCAGGTTTTATTTCTGTGAAATCAATTTATTCCTGGCTGAGTCCCCTTGTCTTTGTTTTGTGGACATTCATTTTTATGTCCCATCTCTTTAAAATAAACACATTGGTCCTTTTGGAAACGGGGTTGGTATGACTTTTCCCCTCTTGATTGGGGAGTTGGTCTGGCCCTGTTTCTCTCATAAACTATGTTCTTTAATTCCCTTGGGTCAGAATTTCCTGTGGCAGCCAATAATAGTTTGGCCAGGCCTCTCATTTGTTTGTCTTCTGGAGTCTCCCTGTTATTATAAACTTTTTCTGCTATTGCTACTAACTCTGACATTTGCTCACCAGCAAAACTGTCCCATCATTGGAGCTTCCTGCAGATGTCTGGCGCCACCCAGTTGACAAAATGTTCACAGCAGACTGGTTTTCTCTTACTTCCAGGTCCAGAGGTGTATAGGTCTGGTATGCTTCTAGAAGCCTCTCTAAAAAAGCCCCCAGGCTTTCCTCCTTACCTTGTATAACCTGTCCTACCTTAGATAAATTTGTGGGCTTCCTAGCAGCCTCTCGGAGACCTCCCATTAGAATCTGGCAGTAGGCTTTGAGTCTCTCCTTACCTTGTTGGGGTCCCAGTCAGGGCGGGTCAGGGGAAAAGCCACGTCTATGGCGGCCTGCATGACTGTGGGTTGGAAGCTAGGTCCAGGAACTAACTTGTGAGCAGTGGCTAGAATTTTCTGTCTTTCCTCTGTTGTAAAGAGAACCTGCAAAAGCTGCTGACAATTGTCCCAAGTGATCTGTTGAGTTATCATTATAGAATCTAACAAGTCTAGGAGGGCTGAGGGTTTCTCTGAAAATTTTGGATTCTTCATCTTCCAATTATACAGGTCACTGGTAGAAAAAGTGATATGAGTCACGAACTCGACCATCCTGGTGTGTGTGGGGGGGGGTGTTGCTCGCAAAGGCAGTGCGACCACAGTGGAGTCTGCCTGTCTTGTGACTCGGGCTCACTTGTTTGGGGAGGACTGATCATGTTTCCTCCTTCTTCCCCAGGACCATAATCTGCAGCTCTCACTTGTACAGGTGGCGCAGGGGCAGATACAGATACATAGGGAGGTGGGTAGAGATCCTCCTTGGGGACGGAGGGGCGGGGGGCAGGACTGCCAACTTATGATCCTCCCATGGCTTTGGTTCCCTAATAGGCAGTATGGCTGGGCCTGGCAGCACAAAGGGAGTTAACCAGGCAGGGGGACTTTCTACTAGATATTGCCAAGCTGTAATGTATGGGACCTGGTCAGGGTGTCCAGCATTGCCGTACACAATACCCTTGACCTGGTAAATAGTAGGGAGATGAAAAGTGCCTCCCTCCAGCCATCCTACATTGAAAGTTGGCCATTCATTCCTGCAAAAGATGATTAGTTTTCACAACTGCACTGTCAGACCCAAATTCTCTGCCATGTGTCAGAAGTCCTTAAAATGTGTCCAAAGGGGTGGAACTAGTTGCCTGTCCCATAATACTTTTATACAATATTTTCAAAAAAACAGAAAAGGGAAAACAGCATACAGATAAACAGACACAAAATCAAATTTCCAGGGAAATGAAAAGATACTCAAATGCTGCAGTTGGCAGCCTGTCCTATGAATGGGCTCCTCCAGATGGGCGTGACCCACCTCCTTTCATCAAAGCCAGAGTCAGGCTGGAGTTTTCAGGCTCCACCAGTTTGGAGCTTTCCAGATCTACCAGAAGGGGGTCTGGAGCATCCTCAGGAACCCCTATCCCTGAGGTAACTAGTGGCTCATCAGCCTCACCTCCCTGGGCCTCCAGATTGTGTACAGATGCCAGATTTGCTGAAAATGAAACAAAGCAGACCAGAGACACACAAAGAGGCGCCCAACTCACTAAACGCCCTCCAGGCAATGCTCTACTATTGATTCTGGTGGTTCTTGGCTATCCCGGACGAGCCCCCAATTGTAAGCATTCCAGAATGGCTGAAGAAAGACCCCAGACTCAAGTAGTATATAAAAGCAAACAGAGTTTATTCTGAAGAGTCAGCCAGCATGCGGGGGTCGGCCATTCATGGTGACCCCGAAAGGAGTTCACAGGCTCTTTTAAGCATAACTAAGAAAGGCTCTGACAGGCAATTAGTTCTACAGTTTGACTGGCTAATTTGAACAAGGGTTGTATTTGATTATATAATTCTATAATTATATCTATATATTCTTGATTGGTTGGGTCCAAGGCACCTTGAATTTCCAGGAAGTGACTCAGCTTTTGTCTGGCCAGGACAGTCACTGATTAATGGCCTTTTGTTCTAATTTTAGGCCTGGCCTGGGAGGTGTTTTGCTGAAGCCTATCATGGCATCAATTTAGTTCTTTCAGTCACCTTCACATAGGGCAATGTAGGCCCTACACCTGGGCTCTCTCCACTGTCCTACTGGAGCAGATCCTGGGACAAAACCATGCATACCTGTGGATGTCAGGTAGAGCTGACACTTACTGGCCATCATAGCAGCAGCCATGTGGATAGTTCTTTATGGCACCAGGTGATATTAATATGCTGACCATTAACTCGATGCAGTGCACCCTCCTTCACCTATTCTGCATCAAGTTTTCTCTCTCCTATTCTCCCTACACACACTGCAGGCACAGATGGATGGGCCAAGGTGAATTGGTGGGGAGAAGTAGGGAGGTATACCAGAGGCAAAGAAGAAAAAAAGTCATTTTTAAAAATTATTTTTTATTTACTTTCAAGCAAATGTAGAGAAAGCACACCAGAGTTTTGTGGCACTGCAAACGAACTCCAGATGCACACACCATCCACGCATCTGGCAATACACGGGTACTGAAGAATGAAACCCTGGACTGCAGGTTTTGCAAGCAAGCACCTTTAACTGCTGAACCATTTCCCCAGCCCCAAAAGTCAGTTTTAAAGTTGTAAGTTAAGGGCTGGAGAGATGATTTAGCCATAAAGATGCTTGCCTGCAAAGCCTAAGGGCGCATGCTTGACTCTCCAGGTTGCACTTAAGCCAGATGCACAGGTGATGCAAGGTCACACCTGCACACAAGATGGTCCACGCTTCTGGAGTTCAATTGCAGTGGCTGGTGGGCCTGGCGTGCCAATTCTCTCCCTCCCTTCCCTCCCTGGCACATTAAAGAAAAAAAAAAAAAAAAAGCCCAGGAAAAAATTGTAAGTCAAGCCCTGATGCAAGGTTTTTTTTTTTTTTCTTCCTTTTTTTGTTTTTGTTTTTGTTTTTGTTTTTGTTTTTGTTTTTGTTTTTGTTTTTGTTTTTGTTTTTGTTTTTCGAGATAGGGTCTCACTGTAGTCCAGGATGACCTGGAATTCACTCTGGATTCTCAGGATGGCCTTGAACTCACGGCAGTCCTCTACCTCTGCTGGGATTAAAGGCGTGCACCACCACACTGGCAAGATGCACGATTTCTAAGAACAGTCACACCTTTCAGAGCGGAGGATTTAGATTGCAGATTGCTTAGCGCTGTGAAAGAAGCAGGCAGAGCCGCAGCTTAGCTTTAGCCTGGCAAACGATGAATCCAAGCGAACTCTGTGGAAGGTCGCTGGCTCGTTTTGGTTTTTATTCTTAAGGGTGAATGTATATTGTCTCCACGTCCTTGGATAGTGTTGATATGGAAATATCTCCCTACAAGTGAAGGGGTCATACAAATTAAAACTCCTAAAATAGGACTGGAAATATGGCTCGGTGGTTAAGGCGCTGGCCTGCGAAGCTGAGAGACCCTGTTGGACACCCCGATCCAAGGCCAGCCGGACGCACAAAGGGGCGCCCGCATCTGCAGTTCTGCGGCAGCTGGAGGCCCCGGCGTGCCCACTCTCTCTGCCTGTCTCTTCTCTCTCTTTTGTCTCTGCTTCCAAATAAATAGTCTAAAAACTTACTAACCTAGGGGAAGGTAAGCGGGCCGGCGGGAGGGCAAGCCAGGCCCTCAGGCGGCAAGGAAAGGCCGGCCTGGGCCTCGGTGCCTGTCCCTCCACGGCCCTGCAGGCCTCGGCCCCCGGCCCCCTTCCTGGAGCCGCGGGTGCGCGCTTCCTTCCTCGGGGTGGCTGGCGTCTGGGCTCCATCCCTCCTGGTGTCCAGACTGGGCTCTCCCCCGAACTCCACCGTCCTTTCCGTGGGAGGTGCTACCTGGCTTGCCACGGCCCCCTTGGCTTCTTTCCCGAGCGTGCAAGCGCCTCGGCCCCTGTAGAAGACAGGCGTCTGCACATCCCCATGGGGAACGCCTGCCGCCCCACTGTCGCAGGCAGGTTCGCATTGCTGGCAGAACTCACCCAAGAGCAGCCTGTGGGAGAAGAAAGTTTATTTTGTCTTATAGCTAGAGGGGAAGCTCCATGATGGCATCTGCAGAAGGTGGACATCGCCCCCTGGCCAACATTAGGTGGCCCATGGCAACAGGGAATTGTGTCAAACACTACTATAGAGGAACTGGCTATGACACCCTTAAACCCGCCCCCAACAATACGCTGCCTCCAGGGGGCGTTAATTCCCAAATCTCCATCAGCTGGGAACCTAGCATTCAGAACACCTGAGTTTATGGGAGACACCTGAATCAAACCACCACACCCACTGAGGAGGGTCCCCAGCGGTGGAGGAAAACGAGGGTACCAACACATGATATATCCATACAAAATATGTTGTTAATAATAACAATAACAAGTTAAAAGAAAAAATAGAAGGGCATTAGGCCATTTCAGGCCTTGCCCAGGTCTTTGATGGCCGGGAGCTGACAGATTATATAGAAACAGGAAGGGTTAGATACTCTTTTTATGGAAAGACCAATGACCAATACAGCTTAATTTCTGGAATATTGTGAGTTTTAGAAAACGATGCTGAAGTGATAGTGGACTAGAGTCACATTACATGACTCATTGGATTCTTCTAGTATTCTCCATGCTGGAAAGGATTCCTGTTCAGCTGTAGCAGGGACCCAGGCCCCAAAAGAAAGTTTATTGAGGACCTGAACATCTGAACAGTTATGAAGCAGAGTGGGACATGGTTAATAGGATCATTTAAAAAGAAACTGCACACCAATGGGGATCACCACAAGATAACAGAAAACGTCTTGTCAGTTTTCAAAATAAGAAACTTAGGGCTGGAGAGATGGCTTAGTGGTTGAGGCTCTTGCCTGCAAAGCCAAAGGACCCAGGTTCAACTCCCCATGACCCACATAAGCCAGATGCACAAGAGGGGACATGCATCTAGAATTTGTTTGCAGTGGCTGGAGGCCCTGGAATGCCCATCCTCTCCCTCCCTCCCTCTCTCTCTCACTAATAAATCAAAAACTAAAATATTTTTTAAAAGTAATAAGAAACTTAAAAAAGGCTGAGTGTGGTGGTGCATGCCTTTAATCGCAGCACTCAGGAGGCAGAGGTAGGAGGATCGCTGTGAGTTCAAGACCACCCTGAGACTACATAGTGAATTCCAGGTCAGCCTGAGCTAGATTGAGAACCTACCTTGAAGAAAAACAAAATACACTGGAAAAGGCAGCCCAGTTTGATAGTACTGGGAAAACTGGCTATCCATCTGGAGAAAAATGATCTTAGATGCACAGCCCTCACCGTGCACAAAGATTGACTCAAAATGAATCAAACGTCTTTCTGCAAAGCCAAAAATGCTGAAAATACTAGAGGAAAACACAGGCATACAATGGAAGTTATAGGCACAGGTAAGAACTTTCTAAACTGAGCTCCAATAGCAAACTGTCAGCAGAGTGACAGGAAGCTTACAGAATGGGGAAGATCTTTGCCACCACTCCTCTGAAGGGCATTGATATCAAGAATATATAAGAACTGAAAGCCAGGTGTGGTGGTGCACACCTTTAATCCCAGCACTCGAGAGGCAGAGGTAAGAGGATTGCAGTGAGTTTGAGGCTACCCTGAGAATACAGGGTAAATTCTAGGCCAGCCTGGACTAGAGTGAAACTCTACCTTGAAAAAAAAAAAGAAGAAGAACTGAAAAAGCTAAACACCAAAACACACTCCCAAAACTTTTTATTTATTTATATATGAGAGTGAAAGAGAGAGAATAGGTGTTCCAGGGCCTCTACAAACTGCAAATTAACTCTATACACATGCACCACTATGTGCATCTAGTTTACATGGGTTCTGGGGAATTGAACCTGTGTCCTTAGGCTTTGGAGGCAAGCATCTTAACTGCTAAGCCATGTCTTCAGCCCTAATCTCTCACTTCTCTTAATGTTCATACCCCTATATTAATGCTACTCTCACTTTGGGTAGAGAATCTTCTCTTTTCAGATGGCAGTGACCTTGGGATGACTCAGAAGGCATCATGGTGCTGGAAAGAAGTGACCGGAGTGCTTAGTATTGTAATATCTCTATCACACCTTCTGAGGCTAAGGGTCTTTTGTGGAAGAGGTGGTGGAAAGAATGTAAGAGCCAAAGGAAGGGTAGGACTTCTTACAACGTGCTCCCAAAAATGGCCTGCATATCCATGACCTCACAGTGCCTGACACTACCTACACAAGACCATCATAAGAATGGAGAAAAAGATCATGACATCAAAATAAGAGAGACTGATTGAGAGGGGGAGGAGATATGATGGAGAGTGGAGATTCAAAGGGGAAAATAGGGGGAGGGAGGGAATTACCATGAGAGTTGTCTATAATTGTAGAAGTTGTCAATAAAAATAAATAAACAAAAATAAAAAAGCATTATAGCAACTTATAGCTATTTACAAAATACTTGAATAGAAAACTTGGTTTCATGGCAAAGCTCAAGTTCAATTTCCCAGATATCCAGAAGGTGGCAGCAGAGAAGCATTGCTTGGAATTCCCACCCCAAGCTTTGGCTCCCGGCGGGCTCTTAGGCATTTTGAACCCCGTTTCCTGGATCTCAGATTATTTTTTTTTAATTTTTTAAAAATTTTTATTAACATTTTCCATGATTATAAAAATACATCCCAGGGTAATTCCCTCCCTCCCCCCCCGACACTTTCCCCTTTGAAATTCCATTCTCCATCATAATTACCTCCCCATCAGATTATTATTTTTTAATCCGTGTTTAGACTTCGGATCATCACCTGAACGAACAGAGCTGGTACCTGCTCGAGGCTGGGAAGAGGTCGGCAGTCCAGCTCGCGGTCGGGGGCGCAGGAGCGTCCCGCAGACCGCTGGGGCCCGAGCGGAAGCGGCGGACAATCCCGCCCTGCCGCAGCAAGCCCGGCCAGCAGGCGGAGGACCGCGTGGGGCAGACCCACCACGACATAAAAAGCAATATGCTCTGCAGTAAAACAGGCCAGGGTCGACTTCGGAAAACCCATCGAAAGACATGCAATTTTTAACATAAAACTGACGATGTTGCTGACATTCTATTCCGCAGAGGTCTTCCAGGGGGTCGCTGTCCACCTTTTTGTACCCTTAGGGCTGATGGGTGGAACCAGTCACCGTGGGCATGTGTTTTGTTTAACTGGAGCTGAACGGTTTTGTTAACGGAAGCACTTTTGGAGAAAGACGACACCCCTGGGCGCCTACCATGAGTAAAGCACCTCTGGCGAGAATGTCTTAGCTGGTTTCCACCTGACACGATCTACTTTCTGCCCTGTCCCGCCCCCTTCTCTTTTTTAAAAAAATTATTTTAGTGCATCGCTAGCGCAGTAGGTAGCGCGTCAGTCTCCAAAATATTTATTTTATTATTTTATTTTATTTTGTTTTATTTATTTGGGCTTTCAAGGTAAGGCCTCACTCTAGCCCAGGCTGACCTGGAATTCACTCTGTATTCTCAGGGTGGCCTCAAACTCACAGCGATCCTCCTACCTCTGCCTCAAAATACTGTATTTTTATTGATTCATTTGAGAGAGAAAGAGGCTGGGGGGGGGGTATGAGAATGGTCGTGCCAGGGCCTCCAGTCACTACAAACAAACTCCAGGCACATGGTGCCACTTTTGTGCATCTGGCTTACTTGGGTCCTGGGGAATCGAACCTGGGTCCTTTATCTTTTTAGGTAAGTGCCTTAACCACTAAGCCATGTCTCCAGCCCCTCTCTCTTTTTAAAGAATTTATTTTCACACACACACACACATAGCCGACGAGAATTTATTTTGACTGACCGTCTTGGAAAGCTTCACGATGGCACGAGGAAAGTGTGGCGTGAGCAGACGCTGGGTGTCACCTCTGCCACAGCAGGAGGACAACAGCAGCAGGAGAGCGGGCTGAACTACTGCCTTTTAAAAATTATTTTATTTATTTGAGAGACAGAAAGAGGGAGAGACAGAGAGAGAATGGGCATGCCAGGGCCTCCAGCCACTTCAAAGGAACTCCATATGCATGTGCCCCTTGTGCATCTGGCTTACGTGCGTCCTGAGGAATCAAACCTGTATCCTTTGGCTTTACAGGCAAACGCCTTAACAGCTAATCCATCTCTCCAGCCCGAACTAACTGCCTTTTGAGTCATGTTACCTGGCTTCTAGATTATTATTCCTTCTTCCTTTTACAGTTAACACTAGGATTCCCAAGCTATGTTATGAGCTTATGCATTAGTAACGTGATCTCAAAGCCTCAAAGCAAGGTTAGGGCAAAAAGGGAATAAAGGAACTGTGGGGTAAAATCAGCACCATATGCTTGGTCCCTTTCACAGAGAGAAGACAGAGAGCTTGGTTCCTGGGTAGCAGGTCCCTGCAATCCCCAAACCCTTTCCTCCTAGCAGGGGTAGATGTCAGCATTAGTTCAACAACAGAGATTCCAGTTCCTCCCAAGCTGGGTCCTCTGAGTACCTAACATCTACCTTAGACCTGATCAGCAGCCCCTGTGAGTGCAGCCTCCTTCCTGTTCCCTCGTGTCTAGAAATGCTGCCAGAAATATTGTTCTTGGCTACTGTGAAAGAAAAGCCATCGATAGTCATAACAAGCAGTGGATCCTGCACACTACACAACCAGCCAGGCAAGATAAACCCACGGGTGCAATAGTGGCAGAAGGTACGAGAATAATCAACTGCTCTTTGGGTTTAAGATTCACTCAGCCTTGGTGGGGGGGATGGGATTCAAGCCTGCTTCTGAGAACCAAGCCAAAAGCCTTTGGCCTGGAAGGTCATAGACCCTAGATGGAAGCTTTCACTGTTCTTTGGCTAAATCAAAACATTATGCCTGGGCTGGCGAGGTGGCTATGCGGTTAAGGCATTTGTTTGAAAAGACAAAGGATCCAGGTTCGATTCTCTGGACCCACGTAAGCCAGATGCACAAAGGAGTGCATGCATCTGGAGTTCATTTGCAGTGGCTGGAGGCCCTCACGCCTATTCTCTCTCTCCCTCTCAAATAAATAAAATGTTTCAAAAAACACAATAAGCATTATGCCTATCAAAAAGCCATATAGAGTGGCTAGAAGCCCTCTCTGACTGTCTCTCTCAAATAAATAAATAAAATGTTTTAAGAAACAAACTAATAAGGTGGAACACTGATGGTGTACCCTGACTGTCAACTTGACCGGACCTAGAATCACCTGTGAGGAATTAACTAGGTTAGCCTTCGGGCAGAAGTGTGAGGAATTATCTTTTTGTTTGTTTGTTTTTGCTTTTCGAGGTAGGGTGTCACCCTAGCTCAGGCTGACCTGGCATTCACTATGCAGTCTGAGGGTGGCATCGGACTCATGGTGATCCTCCTCCCTCTGCCTCCCCAGTGCTGGGATGAAAGGCGTGCGCCCGGCTCTTAAGCTGAGTTTTTGTCAGATGCTTAGTGCCCGCAATGAGAAGGACAGGGAGGAGGAGCACCCGCCGGGTGATCCCACCCAGCGAGCCGCAGGGGCAGCCGCAGGGGCTGCCATGCGCCACGCGAGAGACTTCCCTGCGGTGGCGGCTCTGGGGTGCCCGCGGTCTCCGCGGCCCGCACCCGGCAGCCCGGGGATGACCATCTCAGGAGCAATCTTGCGCCCGGGAGCCTCGTCAAAGTGGCTGCTTTGGGGCCTCCACGTTCCTTTAAATAACACTTCTCCATGCTCCGTAAGTAAGCCCAGTCAACTCGCTGGTTTCCTGTACTGTATTGGTGCGATTGCGCTTTGGCCGGCAGTCTGAACCCTATGGGGTGAAGATGTGTGTTTGTGTCCCTCCCAGGGAAAGGTTTCCTGCACCACTTGGCACCAGTGTGGGGCGTGGCACAACCAAAGATAAGTTTGGAAGGAGCGGTGGCATGGTCCTGGCTACGGTCAGCGGGGCCTACGACCGGCGCTGGGGATGGGGATGGGGATGTCTGCAGGGGAAATCCCGACGACACCGTGTCGTGTGGGATGGTGTGCTTTCGTGTGGCCTGGGCCATGTCATGGGTAGCAGGACATGTGACTGAGGCTGAGCCGTCATCAGGAGGAAGGACGTATGCAGGAGGCGTCCCGCGGTGGCCGTCCTCTTCTGTGTGGTGTGGTCAGCATGCATGGTGGATGTGTGCCCACCGCAGGAGCACGTGAATGCCCTGGAAACAGTTGAAGGATTAAAGAAGGTACTGAAGTCCCTGAGTGTCTGCAAGGGGCCGCTAGGTAGCATGGCCATTGCTGTGAGTAACAAGGTGTACAGCCACGCAGTAGGGATTTGCATAAAAGGGGAGTTACAGAGAGAAAAGGGATGTTGCTAGTGTCCTCTACATTAGCCTCTGATTTGACAAATAAGTTGAATAAAAGAGAAGATGACCCGGCTCACTGTCTCTGTCTAATAGGCCAAAAGGGAAATAAAGTGGGTGTGGTGGTGCACGCCTTTAATCCCAGCACTTGGGAGGCCCAGGTAGAAGGATCGCCAAGAGTTCAAGGCCACCCTGACACTCCATAGTGAATTCCAGGTCAGCCTGGGGTACAGTGAGACCCCACCTCAGAAGAAAACAAAAAACAGACAAAAGGAAATAAAACACAAGTTAGATCCCTATTGAAGAGCCTTCATGGAAGGAGTCAGACAGCGAAGATGTAGAGAATGGGGTACAGGTGATAGAACATGGCCCTCGGATCCACCTCTGGACAGATAGGAGGGAACATCCTTGATTCAGCATGTAAACCGGTCCATAAAACGACAGGCCAACACAGTAGACAAAGGACATCTGTCCAGATTAGTAGGAGGCAAAGGTGGCAAAATCTGTGCCAAGCTGGAGTTCCTAAGGATAAAGGCGACAGAATGAAGGGCTTGAAGGCCTGCCGAGCAGTTCTCAGGAAGCATGAATAACAAGAAGCTGCAGGTAAAAAGATCTGAACTTGCTGCAGGGGTGGGCAAGTATGCCCCACCCAAACAGCATGCAGGGGTGGAGACTGTCCCCTACTGTCACAGCAGCCAGGTGTGGCTGGCTCCCTGAAGCCAGTAAAACCAAGGAGCAGGCACCCCAGCAAGCTGGACCTAAGCCTCAGTCTTCTTTGGCCCTGAGCCTCCTCAAATACCGTCAGAATTTTAGTGGTGTGGCTGCTCTGGGGTCCGCACACTCTGTAAGCAAGCTCTCACCCTTCAGCTGAGAGCAGAACATTTGAGAAATAATCTTGACGCAGGAAGCCCCACCAAAGTGGCTACTTAGAGTCTCCATGTTCCTGTAAAGACCCCTGTCTATGCTCTGTAAGGAAGCCCAGTCAATCACGGGTTCACTGCTGGAGATGGTACAACTGTACACTGGTCTGCCATCTGAGCCCTATCTTGGGTGAAGATGTGTGTTCACGCCTCCCCTGGGGAAAGGTTTCCCATGGCAATAGACGATATACCATGAGAATAATCCCCTCCTAATACTTCCCCCTTCCCCTTCCCTGGAGCCAGCAGGATGGCTCACACATATAATCCCAGCACGTTAGTGGATGAGGTAGGAGGCTCATCATGAGGCCCTCTTAGACTACCAAGTGAGTTCTAGGACAGACTGGGATAAAGTAAGCCCTTGCCTTTAAAGACAAAGAAAGGGGGAGGGCCTGGAAGGATGGCTTAGCCGTTAAGGCATTTGCCCACAAAGCCAAAGGACCTAGCTTCAATTCCCCAGGACCCATGTAAGCCAGATGCACAAGGGGGCGCGTGTGTCTGGAGTTTGTTTGCAGAGGCTGGAGGCCCTGGAGCGCCCATTCTCCCTCTCTCCACCCCACCCCGCCCCTCTCCCTGTCTCTCTCAAATAAATAAAACTTTAAAAAAAAAAAGCAAAAGCAAGACTTCTGCAATGGCAGTTTGGCCACTTTATATGTATTAATTTACATGCACTTAACTCTGTAAACTTTCACACAATGAATCTATTATAAAAACAAATAGATCTACGTACTTCTAGTCATAAATAGAGTATTGTTGAAATTAACTTTTCATTGCTGGGACAAACATTGGAACAGAAGCCGTTTATGGGAGAAAAGGTCTATTTCAGGCTTACATATTCCAGGGGAAGCTTCGTGGTGGCTGAAGAGCGTGGCTACTGCCTCACACGTCTGCAGCAGGAATACTAAAGCTAGCTCCAAACACGAGCTGACTAGACGCACGCTTCAGGGCAGGACTCAAGATCCATTTCCAGTGATACACGCCTCCTCAAGACTAAGTAGGAAACAATCAAAAATACCTAAGTTGGGCTGGAGAGATGGCTTAGCGGTTAAGCGCTTGCCTGTGAAGCCTAAGGACCCCGGTTCAAGGCTCGGTTCCCCAGGTCCCACGTTAGCCAGATGCACAAGGGGGCGCACGCGTCTGGAGTTCGTTTGCAAAGGCTGGAAGCCCTGGCGCGCCCATTCTCTCTCTCTCCCTCTGTCTGTCTTTCTCTCTGTGTCTGTCGCTCTCAAATAAATAAATAAATAAATAAAAATAAAAAAAAATACCTAAGTTATGGGCCCATTTACATCCCAACCAGCACAGGCACTAAGTGTACTAAAGTCAATTTAAAATAGTTGCTTATAAGCCAGGTGTGGTGGCAAACATCTTTAATCCCAGCACTCGGGAGGCAGAGGTAGGAGGATTGCCCTACAGAGTGAATTCCAGGTCAGCCTGGGCCAGAGTGAGACTCTGTCTCAAAAGTTGCTTACAAAGCAATCATTTAAGACTTTAACACATTTTGATGTGATGGGGGCATACCAGGGTTTCTTACCACTTCAATCAAATTTCAGATGCATGAGTGGCCACTTTTGGCATCTGGCCTTACTTAGGTCCTAAGGAATTCAACCTGAGTCAGCAAGATTTTCAAGCTAGCACCTTTAACTGCTGAGCCCTCGCCCAAGCCCCAAAATCTATTTTTATTTTTTTTTTGATTTTTTATTTTTTTTTTTTTAGGCAGGGTTTCACTCTAGCTCAGGCTGACCTGGAACTCACTCTGTAGTCCTAGGCTGGCTTCAAACTCACAGTGACCTTCCTACCTCTACTTCCCAAGCGCTGGCCCTAAAATCTATTTGTTTAATATTTTATTTACAAGGAGAGGGAGAAGGAGAGAGAGAATGGGCACACCAGAGCCTCTAGCGGCTACAAATGAACATGTGCTATTTTGTGCATCCAGTTTTACATGGGTACTAGGAATTGAACCACGGTCATTAGGCTCTAAAGGCAAGTGCCTTAACCACTGAAAAATCTCTCCACCCCAAATCTATTTTACATGAAACAAAATCTTTCTATATAAGAATGACTTATGCTTTAAGATGTTTTATAGGGCTGGAGATATGTCTTAGCAGTTAAGCGCTTGCCTGTGAAGCCTCAGGACCCCAGTTCGAGGCTCGATTGGCCAGGACCCACATTAGCCAGATGCACAAGGGGGAGCACACATCTGGAGTTTGTTTGCAGTGGCTGGAGGCCCTGGTATGCCCATTCTCTCTCTCTGTATATATACATATATATATCTGCCTCTTTCTTTCTTTGTCTGTCGCTCTAAAATAAATTTTAAAAAAATTAAAAAAAAAAAGACTTTAACACAGATTTCTTTTGTCTTTTCTTTTTTTTCGGGGGGGCATGTTCTGAAGTAGAGTCTAGCTCTAATTCAGGCTGACCTGAAATTCATTATGTAGTCTCTGGGTGGCCTCAAACTCACAGTGATCCTCCTACCCCTGCTTCCCCAGTGCTGGGATTATAAGTGTGTGCCACCACACCCAGCTCAGATTTTTATTTATTTGTTGATTTATTTGCAAGGAGAGAGAGAGAGAGAATAGGCATGCCAGGGCCTCTGGCTGCTATAAGCAAACTCTAGATACATGTGCCACTTTGTGCATCTGGCTTTATGTGGGTACTGGTGAATTGAACCCAAGTCATTAGACTTTTCAGGCAAGCACCTTAACCTCTGAGCCTTCTTTCCAGCCCTTACACAGATACTTAAATGAACCTTAACTTTGTTAAGACAATTTCTTTTTTTTTTTTTTTTTTTTTTTTTTTTTTTGGTTTTTCGAGGTAGGGTCTCACTCTGGTCCAGGCTGACCTGGAATTAACTCTGTTATCTCAGGGTGGCCTTGAACTCATGGCAATCCTCCTACCTCTGACTCCCGAGTGCTGGGATTAAAGGCGTGCGCCACCACGCCCAGCTAAGACAATTTCTTAAGTAGCCAAAAACCTGAAACATAAACTACAGAAGATACATACAAGTTCAACAAAACATATTTTATCTTTCATGTCAATTACAAAATGCTACTAAGAGTAGAACAATATCCCTAAAGTTTTGTTTTGTTTTGTTGGTTTTTCGAGGTAGGGTCTTGCTCTGGCTCAAGCTGACCTAAAATTAACTAGGTAGCCTCAGGGTGGCCTCAAACTCATGGCGATCCTACCTCTGCCTCCCGAGTACTGGGATTAAAGGCATATGCCACCATGCCTGGCTCAATATCCTTAAAGTTTTAAATGCCATAATGTGACATACAGCTGTCAATGGGTGGAGACTGCCTTGCATTTTTTTTGCAGGTCTCCAACTGGAAAATACTGTACAAAGCAAACAAATTATCTCTTAAACCATCCCCCATTTTCATCCACTTGGTGATTCAAGGTCTAAGTACCTGACCACCCAACTTGCTCAGCGTCTTCATGACTTTCCATAGTTGATGAAATAGCTAATGGAAAAGAAAAACCAAATCTTTGAATGCATTCTGGGTATCCAACACATTTTGAATTGTGGAAAGGTTGGATTACATTAAGTTCTAAGTTACAAGTATGTTAAGAGATTTACAAAGACAAAAGGTTAGTGAAAAACGAAACACTGACACTCTCTAGCCTCCAAGCCAGCAGGGAGCTCTGCTTGTCTTGTCATGACTTAACACTGCAGCGGCTCTGCAGGGAGAGAGCTGCCTTTGAGTTACCCATGATCCTGTCACCACAATGAACTTATTAGCCACTAAAGAAAAAACAACAACAACAAAAAACTAGCTGGGCATGGAGGATCACTGCAAGTTCAAGGGCAACCTGAGACTACATAGTTCCAGGTCAGCCTGGACTAGAGCGAGACTCTACTTTGACAAACCAAAAAAAAAAAAAAAAAAAAAAAAAGTCAATTATGGTGAAAGGTGGGAAATAGTATTTCAAGTAAATGGGCCTAGGAAAAAAGCAGGTGCTACTATTCAGATATCTCATAGAACAGACTTAAAACGACATTAATCAGAGAGATTTAAGAAGGCCTCTTTAGGGCTGGAGAGATGGCTTAGCAGTTAAGTGCTTGCCTGTGAAGCCTGAGGACCCCGGTTCAAGGCTGGATTCCCCAGGACCCACGTTAGCCAGAGGCACAAGGGGGCGCACGCATCTGGAGTTCGTTTGCAGTGGCTGGAAGCCCTGGCGCTCCCATTCTCTCTCTATCTGCCTCTTTCTCTCTCTGTCTGTTACTCTCAAATAAATAAAAATGAACAAAAAATTAAAAAAAAAAAACAAGGACTCTTTATAGTGATCAAGGAAACAAGCAGGCAAGAGGACATTACAATTCTAAACATATATGAATGCCTCAAAAAAAAACAAACAAAAACTTGTTTTTATTTGTGTCCAATTGTATTTTAGAGATCAAATTCTGTTTCATAGTATTGTATTTGTAGCCATGAGCAACTCATTTCTTCAAGCTTTTTTCCCCCAAAAATATTTATTTATTTATTTTATTGACAACTTCTGCAATTATAGACAACTCATGGTAATTCCCTCCCCCCATGTTGCAGTCAGGTTTGCATTGCTGGTAGAAATTACCCAAGCAAGAACAGCTTGTGGGGAAAAAAAAAAAGAGGTTTATTTTGGCTTGTAGACTCAAGGGGAAACTCCACGATGGCAGAGGAAAACAATAGCATGAACAGAGGGTGGACATCACCCTCTGGCCAACATCAGATGGACAACAGGAACAGAAGAGTGTGCCAAAGACTGGCTATAATACCCATAAGCCTGCCCCCAACAATACTCTGCCACCAGGAGGCGTTAATTCCCAAATCTCCATCAGCTGGGAACCTAGCATTCAGAACACCTAAATTTGCCTGAATCAAACCACCACATTCCACCCCTGGCCTCCATAAACTGACTAGTATACATGATGTAAAATGCAGTGCATTCAGCCCAACTTTAAAAGTCCCCATAGTTTTTATTAATTCCAATGATGTTCATACATCCCCATAGTACAAGATCTTAACTGAGCCATAATACCAAAAAGTAACCTGAAAAAACCCACAATGGCACAAAATAAACATTCTCACTGCAAAAGATTGCACTGGGCATAGCAAAGAAATATTCAACCAATACAAGATTTAAAACAACCAGGGCAAACATCAAACTCTGTAGCTTCAAGTCCAACAATTCTAGCCAGAGGCAAATCTCCAAGTCTGATAACTCTAACCAGCACAAGTCTCTGGAATTCCAATTCCACCCCTCCAGCTAGGCTACTCACAATCCTGGAAAACTTTATCCAGAGCCAACAGCTTTCCTGAGCAGCCATCTCATGGTCCCAGCATCTCCACAGGGTCTCCACTGCAATCCACGGTTCATCCTCATGGCCCCATGGGGTCTCCATGCAGACATCCAACAAACTGGCCATTTCCAAAACACAAGACCGTGTTGCAAACTCAATGACCCTCTCTTTCCTGCATTTCTTATACTCCATCCTACCTGGTATTGTTAATCCAGGGGGGAATAAAGCAAATTTTGAAGAACAGGACACTCCTTGAGCACTCAGGCCCCTTCAAAAGAGTCTACATTCTTCCTGTTGTCCCATTGCAGGTCAGCTGTCCCAATCTCAGTTGCAGTTGAACAGGCAGCAGTTCACCCAAAGATTTTTTTTCTGTGCCACATCCCTCTGCTCATACCAGTTCATTTCTACGCAAAGCAATCCTGCACAACTTCTCAGGACACGGGCATAAGAACAAGCTTCTCACACAAACTGCTAGCTCAGTACAAGCAAAGCTCTTTCTCACCCTCATAAACCAAACCTCGCAGTCCATAGTTCTTACTGCATTCAGGTCTTACAGCTCTGACCAAAATAGTCCATTGAGGGCTGGAGAGATGGCTTAGCGGTTAAGCGCTTGCCTGTGAAGCCTAAGGACCCCGGTTCGAGGCTCGGTTCCCCAGGTCCCACGTTAGCCAGATGCACAAGGGGGCGCACGCGTCTGGAGTTCGTTTGCAGAGGCTGGAAGCCCTGGCGCACCCATTCTCTCTCTCCCTCTGTCTTTCTCTCTGTCGCTCTCAAATAAATAAATAAATAATTTTAAAAAAATAGTCCATTGAGCTGTACTTACAGCACTGCATGGCATCTCTTACACCAAGGTTTCAAATCCTTCCACATTCCTCTTGAAAATCAGCTCCAAAAGGCCAAAGCCACACAGTCAGGTGTCTAGCAGTAATCCCACTCCTCGGTACCTCTTTACTGTTGCAGACAGGTTCACATTGCTGGTAGAAATCATCCAACTAAGAGCAATTTGTGAGGAAAAGAGGTTAATTTTGGCTTGCAGACTCAAGGGAAAGCTCTATGATGGCAGGGGTAAATGATGGCATGAGCAGAGAGTGAACATCACCCCCAGCCCACCTAAGGTAGACAACCTTAGGAACAGAAGAGTGTGCCAAACACTGGCAAGGAGACACTGGTTATAATACCTATAAGCCTGTCCTTAACAATACACTGCCTCCAGGAGGTGTTAATTCCCAAATCTCTATCAGCTGGGAACCTAGCACTCGGAACACCTAAGGTTATAGGGGACACTTGAATCAAACCACCACACCCCACTTTCCCCTTTGCAACTCCACTCTCCATCATATCCCCTCCCCCTCTTAATCAGTGTCTCTTTTATTTTGATGTCATCATCTTTTCCTCCTATTATGATGATCTTGTGTGGGTAGTTTCTGGCACTGTGAGGTCATGGATATCCAGCCCATTTTGTGTCTGGAGGAGCACATTGTAAGCAGTCCTACCCTTCCTTTGGCTCTTACATTCTTTCTACCACCTCCTCCGCAATGGATCCTGAGCCACGGAAGGTGTGATAGAGATATTTCAGTGCTGAGCACTCCTCTGTCACTTCTTTTCAGCACCATGGTGCCTTCTGAGTCATCCCAAGGTCACTGCCATCTGAAAAGAGAAGCTTCTCTAATTAAAAGTGAGAATAGCATTAATATATGGGTATGAACATTAAGAGAAGTGCTCACTGGACAGTTTGGTGAGCATAGTATATACATTTAACCAGACACTAGCAGACATTACACCCTCATGATTCATGACTCAGGACTACCTCTGTTGTAGGTTTTCAGTATCAGGGATATATTCCCTCCCATGGAGTGGGCCTCCTGTCCAATTAGAGAGTGGTTGGTTTCCTATAACAGACATGCCACTGTTGCACACATTGGCTCATTTGGCATGGCTGGCCAAATTTAAGGCTTGCAGTGTCCACTGTTGAGTATCTCCACTGGTGATTTCTCTCTCTCCCATTGAGCTGCATGCAGCATAGCTTTTTCCAGCCTTCTGTCAGCTGGTCTACATGGAGGAGGTTATCAGCTGAGTTCCAGCAGGATTTATCAGTGGCTTTGCAGCCCAAGTATGTGGAGTCTTCAGCAATACGGTCTTATCATTGATTCCTGGTGGGAAACCAAGGGCCTCGGCAATGGCCTGTAATGTTTTGGGAGCATCAGGGACCTCCCTGACCAACAATTCACTGGAAGGTATCCCATCCCTGGCACTGAAAAATTTCTAGTAACAACCCATGGCTTCTGAGTGTTCCCTTGTCCAAAAAAGTAGGTTTCCATATGACTTAGGTTTTGATTAGCCCTCCCTTCAACATTTTTTTTTTTTTACTCAATCTCTTCCTCTGACCTCACTTAGACCTTTTCACCCCCATTAATCTGTTCTCCTACTTACATGTATACAATACCATTTTATTAAGTCTTACCTTTCCCTCTCTTTCTATTCCCTTTATATCTCCTTTCTAGCTTGTTGGCATATGCTACTGATATTTATTCCTACTTACTTAGAAGTCCAATCATTTGTAGCTAGGATCCACATATGAGAGAGAACATGTGACATTTGGCTTTCTGGGCCTAGGTTAGGATATAAGTATAATCCTTTTCATCCATTTCCCTGAAAATTTCATTTTTCTTTACTGCTGAGTAGAACTCCATTGCATAAATGTATCACATCTTTATTATCCACTCATCAGCTGAGGGACATCTAGGCTGGTTCCATTTCCTAGCTATTATAAATAGAGTGGCAATAAACATGATTGTGCAAGTCTCTAAGGTAGTGAGACGAGTCCCTAGGATATATGCTTAGGAGAAGTAGCTGGGTCATATTGTAGATCTACTTTTAGCTGTCTCAGGGGACTCCACACTGATTTCCACAATGGCTGGACCAGATTGCATTCCCACCAACAGTGTAGAAGGGTTCCTCTTTTTCCACATCATTGCCAGCATATGGTCATTTGTTTCCATGATGGTAGTCAATCTGACAGGAGTGACATGGAATCTAAACGTAGCTTTAATCTGTATTTCCCTGATGACTAGGGATGTAGAACTTTTTTTTAGATGTCTATAAGCCATCTGTATTTCTTCTTTTGAGAACTCTCTATTTAGTTCCATAGCCTTTTTTTTTTTTTCTCCCAAAGTAGGGTCTCACTCTAGTCCAGGCTGACCTGGAACTCACTATGTAGTCTCAGGGTGGCCTCGAACTCACGGTGATCCACCTACCTCTGCCTCCTGAGTGCTGAGATTAAAGGTGTGCACCACCACGTTCGGCTGTCCTTTGGTCCTTTTATATAATGTGTTACATGTATTGATTGTATATGTTGAACCATCCCTGCATCTCTGGGATAAAGACTACTTGGTTGGGTGGATAATCTTTCTGATATATTCTTGTATTCTGTTTGCCAATATTTTGCATATGTTCTTATAGTATATCCCTGTGACTTTTTGTATTTCTCTAGTATCTTGTGATGGTACATTTTTCATCTCTAATTTTATTAATTTGTGTTTCTTCTTTATTTTGGTCAGATTTTAAGGGTTTATCAATCTTGTCTATCCTTTCAGAGAACCAACTCATTGATTCTTTGGATTGTTTTTTGGTTTCTATTTCATTTGTTTCTGCCCTAATCTTTATTATTTCTTCCTGTCTACTGATTTTGCCTTGTTCTTCTTTTTCCAATGTCCTAAGGTGAGGCATTAAATTGTTTACTTGTGACCTTTCTATTTTTATTTTTTTTCCTGAGGTAGGGTCTCACTCTAGTCCAGGCTGACTTGGAAGTCACTATGTAGTCTCAAGGTGGTCTCGAATTCATGGTGATCCTCCTACCATTAAAGATTAAAGATGTGTGCCAATATACCCAGCCTTCAAATTTCTTAATCTAAGCACTTAAAGCTATAGATTTTCCTCTTAGGACTGTCTTTATTGTGTCCCAAAGATTTTGATATGTTGTGTTCTCACTATCATTTGATTCTGAGAATTTTTTAAATTTCCTTCTTGATTTCTTTATTGGCCCATTCATTATTTAGTAGTGTATTGTTTAATTTCCATGATTTTGTGTATGCTCTATAGCTTTTTTTTTTCTTTCATTTGTTTTTCAAGGTAAGGTCTCACTCTAGCTCAGGCTGACCTGGATTTCACTATCTAGTCTTAGGGTAATCTCTAACTCATGGTGATCCTCCTACCTCTGCCTCCCTGACTGCTGGAATTAAAGGTATGTACCACCACACCTGGCTGCTATAGCTTTTTTTTTTTTTTTTGCTATTGATTTGTAGTTTGATCCCATTATGATCAGATAGAGTGCAAAAACTTATTTCAATTTCCTGTATTTGTTAAGATTTGCTTTGTGTCCAAATATATGGTCTATTTTAGAGAATGTTCCATATACTGCTGAAAAGAATGTATAGTCTGCAACTTTTGAATGAAATGTCCTGTATATATGTGTTTGGTCTCACTCTAGCTCAGACTGACCTGAAATTCACTATGTAGTTTCAGGGTGGCCTCAAACTCATAGCAAATCTCCTACCTCTGCCTCCTGAGTGCTGGGATTAAAGGTGTGTGCCACCACACCTGGCTTCTCTATTTGAATGTATATCTTTTCAGGATGAAGTAACCTTGGTTGACAGTTGTTACCTTTCAGAACTTGGAATACATCATCCTAAGCCCTTCAGGCTTTTAAAGTTTGTGTTGAGTAATTTGCTGTGATCCTGATGGACTTTCTTTTGTATGTGACTTGATTTTTCTCTCTGCTTTCAATATGTTTTCTTTGGTTTGTGTGTTTGGTAGTTTAATTATAATATGATGAGCAGAAGTTCTTTCCAGGTTTTGTCTGTCTGGTGTTCTCAAAAGGCTTCCTGTATCTGCATTGGCATCTCTTTTCAAATTGGGCAAAAATTTTCTTCTATGATTTTGTTGAAAATGCCTACTATGCCTTTGGAGTGAAATTCTTCTCCTTCTATTATACCCTGAATTCTTATGTTTGATCTTCTCATAGTGTCCCAAATATCTTGAAATTCCCATTCATACCTTCCTATTAGTTTGTCTTTTTCTTTGTTGGACTGTATTAGATCTGCCACCTGGTCTTCTAGTTTAGATATTCTGTTCTCTCCTTCATCCATTCTACTGGTCAGATTTTCTACAGAGTTTTTATTTGACTTACTGTGTTTCTCATTGCTAGAATTTCTGGCTGGTTTTTATTATTTCTATTTCCTTGTTCATGTCTTTTATTGACCTCCGTATTTCATTAAGTTGGTTTCCTGTGTCTTCTTTGATTCCTTTGATTTCCTTGATTTTATACTCATTCTATTGAAATCAGGCACTTACTCTAAATTAGTCTCATTGGAGGTCATTTCTGATGTATTAATATTTTTTGGTGGATTTATATTGTCTTCATTCTTTGTGTTTCTTGTATTATAATGTAGAGATTTTTGCATCTTGGATTAATTGAATGCTTGGGTTTTCTAATTATCTGCAGTATTATCAGATGTATCAATCAATATGATGTTGTATATTTTCAGGGCAGGAGCTTAAGGTGCTAGGTATGGCTCTTAAGACTCTCAGAGTAACTACAAAAATGACCCTAGGTGTTGGTTTGCCTGCTATGAGAGTATTCTAGTAGGCTGGGTGGAACAAAATACAAGCAAATTCTAAAAGTTAACTAAACAATATACATATACAATGAAAAACATAGTATTTATACAAGAGTAGGTATTATGACAACCAGATCCTCTAACAAAGTCACAGTCCCTAAGGATATGTGTTGCCCCACACCCTTAATCCTGACAACTAGAAGGCTGAGATTTCTGTTCTGTAGAGGGTTCCAAGATCATCTTGTGACTGAGTGAGACCCTTCCCCAATGAATAACAAAAGAGGAGACATAGGCACTATAAATCAGGAAGCAACAAATGACAAGCCCAAAATATTGCTTATTTAAGAATGGCAAATCCAACCATCCATCAGATTTAACATATAATTTACCTTGACGTGGAAAGTGCAATTAGCACTTTTGACAGAAACCTATATACCAGGCTTATTTGGCAGGTACTGACCTGGTGTAACCCCAGTTACTTTTTGGGATGGCTTTGGTCTCAGTTATGCTGTGGGCCTGCTTGGATCCCCCTTTGCTGAGCTGTAGGCTCAGATAGGCTGAGTCCCTGCTCTGATCACCTGTACCAGGCGCTGTGTGGGTGGGCTCCCTTCCCCAGGTCTCCAGTCCTTGCTGGTGCTTGCGCTGGCAATGCAGGGGGAGGGGAGGCTGTAGATGGTGTCTGAAGTTTTCCTGCTGGTCCTCGCAATCCTCATCCTCATGAGCCACTCTACTGGTCCCTACTCTCTTCCCCTTCATGTTTCTTGAGTTTGCAAGGAGGCTAGTATGAGTGGAAAATTCCCTCACAGGCCGAGCCTGGCAACCGTGGCTGCACAGACCTGGTGCCACCGCTGCTGGAGCTGCTTCTGCCTGGTTCTGTGCTCTCTAGACGTTCTGGGTCTCTCCTGCTTCTCTGCTGTGGTTGA
Source organism: Jaculus jaculus (assembly GCF_020740685.1). Lineage (NCBI taxonomy): Eukaryota > Metazoa > Chordata > Mammalia > Rodentia > Dipodidae > Jaculus > Jaculus jaculus. The sequence goes on from NC_059117.1 coordinate 2,701,590, forward strand.
AGACTTCTTATACCCTTCACTTTTTAGTAGAAGAGAGTATTTGACTAGGTTTGTTTTTTTTTTCCTTTTCTCCCCGAGGCTGCTTTGGCATGATTCCTTCACTGCCATCTTAACCAGCAGTCTCTTCAAGCTTTTTTCTTTTTAAATGTTTTTTTTTTTTTCATAATGTAGTAATTCATATTTGTTTACTTATTTATTTTATGTGTGTGTGTGTGAGAGAGAGAGAGAGAGAGCCAGGGCCTTCAGGCACTGCATTTGAACTCCAGACATGTGTGCCACCTTGTGTGCATGCACAACCTTGCAAGTCTGGCTTATGTGGGATCTGAGGAGTCAAACGTAGGTCCTTAGGCTTTGCAAGCAAGTGACTTAACTGCTAAGCCATCTCTCCAGCCCTCTTTTTTTTTTTAATTTTTATTAACATTTTCCATGATTATAAAATATATCCCATGGTAATTCCCTCCCTCCCCACCCCCACACTTTCCCATTTGAAATTCCATTCTCTATCATATTACCTCCCCATTACAATCATTGTAATTACATATATACAATATCAACCTATTAAATATCCTCCCCCCTTCCTTTCTCTACCCTTTATGTCTCCTTTTTAATTTACTGGCCTCTGCTACTAAGTATTTTCATTCTCACGCAGAAGCCCAGTCATCTGTAGCTAGGATCCACATATGAGAGAGAACATGTGGCACTTGGCTTTCTGGGTCTGGGTTACCTCACTTAGTATAATACTTTCCAGGTCCATCCATTTTTCTGCAAATTTCATAACTTCATTTTTCTTTACCGCTGAGTAGAACTCCATTGTATAAATGTGCCACATCTTCATTATCCACTCATCTGTTGAGGGACATCTAGGCTGGTTCCATTTCCCAGCTATTATAAATTGAGCAGCAATAAACATGGTTGAGCACGTACTTCTAAGGAAATGTGATGAGTCTTTTGGATATATGCCTAGGAGTGCTATAGCTAGGTCATATGGTAGATCAATCTCTAGCTGTTGTAGGAACCTCCACACTGTTTTCCACAATGGCTGGACCAGATTGCATTCCCACCAGCAGTGCAGAAGGGTTCCTTTTTTTCCACATTCCCGCCAGCATTTATGATCATTTGTTTTCATGATGGTGGCCAATCTGACAGGAGTGAGATGGAATCTCAATGTAGTTTTAATCTGCATTTCCCTGATGACTAGTGATGTAGAACATTTTTTTAGATGCTTATATGCCATTCGTATTTCTTCCTTTGAGAACTCTCTATTTAGTTCCATAGCCCATTTTTTGATTGGCTTGTTTGATTCCTTATTATTTAACTTTTTGAATTCTTTGTATATCCTAGATATTAATCCTCTATCAGATATATAGCTGGCGAAGATTTTTTCCCATTCTGTAGGTTGCCTCTTTGCTTTTTTCACTGTGTCCTTTGCAGTGCAAAATCTTTGTAATTTCATTAGGTCCCAGTGGTTAATCTGTGGTTTTATTGCCTGAGCAATTGGGGTTGTATTCAGAAAGTCTTTGCCAAGACCAATATGTTGAAGGGTTTCCCCTACTTTTTCCTCTAGCAGTTTCAGAGATTCCAGTCTGATGTTAAGGTCTTTAATCCATTTGGACTTAATTCTTGTGCATGGCGAGAGAGAAGAATCTATTTTCATGCTTCTGCAGATATATATCCAGTTTTCAAAACACCATTTGCTGAAGAGGCTGTCTCTTCTCCAATGAGTATTTTTGGCATTTTTATCGAATATCAGGTGGCTATAGCTACTTGGGCTTACATCTGGGTCCTCTATTCTGTTCCACTGATCTACATGTCTGTTTTTGTGCCAGTACCATGCTGTTTTTGTTACTATGGCTCTATAGTATAGGTTAAAATCAGGTATGGTGATACCACCAGCCTCTTTTTTGTTGCTCAGTATTATTTTAGATATTCGAGGTTTTTTGTGATTCCAAATGAATTTTTGGATTGTTTTTTCTATTTCCATGAAGAAAGCCTTTGGAATTTTGATAGGGATTGCATTAAATGTGTAGATTGCTTTAGGTAAGATTGCCATTTTCACAATATTGATTCTTCCAATCCAGGAACAAGGGATGTTTCTCCACTTTCTAGTGTCTTCTGCAATTTCTCGCTTGAGTGTTTTAAAGTTCTCATTGTATAGATTCTTTACTTCCTTGGTTAGGTTTATTCCAAGGTACTTTATTTTTTTTGATGCAATTGTGAATGGGAGTGATTTTCTGATTTCATCCTCTGTGTGTTTGTTGTTAGCATATATGAAGGCTACTGATTTCTGTGTATTTATTTTGTATCCTGCTACATTGCTGTAGGTTTTGATCAGCTCTAACAGCTTGCTAGTAGAGTCTTTATCTCCAGCCCTCTTTAAGCTTTTTTCTCAGCTGTTAAGTAAGAATAGTAGCACCTACTTTGTACTTCAGGTGATTCAGAAACTATGGCTTCTTACACTTAGCACAATGTTTTCAAGGTTTATATATATATCAGCACATGCCAGATATTTCCATTGTATTGCCTAACAACATTCCACTGTATAGACATGACACATTTTAATTATCCATGCATGAATCTACACGTTTGGGTTGTTTCCACTTTTGGCCTGTAATGAAATTATGCTGCTTTCTAAATGGGCATATGTTTTATTATTTACTTGTGATTGTGTGTGCACCATCATGCCTAGACACAGCATTATTTGATTTCCTCATTTTATTTTAAATTTCAAATGTAATAAATATCCATAACACAAAATATTATTAAAAAGTTTTTTGCAGCCCTCACCAACTTTTAATAATGTGAAGGGCGCCGGGCGTGGTGGCGCATGCCTTTAATCCCTGCACTCGGGAGGCAGAGGTAGGAGGATTGCCATGAGTTTGAGCCCATCCTGAGACTCCATAGTGAATTCCAGGTCAGCCTGGGCTAGAATGAGACCCTACCTAGAAAAACAACAACAACTACAAATAATAATAATAATAATAATAATGTGAAGGGCCTCAAGCCAAATGCTATCCTAACTCATGAAAAAAAAGAAAAAAAAATATGATCATTCACTTTGTGTTTCTAATGGCACACAGTTCCCAATGGTAAACATTTGGTCACATACTATGTCTGAAGAATAAATAAATAAAATATTTTTTAAAAACTTATAAATAACAATGCCCTAATTTATACTAGTCATGGTCCACATGCCTTTAATCCCAGCATTGAGAAGGTTAAAGCAAGTTTGAGGACATCCTGGACTACATGAAACCCTGTCTCCACAGGCCACAGTAAGGGCTGAAGAGCTGGCTTAGCAGTTAAGGTGCTTGCCTATGAGGCCTAAGGACCAAGGTTCAATTCCCCAGTACCCACATAAACCAGATGCTCACATTGGTGCATGTGTCTGGAGTTTGTTTTCAGTGTCTTGAGGCCCTAGTGGGCCTATTCTCTCTCTTTCTTCTGCCTCTTTCTCTCTTTCTCAAATAAATAAATAAAATAATAATTTAAAAATTAAAAATAAGGGCTGGAGAGATGGCTTAGTGGTTAAGCACTTGCCTGTGAAGCCTAAGGACCCCAGTTCGAGGCTCGGTTCCCCAGGTCCCACGTTAGCCAGATGCACAAGGGGGCGCATGCGTCTGGAGTTCGTTTGCAGAGGCTGGAAGCCCTGGCGCGCCCATTTTCTCTCTCTCCCTCTATCTGTCTTTCTCTGTGTGTCTGTCGCTCTCAAATAAATAAATAAATAAAAATTAAAAAAATTAAAAATAAATGTGCAGCCAGGTGTAGTGGCACATGCCTTTAATCCCAGCACTCAGGCAGAAGAGGCAGGCGGATCATCATGAGTTTGAGGCCACCCTGAGACTACATAATGAATTCCACGTCAGCCTGGACTAGAGTGAGACCCTACCTCAAAAAAAAAAGTTAAAAAAAAAACCACGAGAGGCAGGAGACATGAATCAGTAGTTAAGGTGCTTGCCTGCAAAACCTAATTAACTATGGTTTGATTCCCCAGGGACCATGTAAAATCAGATGCACAAAGTGGCACATACACCTGGAGTTTGTTTGCCATGGCTAGATGCCATGGCACACCCATTCTTTCTTTCTGCTTGCAAATAAATAAACTATTTTTTAAGTGAGGGTCTGGATAGATGGCTCAGTGGTTAAGGTGCTTGCCTGCAAAGCCCAAGGACCCCGGTTGAATTCCCCAGTGCCCACTCAACGCCAGATGCAGAAGGTGATGTATGCATCTGGAGTTCATTTGTTGCAGTGGCTAGAGGCTCTGGTGTGCCCATTCTCTCTCTCTCTTTCTCCCTCAAATAAATGAATAAATATTTTTAAAAACTGAGTCTTTAACATATTGACCTATTTAAACGTGGGAGGTGGTGTGAACACTCCCTTACTGTCTCATGGAGATTCCCAACTTGCAATTGTGCCCTGCATACTGCCCTCCCTTTTACTTCCCATTCTGACTCTGACTCCAGGGTTCGGTCATGCAGGCCCTTACTCCAGCTGTGCCCACTGATATAGTAAGCTACTCCTCACGGGAGGCTCTCACTGTCCCACTGTGGGGTGAAACATTAATGCCGGAGGGAAACAAGCAAGCAACCATGACCATTAACAACCTGTTTCTTTTTTTCTTTTTAAATATTTCTAAGTTTATTTATTTGAGAGAGAGAGAGAGGACAGAGAAAGAGAATATAAATGGGCATGCCAGGGCCTCCAGCCACTGCAAATGAACTCCAGATGCGTGCACCACTTTGTGCATCTGGCTTATGTGGGTCCTGGGGAATCAAACCTGGGTTCTTTGGCTCTGCAGGCAATCTCCTTAACTGCTAAGCCATCTCTCCAGCCCCCTTTTTCTTTTTATAAAGAATGGAAATGTCAGAGGGGTCATGCACACAAAATGAAACTGACAAAATACATCACAGCCTTAGAGCAAAACAGCCACTAGGAACCCTTATGTTGGCAAGAGAGAAGCTGGCTGTGGTTTCAGCCAGAAGGTGGGGTGATGGAGCTGTGGACAGAACGGGAGCTCATTTCCTCTGAAAATTTTGGCTACTAGAAGACCTGTGTGTGTTTGTGTGTTAAGAAATAAAGTCAGAGCCGGGCGTGGTGGCGCACGCCTTTAATCCCAGCACTTGGGAGGCAGAGGTAGGAGGATCTCCGAGAGTTCGAGGCCACCCTGAGACTACATAGTGAATTCCAGGTCAGCCTGAGCCAGAGTGAGACCCTACCTCGAAAAAAAATAAATAAATAAAATAAAGCCAATGCTTACTTTTTGTATTTAAATATTTTGGGGGGGAGCTTTTCAAGGTAGGATTTCACTCTAGTCCAGGCTGACCTGGAATTCACTGTGTCTCAAGGTGGCTGTGAACTCATGATGACCCTCCTATCTCTGCCTCCTGAGTGCTTGGATTAAAGGCATGAACCACCACACCTGGTTGTATTTAAATATTAAAAAAAAAAAAGCTCAGTGTGGTGGTGCACATCTTTAATCCCAGCACTTGGGAGGCAGAGGTAGGAGGATTACTGCAACTTTGAGTCCATCCTGAAACTACATAGTGAATTCCAGGTCAGCTTGAGCTAGAGCAAGACCTTACCTCAAAAAAGGCAGCTAATTAAGAATATTTTGAGGTTCAATGACAGAAAAGTATTTTAAATTATTAATTATACCAATGAACATTAAGTCATATTAATTTATTTTCATGTGGGGGGGGGGGTTAGAATGTGCTAAGGTCTCTTGCCACTACGCACAAATGCCAGATGCTTGTTCCACTTTTAAAAACCTTTTTTAAACTAAGTTTTTATTAACAACTTCCATAATTGTAGACAATAACCCATGGTAATTCCTTCCCTCCCCCACTTTCCCCTTTGAAAGTCTACTCTCCATCACATCCTCTCTTCCTGCCAATCAGTCTCTCTTTTATTTTGATGTCATCATCTTTTCCTCCTATTATGATGGTCTTGTATATGTAGTGTCAGGCACTGTGAGGTCATGGATATCCAGGCCATTTTGTGTCTGGAGGAGCACATTGTAAGGAGTCCTACCCTTCCTTTGGCTCTTACATTTATGGTCATTTGTTTTCATGATGGTAGCCAATCTGACAAGAGTGAGATGGAATTTCAATATAGTTTTAATCTTCATTTCCTTGATGACTAGGGATATAGAATATTTTTTTAGATGTTTATATGCCATCTGCATTTCTTTTGAGAACCATAGAGACAGAGGGAGAGACAGAGAGAATGGGCATCCAGCCACTGCAAACAAACTCCAGACACATATGCCACCTTTTGCATTTGGCTTACTTGGGTCTTGGGGAATTAAACCTGGGTCCATTAGCTTTGCAGGCAAGCACTTTAACTGCTAAGCCATCTCTCCAGCCTCCATATACCATTTTTTTCTCAATTTTTATTAACATTTTCCATGATTATAAAAAAATATTCCATGGTAATACCCTCCCTCACCCCCCACTTTCCCCTTTGAAATTCCATTCTCCATCATATCCCCTCCCCATCTCAATCACTCTCTCTTTTATTTTGATGTCATGATCTTTTCCTCCTCCTATGATGGTCTTGTGTAGGTAGTGTCAGGCACTATGAGGTCATGGATATCCAGGCCATTTTATAGGTGGAGGGAGCACATTGTAAGGAGTCCTACCCTTCCTTTGGCTGTTACATTCTTTCCGCCATCTCTTCCATATTAGACCCTGAGCCTTGGAAGGTGTGATCGAGATGTTACTCAGTACTCCAGTCACTTCTTTCCAGCACTATGATACCTTCTGAGTCGTCCCAAGGTCATTGCCACCTGAAGAGAAGATTCTCTACCCAAAGTGAGAGTAGCGTTAATATAAGGGTATAAATATTAAGAGAAGTGCTTACTGGGCAGTTTGATAAGCATAGTATATACATTTATCCAGACATCCCATAGCTCATTTTTATTGGGTTGTTTGATTTCTTATTATTTAGTTTTTTGAGTCCTTTGTATATCCTAGATATTAATCCTCTATCAGATGTATAGCTGGCAAAGGTTTTCTCCCATTATGTAGATTGCCTCTTTGCTCTATTCAGTGTCTTTTGCTATACAAAAGCTTTGTAATTTCATGAGGTCCTAGTGGTTGATCTGTGGTCTTGTTTCCTGAGCAATTGGGGTTATATTTAGAAAGTCTTTGCCAAGACCAATATGTTGAAGGGTTTCCCCTACTTTTTCCTCTAGCAGTTTCATAGTTTCAGGTCTGATGTTAAGTCTTTGATCCATTTGGACTTAATTCTTGTTTTGTCCTCAAATATTTCTTTAGCCTTCTTTTGTTGTGGAATGTCCTTATTTTTCCATCTCTTTGAATGAATATTTGAATTCAGGATAGAGTAACCCTGGTTGACAGTTGTTATCTTTTTTTTCTTTTTTTCAATTTTTTTTTTTATTAACAACTTCCATGATTATAAAAAGTATCCCTCTCCCCACTTTCTCCTTTGCAACTCCACTCTCTATCATAACCCCTCCCACTCTCAATCAGTCTCTCTTTTAATTTGATGTCATGATCTTTTACTCCTATTATGATGGTCTTGTGTAGGTAGTGTCTGGGGGGAGCACGTCATAAGGAGTCCTACCCTTCCTTTGTCTCTTACATTCTTTCCGCCACATCTTCTGCAATAGACCCTGAGCCTTGGAAGGTGACAGTTGTTAGAACTTGGAATATATCATTCCAAGCCATTCTGGCTTTTAAAGTTTGTGTTGAGTAATCTGCTGTGATCCTGGTAGGCATGCCTTTGTATGTCACTTGATGTTTCTCTCTAGCTGCACTACAAATGTCACTGCTTATTCCACTTAAACAAAACACCCTTTTTGTTTTTTTTTTTTTTTTTTTTTTGGTTTTTCGAGGTAGGGTCTCACTCTGGTCCAGGCTGACCTGGAATTAACTCTGTAGTCTCAGGGTGGCCTTGAACTCATGGCGATCCTCCTACCTCTGCCTCCCGAGTGCTGGGATTAAAGGTGTGCACCACCATGCCCGGCTACTTTTAAAAACTATATATATATTTTAATTTTTATTTATTTATTTGAGATAGGGAGAAAGAGGAAGAGAGAGAATGGTGACCCAGGGCCTCCAGCTTCTGCAAGCAAACTCTAGATACTTGTGCTGCCTTGTGCATCTAGTTTATGTGGGTCCTCAAGAATAGAACCTGGGGCTGGAGAGATGGCTTAGCGGTTAAGCGCTTGCCTGTGAAGCCTAAGGACCCCGGTTCGAGGCTCGGTTCCCCAGGTCCCACGTTAGCCAGATGCACAAGGGGGCGCACGCGTCTGGAGTTCATTTGCAGAGGCTGGAGGCCTTGGCACGCCTATTCTCTCTCTCCCCCTCTATCTGTCTTTCTCTCTGTGTCTGTCGCTCTCAAATAAATAAATAAATTAATTAAAAAAAAAAAAGAATAGAACCTGGGTCCTTTGGTTCCATAGGCAAGTGTTTTAACATTCTAAGCCATCTCTCCAACCCAAAACTTTTTTTTTTTTTTCCGAGGTAGGGTCTCACTGTGGCCCAGGGTGACCTAGAACTCACTATGCAGTCTCAGGGTAGCCTTGAACTCACAGTGGTCCTCCTACTTCTGCCTCCTGAGTTCTGGAATTAAAGGTGTGAGCCACCATGCCCGCCCCAAAACTTGTATTTACTCATTTGCATGTATGTGTGTATGATTAAGCCAGTGTCTTTTGCCAATGCAAATTAATGCCAGGTGCTAGGGAATTGCATGTGGGCTGACAGACTTCGCAAGCAAGTGCCTTTAACCACTAAGCAATCTCCCCATCCCCTAAAACCTTTGAAAACTTTTATTTATTTATTTTAAATATTTTTTAAATTATTTATTTATTTATTTGAGAGCAACAGACACAGGGAGAAAGACAGATAGAGGGAGAGAGAGAATGGGCGCGCCAGGGCTTCCAGCCTCTGCAAACGAACTCCAGACGCGTGCGCCCCCTTGTGCATCTGGCTAACGTGGGACCTGGGGAACCGAGCCTCGAACTGGGGTCCTTAGGCTTCACAGGCAAGCACTTAACCGCTAAGCCATCTCTCCAGCCCTATTTTAAATATTTTTTAAAACTTTTATTCACTTGAGAGAGAGAAAGAGAGAGAATGGGCATGCCAGGGCCTCCAGCTCTGCAAATGAACACCAGATGCATTTGCTACCTTTGCATCTGGCTTATGTGGGTCCTGGGGCAATCAAACCTGGGCCTTTTGATTTTGCAGGCAAGTGCTTTAACTGCTAAGCCATCCCTTCAGCCCTGACCTTTTATTATTAAAATGAGTTTGGACCCAATTTCATACATATCAAAAATAGATGGAAGAGCTAACGCCATACAACTTGGAGAAGTAAACACAGGAATTAATATTTTGCAACCTTAGATTACAAAAGAATCTTCTCAGATAAAATGTCCCAGAGCCCACATGACAATATTAAAAATAGGCAAATTTTCTGGGCATGGTAGTATATGCCTTTAATCCTGGCACTGGAGAGGCAGAGGTAGGAGGATCACCAAGAGTTTGAGGCCACCCCGAGAATACATAGTGAATTCCAGGTCAGCCTGGGCTAGAATGAGACCCTAAAAAAGAAAAGCCAAAAGGCATTTTCTGTCATCTGGGTACTTTGAGGGTGAGATGGGAGACAAGATGATTTCCTATAAGCTCTCAACCACTGTGGTGAGATCAAGAGAAATCCTGCCTCAAATGAGGCAGAACAGTGAGGACAAACCAAAAGTCATACCCTGCCCTCCACATGAGTGCGTGGCACATGTGCATCCACACTCACACATGACCACATATACATGGGTGTGTTATTATTATTTGCAAATGATATGATTCTATACTTAAAGGACCCTAAAGACTCTACCAGCAAACTGTTAGAGCTGATAAAAACACACACTTTTAGCAACTAGCAGGATACAAAATAAACATAGAAATCTGTAGCTTTCTTATACACTAACAACAAACATGCTGAAGATGAAATCAGGGAATTTCTCCCTTTCACAGTTGCCTCAGAATAAATAAATAAATAAATAAATAAATAAATAAATAAATAAATACCTTGGAATAAACCTAACCAAGGAAGTGAAGGATCTCTACAATGAGAACTTTAAAGCACTCAACTGAAAAATTGCAGAAGACACTAGGAAATGGAAAGACATCCCATGTTCTTGGATTGTGAGAATCAATATAGTGGAAATGCCAACCTTACTAAAAGCAATCTACACATTTAATGAAATCTTCATTAAAATTCCAATGGCACTCTTTACAGAAATAGAAAAAAAATCCTATGATTCAATGGGAAGAACAAAAACCTTGAATAGCCAAAACAATTTTGAGCAACAAAAATAAGTATGTAATAAATAATAAGTAATATTAAAATTAAATATTAAAAAATAAATAATAAGTAAGTAATAAATAACGGGTATGATATCATATCCATTTATTTTTTTTTTTCTGAACAGGATTTAATAGCACAGGTAATCACAAGAATTGACAAAAGGGATTTCATGTAATTTAATTTAGAAGCTTCTCCATACCAAAGGAAACAGTTGCCAGTATGAAGAAACTTACAGGATAAGAAAAAAATTGCCAGCTGTTGCAGTTGGCCTCGCTGTTGCTGGCAGAAAACACCCAACCAACAGCAGCTTGTGGGAAGAAAGGGCTTATTTTGGCTTATAGACTTGAGGGGAAAGCTCCGTGAAGGCAGGGGAACATGATGGCATGATCCTTAATATCATCCTCCAAACTGTACTTTCCCTAGAATACATCATTTTAGTAGTTGCTCAGGTCATACATCTTGGACTCCTCTTTTATCCTTCTTTCCTACTTTCCAAATTATCTGTGAGCAAATCTCTCTTTAAATTAAATTCAGAATGAAATAATCTTTATCATTTGTACCTTAAGGGGTTATTAAGCCTTTGGTTTCTCAACCAGAGTGGGAAAATACCTACCCCTGACCTTGTAGAGTGATCTGTAATACTAAGTCAAACTCATTTTTAAAAAATTATTTGAAGCTGGGTGTGGTGGTGCATGCCTTTAATTCTAGCACTCGGGAAGCAGAGGTAAAAGGACCGCTGTGAGTTCGAGACCACCCTGAGACTACAAATGAATTCCAGGTCAGCCTGAGCTAGAGTGAGACCCTACCTCGATAAACAAAACAAACAAACAAACAAACAAACAAAAATATATATATATATATATATATATATATGTATGTATGTATGTATTTGAGAGAGGGAGAGACAGTGTGATTGTGGGTGGCCATGGCCTCTTGCCACTGCAAAGTCCAGATGCATTTCTTTGTGCATCTGGCCTTATATAGGCACTGTAAAATCAAACCCAGGCTATCAGGCTTTGCAACAAGTGCCCCTGAACCATCTCTGCAATCCTAAATTCTCATTTTTCTGCTCCAAACTCTCCAATGGTTTCCAATTTAGCATTGACGTCTTCATCAGTGGCTCTCAAAATTGAGCATAAAGAATCTCTAGGAGGGTAACTTCGTTGGGTCTCTCCTCCAAGGTTAGGATATGACCAGATACTTTGCATTTCTAACCCATTTTAATCAGCTTACGTAAGATGTTGATGAGCCAGGACACCCTGCATAGAGAATCCCCACTCTGTTTATTATTGTGCTTGGTGCCCTCCACCTCTCTCACCACTCCGGTTTGCCATGCGTGTGGGATTCGTGTCCTCTGCCTTGGTGTTGACACAAGACACTGTTTTAATAACTATTTCATTATTTTTATTTTATTTTCTAGTGGCGACACACTCTGATAACCTCACACACCTGGATGCTGAAACACAGCCATGGGTTCTGGGCCATCTGGGGTTACAAAGCAAGACACCTTGAAAGTAAAATGTACAACAAAAGCTGAGGAGATAAGATTACTATAACAGTGCTTGCCTAGCATGTGTGAGGCTGTCATCTCACTGCACGTTCACTACGCAGGAATTGGGAAGTTCTTGGGCACTAGAGGGAATAGCTGATGGCTTGCTTCAAAACCCTTTCCTATCTGTGTAGACCCTGGTGTTGCTGATCCTGTTGTCATTCGGGTAGGCACACTCTCCCACTCCTCGGATGAAAGCTATGCTGTTATCTTCAGTGCTGTCTGTCCATCTCCAACCACGCTGGGATGATTCTCTGTACAGGCCAATGCAATGGTCAGAGGTACCCTTATATCTCCTTAGGAAACTCATTTCCTCCAGGCTGTCAAACCGAGCAAGCTGGGCTCCTAATGACAGGCAGGATGTCTGGCTGAATGTCCAATTTCTTGTGTCTTCATGGGAGTTATTGGAGAGATCCCTGCTAGACATTTTCCTTGGAGTTTTTACCAGTTTCTCCTTCTGTCAGGAGCTTCCCACAGGAACCTCTGCAGCACTCATGTTTTGGCCCAGCTGGAGTTTCTGCTGCATCTCCTGGTTTTAGTCCTTCATTCACTTCTTCATCCTCCAGCCGCTCACTGTGGAAAGACACTTCGAAGCAGCCTTAGCAATCTTCACTTTCTGGTGACTAAAGCTGTGCAGCTCCCGACACAACAGAAACACTCAACAGATACAAGAGGAAGACAGTGTCCAATTTTAAGCTATTTTTACAAAGCCATAGCAACAAAAACAGCAAGATCCAGGCATGGTGGCGCACGCCTTTAATCCCAGCACTTGGGAGGCAAAGGTAGGAGGGTCAACGCAAGTTTGAGGCCACCCTGAGACTACATAGTGAATTTCAGGTTAGCCTGAGCTTGAATTAGAGCCTACCTCAGAAAACAAAAACAAAATGAAACAAAAAACAGCATGGTACTGGCACAAAGACAGACACATAGATCAGTGGATTAGAATAGAGGACCCAGTCCAAGAAGCTACAGTCATCTGATTTTTAAAAATATTTTATTTTATTTATTTGACAGAGAAAGAGGAAGAGAGAGAGAATGGGTAGGCCAGGGCCTCCAACCACTGCCAATGAACTCCAGATGCAGGCACCCCCTTTTGCATCTGGCTAATGTGGGTCCTGAGGAATCAAACCTGGGTCCTTTGGCTTTGCAGGCAAACTAATTGCTAAACCATCCCTCCAGCCCAGTCATCTGATTTTTGACAAAAATGCCATAAATATTCCTTGGAGAAAATACAGACTCTTTAACAAGTGGTGCTGGTGCCGATAAAACTGGATATCTATATATAAAGGATGAAAATAGATTCTTGTCTTTCTCCATGCACAAGAATCAAATGGATCAGGGAAATTAATATCAAACCTGAAACTCTGAAACTGCTAGTGAAAAAGGTAGGGAAACCCTTCAACATATTGACATAGACAACGACTTTCTGAATATAACTTCAGTTGCTCAGGAGGGCTGCAAGGTCACTAAGAAATCAAACAGAGGCTGAACTGAAAACCTTCTCCCTGTAGCCCAGCCAACTGAAAGCTGGAAAAAGCCACACTGCAGACAGCCCTATGGGAGACAGAAGTCATCAGCGGTGAAAACAGTGGACACTGGGAGATCCAGGTTTGGCCAGACAGGCCAAATGACCAAACGGGTGCAATAGTGGCATGTCTGCTCTGGGAGAAACCAACTGCTCTCTATTTGGACTGGAGGCCTGCTCTGTGGGAGGGAATACATGCCTGGTACTGAAAACCTAATCAAATGCCTATGGCAGGGGAGGTCATGAGCCTTAGGATTGTAAAGCCTGCTCTTCTCTGGCTAAATGCATATATTAATGCTCACCAAACTGCCCTGTAAGCACTACACTTAATCTTCATATTCATGTATTAATGCTACTGTCACTTTTGGTTAGAGAAGATTCTCTTTTCAGATGGTAGTGACCACTGGGATGACCCCAAAGGCACTATAGTGCTGAGAAGAAGGGACAGAGGAGTGTCCAACACTGAAACATCTCTATCATACCCTCCAAGTCTCAGGGTCCATTGTGGAAGAGGTGATGGAAAGAATGTAAGAGCCAAGGGAAGGGTAGGACTACTTATAATGCAATTGTGCAGCAGAAATTGGCCTCGATATCCACAACCTTGCATTGCCTGGCAATACCTTCACAAGATCCTCATAATAGGAGGAAAAGATGATGACATCAAAATAAAAGAGAGACTAATGGAGGGAGAGAGGGGATATGATGGAGAGTGGAGCTGTGAAAGGAAAAGTAGGGGAGGGGAGGGAATTATGGTTTATTGTCTATAAGTATAGAAGTTGTCATTAAAAAAAAAGATAATTAAAACAAATCTAAAAAAAAAATCCAGGGACCAGAGAGATGACTTAGTGGTTAAGGCACTTGCCTGCTGAGCCTAAGGACCCAGTTTTGACTCTCCAGGTCCCACGTAAGCCAGATGCACATGGTGGTGCATCTGGAGTTTGTTTGCCATGGCTGGAGGCCCTGGCATGCCCATTCTCTCTCTCTCTCTGTCTGTCTCTAATAAATAAATAATTAATAAATCAGAAACAATCCAAACAAAAAAAGAATATTTTAAGCTATGCGTGGTGGCACATGCCTTTAATCCAGTACTCAGGAAGCAGAGGTAGGAGGATTGCCATGAGTTCGAGGCCACCCTGAGAATACAGAGGAACTTCTATATTAGCCTGGGCTAGAGTGAGACTCTACCTTGAAAAAACCAAAAAAAAAAAAAAAAAGAATATTTCATGTTATAGATATTTATTACATTTGAAATTTGAAATAAACGAGAAAATTAAAGGAATCTGTGGCTAGGCGTGATACTGCACACCTGTAATTCCAGCACTTGGGACACAGCAGCAGGAGGATTTTTAAGTCTGATATCAATGTGGGTTTAAAAAAAATGATTGAAAGTAACTATGCTACAAATCAAAACGTTTAGAAAAGGTTTATTGTTTAACCTTTTTGCAAATCTCTTTTTTTCTTTGTTTGCTTGTTTGTTTGTTTTGAGAAAGGGTTTCATGTAGCTCAGGTTTTCCTTGGAATTATTATTTATCCAAGGCTGACCTTGAACTTCTGATTCTCTTGCCTCCATCCAACAAGTGCTTGGATTTCAGGTGTTTGCCACCACACTTAACTTGCAAATCTCTTTATTGCCCAATTTAATGTGCTTGAAATTTAATTCCTTTATCTGCCTTTTATGCAATCTGTTGTAAAAAATATTGTTTTGGTGAAATTATACAAATCAGATATACTGTCAGAAAGCAATCGGAATTTTCTTTGGTACTACATCACTGTTGCATGGCCCTTCCTTCCTTCCTTTTTGTTGTTTTTTGTTTTTTGATTTTGGAGGCAGAGTTTCACTCTAGCTCAGGCTGACCTGGAACTCACTATGTGGTCTCAGGGTGACTTCAAACTTATGGTGATCCTCTTACCTCTGCCTCCCGAGTGCTGGGATTAAAGGCGTGTGCCACCATGCTGGGCTAGCATGGTACTTTCTTACAGGCTAGTTGCAAAGGAGGTTTTTGAAAAATATTTATTTGTGTGTGTGTGTGTGTGTGTGTGTGTGTGTGTACATGTGGATGTGTTCATGTGTGTGAGTGCATGCATGCCTTGCGACATGTGGAGGTCAGAAGACAACTTTGGGGTGTGCCTTCGCTGGGCCACCTCCTTTGAGGTGGGGGTTCACTTGACATCGTTCTGCTGTGCTGAGGTTATGGAGGAAAGTGTCCCGTCTGCCTTCCATCTTGCCATCAGAGTGCTGGGCTTGTGGAAGCCTGCCCTCCTCGCAGCTGGCTGTTTGCATAGGGTCTGAGGAAGACCAAACCCGGATGGCTTTATCAAAGTGGAATTTAAGATGGGATCAATAAACTTTCTTGTTACTATTACATTAAAACTCATCAATTTAGGTTGGAGAGATGGCTTAGCAGGTGCTTGCCTGTGAAGCCTAAAGACCCAGGTTTAATTCCTCAGTACCCACATAAACACAAGGCTTGCACATGTCTGGAGTTCATTTGTAGTGGCTAGAGGTCCTGGTGTGCCTATTCTCTCTCTTTCAAATAAATAAATAATAAAACAAAAATAAAAAAGAGCACATTCCATGAGCCATGAGATTGACTATGTCAGTGTGTTGTGTTACCTGTGGAAAACACCAGTTTCTCATTGTTATGAAAATAACTTGACTTTGCTGATCTATTGCAAGGGTCTTAGTACCACACAATCCAGTTCATGTGGTGGTCTTATATATGTGGGTGACGTGCTTATGCATGTGGTCAGAGATAAATGGAGGGGTGTCTTCCTCTATCACTCTCTACCTTATTCCATTTATTATTATTATTTTTTTTTTTTTTTAAGGTAGGGTCTCGCTTTAGCCCAGGCTGACCTGGAATTCACGATGTAGTCTCAGGGTAGCTTTGAACTCACGGCGATCCTCCCACCTCTGCCTCCCGAGTGCTGGAATTAAAGGGGTGCGCCACCGTGACCGGCCATCCCAGGCTTTTTATTTTTTGTGGGGGTGGGGCCATGTAGCTCATGCAGGCCTAGAATTAGCCATTTTCCTGCCTCAGCCTCTCTTGTCCTGGTATGAAAAGCACGCGCCAGCACACCAGTTTATCCACAGCAAAACGGTCGCTAAGTCCTCTTTGGCCGGCGGCCGCTCCAGCACTCCCACTCCGCACGGCCGCCAAGGAGAGAGGCGTTGAGCACCCTGCCTCCAGCTTTTCCGTTCAACATCCCTGCGCCTTTTCACGTTTCTCCCCACTTCTGGCAGCAGGGACCCCACACTGCGGGCCCCGCTGTGGGACGCGTGCTTGACGTGACTGCCTCCGGGAGGCCCGCAAACGTAGGGTCTCTGCTGGGCTTGAGCGGTGAGCGCCGTCGTCTGAGCAATGCACCCACCGACCTCTTGGGGGTCTGGGACCCCTTCCTGGACCCAGCCGCAGGTCCACGCAGCGCCACCAAAAGAACTAGTTTTTGCCTACGCTTAGTGAACGTTCTTTGGATCAGTACCCATTGTAATATATTCTTAGAAAGACCCAGGATCAGAACAGGGGGCCATCCATCCTGGGCTGGCTTTAAACTCCAAGAGAACCTCTAGGGTAAAAGGCCTATTTGCCGTCTTAGGTCTACGTATAACTGGGCACACATATGATTAAAATCAGATGCATCACGGGAGGGAATATGCACAGTACAAAAACATAACCCAAACCTATCAATAAACAGTAAGACCACACAAAGTCCCCAGTGACCCATCCATTCACCCCTAAAAATGCAATAAAGAGAAGCCCAGGCCACTTCCTGGTGCCCTTGAGCGCTCTGCTTTGGCACTGCATGCAAACCTTTACGCTCTCTTTGCTCTTTCTGCATAGCTATCTGAGCCTTTAAAAAAAAAAAAATTTCCCCCCAGGTAGAGTCTCCTAGCCCAGGCTGACCTCAGGCTGGCTTGGCAGTCACAGTGATCCTCCTACCTCTGCTTCCTGAGTGCTCGGACCAAAAAAGGCTTACCACGCCTAGTTTTCTTCAATTCTTTAAAATCTCATGAACCTGAAAACACCCGAAGAACCCGAGTGACATATTCCTTTCCTGTTCAGTCAACAAGCGTCTTTTGTATTTTGTCATTGAAGTCTGAGATTCAGCTCCTGATGTGGTGGCAGCTCCTGATCCAAATTATTCCGCTCGAGTATGGACGACGGATAGATAGCAAGAGTTTACGAACTAAGAGCCCGCTGATGAGCTGAGTTCATAAGTGACTCTACTAGCCACAAATACACTGCTTCTTTCCAACCATGCTAAAAGCCAATAAGCCATTTAGCGTTTAATCTAATTATCCCGAGCGCCCAGCCCTTAACTGGAGGACAGTGCTAAGGCAAGAAATGTAATGAGAGGTCATGATGTGGTTGGTTGACAGCCACATAGGTTACATGAAAGTGAGACACGTAACAGAAAGAGGACCGCCTTTATTAATACAAGATGTTTTAAAAAATGATGCTTCCAAGGTCCTGGGGATTTCCAGTAGCTTCATTTATTCATCAGATTGATTTAAGGCTTTCGTCTTTTCTTTTCTTTACTTTTTTTTGGTTTTTCGAGGTAGGGTCTCTCTCTAACTCAGGCTGACCTGGAATATACTGTGCAGTCTCAGGGTTGCTTCGTACTCACGGCGATTCTTCTACCTTTGCCTCCTCAGTACTGGGATTAAAGGCATGCCACCATACCCATCTTAAAGCTTTTCTTTTTTTAAAATTTTAGATCTTGATTTATTTATTTGAGTAAGCAAGAGAGAGAAGGAGTGGGCCCTCCAAAGCCTTCAGCCACAGCAAACAAACTCTAGACTCATGAACCACTTTTGTGCATCTGGCTTAGGTCGGCTCTGGGGAATCGAACCTGGGCCTTTTGGCTTTGCAGGCAAGCGACCGTAAAGTTTGTTTCTTTCAAGGCGCCTCAGCGTACCGGAGCTGTGATGATAAGCGCATTTTTTTGTCAGGCTGGGTCCTCGAACTTGGAAGTAGCTAGCTAAGTCATCTCCGCCCTCCTCCTCCCGCAGCTGCTCCGAGCGTCGGCGACCCGCCGGGCGACCGCCGTGACCTTCCCGGGGAGGAGCGCGCGGGCGGGAGAGCCGGCGGGGAGGGGCGGGCGCGGGCGGGGGCGCGGGCGGGCGCGCGCCTCTCCTTTCTCTAACCCTCTCCCCCCCCCCCGCGCGGGCCCACCCTCGCCGGAAGCCGTGCGTGACGCCACTTCCGGCGCGGCCCGGCCTCCCCGACGGGAGCGAGCACGCCGGTTCCCGCCCCTCGCACCTCCCTCCGGGGCTCAGGATCGGGAGCGCGCGCGCCGTGCGTCGTCGGGCCGCAGGGAGGCCTCGCGGAGCGCAGCGCAGCGCAGGCAGCGAGGCGGCGGGGAGGAGCGTGGGGTGAGGCCCGAGCCGCGCGCCCGCCGTCCTCCTCCTCCTCCTCCTCCCGACCTGAGCCGAGCCGGGCGAGGGGCGGAGCGAGCCGGCCTGCCGCGCACGCCGAGCCGCTCGAGGAGGGTGCGCAGGGGGAGGCCGGGCCGCCATCTCCCCGGAAACAGCCCCCAACCGTGCCGCCGCCGCCGCCGCCCGCCCGGCCCGCGGAGCGCGAGGCCCCGCGCCAGGAGTTGTCAGGCCGCGGCCACTGCTGAGGCGCCCGCGGGGTGTCGCCGCCGCCACCGCCACCGCCACCGCCGCAGGACGCCGACGTCGACGCGGACGGCCCGGGAGGCGTGTTGTTGTCTCGCCCACGGCCCTCCCCGACCCGACCCGACCCGACCCGACGCCGGGCGCGACGGAGCGAAGCGAGCACCGACCGGCCACTTCCGCGTTGCGCGCCGGGAGCCGAGCGCGGCCTCGGCAGCTTCCCCCCAACACCCGCCGGCGCGGGGGACGACGAGCCTCGGGGGACTGACTCCGGATCGCCCGCGGCCCGGCGCCGCGCCGCGGAGCTCCCGGGACGACGAGCGCGATCGAGGCCGCGGAGGACCCCCGCCGGGCCCCGGGGGCCCTTCTCCCCCTCCCGCCGAGCCGGACCCTCGCGGCGCGTCTCCCGGCCGGCCCGGCGCTCCGTGTCCCTCCGCCGCCGCCGCCGCCGCGCGCTCTCCCCTCCCGGCCGGGGAGATGGCCGGCGTCTGACCCCGGAGGAGGCCGCACCCGCGCCGCGCTCCGCGGCGGGCTCTAGGCGATGCCGAGCAGCTCGGACACGGCGCTGGGGGGAGGCGGGGGCCTGAGCTGGGCCGAGAAGAAGTTGGAGGAGCGCCGCAAGCGCAGGCGGTTCCTGTCCCCTCAGCAGCCGCCGCTGCTGTTGCCGCTCCTGCAGCCGCAGCTCCTGCAACCGCCGCCGCCCCCGCCGCCGCTGCTCTTCTTGGCTGCCCCCGGCGCGGCCGCCGCCGCCGCAGCCGCCGCCGCCGCCGCGGCCTCCTCCTCTTGCTTCAGCGCGGGCCCCCCCCTGGAGGTCAAGCGGCTGGCCAGAGGCAAGAGGCGCCCGGGAGGGCGGCAGAAGCGGCGCCGCGGGCCCCGCGCCGGGCAGGAGGCGGAGAAGCGCCGGGTCTTCTCGCTGCCCCAGCCGCAGCAGGACGGCGGCGGCGGAGGCGGCGGCGGCGGCGGTGGCGGCGGCGGCGGGGGTGTGACCCCGCCGGCGGAGTACGAGGATGTGAGCTCCCAGTCCGAGCAGGGGCTGCTGCTCGGGGGAGCCGGCAGCGCGGCAACGGCGGCGACGGCTGCCGGGGGGACGGGGGGCAACGGCGCGAGCCCGGCCTCCTCCTCGGGCACCCAGCGGCGCGCGGAGGGCTCGGAGCGCAGGCCGCGCCGGGACCGCCGCAGCAGCAGCGGCCGCAGCAAGGAGCGCCACCGCGAGCACCGGCGGCGGGACGGCCCGCGCGGGGCGGGCGGCGGGGAGGCCTCCAAGTCCCGCGGCCGCCACGGCCACGGCGGCGACGAGCGGGCCGAGGCCTCCAAGAGCGGCGGCAGCAGCAGCAGCGGCGGCGGCGGCCGCCGGAAGAGCGCCTCGGCCACGTCCAGCAGCAGCGGCGGCCGCAAGGACCGCGACCCCAAGGCCCACCGCAGCCGGACGAAGGCGTCCAAGGAGCCGCCGTCGGCCTACAAGGAGCCGCCCAAGGCCTACCGGCGGCGGCAGCGGTCTCTGAGCCCGCTGGGGGGCCGGGACGACAGCCCGCCGTCCCACCGGGCCTCGCAGAGCCTGCGGAGCCGCAAGTCCCCCAGCCCGGCCGGAGGCGGCGGCAGCCCCTACTCGCGGCGCGCGGCCCGCTCGCCGAGCCCCTACGGCCGCCGCCGCTCGCCCAGCTACAGCCGCCACAGCTCGTACGAGCGGGGCGGCGACGTGTCCCCGAGCCCCTACAGCAGCAGCAGCTGGCGCCGCTCGCGCAGCCCCTACAGCCCGGTGCTCAGGTGAGCCGAGGGGGAGCGTGGGGGGTTGAGGGGGGCGCGCCCCGGGTTCCCGTCTCTGTCCCCGCGGGCCAGCAGAGTCGGGTCGCGCTGCGAGGTTCAGCCCTACACTTGTTGCTCTGACAGATTTCTCTGAACTAACTGCTCTTGGCACATGTAGTCTGGGTAAGCCCAGAGGTGGTTCACTTGGGTTTAGTTTTGAAAGCTGTCGACCAGGAGCCCTCTTTTGGCGATTTCTTAATGGGCTGTGGCAAAGGGACTCATATTGTAAGGAAAATCAATCAGGTCCTCGTGTTGGAATTAGATCTGGAGCGCAAGTGTTTCCCTGAGTAATCCAAGCATGGGAGAAACAGCTTTCTAAAAAGTTAGTCCTCTAAGTGTGGTTAAGTAGAAGTTCATGGAATAAGATTTGAACGTAAGGAAGATAATTATTGTGTACTATTTTGGGGTGGGATTGTTTTTTAACCGATCTTTCAAAGTCATGGTGGTTTTTCTGTTAGTGGTCACACCTGCTTGCCAATAACATAAATCTAGGTGGTGTGACATTGTGACCAAGTGAGCTTTTTACACCTGAAGTTGCTTACTGTAAACTTAACTAGACCTCTAGATATTAGAATGTCTGTGTTCTGAAAGTTTTTGAGGATATAACTTAATCTGGTGAAATTGGAGTAAAAAACGTATGTGCCTGTTAGGCTGTACTTGTTACACAAGTGTAGTAGTCATAAGAATGTGTGCCCATTTATATTTACCTGTCCCTTATGTAGAGTGAATTGTAAGCGATTTTTACGTAATTTGTAGAGTCTTAATTACTTAAACTATCTGGAAGTTTTAAGCTTTATGGTTTAGAGGATGATAAAATCATATTTGGATCGCTGTTCTCTCCTATTGCTTTAGGTATTCATCGAAGCGTAATACCTCCATGTATTGGGCATGCTGAAGCTCTGTACAGTGTATGTAGCTGTGAAATATGCAGCTGTCTTTCAGGTGTCAGCATAGTGATGGAAGATGTGATATGAGTAGAAAGTTGAGTTTGTCTTTAAAGAAAAAGATCTGTGTACATTTCTTTATTCTTACAATATTAGAGCCCCAAATGTCAGTTGATGGCCTTAAGAATGTCACCATTGACAACACTTACACCCAATTTAGCTTATAGAGCTTTATATTATAGTTTATTATAGTACTTTATGTTTGCTAACTGGTGTGTATTTTCTGCAATTCATTTTGCTTTGCCAACTGATTAAGTCTCAGAACTTTATGTAGAAATTTTCAATGTGTGATGGCAATTTTGACAATGTGTTTTAGTTCAGCCGCTGGGTGCTTTAGCAGGGTCCTTTATTGTACAGCAGTGGTGTGTGTTTTGTAGTAGGGTTTATGTAGGACTGTCCTTATCTAGTAGAACCGTCACTGAGCACACGTTGTGTGCCAGTGCTGCTTTACGGACTGGAATATAACAGGAAAGAAAAAGTCACTGTCTGTATGTAATTAGCATCCTGAAAGCCCATTCATCACTAAGCCTTTTTACCGTGTGCATATAAGGACTGCTTTTGGAAATGCTTTTCAACATCTTAGCCAACTTTCCTGACAGCTGACAATACGGTATATGTCTGAATACATCCAGAGATGGGAAGCACATTATTATTATTTTTAAATTATTTTTATAATAACTTCCACAATTGTAAACAATATCCCATGGTAATTCCCTCCATCCCCCTCCACTTTCCTCTTTGCAACTCCATTCTCCATCCTATCCCCTCCCCCTCTCAATCAGTCTCTTTTTTATTTTGATGTCATCATCTTTTCCTCCTATTATGATGGTCTTGTGTAGGTAGTGTCAGGCACTGTGAGTGATGTCATGGATATTCAGGCCATTTTGTGTCTGGAGGAGCACGTTGTAAGGAGTCCTACCCTTCCTTTGGCTCCTGTGTTCTTTCTGCCACCTCTTCTGCAATGGACCAAGTCTTGGAAGGTGAGATAGAGATATTTCAGTGCTGAGCACTCCTCTGTCACTTCTCACATTATGGTGCCTTCTGAGTCACCCCAAGGTCATTGCCATCTGAAAAGAGGATGTTCTCTAACAAAAAAGTGAGAATAGCATTAATATATGGGTATGAGCATTAAGAGAAGTGCTTACTGGGCAGTTTGGTGAGCATAGTATATACATTTAGCTAGACAGTAGCAGATGTTACACCCCTAAGGGCTCATGACTTACCCCTGTTGTAGATTTTTAGTATCAGGGTTGTATTCCTTTCCATGGAGTGGGCCAATTAAAGGGCAGTTGGTTTCCCCTCAAACAGATGTGCCACTGTTGCACCCGTTGGCTCATTTGGCCTGTTTGGCCAAATATAAGGCTTGCAGTGTCCACTGTGGAGTATCTTCACTGGTGATTTCTCTCTCCCCCATTGAGCTGCATGCAGTGTGGCTTTTTCCAGCTTTCTGTCAGCTGGTCTACATGGAGGAGGTTTTCAGCTCAGTTCCAACAGGATTTCTCAGTGATCTTGCAGCCCAAGTATGGGGAAGCACATTATTTTGAGGCATCATGTTCCATTAGACTTTTGGACTTGAAATTAGCACTGGTTTGCCTAATTGTCTGCCTGTCTTTTCATCAGCTAGGTCTTACATGGTTGTTTGGTTTCTTAGCAAGGCCTTTGAAGTCTCAATTTTCTAAACTAATAGGAATTGCTTTTTAAAATATTATTTCAAGAGTAAGTGAAAAAAAATGCCTTTTGTAAAGCATGTAGCCCTACAGAGATTTAACATGCTTGAATTATTGTTGAACAGTTTGAATTGTTAGAAATATTTTAAGTTTTTAAAAAAAATATTTTTTATTTACTTAGGGGAGAGAGAATGGGTGTGCCAGGGCATTCAGCTGCTGCTAACGAATTCCAGAAAGATGAACCACCTTGTGCATCTCATTTACGTGGGTCCTGGGGCATTGAACTTGGGTCCTTTGGCTTTGCAGGCAAGCCTCTTATCTGCTAAGCCATTCCTCCAGCCCTAGAATTCTTAATATTGAAACCAATACACATCCATGTAACTTAGTGTTACAGAGCATTAGCTCTTGAAAACAAGAACACAGTTGTCACGTGTCTGAGTTGTCTTCTCTGGGCTAAAATGTCTCATTTTTCATGAATTATGGTTTTCAGATTTTTTTTGCATTATGTTATATGTTGACTGCCATAAGACCTGCTTAAAGAGGTAAGAGAATAGCCATGAGTTCAAGGCCACCCTGAGACTACATAATGAATTCCAGGTCAGCCTGAGCTAGAGTGAGACCCTATCTCCAAAACAAACAAACAAAACACAAATGTGATACCCAGAATGAACAGCTGAAATATAAGCTGATTGAAGAATTCAGCTTTTAAAAAAATGTATAAATATATTTATTTGCCTGTGTGTTGGTGAGCCAGGGTCTCTTGCCAGTGCAAATTCAGATGCATAAGCAGTTTTTTTCTTGGTTTTTCGAGGTAGGGTTTCACTCTAGTCCAGGCTGACGTGGAATTCACCATGTAGTTTCAGGGTGGCCTCAAACTCAAGGCGATCCTCCTACCTCTGCCTCCTAAGTGCTGGGATTAAAAGTGTACACCACCATGCCTTGCTTTAAGATTTTTAAACAGCAAATGTATTATTACTGTTTAGGAACAGTGAATAGAATTCACTAGGTTAGTGCAAAAAACTTTTATTTACACCTACAGTTTAGTCATTCTGGTTGGTAGCTCATATTCTTAAATGAGAAGAGTGCTAGGTTGTAAACCCCATGAGGGCAACTGGTCTGTCTTGCCCACCACTGAATTCCTGGTGACTGCTATTGTTTGTTGAATTTGTTAAATAGATAAGTGAAGGATGATGGAGTTTATTGAACAATTATTGTAGATCTGGATTTTTGCTTTTACATCCTGATAGATCTTCTTCATTCTAGTGGTTTCTCCTTCACTCCTGCTATTTTCCTTCATCTGACTATTAGCTTACACTCTTCTTTTCATACTTCCTTCTTAGCTTGCTACCTTCCCATTACTATTTACCATGTTTTTTTTTTCCAATTTAATCTTATTTTTTTATGTGCAAGCAGAGAGAGAGGGAGAGGGAGAGAGAGGAGAGAAAGTCAGAGAGAACGGGTATGCTAGGGTTTCTAGCCACTGCAAGCAACCTTTATGCTACTGGATTTAACATGGATACTGGAGAATCGAACCTGGGTCCTTAGTGCCTTAACCATTAAGCCATCTCTCCAGCTGAATTTGCCATGTTTTTATTATTTGACTATTGAGTTGTGCAAACTCATGTAATCTTACTCAACAAGAGGGAAGGATGAGAAAGGGAGATTGCATAGTTTTCTACCATGTGGTAGGTGTCATTAAGTACCAAACATGCATTCTACCATGTGCTGGGCATTGATATGTGCCCAACATACTTTCTACCATGTGCTGGTCATTTTTTTTTAATTTTTAAATTTTTATTAACATTTTCCATGATTATATAAAAAAAAATCCCATGGTAATTCCCTCCCTCCCCACCCCCACACTTTCCTCTTTGAAATTCCATTCTCCATCATATTACCTCCCCATTACAATCATCATACTTACATATATACAATATCAACCTATTAAGTACCCTCCTCCCTTCCTTTCTCTTCCCTTTATGTCTCCTTTTTAACTTACTGGCCTCTGCTACCAAGTATTTTCCTTCTCACGCAGAAGCCCAATCATCTGTAGGTAGGATCCACATATGAGGGAGAACATGTGGCGCTTGGCTTTCTGGGCCTGGGTTACCTCACTTAGTATAATCCTTTCCAGGTCCATCCATTTTTCTGCAAATTTCATAACTTCATTTTTCTTTACCGCTGAGTAGAACTCCATTGTATAAATGTGCCACATCTTCATTATCCACTCATCAGTTGAGGGACATCTAGGCTGGTTCTATTTCCCAGCTATTATAAATTGAGCAGCAATAAACATGGTTGAGCACATACTTCTAAGGAAATGAGATGAGTCCTTTGGATATATGCCTAGGAGTGCTATAGCTGGGTCATATGGTAGATCAATCTTTAGCTGTTGTAGGAACCTCCACACTGTTTTCCACAATGGCTGGACCAGATTGCATTCCCACCAGCAGTGTAGAAGGGTTCCTCTTTTTCCACATCCCTGCCAACATTTATGATCATTTGTTGTCATGATGGTGGCCAATCTGACTGGAGCGAGATGGAATCTCAATTAGTTTTAATCTGCATTTCCCTGATGACTAGTGATGTAGAACATTTTTTTAGATGCTTATATGCCATTCGTATTTCTTCCTTTGAGAATGCTCTATTTAACTCCATAGCCCATTTTTTGATTGGCTTGTTTGATTCCTTATTATTTAACTTTTTGAGTTCTTTGTATATCCTAGAAATTAATCCTCTATCAGATATATAGCTGGCGAAGATTTTTTCCCATTCTGTGGGTTGCCATGTTTTTATTATTTGACTATTGAGTTATGCAAACTCATGTAATCTTACTCAACAAGAGGGAAGGGTGAGAAAGGGAGATTGCATAGTTTTCTACCATGTGCTAGGTATCATTAAGTACTGCATTCTACCATGTGCTGGGCATTGATATGTGCCCAACATACTTTCTACCATGTGCTGGTCATTTTTAAGTGCCTAACATACATCATTTTATGTGCTGCTGGGCGTTGATATCTGCTTTACATACATTCTACCACCTGCTGGGCATTGGTAAGTGCCTAACATCCCTTCTACCACATACTGGGCATTGACAAATACCTAATAAACATTCACCCAAACCCTTGTGTTAGTTGATGGATTGGGAAACAGATCCAAAAATTTAAGTGATTTGCTTTAACATCATCTTGCATTCAAACCCTGGGCTGACTTGAAAACACATGCCTTTAATATTGTGGGGAATTAGCTGGGCATGGTTGTGCATACCTTTAGTCCCAGCACTTGGGAGGCAGAGGTAGGAGGATCACCTTGAGTCAAGGCCATCCTGAGACTACTGGATGAATTCCAGGTAAGCCTGGGCTAGAGTGAGTCCTTACCTCAAAAGGCAAAACAAAACAAAAATACTGTGCTGAATTGAACTCAGCTGGTGTTCAAGGGAGCCCACCACCTCACATACTGAGTGGCCTGTTCTGTTAAAAATTTGACCCTTTGGGGTATTTATGTATTAATTTCTGTTCTCTGGCTTTTTTTTTTTTTTTTCAGCATTTTTAGGATTTTTCAAAAAGAAAAATTTTCTAGGCCCAACTTTGGTTTGGATTGACTGTAATCTCATCACTTGAGGAGTCTGAGGCAGGAGGATCATGAGTTGAAATTTAGCCTGGGCTACATTGAGACATCACAATACAAAAAGGAAAAAAAAAAAAAAAAAAGAGAGAGAGAGAGATGACTCACTGGTAAAGGTGTTGGCCTGCAAAGCCTAGCAATCTGGGTTCAATTTCCCAGTATCCATGTAAAGCCAGATACACAAAGTGACACATGCGTTTGCAGCAGCTGGGGTGCCCATTCTCTCTGTCTCTCTTCTATCTCTCTCTGCTTACAAATAAATAAAAAGATTTATAAAAAAGGATAAAAAAGAACCCTTTTTGTTCTAAAAATTCATTGAACTCCATTGTCTTTGTAGTATTCATGTAACTTTTTATTTATTTATGGTGTTAGGAGACATACTCAGGGCTTCTTGCTTGCTACACAAGTTCTCTTCCACTGAGCTCTACCTACCCCCTAGACCCAATTTGTAGTTTTTCATGAACAATGGAGTCTTTGGGATGTTTTCTACTTTGTGTTTATAAGATTGGGCAAAGGTACTTCCTAAAGATAGTAGTTACATGTAGTTATTGCTGAGCTTCAGGAAGTGTTAGTCTGAAGTTACTGAAGGCAGGTTAGGCACAGTGAGCATGGTCAGCGGCTGTGTGGAACTGGTCCTCTGTCCTCCTCCGTGGAAGTTCTGCTGCATCAGAGGCCTTGCTTATGGAGTGCTGTCAAGACCCCGAGAATCTGCAGGTGAACCCCAGATGTAAATAAGTAGTCAATGGAATTATCACCCTGTTGTATGGAGGCACAGCATTGTGAGTTTTATCCTTGGAGGTGGTGTTCAAATAATGTCAAAGGTAGATTTTCTGTTCTTATTATAAAATACTACTAACTTGCCTGGGTATGGTGGCACATGCCTTTAATCTCAGCACACAAAGGTAGGAGGATCACTGTAAATTTGAGGCCAACTTGAGGCTACATAGTGAATTCCAGGCCAGTTTGGGTTGGAGTGATGCCCTACCCCCCCCAAAAAAATAGTGCTGATTGATTGATATGTACTTAATGGAAAAACTATCAAAATATGGGATATTAGACTTGAGAGATGGTTCAGAGGTTAAAAGTGTTTTCTTGCAAAGCCTAATAGCCTGACTTTGATTCCCTAGAACCTACATAATGTTAGATATACAAAATAGCACATGTGTCTGGAGTTGGTTTGCAGTGGCACAAAGCTCTGCTGTGCTCATACACCAAAAAATAGTAAATTAGAATAAATGCAGAAACAAGAGGATAAAACTTTAGATAAACTGTTTAAAGGCTAAAAAGTTATCATTTATTTCCTTCTCAGAAGATGACCTTTGTGTTTGCTCTTTCTCTGCTCAGTCTTTACCTGACATTTACATACATTCAGTCCTCATTATATTTCTTTCCTTTTAACACAGTAATATGTATATCTGACTTTTCATTTTTAGCACCCTGGTTCAGAGGGGTGTGTGTGTGCATGCATATGTGGGCCAGAGGTTGACACTGGTGTTTCCTCAGTTACTGTCTACCTTATTTATTGAGACAGGGTCTCTCACTGAACCCAGAGCCCACTAGCTAGCAAGCTTGCCCCAGTGATCTACCTCTTCTGCCTTCCTAGCATTTAGGTGGGATCTAGGGATTCAAACTCTGGTCTTCAACACTTGAAAGTATTTTACCTATGGAGCCATCTCCCCAGTCCCTAAGGCTTCTTCTTCCCCTCCCTCCCTCCTTCCTTCCCTCCTTCCCTCCCTCCCTTTTCAGTTTGTTGAGGCAGGTCTCATTTTGTAACCCAGGCTGCCTTGGAACTCATGGCAATCTTGTCTTAGTCTCTAGTGTTGAGATTTAAGGAATGAGCCTGGTTTTTCTTCCACCCAAGCCATTCTTTTTTCAAATTATTATCATTTTATTTATTTATTTTTTTTTTTTTTGACAGAGAAAGAGAGAGAGGGGGAAGGGAGAGGGAAAGGGAGGGAGGGGAGGAGGGAGGGTGGGAGGGAGGGAGAGAATGGGCACGACTGGGCCTCCAGCTACTGCAAAGAACTCCAGATGTGTGTGCCCCCTTGTGCATCTGGCTAATGTGGGTCCTGGGGAAACGAACCTGGGTCCTTAGGCTTTGCAGGAAAATGCCTTAACCAATAAACCATCCCTCTGGTCCAAAATTATTATTTTTTTATTGACAGTTTCTGTAATTGTAGATAATAACCCATGGTAATTCCCTCCCTTTCCCCACCTCCCCCTTTGAAACTCCGCTCCCCGTCATATGCTCTCCTCCTCACAGTCAGTCTCTTTTATTTTGATGTCATGGTCCTTTCCTCCTATTATGATGGTCTTGTGTAGGTAGTGTCAGGCACTTCGAGGTCATGGACATCCAGGCCATTTTGTGTCTAGAGGAGCACGCCAAACCATTCTTTATTGGGAGAGTTTGTCCTAATACATGGTGAAATAATATCTCTTGTTTTGTGGAATTAGGTATAAACTTTGTAATGCATTGACTTAATGCCTTTAATCATATGGCCCTATTATATCAGAACTTTGATTTTCAGAGGCACTTTTATTTCTCCTATCAGCCTAAATATTCTGAGCTTGACATGGTTAAGAGATGCATCTTTTCCTTTGCATTCACAACTCCCAAACCCCAACATCTTGAAACCTTTATCTATCTAGAAAAAGTTAAATTTTTCCTTGTGTTCCTCATAGCATTTTGCTTTATCTTTGTTGTAGAGTTTTTAAAAGTTCATTTAATATTCTAATCAGTGGACTACATTTGTGTTTTCCTACTAGATTGTATGTTCCCAAAGAACAAATTTCAAAGCATATTTATTAGTGGTTTAATTAGTTTAGATGTTTTATGTTTCACGGAGCTAATGCAAACCAGGTGGCCCAGATACCAGTTGTATTTCTCTAAGATTGGGGCTCTCTTGTGCTTTCCTGGGCAAGTAGTGTTGGTAGTCACTTCAGCATGAACAGCAGTAGCTCTGCTGCTTGTATTTGCACTCTGTGATGCTGAAGAAGATAAATGGTTTGGCCAGGGTGGTGGCACACGCCTTCAATCCCAGCCCTCAAGGCAGAGAGGTAGGAGGATTGTCATGAGTTTGAGATCACATAGTTGAATTCCAAGTCATCCTGGGTTCTAGGTAGGGTCTCACTCCAGCCCAGGTTGACCTGGAATTTGCTCTGTAGTCTCCGGGTGGCCTTGAACTCACAGTGACCCTTCTATCTCTGCCTCCCGAGTGCTGGGATCAAAGGCATGGGCCACCATGCCCGGCTTATTTATTTATTTATTTATTTATTTTTTGGTGAGTTTCATTTAATCTTTGAGGTGGAAAGTTATTGTGCAAATTATCAAATTTTATTTTCTCCATGAAAATCTTGAAATCTTTAATAAGTTCCATAGTACTCAGACTTTATCTTTAACTCCTAAAATTGTGTTTCTGAAAAATCAGTTGAACATTTAAATTAGTAGAAAAATCGCCTAGCTGCTGCATTACTTGCTTGCTCTGATTGAATCTGTACATGTTTAAACTGGGTAGTATCCAGTAATCTTAGCATTGAGAAGTTGAGATATGTGTGTATTAGAGCTTAACATTAGAGCAGATGAAAACCGGAATTTCTGTGAAAAGTTATTGAGAGGAACTGAAAGTGGCTAAGTGGGTTACTTGCATCTCCACATTTCTGTTTCTGCATATGTTAAACAGTGATACTTTCACTGGATTATTTTGTCATGACAGTTTTATCTCAGATTAAGTTATTTTACCTTTTTAAAAAAATTATTTATAAGCAGAGAGAATGGGTTTGCCAGGGCCTCTAGCCACTGCAAAGGAACTTTGTGCGTCTGGCTTTATGTGGGTACTTGGGAATCAAACCCAGGTAAAATTGAACTAGATACTTCGGCTTTGAAGACAAGCACCTGAACCAGGGAGCCATCACTCCAGCCCCTTTTTATGTTTTTTAGTCACTTTATGATAGTGCTTTTCTTTATCAGTTTGCAAAGACAGTAGAGGCTCATGATAGAAATTATCAGTAAGTACAAAAAAAGGTAAGCAATTAAAAGTGCTTCTAAATCTATCTTAGGGCTAGGGATGTGTCTCTGTGATATGTATACATGTTTCTTAAATATAGCCTTTCTGTGATGTTCACCCTTGCCATTTTGCTGAACGGTCCCTCCCTCCCTTCCATTTTTCTACGTGGGGGTCTCACTGTAGCCCAGGCTGACCTGGAATTCATTATGTAGTGTTGCCCTTGAACTCAAAGCACTTGTCCTACTCTGCCTTCCAAATTCTGGGATTAAAGGGCCCGGCTCCCATTTGTTTTTACATTACACATTACACTTTTTTTTTTTGTTGTTTGTTTTTTGAGGTAGGGTCTCGCTCTAACTCAGGCTGACCTGGAATTCACTATGGAGTCTCAGGGTAGCCTCGAACTCATGGTGATCCTCCTATCTCTGTCTGGGATTAAAGGCGTGTGCCACCACACCTGGCTACATTACACTTTCTGTATCTTTTCATCTGAAAGTGGATACTTTAGTTTAGGGATTGTGTTACTGTGAACACAGGAGGGTAGGTATTTCATGTATGCTGCCATGCCTGGCTCTCCAAGGTTGCTAGAGTTCTCTTGTGTGTGAAGAAGCCTAACTGCCTTGGCCAAGTCCACTTTTGAACTCTTACTCTTTATGCTCTAATCGAAATCTATACTTAATATATTTCTCCTGCTCATATCTTTTTTTAAAATTTTTTTTTGTTCATTTTTATTTATTTAGTTGAGAGAGAGAGAGAGGGAGAGGGAGAGAATGGTTGCACCAGGGCCTCCAGGCACTGCAAACGAACTCCAGACACGTGCTTCCTCTTGTGCAGCTGGCTAACATGGGTCCTGGGGAATTGAGCCTCGAACCAGGGTCCTCAGGCTTCACAGGAAAACCATCTTTCCAGCCCTCCTGCTCATATCTTGTTGGATTCTTTGGGCAAAATTATTGAGCCCAAGATGTATACACTTGAGTCAGGCACAGTGGTGCCTACATATAATCATGACACTGAGGGAGGAGTAGCCCTGTGAGTTCCAGGCCAGCCTGGGCTGCAGAGTGAGTTCCACATCAGCCAGGGCTAGAGCAAGACCCTGACTTAAAAATACCTAAAAATCTGGGCATGGTGGCGCACGTCTTTAATCCCAGCACTCGGGAGGTAGAGGTAGGAGGATCACCACCATGCCTGGCAACATTCCCTCCCTCCCTCCCTCCCTTCCTCTTCCTCCCTCCCTCCTTCATTCGTCTGCTTCTTTTGAGACAGGGTCTTGTTGTGTAGCCCAAGTGGCTGGAACTCATGCTCCTGCCCTCCTGTGTGATTTTCCAGGTATGCATCGCTGTGTCTGACTAGAACCTATGCTTAGCAATTTTGAACTGTTCATTGCATTATTATATAGTTCTTATTCTGTGTAGTAGATCACCAAGTCTTACTCTTTTGGTTTCTTTAATAAACACCCCCCCCTCTTTTTTGAGGTAGGGTCTTACTCTAGCCCAGGTTGACCTGGAATTTGCTCTGTAGTCTCTGGGTGGCATTGAACTCAGCAATCCTCCTACCTCTGCTTTACGTGTGCTGGGATTAAAGGTGTGCACCACCACGCCCAGTTTACCCCCCCCCCCCTTTTAAAAGAATCTTGGGAGACAGAGGTAGGAGGATCACCGTAAGTAAGTTCCAGGCCACCCTGAGACTACATAGTGAATTCCAGGTCACCCTGGACTAGAGGTAGGCTGAACCTTGAAAAACAAAACAAAACAACAACAAAAAAACAACAACAAAAAAACCCCCACCAATAATCTATTTATTTTATTTATTTGAGAGAGAAAATGGTGCTCCATGGCCTTCAGTTACTGTAAACAAACTCCAGGTGCATATGCCACCTTGTGCATCTGGCTTACAAGGGTTCTGGGGAATTGGTTCTGGGTCCTTTGGCTTCACAGGCAAACACTTTAACTGCTAGGCATCTCTCCAGGGCTCCTCCCCCCCCCTTTTTTTTTTGCGGTAGGAATTCACTCTAGTCCAGGCTGATTTGGAATTAACTGTACTCTCAGGTGGCCTTGAAGTCACAGCAACCATCTTACTTGTGTCTCCCAAGTGCTAGGATTGAAGGCGTGTGCCAGCACAACAGGCCAGGATTTTTTTTTTTTTTAATATTTATTTGAGAGAGAGAGAGAATATATATGAGAATGAATGGGCACACCAGGGTCTGTAGCCACTGCAGATGAACTCCCTTCACATGTGCCACTCTGTATATCTATCTGGCTTATGTGATTAGTGGTGAATCGAAATGCCTTAATATCTAAGCCATCTCTCTGGCTTTTCCCCTTCCCCCCTATTCTTTTGAGGTAGGGTCTTGTGTCACTTGGTACATCTGACTTTAAGTGGGTAATGGGAAATCAAACCTGGGTTGTCAAGGTCTGCCCCCTTTTATTTTCAGTCCTTCTGAAGCCTTTGTTAGCATTCTGCTTGCTCCTTCTATAGAAATTGTTAAGTGTTTGATAGTGTAAAAAGTCAGCTTTTGCCATTTTTGACTTTATTTGACAGGGAAGGGCGGGGAGAGGGAGGGATGATGGGCGTGCCAGGGCCTCCAGCTACTGTGAACAAACTCCAGAGGCATGCACTCCCTTGTGCATCTGGCTTACATGGGTCCTGGGGAATGGAACCTGGGTCCTTTGGCTTTGCAGGCAACTGCCTTAACTGCTAAGCCATCCCTTCTAGCAGTGAAATCATTAGGTTTTTATCTTCCTTGTAAAAACAAAAATTGTTGTTCCATATTCTTTATACAGTAGATTATTTTCATCCTGCATTACTGATTACAGATGCATGTTTAGTAAAGTGTCACAGTTTCTGGGTTCCTCAAAATTAATTTCTAAGAACAAAAGTTTTACACTTTTAAAAGACAGGGATTCTCCTACCTCAGCCTCCTGATTGCTGGGAATAGACATGTGTCACTGTGCCCTGCTTTGTTTTATTTATTTTTTTAATTTTAGAGAGAGTATTAATTGGTGTACCAGGGTCTCAGCTGCCGCAAACAAATTCCAGACACTTGACTACCTAGTGGGCATATGCCACCTTGCGCTTGCCTCACCTTTGGTGTCTAGTTTACATGGAATCTGGAGAGTTGAACCTGGGTCCTTAGGCTTCTCAGGCAAGCACCTTAACCACTAAGCCCATCTCTCCAGCCCTGACTTTTATATCTTAAGGTTTTCAATTTGGAGGATACTTTATGAAAAATACTATTGCTGAGTATGGAATCCTAAATCAGTATTTTTTTTTTTCTCAGTACTTTTTCCACATCTGGCTTACATAGCACCACTTCATGTGGCTTTACATGGGTATTGAGGAATCAAACCTGGGCCGTCAGGCTTTGTAGGCAAGTGCCTTTAACTGCTGAGCCATCTCTCCAGCCCAAAATTTTAACATTCATTTTTAAACTTTTTATTGACAATTTGCATACATATACACATTACACCCTTACTCTCCCATCAGTCAGCTTTGCCTCTCTCTACTGAACCTCTACTTCCGAGTTAGTCACTCATCTACTTGATGTTGTCATGCTTCTCCCTTCCCCGCCCCATCATGCAGGTCTGTCATGAGTGCAGTGGCCACTTTGGAAAATAGATAGCTTTCCAAAGCACTCTTCCCCATTCTTTTAAACCATATTTATTTATTTATTAAAAATGGAGAAAGGGAGATGGAGAGATGGCTTAGTGGTTAAGGTGCTTCCCTGCGAAGCCTAAGGACCCAGGGTCAATTCTCTAGGTCCCTTGTAAGCCAGATGTACAAGGTGGCACATGCATCTAGAATTCATTTGCAGTGGCTAGAGGCCCTGGTGTGCCCATTCTCACTGTCTCTTTCTGTCTCTCTGTTTCTAATAAATAAATAAAAAACAAATCTTTTAAATAAAAAGATGGAGAAAGACAACGGGCATACCAGGGCCTTCAACCTCTGCTAATGAACTCCAGTTACATATGCCACCTTGTGTATCTGGCTTATGTGGGTAGTGGGGAGTTGAACCTGGGTCCTTAGGCTTTTGCAGGCAAGTGCCTTAATCACTAAGCCATCTCTCCTGCACCACTTTTACATTCTTTATGCCACTTCTTCCACAAAGGTTCCTGAGCACTGGAGGGCTTGAACAGAAATGTCTCAATACTGAACCCAGACACCTCACTTCTCAGCACTTTGATGAGTTTTTAGTCACTCCAGTGGTCACCACTATCTGAAAAGAGAAACTTCTCTAACCAAAAGTGAGAGTAGTGTTAGTATGTGGGCATATACATAAACATTTAGGGCATAATTTGGTGGGCCTAATTTATCCCCAAACAACAGTATGGAGCCAAACAACAGTAGTAGCTTCATGCCAGGGCTTGTGACCTCCCAGCCATAGGCTTTTCAGTAGGCTTTTAGTACCAAGCATGAATTCCTTCCTGTGAAGTAGACCTCAAATCCACTGAGAACAGTTGGGTTCCTCAATAACAGCCATGCTACTACTGCACCAGTTGGGAAGTTTTCTTCTTTTCTTTTTTTTTGCTTTTTCGAGGTAGGGTCTCACTGTAGCTCAGGCTGACCTGGAACTCACTATGTAGTCTCAGGGTGGCTTCCAACTGTTGGCGTTCCTCCTACCTCTGCCTCCCAGCACTGGGATTAAAGGTTCCACCACCACCACACCCTGCCTCTTTGTCTTTTTTTTGAAAGGCAAGCTCTGTACCTCAGACTAGCCTGAAATTCACTTGTTATGTATTCACATGGTCTTACACTAGACAATGAATCAATTGTTTTCCTTTTCTTTTCCTTCTCCTTTGTCCCTTTCCTCCACCGCCCCCCCCCCTTTTTTTAGAGGTAGTGTCTTGCTCTAGCCCTGGCTGACCTGGAATTCACTTTGTAGTTTCAAGGTGACCTCCAACTCATGGCATTCCTCCTACCTCTGCCTCCTGATTACTGGGATTAAAGGTGTGCACCACCACACCCAGCCTCATTTCTTTCTTTCCTTACCCAGGGTCCCTACCTCAGACTGGCTCAAAACTCTTTCTCCAGTTTCTCCGTATCCTAGGCTGGCCTTGAACTCATGGCTCAGGCTGACCTGGGATTTGCTATGTAGTCTCAGGGTGGCCTCCAACTCACAGCGATTCTTCTGGATCCCAACTACTGGGATTAAATGTGGACACCACCACGCCTGGCTGAACTCATGGCATTCTTCCTACCTCAGCCAGCGTCTTGATTGCTGGGATTGTAGGTATGAGCCACCATACTCAGTTTTGAATAAGTTCTTAATAAGAAATCAGCCTTTGTTCAAATAAAGTACACAATCTTTTTACCCTTTGTCCTGTTTTCCCTTTTCCTTAGGAAACATCTCAGGGTAGGGTTCAGTGAAACATGAAGACACACAGCACACAGTTCAGTGGACTAGAACTTGTTTGCTTGAGCAAATCAGTAAAAACTCAGCCTTGTGGCTTTTTTTCTCTTTTAGTGTGCTATAAGGAACTTGAAAGAAAGGAAATCTACTTTTAGACTAAGCACAAAATATTTGTTTATTTTGTTTTAAACATCTTTTAGACTAAGCACAAAATACTTGTTTATTTTGTTTTAAACATCTTTATTGAGATGTGATTTATGTGTCATACAGTTTACCTTTTTCTTTACTTGTATTTTCATTATCATATTTTTGAGACAGGATTTCAGTATTACTCATGCTGTCCTTGAACTCCTGGGCAGTAGTTGGTCTCAGTCTCCTAAGAGCCTGGGGCCGTAGCTCTGCTCTGCTCTACCTGTTGCTGATTTGCTTTTCTAAATTGTGTGGCTCGTTTGTCTTCAGTATATTCTGAGTTGTGCCTTGGCCATCCTTAGTTTGAGAGCATTATACTCTCCTCCAGAAGGAACTGCACAGCTGCTAGTTGTGCCTCCATTCCAACCTCCACGCCCTTGGCAATTATTGGTCCTTTTTATGTCTTTGCAAATTTACCTCATATTAGAACATTTCATTTAAGTGAAATCATATACTTTTGTGAGTGGCTTCATTCAGAAAAGTGTGTTTTTGAGGTTCATTTATGTTGTAGCATGTATCAGTTCTTTCTTTCCTTCTTTCTTTTTTTAGGCTCTCACTCAAGCCCAGACTGACCTGGAATTCACTATGTAGTCTCAGGGTAGCCTTGAGCTCAAACTCACAGTAATCCTCTTACCTCTGCCTCCTGAGTGCTGGCTGGCATTAAAGGCATGTGCTATCATGCCCAGGTCTTTTTTTTTTTTTTAGATTGGATCTCACTGTAGCCCAGGCTGACCTGGAACTAACTCTGGCTCCAGGCTTTCCTCAAACTACTACCTCTGCCTCCCAAGTGCTGGGATTAAAGGCATGTGCCACCATGCCTGGCTCTTTTTTTTTTCTTCTTCATCTCTGTTGTCTGAAGTGTTTTTGTTTTTTATTTATTTATTAGAGAGAATATGAGAATGAATGGGTATACCAGGGTCTCTAGCCACAGCAAATAAACTCTAGACACATGCGCCACTTTGTGCATTTGGTTTACATGGGTCCTGGGGAATCAAACCTGGGCCCTTTGGTTTTGCAGGGAATCACTTTGACCACTAAGCCATCACTCCAGCCCTCTTTGTGTGTGTGTGTGTGTGTGTGTGTGTGTGTGTGTGTGTGTGTGTGTTGTGTATGGTTTTTCAAGATACAGGCTGAGGGTGACTTGGAATTCACTATATAGTCTCAGGCTGGCCTTGAACTCAAACTCACAGTGGTCCTCCTACATTTTGCCTCCTGAGTGCTGGCATTAAAGGCGTGTGCCCAGTTTTTTATTTTTTAAATTTTTTTGAGATGGGGTCTCACTGTAGCCCAGGCTGACCTGGAACTAACTCTAGCTCCAGGCTGTCCTCAAACTCATGTTGATCCTCCTACCTCAGTCTTCCCAGTGCTAGGCTTAAAGATGTGTGCACTACTTCCAATTTCATTTCTTTTTGTAACCAAGTAATATTACACAGTATAAA
Source organism: Jaculus jaculus (assembly GCF_020740685.1). NCBI lineage: Eukaryota > Metazoa > Chordata > Mammalia > Rodentia > Dipodidae > Jaculus > Jaculus jaculus. The sequence continues at coordinate 2,739,621 of NC_059117.1, forward strand.
TGACACCACATTTTGCTGTTAGTGGATAGGTATTTGGGTTATTAACTTTTTGCTAGTTTCATTTATGTTCCCTATGAACATTTGTGTGGGGTCTCTTTTTTTTAATTTGTGTTTTGGAGATAGGGTCTCATTGTAGCCCAGGCTGACTTGGAATTCACTGTGTAGTCTCAGGCTGGGATTAAAGTCATGTACCACCACACTTGGCAACGTAAGTGTAGTTTTTTTCTTTTGTTACTATATTTTTTTGAGGTAGGATTTTGCTCTAGGTCAGGCTGACTTGGAATTCACTATGCAATCTCAGGGTAGCCTCAACCTCATGTCGATCTGCCTCGCAAGTGCTGGGATTAAAGGTGTACACCACCACACCCACCTCATAAGTGTATTTTTACAAGATATGGAAAATCTGTAAGAAACAGATCAATTGCTAGATGCGTATAATCTACCAAAATTAGATCAAGTGGCTAAAACAATGTGAACAGATCTAAAGGAGCAATAAGATTGAAGAAGGAACAAGGAAACTCACAACAAAGGAAAGGATGAGATTCACTGGCAATTTCTATCAGACTTTATTTTTTTAAAATTATTTATTTATTTATTTGAGAGCGACAGGCACAGAGAGAAAGACAGAGGGAGAGAGAGAGAGAGAATGGGTACGCCAGGGCTTCCAGCCTCTGCAAACGAGTTTTGTATTGGTGTATGCTGTAACGTCACTCCTGCTTTTTTTAAACTTTACATTGACAACCCCTGTACATATAGACAGTATACAATGATCTTCATCATCTCTAATTTTGTTTTTAGAGGTAAGGTTTCATTCTAGCCCAGACTGACCTGGAATTCACCATTCAAGGTAGCCTTGAACTTATGGTGATGTTCTTACCTCTGCTGGGATAAAAAGGCGTGTGCCACCATGCCCGGCTTTTACTTCTTATTTTATTAACCTGGATCTTCTCTGTGTCTCTCTCTTTCTCTCTCTCTCTTTTTCTTTCTCTTTTTTTTTGGTTAGTTTGGCAGTCTCCAGTTTGTTTCATTGATTCATCATTGTCTTTTTTTCCAAATTTTTGTTAACAGCTTCCATAATTATAAAAAATATCCCATGGTAATACCCTCCTTCCCCCACTTTCCCCTTTGAAACTCCATTCTCCATTATATCCCCTCCCCATCTCAATCAGTCTCTCTTTTATTTTGATGTCATGATCTTTTCCTCCTCCTATGATGTTCTTGTGTAGGTAGTGACAGGTACTGTGAGGTCATGGATATCCAGGCCATTTTGTGGTTTTTTTTTTTTTTTTAGTTTTTATTTATTTATTTGAGAGCGACATACAGAGTGGCAGAAAGAGAGAGAATGGGCATGGTAGGGCTCCAGCCACTGCAAATGAACTCCAGATGCGTGCACCCCACTTGTGCATCTGGCTAACGTGGGTCCTGGGGAATTGAGCCTCGAACAGGGGTCCTTAGGCTTCACAGGCAAGTGCCTAACTGCTAAGCCATCTCTCCAGCCCTTGTGTCATTTTTTTGAAGGAGGTTCTCAGTGGCTTAGTCTGCCCCTCTGGTGGTCACTGCGGTTCTCCCTTCATGATTCTTGAGTTTGCAAAGAGCTCCAGTGTGAGTGGAAAATCCCCTCATCTGGCTTTGGAGCCACTTTTGCCGGCCTATGTGGGCTCTGGATCTCTCTTCTCTGCTGCCGTTTTAATTTCTTATACACCTCACTTTTGAGTAAAAGTGTGTATTTTGCTAGTTTTTTTTTTTCTTTCTTTTTTTGGCTTTTTTCCCCCTAGGCTGCTTTGGCGTGGTTCCTACGCTGTCACCTTAACCAGAAGTCCTGCTTAGTCTGGTTTGAAACTCACTATATTACTAAGGTTGACCTTGAATTTCTGGTTCTCCTGCCTCCACCTCCCAGGTTCAGGAATTCCAGGCACAACAGCAGTCTTGCTTGTTTCACAGACTCTTGGATTTTCAAGGTAGGGTCTTGCCACCATGCTTGTTGCTCACAGACTTTGTATGTTCTTTTGGTCTCTGATTTATTAATGTTAGTAGTCATATCTGTAAATTTTCCTTTTACAGCTCTCTTTAATGTGTCCCAGAGGTTCTGGTATTGTGGCTTCATTTTCACTTGATCTTGGGAATTCCTTCAGTGACCCAAGTGGGCAAGAGAGCATAGTTGCTGGGCATGGTGAAACACTCTTGCAATCTCAGCACTAAGGAAGCAGAGGTAGGAGTATTGCCCCAAGTTTGAGACTAGCTTGCTGTACATGGCAAGTTCAAGACCAGCCAGGACTACATGAGACCTGAGACCTGCTCTTGTCCAAAGGGTATTGTTCATTCTCCATATATTTGTATGGTTTGTGCAGTTTCTCTTGTTAGTGATTCCTACTTTTACTCCATTATGATTTAATAAGGTACAAAAAATTACTGTGATTCCCTCTACCCCACCCCAGGTAGAGTCTCACTGTAGTCCAGGTTGACCTGGAATTCACTATACAGTCTCAGGGTGGCCTTGAACTAACTCATGGTGATCCTTCTACCTCTGTCTCCTGAGTGCTGGGATTAAAGGTGTGTGCCACCATGCCTGGCTGATTTTTATTATTATTTATTTATTTGATAGAAAGGCATATATAGAGAGAGTGGGCATGCCAGGGCCTCTAGCCACTGCAAATGAACCCCAGATGCATTCATGAACTTTTGCCAACTGGCTTACGTGAGTACTAGGGAATTGAACTTGGGTCTTTAGGCTTCCCAGCAAGCACCTAAACCACTAAGGCATCTCTCCACCCCCCTTGTGATCTATTTTATTTAATTGTTAATACTTTAAGGATTAAATGTGAGCTATTTTGGAGAAAGTTACATTGGCTGTTGAGAGGAATATGTATCCTCAACTGTTCTAAGGAATATTGTCTAGATATCTGTTAAGTCAGTTTGATTTATTGTGCTATTGTGTGTGTGTGCACATGTGACACAGCACACATGGAGAAGTCGGAGGAGAACTTCAGTTGTCCTTCCTTACCTTCCACTCTGAGACAGTCTCCCATTGTTGACTGCTGAGTTCTCTTGGCCAGCTTCCCTATGAACTTTCGGGGAGATTTTTTAGTACTGGCTTGGTGCTCATAAATTTACTTTCTTGAAATGCCTTTATTTATCTGTTGATTCTAAAATAACTGCTGGATATCTTGATTGCCAGTCATTTACTCTCAGGGATCAAAATATATAATTTCATGCTTTCTTGGGTTTTAGGGTTTCTGTTGAGATGACTGTTGTTTTCTTTTTTTCTCTCATTTTTTTTTAATTTTTATTAACATTTTCTATGATTATAAAATATATCCCATGGTAATACCCTCACAACCCCCCCCCCAACTTTCTCCTTTAAAATTCTGTTCTCCATTATATCCCCTCCCCATCTCAATCAGTCTCTCTTTTATTTTGATGTCATGATCTTTTCCTCCTCTTATGATGGTCTTGTGTAGGTAGTGTCAGGCACTATGAAGTCATGGATATCCAGGCCATTTTATGTCTGGAGGGAGCACATTGTAAGGAGTCCTACCCTTCCTTTGGCTCTTACATTCTTTTTTTTTTTTTTTGGTTTTTCGAGGTAGGGTCTCACTGTGGTCCATGCTGACCTGGAATTAACTCTGTCTTCTCAGGGTGGCCTTGAACTCATGGCAATCCTCATACCTCTGCCTCTTAAGTGCTGGGATTAAAGGCATGCGTCACCACGCCCGGCGGCTCTTACATTCTTACATTCTTTCCGCCACCTCTTCCGCATTAGACCCTGAGCCTTGGAAGGTGTGATCGAGATGTTACTCAGTACTCCAGTCACTTCTTTCCAGCACTATGATACCTTCTGAGTCATCCCGAGGTCACTGCCATCTGAAAAGAGAAGATTCTCTACCCAAAGTGAGTGTAGCATTAATATAAGGGTATAAATATTAAGAGAAATGCTTACTGGGCAGTTTGATAAGCATAGTATATACACTTAACCAGACATCAGCAGATGTTATACCCCTAGGGCTCATGACTACCCCTGTTTTAAGTTTTCAGTATCAGGGATGTATTCCCCCCCATGGAGGGGGCCTCCAGTCCAATTGGAGGGCAGTTGGTTTCCACCATGACAGACGTGCTACTATTGCACCCGTTGGCTCATTTGGCCTGGCTGGCCAATTATAAGGCTTGCAGTGTCCACTGTTGAGTATCTTCACTGGTGGTATCTCTTTCTCCCATTGAAGTACATGTAGAATGGCTTCTTCCAGCTTTCTGTCAGCTGGTCTACATGGAGGAGGTTATCAGCTCAGCTCCAGCAGGATTTCTTAGTGGCTTTGCAGCCCAAGTATGTGGAGTCTTCAGCAGTACGGTCTTACCATCGATTCCTGGTGGGAAACCAAGGGCCTTGGTAATGGCCTATAATGTTTTGGGGGTGTTGGTTTCTTATAATGATTTTTTTAAAAAATTATTCATTTAGTGTAAGCAGAGAGATAGAAGAGAGAAAGATAGAATGGGCATACCCAGGGCTGAGAAGAGAGAAAGATAGAATGGATACATCCAGGGCTGCCAGCTGTGCATTTGGCTTACATGCGTCCTGGGGAATTGAACCTGGATCCTTAGGCTTTGTAGGTTGCTAAGCTATCACTCCATCCCGTCTTCCTTGTAATTTTGCTTTTTTTGAGGTTGGCTTTTACTCTAGCCCAGGCTGTCCTGGAATTCACTATGTAGTCTCAGGATGACCTCGAACTCATGGCGATCTTACCTCTGCCTCCCGAGTGCTGGGATTAAAGGTGTTCACCACCACGCCTGGCTGTTGTAATTTTTAGTTTCTTTTTTGACATTTTCTTTTTTTAAATTAATTAATTTTTTTTAGTTTAATTTTTATTAACATTTTCCATGATTATTAAAAAAATCCCATGGTAATACTCCCCCCCCCACTTTCCCCTTTGACTTTGACATTTTCATACTTATGCTTTATTTTTAAACTTTTTTTTTGGCTTTATTTATTTATTTGAGAGAAAGAGAGAAAGAAGGAGGGGGAGAGACAGAATATGGGCTCACCAGGGCCCCGAGCCACTGCAAATGAACTCTAAATTCATGTGCCACCTCATGTGGGTCCTGGGGAAGAATTTGAACTGAGGTCCTTTGGCTTTGCAGGCAAGAGCCTTAACTGCCAAGCCACCTCTCCAGTCCTTATATTTTGTTTTTATGCACCCTACATTACCCTTCCTTACATCTCCCAACCTCAGTGTATGTACCCCATCTTCCCACCACTTACTAGTGTAACTCAATAGAGGATAAAAACGCCCCCCTAGTAACTGTCATTAGCTACTCAGGGAGGGGAGTAGCTTCGTAAGGTCCTGTCCTGTCGGTAACAGACTGCTGACCAGCTCAGTATGCTCAGGTAACCAGAGCTGTTGTGAGTTTGATTGCCATGACTTTGTCATTTGTGGATGACAGAGTTCCATAGTGCTCCTCCTCATTCTCCAGCTCTTACATTCATTATTTCACAGTGCTCCCTGAATCCTGGTGTGGATGATGTGTATGTATAAGTAGGGTCAAACATGCAAATGTCAGTTACTTTGAACATGGTTGTTCCGAGTCTGTGGGTTAACTGCCCCGCCTCTGGTAGAGTGAGGAACCTTTCTGATCAGGGCAGAGAGTCTTATCATGTTCCCAGCCATGGGATTTTGGTCTGGTTTTCAGAACCATGCATGAATTCCCTCGTGTGGAGTGGGCCTCAAGTGCACGTCACTGCTGGGTGTTAGGTCTCACTCCTCTTCCAGCAGGAAGAATCCTCTTCCTCAGAACCAGAGGACCTGGTGTCTGCAGCTGTAGGGGCTTACCATTCCATTATGGGCCAGTTCAGGTCCATGAGAGTTGTCTGTATTGGGTTCTTTTGGGGCCCCCTTGACTAGTAACTCAAGCATGCCTGGCACTGATAATGCTCTAGGATAACCCATGACTTGTAGGAACACTCTGTGTAGGGTGCCTCCCTTCATTCTGTATCACCTTACTGTTTTTGTTGTTTACTAACTGGTATATTTTCTTCATGGTCTTTTCATACCTGTTAGCTAGTACTCCTCGCACTACTGAATCTCTCCACCCATCTTTGCTTATTTTCCAACCTTGGTGTCCCCCACTGCTTGTTTTCCGACCCTTTGTGTTCTGTCTGTTCCCTTTAAGGCCTCTTCTCCTTCCTACCCTCTGCCTCTTCTAATGTCCTGGTCTCTGTAGACATTCCCAGTTGAGCTTAGAAGTCTGGCAATTTGAAGCTAGAATCCACATGTGAGAGAGAACATGTGGTGTTTGTCTTTTTGAGCTGATGAAGGAACCTCCAGTTCCATCCATTTTCCTGCAAGTTTCATAATTTCTTTTTGTCTTACATGTGATTGAAATATTATTGTGTATATGTGTCCCATATGTTTATTATCCATTTGCCAGATGATGGATATCTGGGCCAGTTTAGTTTCCTATTTTTTTTTTAGTTTTTTATTTATTTATTTTTTAAATTTTTATTAGCATTTTCCATGATTATAAAAAAATCCCGTGTTAATTCCCTCTAGTTTCCTATTTTGAGTAGAGTGGCAATGAACATGGATGTGCACGTGGCTCTGTGATATCTCTGGGTCTTGTGGTAGTTCTGTTTTAAACAGAGGATTCCTTTTTTCCCTTATATTCACCAGCATTTGTTTTCTTTTTTTTTCTTCAAGTTTTTATTAAGAGCTTCCATGATTATAAAAAATAACCCAAGGTAATACTCTCCCTTCTCCCACTTTCCCCTTTGAATCTCCACTCTCCATCATATCCCCTCCCCATCTCAATCAGTCTCTCTTTTATTTTGATGTCATGATCTTTTCCTCCTCTTATGATGTTCTTGTGTAGGTAGTGTCAGGCACTGTGAGGTCATGGATATCCAGGCCATTTTGTGTCTGGGGAGTTGTCATTTATTTTCTTGATGATTGTCATTCTGAATGGAGTAAGATGGAATCTCACAGTAGTTTTACAATATTTATTGTCTTTACATCTGTACATGTATGGACGCATGTGTGTGGAGGTTAGGGGAGTTGCCTTCTCTGCAACAAGATCTCTTCTTTACTTTTAAATTTTGTGTGTGTGCACCCTTTAGCACGTCTTGCAGCTGCAGATGAACTCCAGATGCATATGTATGTGTGGCTTTATTGGAAAACAGGAACTTTTTTTTTTTTTTTTTGCTTTTTCCGAGATGGGGTCTCTAGCTCAGGCTGACCTAGAATTCACTATGTCCTGGCAGGGTGGCCTTGAACTCACAGCGATCCTCCTACCTCTGCTTCCCAAATGCTGGGATTAAAGGCGTGCACCACCATGCCTGGCTAAGACAGGAACTTTTAGTCACTGAGCCTTCTCTCCCAGCCTGAGACAGGGTCTCATACCACTTCAAATGAGTGTCCCAAAATGGCTTTACATGGGTGCTGGGGAATTGAGCCCAGGTTGAGAGGCTTTGAATGCAAGTGCCTTTAATTTCTCAGCCATCTCTCTAGCCCGCAAAGTAGTTTGATTCTCATTTTCCTGATGGCTAAGGATGTTGAACATTTTTTAAAGTATGCATTAATTCTTTATATTTCTTCTTTTGAGAACTCTGTTCCATCCCTATTACCTACTTTTAGACTGGGTTGGTTTTCCTCCTGTTTAGTCCCCCCAAGGTAGGGTCTCAACTCTAGCTTAGGCTGACCTGGATGGAATTCACTATGTAGTCGCAGGGTGGCCTCAAACTCACGGCGATCCTCCTACGTTTGCTTCCCAGTGCTGGGATTAAAGGTATGAGCCACCACGCCCAGCTCTCATATTTAGTTTTTTTGAGTTCTTTGCATATTATAGATATTAGCCCTCTGTTAGATATAGCTGGCAAAGATTTTCTCCCATTGTATAGGATTCCTGTTTGCTCAATTAACAATTTCCTTTGTACAAATGTTAATTTAGTTATATGAGTTCCCATTTGTTAATTGCTTACCTTATTTCTTGGGGAGCTGGAGCCCTATTCATAAAGCTCTTCCCTATGTCTATATCTTGATGTGTATTTGCTTAATTTTTCCTGTAGTTGTTTCAAAGCTTCAGGTCTCGTGTTGAGGTCTTTGACACTTTTTGGAGTTGATTCCCCACCCCATGTGAGAGATAAGGATCTAGTTTCATTCTTCTACGTATATATTTGGTTTCTCTGCCACCATTTGTTGAAGGTCCAAGGTGTATTTTTATCTTTTTGTCAAAGACTAGGTGGCTGTAGTTTCATAGATCTGTAACTGGATCCTCTTGTGGTCCATTGATTTGTGTGTGTGTTTTTGTGCCAATATAATGTTATTTTTATTAGTATAGCCCTGTAGTAAAGCTGGAGATTAGATAATGTGATGCTTCCAGCATTCTTTTGCTAGGGATTCTTTTGGCTATCTAGAATATTTTGTGTTTCCATATGAATTTTAAGATTGTTTTGTTCTGTTTTTGTAAAGAATGGATTTTTTTGTTTTATTGAGGTAGGGTCTCACTCTAGCCCAGGCTGACCTGAAATTCGCTATAGTCTCGGGTGGCCTTGAACTCATGGCGACACTCCTACCTCTGCCTCCCCGAGTGCTGGGATTAAAAGCATGCCAAGCCCATCTTAAATTATTTTTTTTTTTTTCGAGGTAGGGTCTCACTCTGGTCCAGGCTGACCTGGAATTAACTCTGTAGTCTCAGGGTGGCCTCGAACTCGTGGCGATCCTCCTACCTCTGCCTCCCTAGTGCTGGGATTAAAGGCGTGCGCCACCACGCCCAGCTCCATCTTAAATATTTTTTTAAGATCCCATTCTTCAACCAGGCCTGGTGGCGCACACCTTTAATTCCAGCAGAGGTAGGAGGGTCTCCAGAAGTTCAAGGCCACCCGAGACTAACTACATAGCGAATTTCAGGTCAGCCTGGGCTAGAGTGAGACCCTACCTCAGAAACTCCCCCTCTCCCAAATTATTTGAGAGAAAGAGAGAGAATATTGGTGCACCAGGGCCTCCAGCCACTGCAGTTGAACTCCAAATGCTTGTGCCATCATGTGTGTATGTATGATCTTGCACTTATATCACCTGGTGTGTCTGGCTTATGTGGGACCTGGAGAGTCAAACATGGTCCTTAGGCTTTGCAGGCAAGCACCATGACTGCTAAGCCTTCTGTCCAGCCCCTCTTCAGTAGTTTTTAAGAATATTTTCACTTATTTATAGTAGAGAGAAAGGGGGGTTGGAGGAGCAGGAGCCTGGGCACACCACTACAAATGAACTGCAGACACATCCCCACCACTTTGTGCATGTGGCTTTACGTGGGTATTGGGGAAATGAGCCTGTTTCTTCAGGCTTCCCATACAAACACCTTTAACCACTTAGCCATCTCCCTAGACCTTCCTTCACTGTTTTAGAGTGTTCATTTAGAGGAGCCTGGAAGATGCCATAGAGGTTAATGGTGCTGCTTGAAAGGTCTGTTGGCCCAGGTTTGATTCCCTACTGCCCATGTGAAGCTCGATGCACAAAGTGACATATGTGTCTGGACTTCACTTTCAGGGACAAGAGTCCCTGCTGTGTCCATACTCATTCTGTCTGTCTCCCCTCCTTTCTTTCTATTTCTCTGTAGCAAATAAATAAAAATACTAAAACCATAGAGCTGTTATCTAGCAGTCTTTTACTTCCTTTATTAGGATATTCCAAAGAGGAATGGGATTTTTCCCCGGATTCCTTTCTCAGCGTATATTGGTATATAGGAAGACTTGATTATTGTACCTCTCTACTTTGCTGACAGTGTTATCAGCTCTAAGAGTTTTCTGGTGGAGATTTTAATGCTTCTTAGGTATAGAAACATATATTCGGTAAGGATTGTTGGCTTCTTTGTTTCCATTTCTCTTGTCTTACTGGTCTAGCTAAGGTGTCAAGCACTATATTAAGTAGAGGATTATGGGGAACCTTTTCATAACACTGATCTTTGCGAAAAATATTTGCATTTTTCTACATTTAGCATGATATTATATATACTGTTTATCATGTTGAGAGTTTTCTTAGAGTGGATTGTTGAATTTTGTTACAAGCCTTTTCTGCATCTGTTGATGATTATGTGATTCCTGTCCTCACATTTATTTATGGTCATGCATTACATTTATTGATTTGTGTGTCATGAACCTAGACTGCTTCTGTGCCCATAATCTTGTGCTGTTCCAAGTATCTTTCATTTTGTTTGTATGTCTTCTTAAAAAAAATCATTTGAGAGACAGAGAGAAAGAGGGAGAGAATGGGCATACCAGGGCCTCCAGCCACTGCAGACAAACTCTAGACACATGTGCCACCTTGTGTATCTGGCTTATGTGGGTACCAGGAAATAGAACCTGGGTTCTTTGGCTTTGCAGGCAAATGCCTTAACCACTAAGCAATCTCTCTAGCCTCTTACATGTCTTTTTGAACTTAATGACTTCAAATAATCCCAGTTCCTCTGCCTTGTCTTTAAACCTTCCTCCACACAATTCATTTTATTCCTGGAACTTCTATTTATTTTCCAGCATCATATCATTTTCTCTAATATTTATTTATTTATTTATTTATCTCCCCCCCCCCCCCCCCAGGTAAGGTCTGACCAACTATAGCCCAGGCTGACCTGGAATTCACCATGTAGTCTTAGGGTGGTGCCATACTCATTCTGCTCTCAGAGTGCAGGGGTCAAAGCCATGTACACCATCATGCCCAGCTTCTTTAATATTTTTATCTCTTTCTTGAGTTCCGTTTTCTTTTGTTTTTTTTCAAGGTAGGGTTTAGCCCTGCCGACCTGGAATTCACTATATTGTCTCAGAGTGACCTCCTATCTCTCTGCCTCTCTAGTGATGAGGTTCACGCTCCAGAGAATTCCGTTTTCTTTTCTTTTTTGGTTTTCCAAGGTAGGGTCTCATTTGAGCCCAGGCTGACCTGGGATTCACTATGGAGTCTCAGGGTGGCCTCGAACTCATGTCGATCCTTCTACCTCTGCCTCCCAAGTGCTGGGATTAAAGGTGTGTGCCACCATGCCCGGCTTGAGAGTTTCATTTTCATATTCTGTTTGACTTGTTCATTTCATTCAGTTGTTTGATCTTTTGGAATTCATTTTGTGCACTTACTTTTGTTTGTTTTTGAATTCATTCAGTTGTGTGCATTTTCTTGGCTTTTGTTCTCTGGTCATGTTTTCTTTGACATCTTGGTGCTTTATTATAACGATTCTTTTGATTCCTTGTCTGGAGTTCCCTTTAAGTGGCTCTCACTGGGAGCTGTTTCTGTGGGGATTGATCATTTTCTTGGCTTCAGTTATTTGTTGATGTTGTAACCATTCTTTTGATTCCTTGTCTGGAGTTCCCTTTGGGTGGCTCTCACTGGGAGCTGTTTCTGTGGGGATTGATCATTTTCTTGGCTTCAGTTATTTGGTGATGTTATAACCATCCTTTCGATTCCTTGTCTGGAGTTCCCTTTAGGTGGCTCTCACTGGGAGCTGTTTCTGTAGGGATTGATCATTTTTGTAGGAGGAGAAATGTTGCCTTGTTTCTCCCAGCTCTAGCCCAGGCTGACCTAGAATTATTCACTGTGTAGTCTCAAGGTGGCTTTGAACTCCAGGCCATCCCTCCTATTTCTGCCTCCTCATGCTGGGATTAAAGGGTGTGCCACCATGCCTAGCAGATTGTGTCACTTGTTTTGCATTTAGACTTGCTCATGTGGAGGTGGTACATTGGTCAAGTCTTTGTGGCTACCATGTGTATTGAGTGAGTTTTGTATTGGTGTTTGGTGTTCCTTCATTTTAGCTTGTCTTGGCTCAACTTGAATGTTGCACTTGGTGTTGACTTGTAAATGCTGATCAGGCCTCGCTGGGGAGAGCGTGCATGGCACTGGATCTTCCAGGTCGGGATGTGTGCAGTACACTGGGGAAGCTAGCATCCTCTGTGGAGGCTTGCTTGCAGGCTCATGCTCAAGAGAAAAGGGGCCTTGGGTCAGGGTAGGAGCTAAAACTCCAGTGTGGGTTTCTGGAGACAGGTAGCATGGATGGGAGAAGGGGCCTGAAGCCTGGATGGCTGCACTCTGACTCACCCATGGGATCCTGGCATCAGTCTGTGCTTACAGGGGGAAGGGGTTGGAAAGTGGGCAGCTGCATCTGTATTCACATGTGAGATCCCAGTCCTTGCTTGACTTAACTGTATGCAATTACTTGTGTAAGTTAGTGTTGTTCTCTTGCAGTTACTAATATCACCTCTTTATTTTGTAGCTTTGGCATTAAATTTTTTAAAAATTTATTTATTTGCAAGGAGAGAGAGGGAGGGAGGGAGAAAATGGGACTGTGAATGAGCTCTCACCAGGACCTCTTGCCACTGCAAATGGGCTCCAAATGCTTGTGCCACTTTGCACATCTGTTTTTTTTTTTTTAATTTTTATTTATTTATTTGAGAGCGACAGACACAGAGAGAAAGACAGATAGAGGGAGAGAGAGAGAATGGGCACGCCAGGGCTTCCAGCCTCTGCAAACGAACTCCAGATGCGTGCGCCCCCTTGTGCATCTGGCTAACGTGGGACCTGGGGAACCAAGCCTCGAACCGGGGTCCTTAGGCTTCACAGGCAAGCGCTTAACCGCTAAGCCATCTCTCCCAGCCCTGCACATCTGGTTTTACATGAGGACTGGGGAATTGAACCCAGGCTACCAGGCTTTGCAGGCAAGCACCTTTAACTGCTGAGCCATTTCTCCAGCCCCAGCTTTGGCATTTTGACTATTACGTGATGTGGAAAGATTATTATTTTTCTTTTTAAATTTATTTATTTATTTGAGACCGACGGACACAGAGCGAAAGACAGATAGAGGGAGAGAGAGAGAATGGGCGCTCCAGGGCTTCCAGCCTCTGTAAATGAACTCCAGACACGTGCGCCCCTTGCGCATCTGGCTAACTTGGGACCTGGGGAACTGAGCCTCGAACCGGGGTCCTTAGGCTTCACAGGCAAGCGCTTAACTGCTAAGCCATCTCTCCAGCCCGGAAAGATTATTTTTTGTTTGTGTCTATCGTGGGTTCTAAATGTCTTCTGCTTAGTTATCTATTTTTTTCCTTGTATTTGGCAAATTTTCTTCTATAAATTAGACGGAATAAGCTTGCTTGCTGTGTGTGTGTGTAAAAGCAAAGGAGATTTATTGAGATGACAGTGCAAAGCCTAAGGTGTCAGGGGTAAGCATGCTTAAGAGTTTGGCCAGCATCCAAAGGCTGTGTGTGTGTCTGTGTGTGTACACATAATTTTTTATACATTTATATCTATCTATCTCTATATATTTTTTCCTTTTCCTTTTTTTTTTTTGGCTTTTCGAGGTAGGGTCTTGTTCTAGCTCAGGCTGACCTGGAATTCAATAAGTAGTCTCAGGGTGGTCTTGAACTCATGGCGATGAGGGAATGAAAGCAAACAAACATACAAAGATGGGCATACCAGGGCCTATTGCCACTGCTAATGAACTCCAGATGCATGTGCTTCTTTGTGCATTTATTTGGCTTTATATGAGTATTGGTGACTTGAACCTGGGTCATCTGTCCAGACCCTGTTTGCAGTAATTTTTCTTCTTTTTCCAAGGCTTTAAGGTGAAGCATTAGGTCGTTTACTTGCGACCTTTCTAGTTTCTTAATATAGGCACTTAAGGCTATAAATTTACCTCTTAGAACTGCCTTCATTGTGTCCCAGAGATTTTGGTATGTTGTGTTCTCATTATCGTTTGACTCTATAAATTTTTTGATTTCCTTCTTGATTTCTTCATCGACCCATTCATCATTTAGTAGTGTATTGTTTAGTTTCCATGATTTTGTGTATGCTCTATAGCCTTTCTTGCTACTGATTTATAGTTTAATTCCATTGTGGTCAGATAGAATGCAAGGAATTATTTCAATCTTCCTGAATTTGTTAAGATTTGTTTTGTGTCCTAATATATGGTCTATTTTAGAGAATGTTCCATGTGCTGCTGAAAAGAATGTATATTCTGCAGCCTTTGGATGAAATGTCCTGTATATATCTGTTAAATCCATTCCTTCTATGACCTCATTTAGTCCAGTTGCCTCTCTGTTTATTTTTTCCCGGGATGTCCTGTCAATTGATGAGAGTGGGGTGTTAAAGTCACCCACCATCATTGTGTTTGGTGTTATCTGTGACCTTAGTTCTAATAGTGTTTGTTTGGCGAATTAGGGAGCCCCCATGTTAGGTGCATATATGTTTAGGATTGTAATGCAGTAATTTTTAATACTAAAAGATGTGAACTTCCATCTCAAGCTTTTTTATTTTTTTGTTTATTTTTTGGTTTTCCCGAGGTAGGGTCTCATTCTAGCTCACGCTGACCTGGAATTTACTATGTAGTCTCAGGGTGGCCTCGAACTCACGGCAATCCTCTTACCTCTGCCTCCCGAGTGCTGGGATTAAAGGCGTGTGCCACTATGCTCTACCACTGCATCTCAGTTTTTTAACAAGTGGCTGTTGACTTTGTTGGTATTCTTGACCCATCAATATATTTTTTGAAGTTTTGAAAGATTTTTTTTATAGAATATTGTAGCGCTTGAGGAAGGAATGAAGGCAGAGCTCCTGTAAAACAAAAGGAGTCCTGAATGAATAACCCTGCAAATAAATGTATTAACTGGCATTTTCTTAGTTTCCCCATGTAATTTTCTCTATCTTTGTTGCTGTGAAGAGCAAATCAAATGAAAAATACTTATAGACAGACTTTGAGGATCAGTGTAATATGTTTATTCAACAACAGAAAAGTGCTGTTTGTGTGGTGTTAATCCATAGACAGTGTGATAAAGAAGTTGACCTTGATTATGCTCCTCAAAGAGGGTCGTCTCTAGTCTGATAGACATTGAAATGAATTAAAATACAAAGTAATATCAGGTCATCAAGGAACTGGTGAAGTGTTTAGTTGCTTCCCACTTTCAGTCAATGGTGAGGCTATATGAAGGAGAAAATACTCTTACAAAAGGCCTTGAAAAATGAATTAGGACTTCATTAGATATTGAACATTGAAGAGATAGATGTTCTCTGTAGACAAATCTGTGACAGTGAGAATATGGAAGCATTCATTGGTCAGATCTAGTACTTGGTAGAGGAAGATAAGCCAGGGACTAAACAGATCATTATTAACACCTTGGTTCTAGGCTAAGAAGATGAAATTCCACTCAATAAGAATTAATGGTGTACTTAATGGCACAAATATAAATTGAGCATCTACAGTTGTCAGGTTTGTGTTAGAATTTAGAGGGTTTTCTTGTTTTTTCAAGGTAGGGTCTCACTCTAGCCCAGGATGACCTGGAATTCACTAGGTAATCTCAGGATGGCATTGAGCTCAACGGTGATGCTCCTACCTCTGCCTCCTGAGTGCTGGGATTAAAGGCGTGCGCTACCATGCCTGGCTGAATTTAGAGTTTTGAAGATAAAATGACCTCAGTGGAGTTGGGAAGACAAGTTTATCTAATTGTTTTATTCTAGTGAGATATGAACAAAGTATAGTAGGATCATGGGACAAGCAACAGCTGAAGCTCTCTGACAGGGGAGATTTTTTTCTGTCCATCTGCCATCCATCCATCCATCCATCCATCCATCCATCCATCCATCCATCCGGTCACTATCACTCTCTATAATCTATATCCATTTATTTTAGGTTATGAGAGGTTAAGAGAGTAGAAGTAAAGCAAAAAATGTAACTTGAAAAGCCAAGGTGGGG
This sequence comes from Jaculus jaculus, assembly GCF_020740685.1. Taxonomy (NCBI): domain Eukaryota; kingdom Metazoa; phylum Chordata; class Mammalia; order Rodentia; family Dipodidae; genus Jaculus; species Jaculus jaculus. The sequence goes on from NC_059117.1 coordinate 2,755,311, forward strand.
GGATGTCGGGGAGGAGGGGTCCTGAGCAGGTCACCCAATAAGGGGAGATTTTTATACAGGTGGTAAACATTGTGCTAAAATACAAAGTATCTCTTTATTTAATAAAGAAGGTAAAGCCTGGAGAAGCACATGCCTTTAATCCCAGCATTGGGGAAGTAGAGGCAGGTGAATCGCTGTGATTTCGAGGCCACCCTGAGACTACATAGTGACTTCCAGGTCAGCCTGGCCTAGAGAGCAAAACCCTACCTCGGAAAACAAAGCAAAACAAAAGGGTGAAGAGAGGAATATGAGAGAAAATTTCTAGGTCTGACATTTAGTGTATTTTGGAATGGCTTTACAATGGCTTTTATACATGTGACAGCTAGAGTGTTTTAGTTGAGGGATAACTGGAAGGTTATTCAGGTGGTAGAATGGAGTTTAATTAGGAGACTTGAGTTATGCGTCTGGTGAAGAGACTAGGCCAAGTTAAGTGACCATGTATGACTTAATGTAGACTAGTGGTTACTAGGTTAAGTCAGGAAAACTGGGGAAATGTAGAGCTGACAGGACTTAGAGACCAGTAAAATATGGGGGGAAAGAGAAAAGGAGCCATGTGGAATGTACAAGTACTTGTAGGTTTCTGCTGATTTTAGTGGGTGCCATTGTTGGGGATGAGGAATAGTCGGTGTCCAAGAGGATGGAATTGGAGAAGCTTGATAGCTTTAATTGTTTTGTGCTGAAGGTTTATGTGTGGTAGTTGAGAGGAATTTTTATGCCATTCTGGGAATAGAATTGCAGAGGAACATTTTAAAACAGTTGTTTGTAAATACAGTTTTACCATTTATTAAACAGGGATGTAAATTTGCCTGTGGTGGTGGGTGAACATGTTTACTTTTGCATGAGTGATTTTTCATGGGCTGATGATTTGATCCTGTGGTCAGTAATTTTCATGGTTGGTCACTGATGTGGGTTTTGACCAGTTTGGTGCTGAGAGTGGTGCTTTGCTTAAATACAGAGTGCAGGATGGCTGAGGTGTTCTTCGGGCCCTTTCAGACACATTGGAATTCTGTCCTAATCTTAAACCAAAATTCATTTGTTTTTATGAACTTAAATCAGAAACTCAAACAGCATTTTCTAAAATGAAGCATTCTAATTTAATAAATTCAAAGATTACTAACTTGAGAAATGATGGCTAAAGATATTGGAAATCTTTGTGTTCTGTAACTAAACTATCATGTTTCTATAAGATCAGAAAACTGTATGTGCAGTAAGAAAGAACTGTGACATAACATGAAGTAGTCTTGAATCTGACTTGACAAGTTTTAGGCAGCATTCATTGGAGTTGGATGACATGAAGGCATGCATGTGTGTATATTGTTTGTTCAGAACCAAGGTTGTGGTAAAGTTGCGTATGCAGTGTCAGAAACACCTTATTCATTACGTGTTTGTTTTTGAAATAACGTTTGTTTGTTGTGTGTTCAGAAACCTTTATAACGTTGCCATTTTTTTTTCTGGCCAACCACATAGTTTATGCAATCCCATATGTTGTGACCTACAATTTTAGGAGCTCAGAGGGGAGTTAGTTTTAGTAGAATACCTAATCTCTGAGGTGAGATAGAATGTAAAGTGGTGGAAATAGAAAGTTTGTGTGACACAGAGACAACCTTGATGCTGTTGGACCTAGAGCTTAGAGAAAGTCATGAAGTTGAAAAGAAGGAAATTGAGGGAGCTGGGACATGTCATAATCACAAAAAAGAAGATTGGTTTGGTTATGCTCTCTGAAGAAACAGCTGGAACAGAGAGGAAACATAAAACGACAAGTCACGTTTTAGAGGATGTTGTAGCATAGGGAAAAGTTAATGAGATGAAAGAACAGTGACCTTGAGGATGGAAGAGAACAGTGTGCAAGGGTAACTAGACCCACAAAGATGCCCATTTTTGACTCCTTGTAGCCTACACTTTATATGACAAATAACTTTGTATATATGATTAAAGATGTATTTGAAATAATTTAAAAATATTTATTTTTATATTTATTTATTTGGAAAGAGAGATAATGAGAGTGGGCATGTCAGGGCCGCTATGAATGAACTCCAGATGCATGCACCACTTTGCATCTGGCTCCTTTTTTCCAATTAGTCTTCTATTTTCATGTCATCCTTTCCCCCCTCCTGTTATGAAAGCCATATGTAGGTACTGTCAGCCAGCGTGAGGACATAAGCATTGTGGCCACACTGTGCTTGAAGACAGTATTGCAGAGCACTCCTTCACACCCTTTTACCATCTCTTCGGCAGTTGTCTCTGAGCTCTGAGGAGGGTATGTTAGAAACATCTCACATAGTGTTAAGCACTCCATGTCACTTCTTTTTCGCACTTTGATGCGTTTTTAGTCTCCCCAGTGGTCACCAACATCTGGAAAGAGGAGCTTCTCTAACAAAAAGTGAAAGTAGTATTAGTATGTGGGCATATACATAAATATTTAGAGGATAATTTGGTGGGCATAACTACCCATTTAGCCAAACAACAGTAGTAGTGCTTCTCCTCCAGCGCTTATGACTTCCAAAGCCATAGGCTTTTTATTAGGTTTTCAGTACCAGGCATGAATATCTTCTGTGGAGTAGGCCTCAAATCCAATCAGAAAGCAGTTGTTTTTCACCATAACAGGCATGGCATTATTGCACCAGTTGGCACATTTAACCTGGCTCACTGAAAGGTATCCCACCCCTGGCATTGTTTCTTCTTTTTGTGAGGTAGGGTCTCACTGTAGCTCAGGATGACCTGGAATTCACTATGTAGTCTCAGGGTGGCCTTGAACTCATGGTAATCCTCCTATCTCTGCCTCCCAAGTGCTGGGATTACAGGTGTGCGCCACCACACCCAGCTTTGGCATTGACCTTTTTTTTGTAACAATCTATAACTTTTGGGCAGAGCATTATCCACACCCATAGGATACTATACATTTTTTTCTTTTCAAATTTTTTTAACAACTTCCATGATTATAAAAAATATCCTATGGTAATGCCCTTTCTTCCCCTACTTTCCCATTTGAAACTCCATTCTCCATCATATCTCCTCCCCATCTCAGTCAGTCAGTCTTTTATTTTGATGTCATGATCTTTTCCTCCTCTTATGATGGCCTTGTGTAGGTAGTGTCAGGCACTGTGAGGTCATGGATATCCAGGCCATTTTGTGTCTGGGGGGAGCACGTTGTTAGGAGCACTACCCTTCCTTTGGCTCTTACATTCTTTCTGCCACCTCTTCCGCAATAGACCTGAGCCTTGGAAGGTGTGATAGAGATATTGCAGTGCTGAGCACTCCTGTCACTTCTTTCCAGCATCATGCTGCCTACTGAGTCAACCCAAGCTCACTGCCATCTGAAAAGAGAAGATTCTCTCCCCAAAGTGAGAGTAGCATTAATATAAGGTTATGAACATTAATAGAAGTGCTTACAGGGCAGTTTGATGAGCATAGTATAAACATTTAGCCAGACACAAGCAGACGTTACACCCCTAGGGCTCATGACTACCCCTGTTTTAAGTTTTCAGTATCAGGAATGTGTTCCTTCCCATAGAGCAGGCCTCTAGTCAAATTAGAGGGCAGTTGGTTTCCCCCAAAGAGACGTGCCACTATTGCACCTTTTGGCTCTTTTGGCTTGGCTGACCAAATATAAGGTTTGCAGTGTCCACTGTTGAATATCTTCACTGGTGATTTCTCTTTCTCCCATTGAACTGCATGTAGTAGAATGGCTTCTTCCAGCTTTCTGTCAGCTGGTCTACATGGAGGAGGTTATCAGCTCAGTTCTAGCAGGATTTCTCAGTGGCTTTGCAGCCCAAGTATGTGGAGTCTTCAGCAATAGGGTCTTACCATCTATTTCTGTTGGAAAACCAAGGGCCTCGACAATGGCCTATAATGTTTTGGGGGCATCAGGGACCTTCCTGGCCAACAGCTCACTGGAAGGTATCCCATCCCTGGCACTAAAAATTTTCTAGCAGTGATCTATGGCTCCTGAGTGTTCCATTGTCCAAAACTGGAGGATTCCATATGATTTATTTATATTCTCTTAGATTTTGATTAGCCCTTCCTCCACCTTTCCTTTACTCGATCTCTTTCCCTGACCTCACTTTGGGCCTTTTCATCCCATTAATCTATTCTATTTACATAAATATAATACCATTCTATTAAGTACTCTCCTCCCTTCCTTTCTCTTCTCTTTATATCTCTTTTTTAGCTTACTGGTTTCTGCTACTAAATTTTTTTTTCTTTTCACGCAGAAGCCCAATAATCTGTAGCTAGGATCCACGTATGAAAGAGAACATGTGGTGCTTGGCTTTCTGGGCCTGGGTTACCTCACTTAGTATATTCCTTTCCAGATCCATTCATTTTTCTGCAAATTTCATAACTTCATTTTTCTTTACCACTGAGTAGAACTCCATTGTATAAATGTGCCACGTCTTCATTATCCACTCATCAGTTGAGGGACATCTAGGCTGGTTCCATTTCCCAGCTATTATAAATTGAGCAGCAATAAACATGGTTGAGCACATACTTCTAAGGAAATGAGATGAGTCCTTAGGATATATGCCTAGGAGTGCTATAGCTGGGTCATATGGTAGATCAATCTTTAGCTGTCTTAGGAACCTCCACACTGATTTCCACAATGGCTGGACCAGATTGCATTCCCACCAACAGTGTAGAAGGGTTTCTCTTTTTCCACATCCTCGACAGCATTTATGGTCATTTGTTTTCATGATAGTAGCCAATCTGACAGGAGTGAGATGGAATCTCAATGTAGTTTTAATCTGCATTTCTCTGATGACTAGAGATGTAGAACATTTTTTTAGATGCCTATATACCATCTGTATTTCTTCTTTTTTTTTTTTTGTTTTTTGAGGTAGAGTCTCACTCTAGCCCAGGTGACCTGGAATTCACTATGTAATCTCAGGGTGGCCTCGAACTCACGGCGATCCTCCTACCTCTGCCTCCCAAGTGCTGGGATTAAAGGCGTGCGCCACCACGCCCAGCTTCATCTGTATTTCTTCTTTTGAGAACTCTCTATTTAGTTCCATAGCCCACTTTTTAATTGGCTAGTGTGATTTCTTATTTATTTTTTTGAGTTCTTTATATATCCTACATATTAATCATCTATCAGATGTATACCTGGCAAAGATTTTTTTCCCATTCTGTAGGTTGCCTCTTGGCTTTATTCAGTGTCCTTTGCTGTACAAAATCTTTGTAATTGCATGAGGTCCCAGGAGTTAATCTGTGGTTTTATTGCCTGAGAAATTGGGGTTATATTCAGAAAGTCTTTGCCAAGACCAATATGTTGAAGGGATTTTCCCTACTTTTTCCTTTAGCAGTTTCATAGTTTCAGGTCTGATGTTATGGTTTTGAAATCGATTTGGACTTAATTCTCGTGCATGGAAAAAAAGAAGAATCTATTTTCATCCTTCTACAGATACATGTCCAGTTTTCCCAGCACCATTTGCTGAACAGGCTGTCTTTTCTCCAATGAGTAGCTATAGCTACCCAGACTTACTTCTGGATCCTCTATTCTGTTCCGTTGATCTACATGGCTGCTTCTGTGCCAGTACTATGCTGTTTTTGTTACTATGGCTCTGTAGTATAGGTTAAAAGCAGGTATGGTGATACCACCATCCTTATTTATTTACTTTTTTTTTGGTTTTTCGAGGTAGGGTCTCACTCTGGTCCAGCTGACCTGGAATTCACTATGTAGTCTCAGGGTGGCCTTGAACTCATGGAGATCCTCCTACCTCTGCCTCACGAGTGCTGGGATTAAAGGCGTACGCCACCACTCCTGGCTACCACCATCCTTATTTTTGTTGCTCAATGTTGGTTTTAGATATTCGAGATTTTTTTTGGGGGGGGGGCTAATTTTATTTTATTTATTTTTAATTTTTTAATTTTTTTCTCAAATTTTTTAAACATTTTCCATGATTATAAAAAATATCCCATGGTAATACCCTCCCCCCCATTTTCCCCTTTGAAATTCCATTCTCCATCATATCCCCTCCCCATCTCAATCAGTCTCTCTTTATTTTGATGTCATGATCTTTCCCTCTTCTTATGATGGTCTTGTGTAAGTAGTGTCAGGCACTGTGAGGTCATTGATATCGAGGCCATTTTATGTCTGGAGGGAGCACGTTGTAAGGAGTCCAGCACTTCCTTTGGCTCTTACATTGTTTCCGCCACCTCTTCTGCGTTAGACCCTGAATCTTGGAAGGTGTGATCGAGATGTTACTCAGTACTCCAGTCACTTCTTTCCACCACCATGATACCTTCTCAGTTATCCCAAGGTCACTACCATCTGAAAAGAGAAGATTCTCTACCCAAAGTGAGAGTAGCATTAATATAAGGGTATGAATATTAAGAGAAGTGCTTACTGGGCAGTTTGATAAGCCTAGTATATACACTTATCCAGATATCAGCAGATGTTACACTCCTAGGGCTCATGCCTACCCCTGTTTTAAGTTTTCAGTATCAGGGATGTATTCCCTCCTATGGAGCGGGCCTCCAGTCCAGTTGGAGGGCAGTTGGTTTCCACCATGATAGACGTGCCACTATTGTACCTGTTGGCTCATTTGGCCTGGCTGGCCAATTATAAGGCTTGCAGTGTCCACTGTTGAGTATCTTCACTGGTGGTTATTCGAGATTTTTTTGTGATTACAAATGAATTTTGGATTGTTTTTTGATGGGGATTGCATTAAATGTGTAGATTGCTTTTGGTAAGATTGCCATTTTCACAATATTGATTCTTCTGATACAGGAACATGGGATGTTTTTCGATTTCCTAGTGTCTTCTGCAATTTCTGTCTTGAGTGTTTTAAGGTTTTCATTGCAGAGATCCTTTACTTCCTTGGTTAGGTTTATTCCAAGGTACTTTATTTTCTTTGATGCTATTGTGAATGGGAGTGATTCTCTGATTTCATCCTCTGTGTGTTTGTTGTTAGCATACAGGAAGGCTGCTGATTTCTGTTCATTTATTTTGTATCCTGCTACATGTCTGTAGGTGTTTATCACCTGTAACAGTTTGCTGGTAGAGTCTTTAGGGTCCTTTATGTATAGAATCATGTCATCTGCAAATAATGATTACTTGATCTCTTCCTTTCCAATTTGTATCACTTTTATTTGTGTCTCTTGTCTTATTGCTATGACTAAGACTTCCAGTACTATGTTAAATAAAAGTGGGGACAGTGGACACCCTTGTCTTGTTCCTGATTTTAGTGGAAAAGCTTCCAGGTTTTCCCCATTTAGTAATATGTTGCCTGTAGGCTTGTCATAAATAGCTTTTATTATATTGAGAAATGTTCCTTCTATTCTCAGTCTCTGTAGGACTTTTATCTTGCAGGGATGTTGGATTATGTCAAATGTTTTTTCTGCGTCTAATGAGATGATCATGTAATTTTTGTCCTTCAGTCTGTTTATATAATGTATTACATTTATCAATTTGCATATGTTGAACCATCCCTGCATCTCTGGGATAAAGTATTTTTATTTCTTAGAGAGAGAGGGAGAGAGAAAGACACAGAAATAGGCAGGGGTAGTGGGAGAGAAAGAGAGAATGGGCCTCCAGCCACTGCAAATGAACTCCAGATGTGTGTCCCCCCTTGTGCATCTGGCTTGCATGGGTCCTGGGGAGTCGAACCTGGATCATTTGGCTTTGCACGCAAGTGCCTTAACCGCTAATCCATCTCTCTAGCCCTTCTTATTTTCTTATTTGTAAACAGGGAGAAGGGAGACTGACAGAGGATGGGAGTGCCAGGGCCTCCCAACTGCTGCAATGAACTCCAGATGCATGTTTCACTTTGTGCATCTGGCATTATGTGGGAACTGGGGAATTGAACCCCATCCTTAGGCTTTGCAGGCAAGCTTAACTTTTGAGCCATTTATCTAGCCTCATGGCATGTTATGCATGTCACTAATACCATAAGAAACACTGTTTGTGCTGGGCGCAGTGGCTCATACCTATATATACTTAGAGTACTCTGGAGGCTGAGGTAGAAGGATTGCCATGAGCTCAATGCCAGCTTGGACTATGTAGCTCTAGATATCTCTGGCCTAGAGTGAAGCCTTGCTTCCAGCACATACAAGAAACAGATTTGTGAGAAGAGTAGTATGCTTGAAGAATTCTACAATGCTCTTCTTTTTCTTTTTCTTTTTTTAAAATTTTATTTATTTATTTATTTGAGAGTGACAGACACAGAGAGAAAGACAGATAGAGGGAGAGAGAGAGAATGGGCGCGCCAGGGCTTTCAGCCTCTGCAAATGAACTCCAGACGCATGCACCCCCTTGTGCATCTGGCTAATGTGGGACCTGGGGAACCGAGCCTCGAACCGGGATCCTTAGGCAAGCGCTTAACTGCTAAGCCATCTCTCTAGCCCTACAATGCTCTTCTTTATGCTCAGTTGGATAAATTCATTGCAGGGTATAAATTGGATCCAGAGTAACAAGGACCATGTGGTAGCAGTAAACTGCCAAAAGTTATGAACACCATGGGCAAGGCAGTGTTGACAGTGATCTGCCTGTGGCAATCCGTGGTCCTTGTTGATGAGTCATAGTGTTCTCAGGATTGAGATGATAGGAAGCCTCCTGATTCTTGCTTGTTCTGTATCACCATACTTAAAAAAAAAATCTTATTGACCACTTCTATATTTACAGACAATAAACCATGATAATTCCCTCTCCTCCCCTACCCGGCTTTCCCCTTCACCACTTGCCATCATATACCCTCCATTTCTCCATTATTCTCTCTCTCATTTTGATGTCATCTCTTTTTCTCCTATTATGATGAGGGTCTTGTGAAGGTGTTTCTAGGCACTGCAAGGTCATGGATATTGAGGCAAATTTCTGTCTATGCAGTTGCAAACTTTGGCTCTTAAATCTTTCAGCTAACACTTCCGCAGTGGACCCTGAGCCTTGGAGGGTGTGATAGAGATGTTTCAGTGCTGAACACTCCTCCAGCACTACTTCTCAGAACTGTGTTGCCTTTTAGGTCATTCCAGTGGTCATCACCATCTGAAAGAGTGGGCTTTATACCCCTAAGGCTCATGTCCTCCCCTGCCATAGGCTTTTGATTAGGTTTTCAGTATCAGGCATGTATTCCCTCTCACAGAGCGGGCCTCCAGTCCAATTAGAGAGCGATTGGTTTCTCCCAGAGCAGACATGCCACTATTGCACCCATTTGGTTATTTGGCCTGTCTGGCCAAACTTGAGGCTTCCAGTGTCCACTGTTTTCACCTGATGACTTCTGTCTCCCATAGGGCTGTCTGCAGTGTGGCTTTTTCCTGCTACCAGTTGGCTGGGCTACAGGGAGAAGGGTTTTAGCTCAGCCCTTTTTTGCTTTCTCAGAAACCTTGCCACCCAGGCAAGTGAAGTCTTCAGCAATAAGGTCTTCTCTCTTTCTGGTGGGAAACCATGTGCCTGGGGAATAGCCTGTAGTTTTTTTGGAGGCAACAGGGACCTCCCTGGCCAACAACTAACTGGAAGGTATCCATACTTGGCACTGAAAATTTTCAGTAGCAATCTTATGGCTTCTGGATGTACCATTATCCAAAAAAGCAGGCTTTCATATATCTTATTCAGAATATCTTGAAATTTGACTGTCCCTCCACCCTTCTTTTACTCTATCTCTTCCCCTGCCCTCACTTAGGCCATTCCTCTCCCTGTAATTCGTTGTTCTACTTACATATATACAATACCATTCTCTAAAGTCCTACTTTGTTTTTTTTTTAATTTTTATTAGCATTTTCCATGATTATAAAAAAAATCCCGTGTTAATTCTCCCCCCCACTTTCCCCTTTGAAATTCCATTCTCCATCATATTACCTATCCATCACAATCATTGTATTGTTTTTTATTTTAATTATAATATGATGGTGAGAGGTTCTTTTCCTGATTTTTATGTTTAGTGTTCTGTAGGCTTCCTGCATCTGTATTGGCAATCACTTTACCTACTTGGGAGAAGTTTTCTTCTATGATTTTTTTTTTTTTTCGAGGTAGGGTCTCACTCTAGCCTAGGCTGACCTGGAATTCACTTATGAAGTCTCAGGGTGGCCTTGAACTCACAGCAATCCTCCTATCTCTGCCTCCCGAGTGCTGTGATTAAAGGTGTACGCCACCACGCCTGGCAGGGTCTTCTATAACTTTGTTGAAAATACCTGTTATGCCTCTGGAGTGAATTTCTTCTCCTACTGTGTCTTGAATTTTTTTTTTTAACTATGGGGACTTTTTTTAAAAAAATTATTTATTTATTTATTTGAGAGCAACAGACACAGAGAGAAAGACAGATAGAGGGAGAGAGAGAGAATGGGCGTGCCAGGGCTTCCAGCCTCTGCAAACGAACTTCAGACTCATGCACCCCCTTGTGCATCTGGCTAACGTGGGACCTGGGGAACCCGAGCCTCGAACCGGGGTCCTTAGGCTTCACAGGCAAGCGCTTAACCGCCAAGCCATTTCTCCAGCCCTGTGTCTTGAATTTTTATGTTTGGTCTCTTTATAAAAGTGTCCTGGATACCTTGAAATTCCCATTCATGCCTTCCTATTAGTGTGTCTTTCTCTTTGTTGGCCTGTATTAGGTCTGTCACCTGGTTTTCTCATTTAGATATTTTGTTCTCTTCTTCATCCATTTTATTGGTGAGACTTTCTGCCGAGTTTTTTATTTCACTGACTGTATTTTTCAATGCTAGTATTTCTGCCTGGATTTTCTTCAGTATTTCTATTTCCTTACTCATGTCTTGTAATGACCTTATTTCATTAAGCTGCTTTCCTTTGTTTTCTGCTTTGATTTCTTTGAGTATATTTTTTTTGAAATCTTTGTTAGGAATTTCATCTAAAACAGTCTTACTGGGTGCCAGTTCTAATGGATTTGTAATTTTTGGTGGGATTGTATTGTCTTGATTCTTTGTGTTTATTGTATTACAATGTAGTGATTTTTGCATCCTGAGTTTATTTGATGCTTATGTGTTCTCATTATCTGTGGTGCTCTTAGATATGGAAATCTACCTTTATGTACCTTCAGAGTAGGAGTTTAGGTGCCAAGGGTGGCTCTTGTCCTGTAATCCAACCACAGAAGTAATACCAGGTGTTCAGTTTGCCTGCTATGCAAGTATTCTAGTGGGCTGGGTGGAGCAATTTATTGACACATTCTAAAATTCAACTGAGCAATATATGCATTGAATAAAAACCAGTATCCAAGTGTGGGGATTGAAACAGATAACTTTATAAAGCCACAATCCTTAAGGGTGTGTGTTGCTCTACACCCTTAATCCTGTCAACTGGGAAGTTGACCCTCTCAACAATAATGACACAAGAAAAAGAAAAAGACAAAGGCCCTGAGAATCAGAGAGCATCACAGGCAACAATAGTCAACTCCCAAGTACAGCTTAATTGAGAATGGTAAAGCCAACTAAGAATATGTAACCCATAACCTGCCCCGATGTGGAAAGAGATTACCACTTCCAGTGCAGGCCTGTGTTCCTGCTCCTTTGTTAGTCAGCCTCTTTACCTTTTGGGATGGCATCTAATCTCACCAGTGCTGAGTACCCTCCTCCATCCCTCAGTGTTGTGCTGTGAATCTGGGGCTCTGCTCAGCTGTGCTGGATGCCCGGCTGCTGGGAGCTCAGTGCATTTTCCAGAGGGTTGCAGTGCTGTCGGTTGGGGGATAGGAGAGGGCAGGAAGCCTGGAGTTGTCCTGGAACTGCTCAGCTGGTCCTGTCTGTGTCCCCTTCAGCAGCTCCTCAGCTGATCTCTGCTGTCTCCTTTTCAGGTGTCTTGACTTTGCAAGAGGCTGATGAGTTTGGAAAATCCCCTCATTTGTTTTCTGCTCCTGCGCCCTGACTTGTGAGGATTGGGTTCAGATCTGGTCCTCAAGCGTCTTAGTCTGTCTTGCTTCTCTGCTGTGGCTGATAAAAAGCTATACACCTTTACTTTTCTGACGTATTAAGAGTGTATTTTGCTTTGTTTTTGCTTAAATCCCTCCCTTGGCTGGATTGGTGTAACTCCTATGCAGCCATCTTACTCAGAAGTCTCCATACCTTTAAAAATAGGCTGTTCTTGTCAGCCTGAGGTAGAGTGAGACCCTATCTTGGGGGAAAAAAATGTTGACTATTCTTGTGTTTTCTAATTTTTTTTTTTTTTTGAGGTATGTTCACTGTGTTGTCTCAGGGTGGTCTTGAACTCCCAGTGATCCTCTCACCTGTCTCCCAAGTACTGGGATTAAAGACATGTGCCACCTCGCCTGGCTTCTAATAATTGTGAGAAGTGAATTATAGCAAAGTACTTAGATTTACATGTAAATGATGCTTTTCTGGAGTCTGTAGCCTCATACACCAGGTCTTCCCAGATGATACTGTTATCTGTGTCTTAATCTTCAGTGGAGCTGTGTTCACCTTGCTGTGCTTTTCTCTTCGAGGACATTGGGAGGAAAACGTTCTGCTGGTAAATTCTGTATTTTACGATGGTAAATGACAGTAACAGCTGCCCATCATATATTGGCTGTCGTTTGCAGTTCTGTAGAAGTACTTTATTTAGATTGAGCCTTGCCGTGGAGATCGTTTGTATTTCTTGTCTAATGATGGATTTTGTCTGATCTCTTCTTGCCTTAGAGTACTGTTTTCTGATTGAGCAGTGTGATGCCTTCCTTGCTGGATTTCCTCCTAGTTAGTTGAGCGTTCTTGTTTTGGTTTTGGGTTTTTGAGGTAGGGTCTCACTTTGGCCTGGGCTGACTTGGAATTCACTTTGTATTCTCAAGGTGGCCTAGAACTCAGCAACCTCAGCCTCCCAGGTACTGGGATTAAAGGTATGGCCACCACACCTGGCTTGAGGTGCATTTTTATTTAGCTTGTCTTTGACATGCATAGCTAGAGAAAGATAGGACAATCTATTTACAGGAAGATACCACTAGATATTTTACTTTAAAGTGCTTTTGTGGCCTTAGCGGTTAAGGTATTAGCCTGTAAAGCCAAAGGATCTATGTTCAGTTCCACAGGACCCATGTAAGCCAGATGCACAAGGTGGTAAATGTGTCTGGAGTTCATTTGCAGTGGCAGCTGGATGCTCTGAAATGCCCATTCTTCCTCTCTCTCTATCTGCTTTTCTCTTTCCCTCTCTGAAATAATAAATAAATAAATTTATTTTAGAAAGTGCTTTTACTTACTACAGTCCTTCAAAAGAGCTATACCATGATCCTGAAATCAAGTAGATTTTTTTTCATTTCATAGATTAACTTAACACTCTGTGAAGGTCAATTTTATAACTAAGTCTTAATTATCTTTCACTAGACGGTCTGCCAAATCGCGAAGCAGAAGTCCGTATTCATCGAGGCATTCAAGATCGCGGAGCAGGCACAGACTGTCTCGATCCAGAAGCCGTCATTCTAGCATTTCTCCGAGCACATTGACTCTGAAGAGCAGCCTGGCAGCTGAGTTGAACAAGAATAAAAAGGCCCGAGCTGCAGAGGCAGCGAAGGCTGCTGAAGTGGCTGCCAAGGCTGCCAAAGCCTCTAGCGCTTCCACACCCACCAAGGGGACCACGGAGACAGGTGCCGGTGTGGCGCAGACCAACCACGTGAAGGATACGAAGAAACTTAAAACCGAGCCTGCACCTTCTCCCCCGAGTGGTGGGACTGTGAAAAATGACAAGGCAAAAGCAAAGCCTCCTCTTCAGGCAACCAAGGTAGAAAATAACTTGATTGTAGACAAAGCCACCAAGAAAACTGTTGTGGTTACAAAGGAGAGTAAAAGTGCTGCTACAAAGGAGGAACCAGTATCTCTTAAAGAGAAAACGAAACCACTGACACCGAGTGCAGGGGCCAAGGAGAAGGAGCCCCACGTGGCTTTAGTGACTTCCACACTCCCACCTTTACCTCTGCCTCCCATGCTGCCTGAAGATAAAGATACCGATAGGTAAGTGCAGACTAGTCTCAGATCTGTCAGTAACTATTTAGAGAAAGACTTTCTAAGTTTGAGGTGAAAAATGATTTCACTTCCCAACCAATCACCTGCTAAAAGTCAGCGTAAAAGTCTCTGTCTCTGAATAAACTTTTTATATTATGCACATTTTAAAATGAAGGACATTGTTTGATGACAAAATTTCAGTTTATGATGGACAGTTTATCTTTACCTTGGATGAACGCATCCTGACTATAGATGTGCCAGCCATATGCCTTTGGTTCCCTGACCACTTACGAGAACACCTGCTGGATGAAGTTCTTGTAAACACATGCCTCGGCTATTTACGTGCTTTCAGTGGCCTTAGGATTTATTGCTTTCACTAACTTTACTAATTTCTTTCTTTTTAATTCAGTCTTCTCTTTAACTCGAGTTCTATTATCTTCTTTTGCAACTAAGAATTATTCTTTTACAAAATAATTATAAAATGACTATATTTTCACTTACCATGTTTAAAATTGTCTATAAAGAATATTGGGTGCATAATTTAGTTTTTATTTTGTATTAGGGTGTTTTTCCACTTCTGTTGGCTTACGAAGGCTGGCTTTGACCTCCCTGTGTAACCTGGCTTGCCTTAAACTTGGGGAGAGCCTTCTGCTTCAGCCACGGGTGTTGGGAGTACAGACGTATGCCATCATGTCCAGGTTTTTGTTTTGAAATAGTTCATTCTTAAGAGGATGATGGTCAGCATTTAATATATAATAAATCTGGCTTACAGTGTTTCTTATATAAATTACACGTTTAATGAATTATGCTTTGTATGGTTTATCTAGTTTACCATTTCCCCATCTTTACTTTCATAAAGAAATTAGAGCTGTTCTTTTGAACTTCTTATTGAAAAACTATGTCAGTAGTTTTCTGTCTTATTTGAAAATAATGGCTGGAAGTACTATTTGGGCATGGCTTTCAGTAGCTCAGTTGTTTAGCATGAAAATTTTATGGTTGAGAACAAACAGTGATACTGCCGTGTTCCATGTCCTGAAGGCTTTTTTTGTACAATCAAAATGTTTCTGGAAGTTCCCATTTAATTTAATTAGGATACTGTCTAATTGTCCCTAATATATTTTCTAGGAAAGTTGAAGACTTCTAATAGTAGTGATTGGTGATTGATGTTTTGGAATGGTCTCTCCAGCCCCAAAGATGTTTGAGTGCACCATTGAATCACTTGATTAGTGAGGAGTAATTAGTTCCTGAAAACCCAGCTTTCTATGAGACTCATGTTGAGTTCAGTATTGCTCTTCATGCGTGCTGTAGAGCTTGACAGACCCATAGGAACACTTGAGGAGGGTGTGCTTTGCATAGGTTTTGAGGCGATGGCCATGCTTTGTTAGTGTGTTTTCCTTGCTCTATTGTCTCTGTTTTTTTCTCTCTAGCTTTTTTTGTTTTTTCGAGGTAGAGTCTCACTCTGGCCCAGACTGACCTGGAATTCACTATGAAGTCTCAGGGTAGCCTTGAACTCAATGGCGATCCTCCTACCTCTGCCTCCCGAGTGCTGGGATTAAAGGCGTGCTCCTTTATTAGAAGTATAATAAATTTGTTAGTGGGCTGTAGTTGATGGCTATGATTTCACTTTTCATTGCTTTATTCCATTTAGTTATGTCTGAGGGTTTAACATGTTTGCCTTCTGAACTTTCAAATTAGTTATAAAAATTGAATGAGTTGAACGGTAGATCTTTGCAAAGATCTTGTAAAGTGCTATGCATCTCGGATACCATGATTATTAGTCTGAGAATAAATCAGTACACAGGAAATACCAATAACTTTTAATTATGCTTTTAGTGATGCTTTTATTTTAAAAAGAAGTGAAAACAACTATTTTATATTGAATAACAAAGTGTAATAGACCCAATGCTTTGATTGCAAAGGATTTTCTTTGTGTAGGTAGTGTGTATATATGTATCTGTGTTTGCATATGTGTATATGTAAGCCAGAGGCTGTACTCTCACACTGAACGTAGAGCCCACTGATTCAACTAGCCAGCAAGCCCTGGGGACCCATACTCAGAACTTCATGATTCTGTGGCAGTTTACCAACAGAGCCATTTCCCCAGCACCCACAGAATCAGTTTTATGTTGGCTTTCTCCACTTCTATCTGTCCTTCCTTCCTCCCCCTTTCTTTCTTTCTTTCTTTCTTTCTTTCTTTCTTTCTTTCTTTCTTTCTTTCTTTATTTATTTATTTATTTATTTATTTATTTATTTATTTATTTATTTTTTCTTTCGAGTTAGAGTCTCACTCTAGCCCAGGCTGACCTGGAATTCACTCTGCAGTCTCAGGGTGGCCTTGAACTCAAGGGGATCCTCCTACCTCTGCCTCCCAAGTGCTGGGGTTAAAGGTGTGCGCCACCACACCTGGCTCTCCCTGTACTCTTTAAAAATATTTTGTTTTGCAAGCAGAGATCTAGACAGACCGACAGACGAAAGGAAGGAAGGAAGGGAGGGAGGGAGGGAGGGAGGGAGGGAGAGAGGGAGGGAGGGAGGGCAAATGGATGTGCCAGGGCTTCCAGCTACTGCAAAGGAATTCCAGATGTGTGCCTCACTCTGTGCTTCTGGTTTACATGGGTCCTGGGAATTGAACATGGGTCGTTAGGCATAGCAGGCAAGTGCCTTAATTGCTTGAGCCATCTCTCCAGCCCTCTTAAAAATATTGTGTGTATGTATAACTTTTATAGGAGAGAAAGATGCAGATAGAGAATGGGCATGTCAGAGCCTCCGGCCATTGCAAACAAATCCAAACGCTTGTGTCACCCTGTATATTTGGTTGTATGTGGGTACTGAGTAATTGAACCAGGGTCATTAGGCTTTGCAAGCAAGCCCCTCAGCCTCTTGAGCTAGCAATCCAGTCAACCCTCCCTTTTCACAAGCCTTCATGTAATGGTCATGTTCATTTCATGTTTAAAAGTGTTCTTTTAGTAACCTTGCTTTTTTTGTGTATGAGAAGCAGCTATTAGTTGAAAATGGTTTGTAAAGCCATTTTCTCTTTACACCTCTTGATGTAAAGAGACTGTCTTTCCTGTTATATGCTTTAGAGAAGTTGAATATGGAATAATTCTTTGTTTACTTGTTATTCCTTGTGAGTTTACAGATCATTTTAAAGAATAGTAATAACCCTGGGCTGGGGAGAGTTCTCAGTGGGTAAAGAACACTTGCTGCATAAGCAGGAGGGCCCGATTTGTCCCAATTTCAATTCCTTAGCACCCATGTAAACAAGTAAGCATGAGAACACACTCCGTGGCCCTAGTCCTGAGGGGGTGGAGACCAGATAATTGCTGGGGTTCACTAATCAGCTTTGAGTTCAGTGAGCAGTACTTTCTCAAGGAAACATGTGGATGAGTGATAGAGAACAGTCTGTGCTTTTCTCCCTTGGCCTCTGCACACACACTTGTGCACACACTACACACATAACATGCTATATGCGTACACATGAGCATAAAATAGAATAGTAATCTTGTAACCATATCTTAAAGAGCTTTCCATCTTTGCTTTCCTTAAGGATGCTTCTGCCCACTTCTCATTAACTCTCACTGTTAATCCACGTATATGTGTGTGTGATATATATATGATACATATATGATGTATATATCATACATATATGTCATACTTCTATATAAAAAAAGGTTGTATGTCTTCATGATCTTGCAGATTTGTATCTTCTTACTGGTTGTTACTTTTAGATGTTCAGGCATTTAGAAAAATAGAAAGAATAATAAAATGAGCATGTGTAGTCTCTGTCTAGAAATGGTAGCATTTTGCTCTGTGGAAATTTCCTGCCTAAAGAAGGTGTGCTTGTGTTTACTTTTTTTGCTGTACCATTTGAAACTGAGTGGTTGCCATCATAACACTTTTCTCTTAAATATTTGTGATTTCCACAGAGTAAGTTCAGTCTTTTAGTCATAAGTGTCATTAATGTACCAAAGGACATTTAGCAGTGCTTCATACCATTTCATTTGTGTGTGTGCGCGGTTTTGTCCAGCTCTCATGCCCATGACTTAAAGAATCTGCGTCCTGAGTTTTCCTGAATGCCCCACACATTGTTGAGATTTCCTGTTATCATTTACCTTACTCTGACCCTTCCCCTGGAAACAGGAAATCAATTGAGCCTTTTGTTTTTTTTCAGAATATGTAGGTGCTTTTATGTACCTCATCTGTCTCTACAAGAGGAACTAAATGTTATATTGTCTTAATAATAGTATTGATGCAGAGACTTGGTTTATGGTGATGACCAATTGTAAGTTCTCTCACTATGTGCTCCATGGCCAGCTTATAGCCCAGGGTAGCTACAAATACAGCGTAACACAAAACTGTAAACTTACTTAAAACATTCTGATCCTTTTTTTCTGTAACTTGATGAATGGCTCTTGAGCAAACTCGGTGGATGACATGTTTTCATGTCATGCAAGTAAACATACATATGCTTTCCCCTGTGTGGCCCAGAGAAGTGAAGAAGTTGGGTGCCTCAAAGAACAGTTTGTTCCCCTTTGGCAAGTAGAAGTAAGCTGTAGGATAACACCTTGGTAGTGTTTGAAGGTGTTTCCCAACAGCCTATCATCTAGTGAGATTTGTCTTAATCACCTGCTATACATAGTAGGGTCTACAAGTGGTGATTTTTCTAATTTTATCATCCCTTAACATAATAATAAAGTCAATAAGAAAGTTCTTTTGCCTAATCTCATCATTCTATTCTTGTGGAATTTTATTTCTTATCTATTATTAAACAGTCATTTTACCTGAAATGTGGATAGGAGGTCCTCTTCAAGTTGAAGCTGACATGATCTCATTTTTTTTCTCTTTTGGGTTTTTCAAGGTAGGGTCTCACTCTAGCCAAGGTTGACCTGGGATTTCCTGTATAGTCTCAGGGTAGCCTTGAACTCACAGCGATTCTCCTACCTCTGCCTCCTGAGTGCTGGGATTAAAGGTGTGCACCACCATGCCCAGCTCGTTTGTTTTTTAGGGTTTTCTTGATTCCTAGCCAGAGAATTTATTTTGGGCTCACATTGCGTTCTCCAGAACTAGTCTTTCAAAATTGTGAGATAAACTGTTACTATTATGCTTTCATCCAGTGCAGTTGTTTTTAAAGTTAGGATCATATCGTGCATAATCTTCCATTTGCTTTTCTCATTTTATGTATTAAAAAGTATTTCTGGCTGGGTATAGTGGCGCACATTAACAGCACTCACGAGGCAGAGGTAGAAGGCCACCCTGAGACTACATAGTGAATTTCAGGTTGGCCTGTGCTAGAGCAAGATCCTCCCTCGCAAAATCTTAAAAAAAAAAAAAAAAATTCTTGGTTTGTGTTGATAAGCCTAACGTTCTTATTTATAGAATAGTTTTACTATTAATTAATAGATACTTAGGTTTATAATTAGTTGCTATCAATGATTATTATTTTATATAGAAAATTTTAGGGTAGTTATATGCCAAATTCTGTGCACTTAAATGGATAGAAACTGCCAAAATAGATCATACTATGATCATGATATATAGAGTACAATGGGTAAAATTATTTTAATAATACATATTTTATCCAATTTTGAATTTTTTTTTGTTTTTTCTAGATAGGGTCTTACTCTAGCTCAAGCTGACCTAGAATTCACAATGTAGTCTTAGGGTGGCCTTGAACTCACAGTGATCCTTCTACCTATGCTTCCCGAGTGTTGGGATTAAAGGTGTGCATCACCACACCTGGATCCAATTTTGAATTTATGGCAGTGTTTAAAATACATTCTTGTTGAATCCTACATTTTTCTATTGTTAATGAAGTATACTTACTGGTTCTATTTTTTTTTTTTTCTGGTAAGTTGATTGTTCATGTCCTTTGTAAGTTCTTATTAAAGTTGTTTTGGATTTTCTTATGTTAGAGATCTTGACCATTGTGGCTCATTCTTGTTGTTTTTCTTTGACATTTGTTCTGTTTTTACTTGTATGATGCTTCCATATTGATATATCCTTTTTCATCTATGTTAATAAAATTTAGGATGTTTAGTTCAAAGCTTTTCTCACCGAAATTTGTTTTTGGTTGGTACATGAAAACAAAAGAGGTCCATCTTATGTACCTTCCCTCATCTCCTCAGCATCATTGTCATTACCAACACTGTTCATTGAATTTCACTAATTTCATAAGTCTTAATTGAGGGCTGGAGAGATGGCTTAGCGGTTAAGCGCTTGCCTGTGAAGCCTAAGGACCCCAGTTTGAGGCTCGGTTCCCCAGGTCCCATGTTAGCCAGATGCACAAGGGGGCGCACGCGTCTGGAATTCGTTTGCAGAGGCTGGAAGCCCTGGCGTGCCCATTCTCTCTCTGCCCCTCTATCTGTCTTTCTCTCTGTGTCTGTCGCTCTCAAATAAATAAATAAAAAATTAAAAATAAAATAAAATAAAAAGTCTTGACAGAAATTGTTACTGTAAAGAGTTGTTATGGAATTTGTTGTTTTGTTTATGTAAATAGGCAAGATAAATAGCATGTTTATAGGACTTTGTCCTCTACCAGAATCAAACTAAATGCTACAGGGAAGGGATAGATCACAGATGAGCCTAAATAATGGTACCAAACTGCCTGTATTTACTGAAAAGAAAACTAATAAATTAAATTAAAAAAAAAAAACTAAATGCTACAAAGCTAATGTTCACTGCAAAGCCTAACTAGTTGATTTTCAACTTTGATATATAGTTTTGAAGTTAAAGCCATGCTATGTTTTAAACTTTTTGGGGAAAGTTTTATATTGCAGAAGTTACAAAAATACTAGTTTCTTATTTATCTCGTATGTTAGAGTGATACATTTTTATCAAATAGTGAGTCAATATTGATACATTATTGTTAAATAAAGCATACACGTTGTTCATAATTACATAGATTTTACTTAATTCTGTATTATTTTTACCCCTAGATTTCTTATTTTGTAGTTGAATATAGTGTGTTATTTTAGTTAGAAAGTAAAAGAACCTCAGATTTATGTCTTGCACTGTGAAATACGGTGAACTATTGATGGCCATTGCATGCTGCTTCAATAAAACATGGTTGTATGTATTGTTATTATGTAACCAAATTTTTGTTTGTGTGACCCCTCCCCTTTTTTAAATAGCTTAAGAGGCAATATTTCTGTAAAAGCAGTTAAAAAAGAAGTAGAAAAGAAACTCCGGTGTCTTCTTGCTGACTTACCACTGCCCCCTGAGCTTCCTGGAGGAGATGATCTTTCAAAGAGTCCAGAGGAAAAGAAAACAGCACCGCAGTTGCACAGTAAAAGGAGGCCCAAGTATGTACTTGCTTTCTGCAGCTCTGCACTCGACAGGAGTGATTTTGGATCATTACAAACTTGCAAAACACAGAATGAAGATCCCATTTTTAAGAAGTGTTTTTGTTCTTTGAACATGAATAAGTTTTTGAGTTTTGAAAGAAATTTTTATAAGTGGTACTATTCACCTTGACTGATAAAGCCAAGTGAAATTTTCTCACAGTTTTTAATAATTAACTTTTTGCGGTAACAATTTAAATATGAAGTTATTTCTTAATATGAGGATAAAGCTCGTAACTTTAAAAGTAATCTCTCCTTGAATACTATAGCTTTATCCTATCTTCTTCCCTTCCCTTCTGTCTTCCGTGTTCTCTCTAGACTTGCCTCAGACTCATGGCTATAATCTTAGCTTTTTTTTCTTACACTGGATTTTTGTAGTCTTCTATAATATTAAAATACCAAAGGTAGTTCAAAATTATATCATTGAAGAATGTGAAATTTTTGTCATATTTGTCTGCCTTTAAGAGTGGATTGCTTATTTTTTTATATTCTGAAAAGTTTTTGTATCTACATTCTTATAATTTTATTTAGCTAATAAGTCTAACTTTGTCAATAAATTTTATATTAGTTTTTTTTTTTTTGGTTAATGTTTGTTTACCAGCCTCTCTATATCATAGCCACTCAGTGAAAAATAAAGTTTTCTTGAGATGTGTTAGCAAAACTTGACTATTTCTACTAATGTTGGTTTTATCTACTTCTTGGAAAGCTACATTTTATTTCTAAAAATACTTCATAGAAGCACTACTGCTTCTCTTTCCCATTTAACTCTACTGAAGACTCAGGATGTATAAATTATAATTTATTTATTTTAATTTTTCAAGGCAGGGTCTCGCTCTAGTCCAGGCTGACCTGGAATTCACTATGTGGCCTCTAACTCTGCCTTTGCCTCCCAAGTGCTGGGATTAAAGGTGTCCACCAACATGCTTGGCTATAATTTATTTTTTATGGTAACATAATATGAAATCACAGTGAAACTTGTTTTAACATAGATGGTTGCAAATGTGTGAGGGATATGATTAGAGAAAGGTGGATATTGGGTTATTAAACAGTTCACTCAGTTTGCTTGATTCAGAACTATATTTAATAGAATATGCGGGCCTCGCTATGGTGAAATCAAAGAAAAAGATATTGACTGGGGAAAACGCTGCGTGGATAAATTTGATATCATCGGAATTATTGGAGAAGGTACTTATGGACAAGTTTACAAGGCCAGGGATAAAGACACTGGTAAGAATGTTAATAAGTCTGGGAACCTTGTGGGCTGTGGAGTATGTTTAATTTCTGTTTCTTTTCTAATATACAGCTTTAGAAATTTTCAAAGAAGTAAAATTTTTTGTTCTAGTGTTTAGTCTTAATTTTAATCTGTACATGCACTTTGATAAACAGGAGCACATATAGTGTGTATGTACATGTGTATTCCATAGCATCTGACTTTTACCATGGGGTCTGGGGATCTGAACTCAGGTAGATCTGCATGGCAAGTACTTTATCTACTGAACCATCTCCCCAGTTTGTAAGTGTTTTTGTATTAAGCCTTATTTAACACTATTTTGGCCATTTTTCCCCACAATAGGAATTATCCCTTGGTCCATGTGTAATTAAGAATATAATCAAGCCGGGCGTGGTGGCGCACGCCTTTAATCCCTGCACTCGGGAGGCAGAGGTAGGAGGATCGCCATGAGTTTGAGGCCACCCTGAGACTACAGAGTTAATTCCAGGTCAGCCTGGACCAGAGTGAGACCCTACCTTGAACCCCCCCCCCCCCAAAAAAAAAGAATATAATCAAGAGCCTGGGGAAAGTTAGTTTGCTTTTTAGTATTTTTATTCATTTAATGGGGGAGGGGTTCAGGAATGAGAATGAGAGAGAATGAATATGAATTAGATGTGCCAGGGCCTCTTGCCACTGCAAACAAATTGCAGATCCATGCCCTCTTGTGAATTTGGTACTGGGGAATTGAACACAGGCCAATAGGCTTTGTAAGCAAGTGCCTTCAACTGTTGAGCCATTTGAGAACCTGGGGAAAGTTTTAAAAGTGAGAAAGTAGATTAGAAAGTAAAGTATGCTTTGTTTTTTTTCTGAGACAGAATGCCACACTGTAGCCCAGGGTGGCCTCAAATTCTTAATCCTCCTGCTTCATTCAGTATTCCAAGAGCTGAGATTAAAAGTGAACCCACTGTGCTGGCCCCCTACCTATGTTTCCTGACAGTGCTTTCTGCAATTTTAAGTATTTAAAATCCATCCACTTGTCTGGAATATGTACTGGAATAAAATTACTTTGTGTGTTACTATTATAGATAACACTTTAGAAAAAGATAACTTGCTTGGCGTGGTGGCGTACACTTTTAATCCCAGTATTCAGGAGGCAGAGGTAGGGGGATCGCTGTGAGTTTGAGGCCACCCTGAGACTACATAGTGAATTCCAGGTTAGCCTAGACCAGAGTGAGACCCTACCTTGAAAAAACAAAACAAAACAAAAAAAAGTAACTTGTGACATGGAGAGATGGCTTAGCAGTTAAAGGTGCCTCCTTGGCACTTGTATTTGGTTCCCCAGTACCCACATAAAGCCATATGCACAAAGTGGCCCATACATCTGGAGTTCTTTTGGCAGTGGCACGTTGCCCATAATCTGTCTGCTCCCCTTTCAAATATTTTTTAAAAAATGGTAACTTGTTATTCTTCTAATGGACTACTGAATGACTCAAAAGTTTTTTTTATATATGCCCAATTCCATCAGTTGTCATAGTTTTTCTAATTAAGCAAATTTGATTCACTTTATATAAGATAGTCTTTTTATTCAGTGATTAAAAGTTCTCTTTGAGTCAGGTGTGGTGGTGCATGCCTTTAATACCAGTACTTGGGAGGCAGAAGTAGGAGGTTCACCATGAGTTTGAGGCCATCCTGAGACTACATAATGAATTTCAGGTCAGCCTGGGCTAGAGACCCTACCTCAAAAAACAAACAAAGTTCTCTTTGAAATCTGAAAGAGAGAGAAAGAGAGAGGAAGGGAGGGAGGGAGGGAGAGAGAGATAGAAGCTATATCCAGAAGCTGTGCTTTTTTTTTTTTTTTCTTTCCTTTTTTGAGGTAGGGTTTCACTTTAGCTCAGGCTGACCTGAAATTCACTATGTAGTCTCAGGGTGACCTTAAACTCGTGGAGATCCTCCTACCTCTCCCTCCTAAGTGCTAGGATTAAAGGCTGTGCCATCATGCCTGGGTCTTTGGTGTTTCAGGCAAGGTCCTGCTTTTAGCACAGGGTGACCTGCAACTCAGCCTGTAGCCCTGTATGGCCATGAACTCAAGGCCATCAGTTTGTTTGCCTTGGCCTCCTGAATTCTGGGGCTAAAGGTTTGTTCCACCATGCTTGGCTTAGAAACTATGCACTTTACCAAATAATGGGTAGAATTTGCATTTAAACTTTGTTATGATTCCATTTTGACATACATCAATAGATTAAAATTGCCAGCTATTTGAGGCCTTTTCGTATAGGGGACTACCTTACATAGAAACTACTGTAGGTAGTTATAACATGGAATAATAGTACCTACAGCACTTTGTCATGAACAAGATTAGACTATAACTTGTAAAGACTGTTTGATACAAAAGAATGCATTGCATTATAGGAAGATTTCATAAAATGGATAAAATAAGTTTCAGTAATTGAGAGGATAAAATCTTTCTTATATTTAAAAATATTTTTATTTGCAAGTAGAGGAGAGGGCAGAGAGAATGGACACGACAAGGCCTTTTGGCATTGCACATGAACCCCAGATGGTCACACTACTTTGTATATCTTGCTTTACATGAGTTTTGCATAATCAAACCCAGGCCAGTAGGCTGTGCCAGCAAGCACCTTTAACCACTGGGCCCTTTTCCCAGCCCTAATTATTTTTCTTTGAGAAACTTTGTTAAGTTTTAAAAAAATTTAAAATATTTTTATTTTTTCATTTTTCAAGGTAAGGTTTTACTCTAGTCCAGGTTGACTTAGAATTCAGTATGTTGTCTCCAAAGTAGTAGATTGGACATATCTTTATTACAATGATTTTTTTTATACTAATTGATGCCCAGCATATTAAGTTTATATAAAATCCATATCCAAAATTTAAAATAAAAACAGAATTTAGTACTCTCCTAAGTCCCATTTATTATTTTGTATAAGGGTTACTCAACCTATAATAGGCTTTTTTTTTTTTTTTCCTTTTCCCTGAGGTAGGGTCACACTCTAGCTCAGGCTGACCTGGAATTCACTATGTAGTCTCAGGGTGGCCTTGAACTCATGGCAATCCTCCTAACTCTGCCCACACTAGCCTCTATAATGGTTTTTTTTGTGTCTCACTGTGTGTTTTGCTATTTAGATCTTGTTACATATAAAACTCACACCTAAATTATGTGCCAAGAAAACATACTATTGAGATAGCCAGCCACACATGAAGCTCAGTATAACTGCTAGGTGACAGCTAAAAGTTGGAAGGCAGTGTGTCTGAGCCTGGTTGTCCATTCAGAGATTTTATCATATGGATCATAATGGAGAAGCTCCTCTCCCAATTTGAGAGTGAACACTAGTGTAATGTGCCCACCCTTTGTCAACACGCGGTTGTGGATTATAATATTAAGAGCTAAGAACAATTATGAGGAAAATAAGCTTAAGAAAAACCAGTATCTACTTTAGTCTGTTTTTGACATGATTTTATTTAATTTTCTAATAGGAGAAATGGTAGCCTTAAAAAAAGTACGTCTGGATAATGAAAAAGAAGGCTTTCCAATTACAGCCATTAGAGAGATTAAAATTCTTCGGCAGCTAACCCACCAAAGTATCATCAACATGAAGGAGATCGTGACTGACAAAGAAGATGCTCTGGATTTTAAGAAGGATAAAGGTATGTGTGCAGGTTTAAGCCACAAGTTCATTACATTCTTTATATTTCCAACTTTAGGACTTTATTGAGTGATGTTGACCCTCTGAGTACCTCCCTCCCCCCCAAGATAGGGTCTCATTCAGCTGACCTGGAATTTACCATGTAGTTTCAGGGTGTCCTTGAACTTTTGGTGACCTCCGACCTCTGCCTCCCAAGTGCTGGGATTAAAGGCGTGCGCCACCATGCCGGGCTTGAGTACTAGTTTTTAATTTTAGTAGAGTTAAAGAAGAACTATGGTAACTATAATGGTTCTTGACTCAACTGATAATATTTATGAGTGTTACACACATACACACTAGTAGTACTTGCTTTTTTGCTTACCTAACATGCATGATGCTTGGGTTCAGTTCCTAGTACTGGTGAACTACGCATGGTGGAGCATGTCTGTAATGCCAGTGCTTGGGAGGCAAAAGCAGGAGGATAAAAATGCCAGGTTAGCCTTGGCTACATAGCATGTTGTATGCCAGCCTGGGGTACGTGCATGAGACCCTGTCTCAAAAACAAAAGTTGCTGCTACTAGTATAAATTTATACTATACTTTGACATTATGAATACCTCGACATTCACAGAAACTTTTTGGAAGTGATATATATTGAAATTGTCTTTGATGGGAATATTGGTACATGGCTTTGTTTTTTTAGTCTGCCAAGAAAAGTTAGCCTGCTTATTAAGATTGTTGCCATAAAGGCATATGATATTTCATATTTTCAGAGTAAGATTTCAGAACCAGAGTTGACCTGGTATATGATTTTGTTTTTCAGATAGCAAACTAAATACATATATAAAACAGAGTTAGTAGATAATCCAATTGAATGTGCACTTAATTTTCTCCCTGGCTGCAGTATTGTAGCCATGGGAAAGTTGCATGTGCTGTGGGAAATGGTTTATCCATGCTCATGCAGGAGCCTTAATCAAACTAGGGGCCAGAAGAAAAAAAAGACATCACAGTAGAAGATCCTAGGAAAGAAAGGAGGGGGTGACAAGACCATTTAGTGGGAAAGGATTATGTTCAAGATACATTATATACATGATTGAAAATTCTCAATTAAAAGGGATTCTATCTGTGATGTATGTATATAATAGGTGGATGTCTACATATATGGCATTTTACTATGTATATAATATATTTGGTCACAATGTATCTATATATGGTAGATACATATGTGTGTGTGTGTGTGTGTGTGTGTGTGTATCTATAGCAGATAGATGTCTTCCCACTGGGTGAGCTTGTTACTTAACATTTCTGAGATGATAACATAGCTGCTGTCATGGTTGTGCTCCACCAAGCACAGTTACTGCATCACAGAATGTCTTGAATGAACTCTACTATAACCTTGTCCAAACTAACAATTTTGGAAAGGTCAAAATTTGTATCACTGAATGTACAAAATTAACAAAAATATTTTATTTTTATTTATTTAGTTTTTGAGAGAAAGAATATGAAAATAGGCACATCAGGTCCTCCAACCTCTGCAAACAAATTCCAGATGCAAGTACCACCTTGTACAGCTGGCTTACGTGGGTCCTGGTTAATCAAACCAGGGTCTTTTGGATTTGCAGGCGAATGCCTAAACTGCTAAGCCATCTCTCCAGCCCATGAATGTATAAAGTTTTTTATATTTAAAAAATTTTTTATTTACTTATTTGACAGTGAGAGAGGGAGAAAGAGAGAATGGGCACGCTAGGGCTTCCAGCCACTGCAAACGAACTCCAGATGCATGCACCCCCTTATGCATCTGGCTAACTTGGGTCCTGGAGAACCAAACCTGGGTCCTTTGGCTTTGCAAGCAAATGCTTTCACAGCTGAGCCATCCCTCCAGCCCCAAAGTTTGTTTTATTTATATTTATAGTTTTATTTTTATTTTTTGAGAGGGGGAGTGGATATGCCATGGCCTTTCAGCTTCTGTGAACGAACTCCAGACATGTGTGCAACACTGCACACTCGCATCACTTTTGTATCTGGCTATGTGGGACCTGGAGATTCAAACGTCCCGTCCCTCCCCCAGTTAGAGTCTCACTGTAGCCCAGGTTGACCTGGCTCACTCCAGCTCCAGTTCCAGACTGGCCTTGAACTCATAGTGATCCTCCTACCTCTGCCTCTCAAGAGCCGGGATCAAAGGTGTGCACCATCACACCTGGCTTCGAACATGCATTCTTAGGCATCGCAGGTAAGCACCTTAACTGCTAAGCCATCTCTCCAGTCCTGTACATACAAAGTTTTAATAGCGTTTCTTGTGTCATATTTTTGGTCATAATGTATTTTCCTTACCAATTATAAATTTTCTGAACACTTTTGTTTTGATTCCTTCACAATGTCTAACACTCTATTTTATAAAATACATATTTTTATGTTTTTGCATCTTTCATCTATCATGAACCTGTTTGTCATTATAAGAATCATGGTCGGGGTGTGGTGGCACACGCCTTTAATCCCAGCATTCGGGAGGCAGAGGTAGGAGGATTGCCGTGAGTTCGAGGCCACCCTGAAACTCCATAGTGAATTCCAGGTCAGCCTGGGCTAGAGTGAGACCCTACCTCAAAAAAAAAAAAAAAGAATCATGGTCAATGTTTTACTATAGAAGTTGTATTTATGTAGTATATATTAATTAAATTTATTATTGAGTGAATTTGTATAAAATTCCAAACAGTTTTTTTAACCTTGTAGTTTTTAAAAAGTATTTTGTTTATTTTTATTTACTTATTTGAAAGATGCAGAGAGGGCGAGTGAGAGAATGGGAGAGTGAGAGAATGGGTATGCCAGGGCTTCCAGCCAATGGAAATTAACTCCAGATGCCTGTGCCACCTTGTGCTTTTGGCTTACATGGGTCCTGGGGAATCAAACCTGAGTCCTTTGGCATTGCAGGCAAGTACCTTAACTGCTAAGCTATCTCTTTAGCCCTGTTTATATTTTTTTAAAAATATGCATCTTAGCTGGGCATGGTAGTGCACACCTTTAATCCTAGTACTTGGGAGTACTGCTGTGAGTTTGAGGCTACCCTGACACTACATAATGAATCCCTGGCTAGAGTGAGACCCTACCTCAAAAAACCAATAAATAAATAAATAAATAAATAAATAAATAAATAAATAAATAAATAAATAAATTTATTTTTTGGGGGGGAGGGGGGCAGGTAGAATGGGCATTCTAGGTCCCCAGCTATTGCAAGCAAATTTCAAGTACATTCACTACTTTGTGCATCTGGCTTACATGGGTACTGGGATATTGAACCTGGACTCTTAGGCTTTGCAGGGAAGTTCCTTATCCACTAAAGCATCTCTCCAGACCTCAGCCTAGTAGTTTTTGTTAGCAGCCATGATCAGGCAGCATGAGTTAGTGAAAACAAAGATAAATTTGTATCCTTACGATCATGCTAGCTGTGTGTTACTCTACAGAGATTGTTGGTTTCATGTTACAGGGCTGGTCAAACAAAATTGTGTTGGAACTTATAAAATTGAAAGTAATAAAATTATAAATTGAAAAATACTTAAAGATGAACATTGTATATTACAAAGGTCAAACATTTTCATATAATCGTGAACATTTACATTATTATAGCACAGACATTAGTCATAGAATAAAAGCTGTTAACTACTGTTAAAAACTTGTGGAGTATGTCAGTACTTGGTATATTGCATACCTACAGTGTTGTGAGACTCTGGATTGAGCCTCCAGTAATGAGAACAGTATCAATAACAAAACCCTGAGTGTGCTTAAAAATGAGGAAATAATCACACAAAATATTGAAAATGAGCTGGGTGTAGTGGTACATGCTTTTAATGCCAGCACTTGGGAGGCAGATATAGAAGGATCACTGATTTTGAGGCCACTCTGAGACTACATAGTGAATTCCAGGTCAGCATGAACTACAGTGAAACTATGACTTAAAAAACAAAACAACTAAAAAAAAGTGAAAATGAAATCTGATTTGGTCTTCAAGAAACAAAAATTCTTTTGTTTTGTTTTGAGGTAGGGTCTTGATCTAGCCCAGGTTGACCTGGCATTCACTGTGAAGATATTTTTCTTTTAAAAGCAGAGGATCAAAA
This sequence comes from Jaculus jaculus, assembly GCF_020740685.1. NCBI lineage: Eukaryota > Metazoa > Chordata > Mammalia > Rodentia > Dipodidae > Jaculus > Jaculus jaculus. The sequence continues at coordinate 2,785,494 of NC_059117.1, forward strand.
ACAAAAAGGCATACAGGGACAGGACATGGTGGCACAAACCTTTAATCTCAGGAGGTAGAGGTAGGAGGATTATTGCGAGTTTGTGTTTGAGTTGAATTTCAAGTCAGCAAGAAGTGTAGAATTAACAATGGGGAAAAAAATCACCAAAACATTAATGACCAAGGAAGTGCTGAACAAAAGGCCTGTAAGATACCCTTCATCAGAAAGATATGATAGCCAGGCATGATGGTATGATCTTACTATCCCAGCACTAAATGGTAGCAGGATTGGGAATTTGAGGATGTCCTGGGTTACATAGTAACCCCCCCCCCAAAAAAAAAAAAAACCCAGAAAATATTCCTATCATGTATGGAAGAGAGGAATGCAGTTACAGTAGTGTCAGTATTTGTGTTTTTATTTACTGTTCAAAGGCCTTTGAGTTTGCATATGAATGATTTTGCACCAGAATCTTTCTTCTTCTTTCTGCTTTGGATTATACAACTTAAAGGAAGTACTTGGGATACAGTAATACTCCATGGGTATAAGATTATACTCTGGTTAAAGAAGACTGCATTGGCATGCCTTATAACATAAAAGCATGAACCATCAATGAAGTGAAGCCAGGCTTGGCAGCACATGCTTTCAGTTTGACTATTCAGGAAGCTGATGTAGGAAGATTGCTGTGAGTTTAAAACCAGCCTGGGTTACAGAATGAGTTCCAGTTCAGCCTGGACCAGAGTGAGACTCTGCCTAAAAAAATAAAACAACCATATGTATGTATGTATGTATGTATGTGTGTGTGTGTGTATATATATATATATATATATAAAATGCATCCATCCAACCAAAAAACCCCACAGAAGTTCAAAGTCATGCTATCATTTCAACCTGCATCTCAACCTCCAAATGCCAGTATTCTGATTACTGAGCATACATTCATTTAGCTGTAGTACTTCCAGTATGTTGAGGAAATATGAGCAGTCTATTGTAATTTTCTTGAAAATCAAGAAAACAGTATTCCATGCTACATGTGGCAATGTGTCACTATTTAGTCCAAGGAAGAAGTCCTTCCTGTATAATCTCTTGTTCCTATACCGAGTATGAGATGTTACCCTGTATTTGTATTGCTCATTGTACATACTTCTGTAATAGTATCTTCTATTTTTACATGTTATATACTTAATTTCTAAGATTAGGCAGTGAATGTTAGTCTACTTTGTATTCATAACTGTAAAACATGATTGTCACTAACTTTAATTTTTGGTTTTTCGAGGTAGGGTTTCCTTCTAGCTTAGGCTGACCTGAAATTCACTATGTAGTCTCAGGGTGGCCTTGAACTCCTACCTCTGCCTCCCAAGTGCTGGGATTAAAGGCATGGGCCACCATGCCCCGTGACTGTCACTAACTTTTTTGGTTTTTCAAGGTAGGGTCTCACTCTAGCCCAAGCTGACCTGGAATTCACTATATATTCTTAGGGTGGCCTCGAAACTCACAGTGATCCTCCTACCTCTGCCTCCTGAGTGCTGGGATTAAAGGCATGCGCCACCACACCTGGCCGTCACTAACTTTTGAGTAACTGAAGGAAAAAAATGTAGAAAATATAGAAATGTAGAAAGTTCTTTGGAATACACATCATGATAAAAGCAGGTGTATCTGGATACCAGAGAAAAATGACATTTTGGCTAGTAAGTGTCATCACATAACCTTTTCTAAGTTAATGAACGATTGACATATATTTCCTAACAAATACTTTGTGGGGTTATCGGGGAGGGGAGGTTGCTCAGTGTTTAAAGATGCTTGTGTGCAAAGCCTGCCAGTGCTGGTTAATTTCTCCAGCTTGTCTCATAAAGCCATGTGCAAAATGACACAACATGGTATAAAATGGGAGATTGAGGGCGTCAAGAGAACCTGAAGCTGTAGGGGTTAGCTAGTCTGACCTTCAATTGCAACCTGGTAGTTTATTTATAGCAGCAGTTGATCCTGTCTCAAGGTGGAGCACAAAAAACTCAAAAGTTGTCCTCTGACCTCCACAGGCATGTTGTGGTCTGTGCACCCTCCTCCTTCCATACATACATAAATAATCCCTCCCTCCTTTGAGGTAGGGTCTCATTCTATGCAATCTCAGGCTGGCCTCAAATTCACATTAGTCCTCCTACCTCTGGTTTGCCACCATGCCCAGCTTTTTATTTTTTTATTTTCACAATTTTTATTAACATATTCCATAATTATAAAAAAATATCCCATGATAATACCTCCCCCCTGCACTTTCCCCTTCGAAATTCCATTCTTCATCATATTACCTCCCCATCTCAATCATTGTACTTACATATATACAATACCATCCTATTAAGTACCCTCCTCCCTTCCTTTCTCTTCCCTTTATATCTCCTTTTTAACTTACTGGCCTCTGCTACCAGGTATTTTCCTTCTCACACAGAAGCCCAATCATCTGTAGCTAGGATCCACATATGAGGGAGAACATGTGGCGCTTGGCTTTCTGGGCCTGGGTTACCTCACTTAGTATAATCCTTTCCAGGTCCATCCATTTTTCTGCAAATTTCATAGCTTCATTTATCTTTACCGCTGAGTAGAACTCCATTGTATAAATGTGCCACATCCTCATTATCCACTCATCAGTTGAGGGACATCTAGGCTGGTTCCATTTCCCAGCTATTATAAATTGAGCAGCAATCAACATGATTGAGCATGTACTTCTAAGGAAATGAGATGATTCCTTCGGATATATGCTTAGGAGTGCTATAGCTGGGTCATATGGTAGATCAATCTTTAGTTGTTTTAGGCACCTCCACACTGATTTCCACAATGGCTGGACCAGATTGCATTCCTACCAGCAGTGTAGAAGGGTTCCTCTTTTTCCACATCCCCGCCAACATTTATGATCATTTGTTTTCATGATGGTGGCCAATCTGACCGGAGTGAGATGGAATCTCAATATAGTTTTAATCTGCATTTCCCTGATGACTAGTGATGTAGAACATTTTTTTAGATGCTTATATGCCATTCGTATTTCTTCCTTTGAGAATGCTCTATTTAACTCCATAGCCCATTTTTTGATTGGCTTGTTTGATTCCTTATTATTTAACTTTTTGAGTTCTTTGTATATCCTAGATATTAATCCTCTATCAGATATATAGCTGGCGAAGATTTTTTCCCATTCTGTAGGTTGCCTCTTTGCTTTTTTCACTGTGTCCTTTGCAGAGCAAAATCTTTGTAATTTCATGAGGTCCCAGTGATTAATCTGTGGTTTTATTGCCTGAGCAATTGGGGTTGTATTCAGAAAGTCTTTGCCAAGACCAACATGTTGAAGGGTTTCCCCTACTTTTTCCTCTAGCAGTTTCAGAGTTTCAGGTCTGATGTTAAGGTCTTTAATCCATTTTGACTTAATTCTTGTGCAGGGAGAGAGAGAAGAATCTATTTTCATCCTTCCCCAATTGTTCACCATCATGCCCAGCTTTTATTTTCTTCCCTCCCTCCCTCCCTCCCTCCCTCCCTCCCTCCCTCCCTCCCTCCCTCCCTCCCTCCCTCCCTCCCTTTTTTCTGATAAATAGTAACTGCTAATTTTTATTTATTTTTTCTTTTCAATTTTTTTCTTAACTTCCATGATTATAAAAAAATATCCATGGTAATGCCCTCCCTACCCCCACTTTTCCCTTTGAAACTCCAGTCTTCATCATATGTCCTCTCCTTCTCAATTGGTTTCTCTTTTATTTCGATGCCATGATCTTTTCCTGCTATTATGAAGGTCTTGTGTAGGTAATGTCAGGCACTGTGAGGTCATGGATATTGAGGCCATTTTGTGTCTGGGGGGAGCACGTTGTTAGGAGTCCTACTCTTCCTTTGGCTCTTACATTCTTTCTTCCAATCTTCCTCAATGAACCCTGAGCCTTGGAAGGTGTGATACAGATATTGTAGTGCTGAGCACTCCTGTCACTTCTTTGCAGCACCATGCTGCCTTCTGAGTCATCCTAAGGTCACTGCCATCTGAAAAGAGAAAATTCTCTACCAAAAGTGAGAGTAGCATTAATATATGGGTATGAACATTAAGAGAAGTGCTTCCTGGGCAGTTTGATAAGTATAGTATATACATTTAGCCAGACAGCAACAGACGTTACACCCCTAGGGCTCATGACTACTCTGTTTTCAGTTTTCGGTATCAGGGATGTATTTTCTCCCATGGAGCAGGCCTCCAGTCCAGTTAGAGGGCATTTGGTTTCTACCATGACAGATGTGCTACTATCATACCTGTTGGCTCAGTTGGCCTGGCCAGTCATATTTAAGGCTTGCAGTGTCCACTGTTGAGTATCTTCACTGGTGTTTTCTCTCTCTCCCATTTAATTGCATGCAGCATGGCTTTTTCCAGCTTTCTGTCAGCTGGTCTACATGGAGGAGGTTTTCAGCTCAGCTCTAGCAGGATTTCTCAGTGGTCTTGCAGCTCAAGTATATGGACTCTTCAGCAATAGGGTCTTACTATCTATTCTTGGTGGGAAACCAAGAGCCTTGGCAATGGTCTATAATGTTTTGGGGGTCTCAGGGACCTCCCTGGCCAACAACTCACCGGAGGGTATCCCATCCCTGGCACTGAAAAGCTTCTGGCAACAATCTATGGCTCCTGAGTGTTCCATTGTCCAAAAAAGTAGGTTTTCATATGATTTCTTTATATTCTCTTAGATTTTGATTTGCCCTCCCTTCCACCATAATACAGAATTATTCATATATCTATATAAGGTTTGGGAAGGGATAAGCCGTGATTTACTTGTGCATTCATTTGATCTATAGATGTTTATTCAGTTTGTAGACCTGATTTAGCTATTTAATTAGCTTAATAAAATTAAAAATACAGTTCCTTAACTTAATGGCTTATGTCTGTTAGCCATGTTTTAAGTTCTCTGTAGGTACACATGGCTCTTGCCTGTGTTTTCATCATCTTAACATTAAACAGTGCTCCTTCACATACTGACTCCATGTCTCAACTTTACATTCACTTGTGAATGACAAATCTGCCTCCATCTAGAATTTTTTTTCTTTTTATTCATTTAATGTACAGTTCTTAAAATTTCAGTTGTAGATGTAACATTTCAAATGAAGTGGGTTTAAACAATACAGGTTTGTGGAACCTAGTAGTTAAGTGTTTTGCTAAGGAGTCTTGTTCTTAGCTAAGACAAATGTCCCCCTCCCCATGCTTGTTGTTTTCTTTTTACTTAGAAACAAGATGAGAGCTAGAGTGATGGCTCAGCAGTTAAGGTACTTGTCTGTCAAGCATAACCACCCGGGTTCATTTCCCCAATACCTACATAAAGCCAGATTTACAAAGTGTCTGCATCTGGAGTTTTTTGCAGCAGCTAAAGGCCCTGGCACAATTTTCTCTCTGTCTCTCCCTGTTTACAAATAAATAAATAAAAATTAAGAAGGTGAAATCAGGTAGATGGTCCCGTGGTTAAATGCACTTGCTTGCAAAGACTGCTGGCATGGATTTTGATTCCCTAGTACCCATGTAAAGTCAGTGGTGCATGTGTTTGGATTTTGTTTGCAGCAGCCAAAGGCCCTGGCTCTTCTGTGATCTCTCTCTGTTTATATTTTTTAAACATGAACTTTTAGATTTTTTTTCTTCCTGAGATAAAATAGTTATATTGTCTGAAAGGGTCAGGCTCAGAGGAATCTTCCCCCCTGCAGCTTCAGAGGAGGGAAGTGCAACATGTATTGCTTCACTGAAAATATATGTGTAATTCACTTACAGACATATTAATTATATTCCATCTAAAATAAAACAAGCTAGAAATATTAAATATATGGTATTTCTTTAATAGTTTCTTCCCTTTTGAAGTCTTGTCAGTTTGTATATAAAAGACTTCCAACTTTTATAAATCTGAGTCTTCTTGTTTCATTGGACTAAAGCTGGGAGCATCTAGTGGTGGTAAGTCTACTTAGGAGGTCTAAGATGCAGGGGCCAAGTAACAACCCTAAGAAGATCTTTGTTAGTGGTTTGATCGGGGCAGAGACTAGTTAGCCCATGATCAATAACTTTTCCATGACAGTTAATTAATTTTCTCTCCTTCTGCCAAACTTTCTTTAAGTCTCTGGAGTCTATTCATAGTAGCTCCAGTTTTTTTGTATAAAGCAGCATTCCATATTTATATAAGCATAGTCCACCTGTAAGCAGACTTAGGCCTATCTCTGGTTTTGTATAACCATATTGGCCAGAGAATTTAGCTGTTTTTGTAGGTCTATCAATGACTTGGCTATTTGGTGTATGTTATCCATGAATTTAGCAGACAAGGTATATTAAAAGTGCAGAAAAAAAAAAAGTGCAGAGACTCCTCTATCTTTTCATTTTTAGTTCCTATTTATGGGTGCTTCCCAGTACTGTATGGCTTGATTGGCATAGACTTCTATATCTAATCATGTTTTATGTCACTATGTAGAAGCGGGCTATAGCTATTCTTTTCCCCATGTTTTAACCCAGTGGGTCCATTGTCCCCATCCCCACTGTCCCCACTGAGAATACCAGCAGTGGTACCACTGCCAGACCCAAGTGGGTGGATTGGCATGATGATGGTGTTCCAGAGGTGCTCTCTGTAGGCTTCCTCAAGCTTCTGGCACACATGGCCAGTTGGCTCCCAGTTGTGCTATAGGTGGGGGCCTGCAGATCCTCAAGTTTCAGCTGGGTGTAGACTGACCAGCTTCCAGGCGTGGTCAGAACAGAGCTGCAGGTCTTTGGAGCACTCCCGGTGCCTCTTCAGGGTGATTCAGAGTGGCTGCTAGGAAGAGTCAAGGCTGTGCTGACCGTATGCCTTCCCCTTAGAAGCATCTGGACTGACCCTTCTGCAGATACCCTGACTTAGAGTCCATTTCCTGTCACTGGGTTTCTGGGTCCTCTCTGACCAAGAAGATGGATAACTTACCAGAGGCTGGAGTTAGAAATGTCATCTTGTCTCCTGTACCGTTTGTCTGGTGGAGAGCTTGGGTGCCTGGGAGGGCAGAGCTCCAATCCGAGTTTGGCCCCTGGAAACTATCCTCAGATTATTTATTTTATTTTATTATTGTTATTATTATTGTTGTTGTTATTATTTTTGGTTTTTCAAGGTTGGGTCTCACTCTGGTCCAAGCTGACCTGGAATTAACTAAGTAGTCTTAGGGTGGCCTCAAACTCTTGGTGATCCTCTTATATCTGCCTCCCAAGTGCTGGGATTAAAAGCATGTGCCACCAGGCCTGGCTTATTTTATTTTTTTAAAATATATTTTATTTATTTGTTTGAGAGAGAGACAAAAAGAGGAAGGGGGCAGGATGAGCACACCAGGGTCTCCAGCCACTGCAGACTAACTCCAGATGCATGTGCCTCCTTGTGCATCTGGCTTACGTGGATACTGGGGAATCGAACAGGGTACCTTTAGCCTTCCAGGCAAATGCCTTAACTGCTAAGCCATCTTCTCCAGCCCCTCAGATTATTTTTAAAATAACAGTAGGTCCTCTATCATTTTAAAGAAGAAATGAAAGGCACATGTAAGTTCAAGTCTCTTTTATTCTGGGGCCAGGTATTTCATTTATTCCACATAAAAGAGAAAATTTGGGTCAGAGTGTAGCTCAGTTGGTAGAGTGCTTACCTACCATTCACAAAGCCCTGGGTTGGATCCCCAGCACTACATACACTGGGCGTGATGGAACAAGCCTGTGTTTCCAGTCCTAGGGAGATAGAAGAAGGTAAGTTCGAGGTCATCTTTAGATAAATAACTAGAGGCAATCCTGGGCTACATGATGCCTTGTTTCAAGAAAAATATAAATAACTTATAAAATACTTGCAGGTCTACATTTTATTAAATGGAATCTTATGTGAAAATTTTGATGAAGTGTCAAGTTAGGGATTCATAGTAGAAAACTCCTTGACTGTAGTGCTGTTACCATGCAGAGTTACATGTCCTGTTTTGCTGGGCATGGTGGCAGTCCCAGCACTTTGGAGGCAGAGGTAGGAGGATTACTGTGATTTTGAGGCCACCCTGAGACTGCATAGTGAATTCTAGGTTAGCCTGGGCTAGAGTGAGACCCTATTTCTAAGCACCCCCCCCAAAAAAAAAGTCCTCTTCTTGATAGAACAGAGGACAAAGCAGAGTGTTAGTGGCTAGTTCATTCTTTTTCTTGACTGTAAAAGTAAGGTTTATTGCTGTACATTTGAAAATTGAAATGTAAACAAGAAAAGTATATGACCCATGTATTACCACTGTCCCTTTTGTGTTTTCCCTCGTGTCTTTCCCTTACATGTATGATTACTTATCAACAAGCAGAGATGCTTCTTCAGTAAGTCAACTAAATACCATGGTTTTGGGGGGGCACAAGTCACTTCTATAAATCATTTCACTCTTGTATAGTTTTAGGTTTAGGTTCTTAGACTTTTTTAATAAGTTTAAATTCTAGGCTGACCTGGAATTCTCTATGTAGTCTCAGGGTGGCCTTGAACTCATGTGATCCTCCTACCTCTGCCTCCCAAGTTCTGGGATTATTTATTATTATTTACTTGTATGCAAGCAGAGAAAGATAGAGAGAGGAAATACACAGAGAGAGATTGGGCATGCCAGGGACTCTAGCCACTGCAAATGAACTCCAGATGCATGTGCCTCCTTGTGCATCTGGCTTACGTGGGTGCTAGGGAATTGGACCTGGGTCCTTTGGCTTTGCAGGCAAGCTCCTAAGCCATCCTCAAGCCCTCTTTTAGACATTTCATTAAAGTTTCCAGTACTGAAATGTTATGTTTGGAGATACTAAAATAGTATTTGCATGTGTTTATAGGTGTATGGATGAACATAGGGTTTGTTTTTTTTTTTTTTTTTTTTTTTTTTTTGCCATACAAACAAAGCATGATTTTGTTCCACATTTTGAGACTGGCTTTATGTGGGTGGCTGGGGGGATTGAATCTGGGCCAGCAGGTTTCATAAGTATCTTTAACTGCTGAACCATCTCCCTAGTCCAGATTCTTGTAGATTCTAGCAAGTGCCTATTCATATACCTGTAGCTAAAAGACTTATCTGCTCGGAAAAAAAATTTCCTAATTAATTTTAATTACTGATTAGGGTAGTATAAGTTAGCGAGGATAAAAATATTAAGGAGCATAGACTCTTAAGGAGAGATGGCTCAGCATTTAAAAGTGCTTGTTGTGGGCTGGAGAGATGGCTTACAGTTAAGTGCTTGCCTGTGAAGCCTAAGGACCCCTGTTCAAGTCTCATTTTCCCTGGACCCACGTTAGCCAGATGCATAAGGGGGCGCATGCGTCTGGAGTTCATTTGCAGTAGCTGGAGGCCTTGGCGTGCACATTCTCTCTATTTCTCTCTACCTGCCTCTTTCTGTCTGTTGCTTTCAAGTAAGTAAATAAAAATAATAGCAAACAACAACAAAAAATGCTTGTTGTAAATCCAGATGACTCCAGGATCTGTTCCCCAGTGCCCATGTAAGGTAGATGCACAAGGTGGTGCATGTGTCTTGAGCTAATTCGCTGTGGCAAGTAGCTGCAGCATACCTATATTCATTCTCTTTCTCTCCCTGCTTATAAATAAATAAATAAATGATATATTAACTTTTTTTAAATTAAAAACTTTAATAATTGTAGACAATAACCCATGGTAGTTCCCTTCTTTCCCCCACTTTCCCCTTTGAAACTCCAGTCTCCATCACATCTCATTTTCCATCTCAATCAGTCTTTTATTTTGATGTCATCATCTTTTCCTTCTATTGTGGCCTTGTGTAGGTAGTATCAGGCAACTGTGAGGTCATGGATATCCAGGCCATTTTGTGTCTGGAGGAGCACTTTGTAAGGAGTCCTACTGTTCCTTTGGCTCTTACATTCTTTCTGCCACCTCTTCAGCAGTGGACCCTGAGCCGTGGAAGGTGTGATAGAGATATTTCATTGAAGAGCACTCCTCAGTCACTTCTTCTCAGTACCATGGTGCCTTCTGAGTCATCCCAATGTCACTGCCATCTGAAAAGAGAAGCTTCTCTAACCAAAAGTGAGAGTATGAACATTAATAGAAGTGCTTACTGGGCGATTTGATGAGCATAGTATAAACATTTAGCCAGACACCAGCAGACATTATACCCCTAGGGCTCATGACTACCCCTGTTGTAAGTTTTCAGAATCAGGGATGTATTCCCTCCCATGGAGCAGGCCTCCAATCCAGTTAGAGAGCTGTTGGTTTCCCCTATAACAGTGTCCACTGTAGAGTATCTTCACTGGTGATTTCTTTCTCCCATTGAACTGTATGCAACGTAGGTTTTACCAGCTTTCTGTCTGCTGATCTACATGGAGAAGGTTTTTCAGCTCAGCTCCAGCAGCGCTTCTCAGTGACCTTGCAGCCCAAGTATGTGGAGTCTCCAGCAATAGGGTCTTACCATCTATTCCTGGTGGGAAACCAATTGCCTCAGCAATGGCTGTAATGTTTGGGGGCATCAGGGACCTCCCTGGCTAACAACGCACTGAAAGGTAACCCATCCTTGGCACTGAAAATTTTCTAGTAACAATTTATGACTCTGGGTGCCCTATTGTCCAGAGAAAGTAGGTTCCATATGACTTGTTCATACCCTCTTGCATTTTGATTATCACTCCACTCCATCTTTCCTTTACTCAATTTCTTCCTGTGACCTCACTTAATGTCTTTTGACCCCCATTAATCTGTTTTTCTACTTATATATACAATACCATCCTATTAAGTTCCCCCTTCCTCACTTTCTATTCCCTTTATATCCCTTTTCTAGCTTACTGGCCTCTGTTACAGAGTTTTATTCCTACTCATATAAAAGTCCAATCATTTTTAGCTAGGATCCATATATGAGAGAACATGGCTTTCTGGGCCTGGGTTATCTCACTAAGTATAATCCTTTCCAGTATTTCTTAAGCTTTGCTTTACACTGTTTTCCAAACTTTGACCCTAAAATAGTGTGCATTTTTTTATGGAGAGGTGAGTTTCTTGGAGGCAACAAATTGAAGGATCCTGTTTTTTTTTTTTAATTTTAAATTTTATTTGTTTATTTATTTGAGAGTGACAGAAAAAGAGGTAGGTAGAGAGTGGGTGTGCCAGGGCCTCTGGCCACTGCAAACGAACTCTAGATGCATGTGCCTCCTTGTCCATGTGGCTAACGTGGGTCCTGGGGCATCCAGCCTCGAACTGGGATCCTCAGGCTTCACAGGCAAGTACTTAACTGCTAAGGTATCTCTCCAGCCCTTAATTTTTATTTTTATGATTTACTGTTTCTGATTTTATTTTTCATTTTATATCTATATATCTATCATAACTCTGCTCTCCATCATATTCCATCCCTCTTTCCATTAGTCTCTCTTTTAATTTGATGTCATCATCTTTTTCTCCTATTATGAGGTTTTTATGTGGGTATTGCCAGGCATTGGGAGGTCTGGATATTGAGGCCAAATTCTGTCTGGACAGCTGTATGTAAGGAGTGGTACCCTTCCTTTGGCTCTTACATTCTTCCCTCCACCTCTTCCGCAATGGACCCTGAGCCTTAGAGGGTGTGAGATGTTTCAGTGCTGGACACTCTGTCCCTTCTTCTTAGTACTATGTTGCCTTTTGGGTCATCCCAGTGGTCATTGCCATCTGAAAAGAGAACCTTTTCTAACCAGAAGCGAGAGTAGCATTAATATATGAGTATGAACATTAAGTGTAGTGATTTCAGGGCAATTTGGTAAGAGAAATATATGCATTTATACAGACAAGAGGAGGCTTTATACCCCTAAGGCTCATAACCTCTTCTGCCATAGGAGTTTGATTAGGTTTGCAGTACCAGGCAAATATTCCCTCCTATAGAGTGGGCCTTCAGTCCAATTAGAGAGCAGTTGGTTTCCCCCACAGCAGACATGGCACTATTGTATTCATTTAGTCATTTGGCCTGTCTGGCCAAACTTGAGGTTTCCACTGTCCAATGTTTCACTGCTGATGACTTCAGTTTGTATCCCATTTATGAGTGTCTCTTGCCTTATTGCTATAGCTAAGACTTCCAGTACTATATTAAATAAAAGTGGGGACAGTGGACACCCTTGTTTTGTTCCTGAATTTAGTGGAAAAGCTTTGAATTTTTCACCATTTAGTATGTTCTCTGTAGCTTTGTCATAAATAGCTTTTGTTACGTTGAGATATGTTCCTTCTATTTCCATTTTCTGTAATACTTTTACCATGAAAAGATGTTGGATTTTGTCAAATACCTTTTCTACATCTATTGAGATGATCATGCGATATTTGTCCTTTATACCATTTATATGATGTATTACATTTATTGATTTGCATGTGTTGAATCATCCCTGCATCTGGGATAAAGCCAACCTGGTCACAGTGAATAATCTATTTGATACATTCTTGCATCCTGTTTGCCAATATTTTGTCCTTGCATCTTATGTTCATGAGGGACGTTAGTCTGTAATTTTCTTTTTCCCACTACAATTGCCTTTGATGTTATATGTGACCTTAAGTCTAATACTGTTTGTTTGATGAAACTGGGAGCTCCCATGTTAGGTGCATATATGTTTACGATTGTAATGTCCTCCTGCTGGAGTGTTCCCTTGGTCAGTATAAAATGACCTTCTTTTTCTGTCCTCACTAATGTTGTTTTGAAGTCTATCCTGTCACATATAAGAAGAGCAATGCCTGTTTGTTTCTTACGCCCATTTGCTTGAAATACCATTTTCCATACTTTCACCTTAAGGCATTGTCTATCTTTTATTGAGAGATGAGTTTCTTGGAGGCAACAAATGGCAGGATCCTGCCTTTTAATCCAGTCTGCAAGCCTCTGTCTTTGGTTGGTGCACTGAGACCATTGATACTAAGAGTTATTATTGAGAGGTATGCATTTATTCTCACCATTCTTCTTGTTTTTTAGTATTTCCTGTTTTCCCTTTACTCACTTGTTTTAACTGTTATTTGAGTGTGGTTTATTTTTCCTATTTCCTCCTGTGTGTGTTTTGCTTTCTCTTCAGCATTAAGAATTCATTCAGTTATTTTCTGTAGAGCTGATCAGTTTTCATAAATTCTTATAGCCTGCTTTTGTTGTGGGATGCACTTATTTTTCCATCAGTTTGGATAGATGGTTTTTCAGGATAAAGTCATCTTGGTTGACAGTTGTTATCTTTCAGAACGTGGACTGCATCATTCCAAGCCTTTCTGGCTTTTAAAGTTTGTGTTGCGTAATCTGATGGGTTTGCCTTTGTAGGTGACTTGGTTTTTCTCTCTTTGGTTTGTGTGTTTAGTAGGTTCTTTCCAGGTTTTGTCTGTTTGGTGTTCTAAAAGCTTCTTTTATCTGCACTGGCATTTCTTTCCCAATTTGGGGAAATTTTTCTTCTATGATTTTGTTGAAAACACCTACTAAGTCTCTGGATTAAAATTCTTCTCCTTCTGTTATACCCTGAATTCTTATGTGTGATTTTTTTCATAGTGTCCTGGATATCTTGAAATTCCCATTCATGCCTTTTTATTAGCTTGTCTTTCTATTTGCTGGACTGTATTAGATCTGCCACCTGGTATTCTAGTTTAGATAGTCTGTTCTCTCCTTCTTCCATTCTGTTGGAGAGACTTTTCACAGAGTTGTTTTTTTTTTAAATCATTGACTGTATTCTTCAGAGCCAGGATTTCAGTCTGGTTTTTCTTCATTATTTCTATTTCCTTATTCATGTCTTGTAATGACCTCTTTATTTCATTAAGCTGGTTTCCTGTGTTCTCTTTCAGAACTTTGTTTTCTTTAATTCCTTGTTTTCTTTGATTTCCTTCATTTTTCTCTGATTTCTTTTAGGCAAGTGCTTAACCGCTAAGCCATCTCTCCAGCCCCCCCTCTCTTTTTTGTTATAAATGTCTCTGAGTTTCAGATTGGCACAGTGATTCCACCTATTCCTTGTGCTTTCAGGAAATGATCTCTTCCTCTATTTATTGCCTCTACCACTTTCAGTTACAATTTCTTTTAATACATAGTATCACATGCCATTTTATTATGTTCTGTCTCAAACACTAATGTAAAAAGGCAGAGTATAAGGAGTATAAGCCCCTTTCTCCTTTTTCTCCCAGCACAGTCCCATCCACTATAGGCATGCTTTTTTTTTCTTTAGCCTATGAGACACAGTTACGGACATGAGATAAGCTGGGTGTGGTGGCTCATACCTGTAGGCCCAGCACTGAAGTTGGAGGATTGCCGTGAGTTCTAGGGCAGCCTGGACTACAAAGTGAATTCCAGGTCAGCCTATGAGGTAGGGTATTATTCTAGCTCTGGCTGACCTGTGTTGTCTCAGGGTGGCCTTGAACTCATAATGATCCTCCTACCTCTGCCTCCCAAGTGCTGGGATTAAAGGCGTGTGCCACCATGGCAGGCTCTAAATAATTTTTAAATACTTATTTGAGAGAGAGAGAGAGAGAGAATGGGTGCGCCAGGGCCTCCAGCTGCTGCAAATGAACTCCAGATGCATGTGCCCCCTTGTGCATCTGGCTTATGTAGGTCCTGGGGAATTGAACCTACATCCTTTGGTTTTGCAGGCAAGCGCCTTAACCACTAAGCCATTTCTCCAGGCCTCCAAATAGTTTTATAGGAAATTATGTAACTGGACATTGTTCTATGTTCTGCAGGAGGCAGTGAAGCAGCTAGACAGGGCCTTTGCTCTGGGACCTGTTCCTGTCGTCATTGGTGAGAACTAGGGCTTCCTTTTGCTTGTCTCAACTCGAATGAAACCAGGGCCTAGAGAACTGGAGAATAGAACACTGTATGGCTTAATATTCTGTTACACTCGTTTACTTCCTTCTCATAATAAAGCTGAAGGTACTTGCAGTTACACATGGCAGAAAGAGCCAGAATAAGAAGTATTTTTACTTTCCTTGCAGGCTTTAGGCAGAAATGTTAATAAATTTTGATATCACACTTGGATATAGTAAAAAAAAGTTAAAGTTTTTTTTTTTTTTGGTCTCAGGGTGGCCTCATTATAATCCTCCTACCTCTGCCTCCCGAGTGCTGGGATTAAAGGCTAACTTGAAGTTTAAAGAATGAGTTTCTAAGCATCTAGTCAGGAAATTCAAGACTCTTGATAGTTTGTCTTGTCACACCTGCCCTTCAACCTTGTCCCGATCTTGTAAAAATACTTGCTGGAGAGGCTGGAGTGTGGGTCAGCAGTTGAATCTGGAGTACTTGAGTTTGATCCCTCTTACTTCATGTAAAAAGCCAGGAGCCATGGTGAGGTTGTGTAACCCTATAGTACTGACACTAATGGCGAGATGGGTTGTGGAGCCAGGAGAAATTTTCTAAAGTTCTCAGCAAAAAAGAGCAGAATGCCTTTAATCCCAGCACTCAGCAACACTTGGGAGGCAGAGGTAGGAGGATTGCTGTGAGTTCGAGGCCACCCTGAGACTACATAGTGAATTCCAGGTCAGCCTGGGCTAGAGTGAGACACTACCTCAAAAACAACCACACACACACACACACACACACACACACACACACCCAAACAAACAAACAAACAAACAAAATACAACAACAAAAACAACAGAGTAGAACAAGAATCCAGAGTAGGAAACTCTGCCTCAATGAGGCAGATTGGTATGGAGTGATCCAGAAGTCCTCTGCTGTCCGTATGGTGCTCTGATATGTGCATATCTGTGTGCTTGCTTGCTCACACTCGGTCTCGCTCACTCTCGCGCACATGTTCGCTTGCTCGCTCTCTCTCCCTCTTAAAAGATTCCTTGGCCAGGCATGGTGGTGCACCATGAATTCCAGGTTGCCTGGACTACAGTGAGATCCTACCTTGAACCCCTGGCCCCTTTGCCCAAAGAAAGGCTTCATTAAAAACAAAACAAAACAAACAAAAACAGCTGCTAGAGCACAATCACATAGCTGTACATGTGTGTGAGCTCGTTGTTATGGTCTACAAGTCAGTGTCTGTAGCGGGCTTTAGTCTCTCCTCAGCTCCTGCAGTTCCACAAAGAAGACTCCTGCTCCCCTTCCTCAGCCACTCTATTACACAGTGCCATTTTCTGTGGAGAAAGTCAGATTTTCCATGTGAGAGCTCACTTGTGAACATTTGACTTTATTTAACATGTAACTTTATTGGCACTTCCCTCATTCCTTGCTCCCTTCTTTCTTCTCTTGCTCTATTCTTTGCTATTCACAGGTGCCCCCTTCCATTTTCTGGATTTTCAGCCACTTCCCTCTCCTAAACTCTTTTCAGTCCCAGGGTGCTGCTTGCTCCTAGCCTTACTCTTCCTGCCTTGTTACCAGACTCTGAGGGAGGGTGCGGTCAGCAGCCGCCACCAGAACTCCTTCACTGCTGCACCTTGTAGGTTGACATTGTCTTTGTACTGCTTTATAAAGATAAAAGCACTAATACTTTTGCCAAAACCAATGGTAATTTCTTAGGTTTTTCTTACTTGATGTGGGTAGCACTTATTATGTTGACTTTCTTCTTAAATCTTGTGACTTTTTTTCCTTGTATGAAAATTTTTAAGAATTATGAGTCGATGAACATTACAGATTTTAAGCCTTAATAGTTCTTCTTTTCTAAGTAAAACCAGATGGCTTTCTTTTTTTTTTTTCCTCAAGGTAAGATTGTGCTCTAGCAGAGGCTGACCTGGAATTAACTATGCAGTCACAGGCTAGTCTCGAACTGACAGCCACCCAGGTGCTGGGATTAAAGGTGGTGTGAGTGACCACACCTGGCATTCTGTTCAGGCTTTCTTTCTGCTTCTCTTGTTGCTGCTTTGTAGCTTTCTTTAGTCATTCTCTTTCATTCATGCCCTCCCCTCCTTTATCTTCCTGTCCCTCTATCCTTTGATGTTCCTGTGAGGTATTTCTGTGGCAGTCTTTTCCCTTTCTCCCAGATACTTTCCTAGTCTTTGTTTTTTTCCATAATTGCTTTTGTATGCCATTACATACAAATATTTCCAGATCTGAGCTTCTCTCCTCTCCTCTCTCCTTTTTTTTCTCTTTTCTTTTCTGGCAAGCCCAACAGACTGTGTGTGTGTGTGTGTGTGTGTGTGTGTGTGTAAGAGAGAAAATATGAATGAGAATGAATGAACTGGCCAGGGCCTTCAGCCAATGCAATAGAACTCCAGACTACGTGCGCCCCCTTGTGTGCATTGAATCCTTTTTCCTTTTCCATTCCCAGAGAGAGGGAACCTATTACATTCCCAGAGGAATGACTCATTGTCCACTTAATGCTTTGCAGTTTTGTCCACAAAGTTGAGACTTGTGATGAGATTTTTCATGCAAAGTAAAGTCTTCTTATCTCTGAATTGTGAACCCGAGGGCTACTCTTGGAGCAAACATTTTGAGATAGTGCAAGTATGCTATGGCAAATACAGCAATGTAGAGAGGGAATAAAAGTTCTTGCTAAGAGACTTTTTACAGTTTAAAACTTTTTTCTTTTTTGGTTTCTCAAGGTAGGGTCTCACTCTACCCGAGGCTGACCTGGAATTCACTATGGAGTCTCAGGGTGGCCTCGAACTCATGGCAATCCTCCTACCTCTGCCTCCTGAGTGCTGGGATTAAAGGCGTGCGCCACCATGCCCGGCTTAATTTTTAAAACTTTTTATTGACAGCTTCCATTATCACACACAGTAAAACAAGATACTAACCTCCCTACTCCTACTTCCTCCTCTCAAATGCACCCTCCATCATCTCCACCCCCTCTCAAGCAGCCTCTTATTTTGCACGGAGGTCTTGTGCAGTGTTGTAGTTAGCTTCATGCTGCTGGGATGAACCTCTAGACCAGGCACAGTTTATGGGGGGAATGGATTTATGGAAGCTTAAATGCAGGGGCGGTTCCGTAATGACATACACACACAGAAAGAGAGAGAGAGAACGAGTGTGAGAGAACCCAGG
Organism: Jaculus jaculus; assembly: GCF_020740685.1. Classification (NCBI taxonomy): domain Eukaryota; kingdom Metazoa; phylum Chordata; class Mammalia; order Rodentia; family Dipodidae; genus Jaculus; species Jaculus jaculus. Next base: position 2,803,324 of record NC_059117.1, read on the forward strand.
CAAAAGCAAAAGCCAAAACTGGCAACCAAACAGCAGGGAACCCAAGTAGAACTCAAACTGCTCTCAGCATACCTTAGACTGGAATTCTAGATCTGCCCCCAAACACACCTAGAGTCCATTCGCAGCGACACCTCTTTCAGCTGCATATCTAACTAAGTTACAATCTTTAAAAATCTTAGTCTATTGGGGGTCATCTATTCAAACCACCATGCATAGGTAGTGTCAGGCACTGTGAGGCCATGAATATCCAGGCCACTTTGTGTCTGGAAGATTGAAGGGAGTCCTACCTTTCCTTTGGCTCTTATATTCTTTTCCATCACCTCTTCGGCAGTGGACCTTGCAACTTGGAAGGGGTGATAGAGTTGTGTCAGTGCTGAACATACCACTGTCACTTTTTCCAGGCACTATAGTGACTTTTTTGTTAGCTCGGTGGTCACCACCATCTGAAAAGAAAAGCTTCTTTAGCCAAAAGTAAGAGTAGCATTAATATGTGGGCAGAAACATTTAAATGAAGTACTTACAGGGCACTATGGTGGGCATAACCTATGCACTTAGCTAGACAACAGCAGGCACTGGGGCTCATGGCCTCTCCTGCCATAGACGTCTGACGAGGTTCTCAGTCCCAGGGATGTGTTCCCTAAGGAGCAGGCCTCAAATCCCAGTTAGAGAGCAGTTGGTTTCTTCCATAACAGCGATGACACTATTGTTACTTGGCACATTTGGCCAGGCTGGAGAACCTTAGGGCTTGCAGGGTCCACTGCTGTTTACCACCATTTATGATTTCTGTCTCCCATAGGGCTGCATGCAACATGGTTGTTTCTTTCTTTCTTTCTTTCTTTCTTTTTTTTTTCCAACTTTTTGTCAGCTTGTCCACAGGGAGGAGGAGGTTTCCAGCTAAGTTCCAGCTTGATTTCTCAGTGATCTGCATGCAGCCCAAGCATGTGGAGTCTTCAGCTGCAGGTCTTACCTGGTAATAAGCCAGTAAATTTGGCAATGCCAGTAATGTTTTGGAGACATCAGGGACCTCCCTGGCCAACAGCTCACTGGAAGGTATCCCATCCATTGCACTGAAAGTTTTCTGCTAACAATCTGTGACTTCTGGGTGTACCAAATAAGTAGGTTTCCATATGGCTTGCTCAAGACATCTTCAGTTTTGATTAACTCTCCTCCCACTCTTCCTTAACTCAGTCCCTTCCCCTGACCTCACTTAGGCCATTGTACCCACAGCAGTATGTTCATCTACTGACATATATACAATAACATCCCCTCAAGTGCTCCTCTCTCCTCCTCCCCTTATAGCCCCTTTCTAGCTTACTGTTTTCTACTACTGACTTTTACTTCAACTTACATACAAATCTAAACATTTACAGCTAGGATCCACATATGAAAGAAAACATGTGACAGTTAGCTTTCTGGACATGGGTTACCTTACTTACTATATTCCTTTCCAGATACATTTTCTACAAATTTCTTAATGTTTTTCTTATTTTAGTTGATAGCTTCCATAATTTTAAACAATATCCCATGGTAGTACCCTCCCTCCCCTCAGTTTCCCCTTTGAAACTCCACTCCATCATATCCCCTCCCCGTCTCAACCAGTCTTTTTTTTATTTTGATGTCATCATCTTTTCCTCCTATTATGATGGTCTTATGTAGGTAGTGTCAGGCACTGTGAGGTCATGGATATCCAGGCCATTTTGTGTCTGGAGGAGCACATTGTAAGGTGTCCTACCCTTCCTTTGGTTCTTAATTCTTTCTGCCACCTGTTCCGCAGTGGACCCTGAGCCATGGAACGTGCGATTGAGATATTTCTGTGCTGAGCACTCCTTTGTCACTTCTTCTCGGCACCATGGTGCCTTCTGAGTCATTCCAAGGTTGCTGCCATCTGAAAAGAGAAGGTTTCTAACCAAAAGTGAGAGTAGCATTAATATATGGGTATGAACATTAAGAGAAGTGCTTACTGGGCAGTTTGGTGAGCATAGTATATACCTTTAGCCAGACAGCAGCAGACATTACACCCCTAGGGCTCATGACTACCCCTGTTTTAAGTTTTCAGTATCTGGGATGTATTTCCTCCCATGGAGCAGGCCTCCAGTCAAATTACAGGGTGGTTGGTTTCCCCCATAACAGATGTACCACTATTGTACCCGTTGGCTCATTTGGCCTGGCTGGCCAAATCTAAGGCTTGCAGTGTCCACTGTTGGGTATCTTCACTGGTGATTTCTCTTTCTTCCATTGAACTGCATGGAGCATGGCTTTTTCCACCTTTTTGTCAGCTGGTCTACATGGAGGATGTTTTCAGCTCAGCTCCAGCAGGGTTTCTCAGTGACCTTGTAGCCCAATATGTGGAATCTTCAGTTATAGGGTCTTACTATCTATTCCTGGTGGGAAACCAAGGGCCTCAGCAATGGCTTGTATTGTTTAGGGGGGTGGCATCAGGGACCCCTCCTCCCCGGCCAACAACTCATTGGAAGGTAACCCATCCCTGGCACTGAAAATTTTCTAGTAACAATCCACAGCTCCTGAGTGTTCCATTGTCCAAAAAAGTAGGTTTCCATATGACTTATTTATATCTTGTTAGATTTTGATTAGCTTTCCCTCCACCTTTCTTTACTTAATCTCTTTCCCTGATCTCACTTAGGCCTTCCCCCCCCCTTTTTTTTTGAAGTAAGGTCTCATTCTAGCCCCAGCTGACCTGGAATTCACTATGTAGTCTCAGGGTGACCTCGGACTCAAGGCAATCCTCCTACCTATGCCTCCCGAGTGCTGAGATTAAAGGAGTACACCACCACGCCTGGCCCAATTTCATTTTTCTTTACCACTGAATAGAAGTCCCATTGCATAAATGTACCACAACTTCATGATGCATTCATCACTTGAGGGACATCTAGGTTGGTTCCATTTCCTAGCTGTTGTGAATAGATCTTCAATTAACATGAATGAGCAAGTATCTAAGGTAGTGACTAGAGTCCTTAGGCTCTATGCCTAGGCGTGATATAGCTGGGTCATATGGCAAATCTATTTTCAGCTGTTTTGGAAACTTCCACACTGAATTCCACAATGGCTGTACCAGAGCATATTTCCACTAACAGTATAAAAAGGTTCTTCCTTTTCAACATCCTTACCAGCATTTGTTGTCATTTGTTGACAGGAGTGAGATGGAGTCTCAAAGCAGATTTAATTTTAAAATCTTGCTTTATTTGGTTGGGGGTAGAAGGAAGGAGGGAGAAAGGGAGAAGAGGGAATGGAAGTAGATGTACCAGGGCCTCTAGTAACTGCAGATGAACTCCAAATGCATATACCACTTTGTGCATCTGCCTTCTCATGGGTACTGGAGAATTGAGCCCAATTTGTTAGGTTTGCAGACAAGAGTCTTAACCACTGAGCCATCTCTCTAGCACGATATAAGATTAAAAAAATTTTTTAAATATATTTTTATTTATTTATAAGAGAGAGAATGGGTGCACCAGGGCTTGCAGCCAATGCAAATGAACTCCAGATGCATGCGCCACCTTGTGCATCTGGCTTATGTAGGTCCTGGAGAGTCGAACTGGGTTCCTTTGGCTTTGCAGGTGAGAGCAGCTTGTGGGATAAAGAGGTTTATTTTGGCTTACAGGCTTGAGTGGAAGCTCCGCGATGGCAGGGGAAAATGACGACATGAGCAGAGGCCAACATAAGGTGGAACATAGCAGCAAGAGAGTGTGCCAAACACTGACAAGGGCGCACTGGCTATAACACCCATAAGCCTGCCCCCAGCAATAAACTGCCTCCAGGAGGCATTAATTCCCAAATATCCATCAGTTGGGAATCTAGCATTCAGAACACCTAACTTTATGGGGGACATCTGAATTAAACCACCACAGCAGGCAAGTGTCTTAACTGCTAAGCCATCTCTCTAGCCTTTTTTTGGGGGGGGGGGTTCAAGGTAGGGTTTCACTCTAACTCAGGCTGACCTGGAATTATACTGTGTAATCTCAGGGTGGCCTTGAACTCACTGTGATCCTTCTACCTCTGCCTCCCAAGTGCCAGGATTAACGGCATGCGCCACCATGCCCGGCTCTCCAGCCCTTTAAAATTTTTTCTTAATTTATTTGCTGGGGCATGTCAGGGCCTCTTGTTGCTGCAGATGCATGCTCCACTTTTTGTGCCTGGTTTTACATGAGTGCAGGCTGGCTGGCTTTCCTAGCAAGAATTCCCTTTAATTGCTGAGTTTTGTCCCCAGTGAGACTTTTTTTTGGGGGGGGGGGCAATCTTTCAAGGTAGTGTCCCATTCTTATCTAGCACAGGCTGACCTAGAATTCACTCTATTCTCAGGATGGCCTTGAACTCAATGGTGATCCTACCTCTGCCTCCCCAGTGTTGGGATTAAAGGCATGTGCCACCACGCCTGGCTCTCAGTGAGACTTTACTTTCTTTTCTTTTTTTAATTTTTTTGTTCATTTTTATTTATTTATTTGAGAGTGACAGAGAGGAGGAGGAAAGAGAGAGAGAGAGAGAGAGAGAGAGAGAGAGAGAGAGAGAGAGAGAATGGGCATGCCAGGGCCTCCAGCCACTGCAAACGAACTCCAGATGAGTGTGCCCCTTGTGCATCTGGCTAACGTGGGTCCTGGGGAATCGAGCCTCAAACCGGGGTCCTTAGGCTTTACAGGCAAGCACTTAACCACTAAGCCATCTCTCCAGCCCCTCCCTTCCCCTCCCCTCCGTTCCCCTCCCCTCCCTTCCCTTCCCTTCCCTTCTCTTATCTTTTTTTTGAGTTAGAGTTTCACTCTAGCCCAGGTTGACCTGTAATTCTACCTCTGCCTCCCCAGTGCTGGGATTAAAGGTGTGCGCCACCACATCCAGCTTCCAGGGAGACTTTTTTTGTTTTGTTATTTATTTCTTTATTTGAAAGTGACAGAAAAAGGCAGATAGAGAGAGAGAATGGTATGCCAGGGCTTCCAGCCAATGCAAATGACCTCCAGACTCATGTGCCCTCTTGTACATCTGGCTAATGTGGGTCCTATGGAATTGAGACTTTGAACCAGGGTTCTTAGGCTTCACAGGCAAGCACTTACTGGCTAAGCCAGCTCTCCAGCCCCCAGCAAGACTTTTGTTTGTTCGTTTGTTTATTTTATTTATTTTTTGAGAGCTACAGAGAGAGAGAGAGAGAGAGAGAGAGAGAGAGAGAGAGAGAGAGAGAGAGAGAGAGAGAGAGATTGAGAATGGGCGTGCCAGGGCTTCCAGGCACCACAAACAAACTCCAGATGCGTGTGCTCCCTTGTGCGTCTGGCTAATGTGGGTCCTGGAGAACCGAGCCTCAAACCGGGGTCTTTAGGCTTCACAGGCAAGTGCTCAACCATTAAGCCATCTCTCCAGCACTCAGCGAAACTTTTTTTTTTTTTTTTTTGGTTTTTCGAGGTAGGGTCTCACTCTAGCCCAGGCTGACCTGGAATTCACTATGGAGTCTCAATGTGGCACTCATGGCGATCCTCCTACCTCTGCCTCCCGAGTGCTGGGATTAAAGGCGTGCGCCACCACGCCCAGCTACCCAGCGAGACTTTTTAAAGTTCATTCTTACTCCATCAGGTAGAAAAGTGAAATGGCTAGAAGATTAAGAAATAGTTATTTTCCCTCTTTTATTTGTTATTGTTTGTTGGATTTTCTGTCCTTTTGAGTAAACATAGTTCTAGTGATTAACATGTACAGAGTAGGGAGATCTAGCCTTACAGTCGTGGGTGACCCAGTAATAGAAGGTTATTGCTAGAGTTGGAAGGTTTCCTTAATTTAGAATTCAGGTCCATTGTGATTTCCAGGCCCTCAGGTGCTTGAATTTGATTTTCTAGGACTTTTACAGTCTTGTTGAGGGCCATATTTAAGAACTTAAGTGATTCCAGTTAATGGTAACAGCTTCATCTCTAGTGAGGTAGATCTGAAATGTGACAGTCCCTTACTAAGAACTCTGGTGGTGGTCTTCTTGCCTTCCATTGTTTGCTTTGCATTGTTGTGATCTTGGAGCTCATGATGACTGGATTTTACTGAACTAAAAATCTTGTATTATCTTTTAGGGTTGTTCTCCCCGCCTTATCCCCCTTGGGTCTCTAACTCAGGCGGACCTGGAATTCACTACATAGTCTCAGAGTGTCCTTGAACTCACTGTGATCCTCCTACCTCTGCCTCCTGAGTGCTAGGATTAAAGGTGTGCACCACCATGCCTGGCTTGCCTAGGAGCTTTTAACTATAAATTCTCTTTTTCAGCATTTTATTTATTATTTATTTTTGTGTGTGCATGAATGCACACATACCATGGCACACACAGCTAGTAAATGAGCTTGTATCTGATTCTCCTTGCTGTGCCTAAAGGTAGAATGGGCTTACTGTTGTTGCAGGAGTCACGCAGGCAGAAACAGAGTCTGACTGAGATTTGGATTACTGTGTAGTTTCCTAGCCATAAGCCTCCTGTGCTCACTTCTTCATATGCTGACCCCTTCAAACCATTGATGACTTTATTTATTTATTTATTTATTTACTTACTTACTTACTTACTTACTTATTTATTTATTTTTTGAGGTAGGGTCTCAACTCTAGCCCAGGGTGCTTCAAACTCACAGTGATTCTCCTATCTCTGCCTCCCAAGAGCTATGATTAAAGGCATGCACCACCATGCCCAGCTGCCTTTTCTTTTTCTTATATCAATAGTTTATTTTTTTTAGGTTTTTGGAAATGTTATGTAGTTGGGATCATATAGCATGCAGCCCTTTCAAACTGGCTGTAAATTTTTTTTTTTTTAAATTTGTGGCAGCCCAAGTGCTTTGGTTATAGGCGTCAGCTATCCTGCCTGTCTCTTATGTCTTTTTGTAGATTGAAGTTTCATTTGTTTTCCTTTTTAATACTACTTACTGCCTGAAAGTGCCATAGTTTGTTTACCCAGTCACCTGTTGAAGATCATTGTAATTACTTCAGGTTTTGATAATTAGGAACTATAGCTTATGTAAGCATTTGTGTGTAGGTTTTTGTGTGTTTTGTTTGTTTTCCAACTCTTTTGGGTAAATACTAAGAAGCATAATTGCTGGATTATGTGGTAAAAATGTTTTGTAAGAAACTGAAAAATATTTTTTAAAATGTTTTTAAATTTGTGTATTTTGTACTCTAATGAACAAGTAGGTTTTTGTTGTTTCATATTTTCATCAGTTCTTTGATTTTTTTTCCAGTTAATGTATACATACATGGGGGCATCTCATTTTAATAGTGAAATTAAATATTTTGATCATCTTTCATGTTTTTTAAGCCTTAAAATTTTTTTTTAATTTATTTGAGAGAGAACGGCAGATTGAGAGAATGGGCGTGCTAGGGCCTCCAGCCACTGCACCCCCTTGTGTATCTGCTTTATGTGGGTAGTGGAGAATTGAACTGGGGTCCTTGGGCTTTGCAGGCAAGCACCTTATCTACTAAGCCATCTCTCCAGCCCCTTTCATACGTTTAAGTGCCATTCACATAGCTTCCTTTCATGAGGTGTCAATTCAGCTGCCTTACCCACTTTAAAATAAGTACTTTGTTTTTTTATTATAGAGTAATTATACTAGGCTGGGTCTTACTTGATGCAGGCAGCACTTACTACATTGAGTTTCTTGAATCCTGTGGCTTTTTTTCCCCTTAAAGTAAGGTTTCGCTCTAGCTCAGGCTGACCTGGAATTCACTACGTAATCTCAGGCTGGCTTTGAACTTAGTTATCCTCCTACCTCTGCCTCCTGAGTGCTGGGATTAAAGTCATGTACTACCAGGCCCAGCAGAAAGAGAGCTTGGGAAAGAATTGATAATGAATGGGCCAACCAGAGCCTCTAGCCACTACAAGCGAACTCCAGATGTATTTGCCACCTTCCGCATCTGGCTTATGTGGGTCCTGGGGCGTCAGACATGACTCAATAGGCTTTATGGACAAGCACCTTAACCACTGAGCCATTCTCCAGCCCTCACCTAGAGTCTCTCTTCTCTTGTAGTAGTGCCATTTTCATCTTGTCAGCAATCCATTCTGAGTGAACTTTGTGCACAGTGTAGGTGTTTCTAGAATCATTTTATGAACGAGAGGAACGTGTCTAAAATAATTTTGGCATATTCAAGTCCACTTGTTCCAACAGCATTTGCCTAATAGAATCCTTGCTTTACACCAGAATACCTTCATGACGTTGTTGACAATGAGTTGGCTGTCTTTTATGGGGTGATTTCCATGCTTTTTTCTTACGTACCGTTAGCCTGCTTGTATATGTTTCTTTCTAGTAGTACAATGTTTTGATGACAGTACCTTTGTGGTAAGCCTTGACATTAATTCTTTAACTTTGTTTTCTTGACACATTGTATTACTATTCTGATCAATTTGTTACTCCATTTAAACTTTACAATCAATTTAATAATACCCACAAAATAACTTATTGGGATTACGTTAAATCTGTAAGCTGGAAGATATGATCTCTGACAACATGTGTTTCTATTCATTTAGATCTCTAATTTATTCCATTAGAGTTTTGCAGTTTTCCTCACGAAGATGAACATAATGCCAGGGGATGCTCGCCTTTTGTCCCAGCACTTGGAGGCTGAGGTAGGAGGATCTTCATGAGGCCAGCCATGGGGCTACAGAATGATACCCTGCCTTGAAATAAACCAAAGATGTTGTACATGTTTTTTTAAAAAATTTGTTTTATTTTTATTTATTTATTTGAGAGCAACAGGTACAGAGACAGACAAAGAGACGGGGCGCACCAGGGACTGCAGCCACTGTAAACAAACTCCAGGTGCATGTGCCACCTTGTGCATCTGGCTTGCATGGGTCCTGGGGAATAGAGCCTTGAACTGGAGTCCTTAGACTTCACAGGCAAGCACTTAACCACTAAGCCATCTCTCCAGCCCATGTGGGTTTTTTGTTGTTGTTGTTGTTTTTCAATTTTTTCTTTCAATTTTTTTTTGGTTTTTAAATTTTTATTTATTTATTTAAGAGTGACAGAGAGAGAATGGGCATGCCAGAGCCTCCAGGCACTGCAAATGAACTCCAGATGAGTGTGCCCCCTTGTACATCTGGCTAATGTGGGTCCTGGGGAATTGAGCCTTCAACTGGGGTCCTTAGGCTTCACAGGCAAGTGCTAAGCTATCTTTCCAGGCCTCAATTTTTTTTTTTATTAACAACTTCTTTGATTATAAAAAAAAATCACATATTAATGTCCTCCCTCCCCCCACTTTCCCCTTTGAAACTCCATTCTCCATAATATCTCCTGCCCCTTTCAATTGGTCTCTCTTTTATTTTGATGTCATGATCTTTTCTTCCTATTATGATGGTCTTGTGTAGGTAGTGTCAGCAGGCACTCTGAGGTCATGGATATCCAGGCCATTTTATGTCTGGAGGAGCATGTTGTAAGGAGTCCTACCCTTCCTCTGGCTCTTACATTCTTTCTGCCACCTCTTCTGCATTGGACTCTGAGCCTTGGAAGGTGTGATAGAGATATTGCAGTACTGAGCACTCCTGTCACTTCTTTCCAGCACTATGATACCTTGTGAGTCATCCCAAGCTCACTGCCTTCTCAAAAGAGAAGATTCTCTGCCAAAAGTGAGAATAGCATTAATATAAGGGTATGAACATTAAGAGAAGTGCTTCCTGGGCAGTTTGATAAGCATAGTATATACATTTAGCCAGACAGCAACAGACGTTATACCCCTAGGGCTCATGACTACCCCTGTTTTCAGTTTTCAGTATCAGGGATGTATTCCCTCTCATGGAGCAGGCCTCCAGTCCAATTAGAGGGTAGTTGGTTTCTGCCATGACAGATGTGCCACTATTGCACCCATTGGCTCATTTGGCCTGGTTGGCCAAATATAAGGCTTGCAGTGTTGAGTATTTGCACCGCTGATTTCTCTTTTTCCCATTGAACTGCATGCAGACTGGCTTCTTCTAGCTTTCTGTCAGCTGGTCTACATGGAGGAGGTTATCAGCTCAGTTCCAGCAGATTTCTCAGTGGCCTTGCAGCCCAAGTATGTGGAGTCTTCAGCAATAGGGTCTTCCCAAATATTCTTGGTGGGAAATCAAGGACCTTGGCAATGGCCCATAATGTTTTGGGGGAATGTGTTTTTACTTTCAAATTGTAGAGGATTAAGAAAACACTTGTAATTGTCAGTAATTTGGAAACATTCTCATTCATTATTGCTTCAAATACATCTTCTGTTTCTCCTCTAGTGGTTCCCTAGATGTATGTTAACATCTCTCACAATTGTTCTGTGCTTCTTAGATACTCTATTTTGGTTCTTCCACCCTCTTTTGAGGCCAGGGTGCTCAGGCTAATGTGGAATTCATTCTGTAGGCAGGCTGGCTTCAAACTCAAAAGGGCCATCCTCTTACCTCAGACAAGTTATCAAGGCATGACCACCATACCTAGCTTTTTCCTTTTTTTGTATATCACTTTTGGAAATTCCTATTGCCATATCTTCACTCTTGTATATTGTCCACTTGAAGTTGGACTTGAATGCTAACTTTTATTGAAAGCTCTGCATGATTTGTGTCATAGAAGGAACTTAGAGGTAGGCAGTCCTGTAGTCTCAGTTGTTTTGTTTACCTGACTAAAATTTCTGCTAGTTACTTTAGCTTTTTTTTTTTTGTATGTGTATATATTGTAGGTGTTGCAGTCAGGTTCGCATTTCTGGCAGAACTCTCCCAACAAAGAGCAGCTTGTGAGAAAAAGAGGTTTATTTTGGCTTATAGGCTCACGGGGAAACTCCACTATGGCAGGGAAAACGATGGCATGAGCAGAGGGTGGACATCACCTCCTGGCCAACATAAGGTGGACAATAGGAACAGGAGAGTGTGCCAAACACTGGCAAGGGATCCATAATCCCGCTCCCAATAATATACTGCCTCCAGGAGGCATTAATTCCCTAATTTCCATCAGATGGGGATTTAGCATTCACAACTCTTAAGTTTATGGGGGACACCTGAATTAAACCAGCACATTCTGCCCCTGGCCCCCATAAACTGCTAACATCCATGATGTAAAATGCAATGCATTCATCCAACTTTAAAAGTCCCCATAGTTTTCATCAATTCCAACGATATTCATATATCCTCATTATTCAAGGTCTTTTAACTGAACCATTAAAAAAAAGAAAACCATAATGACACAGAATAAGCATTCACACTTCAAAAGATGGCATTGGGCATAGGAAAGAAATACTGAAGCAATGTATGAGTTAAACAGGGCAAACACCACATTCTGAAGCTCCAAGTCCAACAGCTCTAGCCAGGACAGTTCTCCAAGTCTGATAACTTTAACCAGCAATAAGTTTCTGGAGTTCCAATTCTGCCACTCCAGCTAGGCTACTCACAGTCCTGGAAAACTTCATAGGGACTGGCAGCTGTCCTTGGCAGCCATCTCATGGTCCCGGTTATCTCCACTGGGTCTCCACTGCAACCCACACGGTTCATCCTCATGGCCCCATGGAGTCTCCATGCAGGCATCCAGCAAACCTGCCTCACAATGCCTATGGCCATTTCCAAAACATAAGACCCAGATTGCAAGCTCAGTGATCCTCTCTTTCCTGCATTTCTTATACTCCACGATACCAGGTAGGGTGCCAATTTGTTAATCCAGAGGGAATAAAGCAGACTTTGAACAGGACACACTCCTTGAGCACTCAGGCCCCTTCAAATGAGTCTACATTCTTCCTGTTGCTCCAGTGCAGGTCAGTGCCCCAATCTCAAAAGTTGTAATCTCTCAATTGCATCTTAATGTACAGCAGATCACCCAAAGATTTTTCTTTCTGTGCCATATCCCTATGCTCACAGTAGCTCATTCCTACGCAAAGCAGCCCTGCACAACTAACTTCTCAGGACCATAGGCATAACAGCAAGCCTGTCACACAAACTGCTAGCCCAGTCTAAGCATTGATTAAAAAAATTAAGTATTTGTTTTTACATTTTTTAAAAAAATATTTCTTTTTGGTTTTTCAAGGTAGGATCTCATGCCAGCTCAGCCTGACCTGGAAATCATTAGGTAGTCTCATTGTGGTCTTGAACTCTTGGTGTTCCTCCTACCTCTGTCTCCCAAGTGCTGGAATTAAAGGTGTGTGCCACCATCCCTGCTGTTTTTGAATTTTTTTTAAACTTCATTTTCATTTATTTATTTGAGAGAAAGAAAGAGGCAGAGAGAGGGGGAGAGAGAATGGGTACACCAGGGCATCCAGCCACTGCAAACGAACTCCAGATGCGTGCGCCCTTGTGCATCTCGCTCACATGGGTCCTGGGGAATCAAACCAAGGTCCTTTGGTTTTGCAGGCAAATGCCTTAACAAGCCCTGTTTTTGCATTTTTAAAAAAATGTTTTATTTATTCATGAGAGAGAGGGAAGGAGGGAAGGAGAGAATGAGCACACCAGGTTCTCTAGCCGCTGTAAATAATCTCCAGATGCATGTGCCACCTTGCACATTTTTCTTATGTGGGTATTGGGGAATTGAACCTGGGTCCTTAGGGCTTCATAGGCCAAGTGCCTTAACCATAAGCCATCTCTCTCCAGCCCTTGTTTCTGCATCTATTTTTATTTATTTGTTTATTTGCAAGGAGAGAAAGAGCAAGGCTTCCAGCCTCTGCAAATGAACTCCAGATCCACCACTTTGCGCATCTGGCTTTACTTGGATATTGGAGGTTGAACCTGGGTTGTTAGGTTTTGCAGGCAAGCTCCTTATCCTCTGAGACATCTCTTTATCCCTGTATCTGGTTTTACGTGAATGCTGGGGACTTGAACTTGGGCTGGCAATCTTTGCAGGCCAGCTCCTTTAACCAGTGATCCATCTTCTCAGCCATATATTTTTTTAATTATTATTTTATTTTTTAAATTGGAGACAGTCTCTTGCTATATAGCTCAAGCTGGCCTTGAATTTTATAGTACATGCTTTCTGGATGCTCAGATTACAGATGTTTGCTACCATACTTAGCTCGATGTAATTTTTTTTTTTGCACATCTATGTGTGTGAGGTGCATGTACATCTGTGTACCTGTGTAGTAGCCACAGATCCACATTGGCTGTCTTCATTGACACCTCCAAACACCTTGTGTTTTTGATATAGGGTCTGTCACTGAACCCAGAGCTCACTGATAAGCTACCAGTCTGCCCCAGGGAGTTTCCAGTCTCCTCCTCCCCAGTATGCACTAGCATTGTAGACACATCACCAAAGCTCATTTTATATGTGTGCTGCAGAACTGAAGTCAGGTCATGCCTGTACTGAGTCATCTCCCCCAACCATTAGTAAGTATTCGAAATTTGTTGTGCATTTTATAAACTAAAGAGCATTTTTAGATTAGCCATATTGCAAATATCTAATAGCCACATTTATCTACTTTGTGGACTGTGCAGATTAATTCTAAATGAAAATTATTTTCTAAAAATAATAGTTTTCTGCTAATACATTATAAGCATTGTTATTTGCCTCACAACTTAATGTTTACTTTTTTGTATGTATACTCTATTGAAATCTTTTAGTTAAAAGTAGCATCCTATTTTGATTTGTTTGTATAGTTTGGTAAATACTTTTCATGTTTATTTGGACAAAGACATTCCTTTGCAGATTGACAGATCTTTTAACTTTCTATTGACAACCTCCAAAATACATATACCAAGATCCTAATCAACTCCCATAACCCTTTTTATTTTTCCTCCCAAATTCCTCCTCCAGTGTATTTTCCCTCACCCTCAGGTAGGGAGAATTCACTGTGTAGTCTCAGGCTGGTCTCAGATCCACTGTGATGCTCCTACCTCCATTTAAAAAAAATCATTTTTATTTATATATTTGAAAGTAGTGGGGTCGGGGAGAATGAGAGGAAGACACCGTGAAGGAGGAAATGGGTCCACCAGGGCCTTCGGCCACTATAAACAGATGCTGGATGAATGTACCACATTGTGCATCTGGCTTTATGTGGGTGCTAAGAAATCTTACCCTGGCCATCATCAGGCTTTTCAAGCAAGTACCTTTTAGCCATTAGCCATCTCCTTAACTCTAATCTTTTCTTTCCACCTAGTCTCTTTTCTATTTTGATATCATCCTTTTATTCCATTCCTAGTGTGCAGGTATGTAGTATGAGGTGATGAAAACCACAGCCACTTTATGTTGGAAGACAATATTGCAAAGCACTCCTCCCCCTTTGTTTTGTGTCTTGTTATTTTTGTTGTTGTTTTTTTCAAGGTAGGGTCTCATTTTAGCCCAGGCTGACCTAGAATTCACTATGTAGTCAGGCTGGCTTCAAACTCAAGACATTTCTCCTGTCTCTGCTTCCTGAGTGTTAGGAATAAAGACATGTGCCACTACGCCTGGCAGTTTTTTTTTTTTTGTTTGATATATCTTTCTTTTCCTCCTTCTAATATTTTATGTATTGGAGAGAGAGAGAGAAAGAGAGAGACAGAAAGAATGGGTGCTCCAGGTTCTCAAGCCACTGCAAACAAACTCCAGACATGTGTACCATCTTGTGCATCTGGCTTATGTGGTTCCTAGGGAATTGAACCTGGGTCCTTTGGTGTTGCAAACAAGTGCCTTAACTGCTAAGCTATCTCTCCAGCCCCTATTTCCATTTTTTTTTTTTAAGGCAAGCCCAATGGACTGCCTTTTTGGTGGTGGGGGGGGGGAGGGGGGTTTCCGAGATAGTCTCACTCTAGCCTAGGCTGACCTGGAATTCACTCTGTATTCTCAGTGTGGCCTTGAACTCAGGGCAATTCTCTTATCTCTGCCTCCTGAGTGCTGGGATTAAAGGCATCCACCACCACGCCCGGCTGCCTTTTTTTTTTTTTTAAATGTGAGAGTGAGTGAGTGAATGAGAATTGGCATGCCAGGGCCTCCAGCCACTGCAGTCTAACTTTAGATGCGTGAGCCCCTTTGTGTGCTTTCATCACTGCATTTGACTTACGTAGGACCAGGAGAGCCAAACATGAGTCCTTAGGCTTTATAAGCAGGCACCTTACCTGCTAAGCCATCTATCTAGTCCTCTTTTATTTATTTTATTGGTTTTAAATTTATTTATTTATTTATTTATTTATTTATTTATTTTTGGTTTTTCAAGGTAGGGTCTCACTCTGGTCCAGGCTGACCTGGAATTCACTATGTAGTCCTCATGTTGGCCTCTAACTCATGGTGATTCTCCCACCTCTGCCTCCCGAGTGCTGGGATTAAAGGCATGTGCCACCACGCCCAGCTTAATTTTTAATTTTTTGAGGTAGGGTCTTGCTCTAGCCAAGGCTGACCCGGAATTCACTATGTAGTCTCAGGGTGACCTTGAACTCATGGTGATCTTCCTGCCTCTGCCTCTGGAGTGCTGGGATTAAAGGTGTGTACCACCACACCTGATCTGTTCTAGTTTTTTTTTTTATTTAATTTTTTATTTATTTATTTGAGAGCGACAGACACAGAGAGAAAGACAGATAGAGGGAGAGAGAGAGAATGGGCGCGCCAGGGCTTCCAGCCTCTGCAAACGAACTCCAGACGCGTGCGCCCCCTTGTGCATCTGGCTAACGTGGGACCTGGGGAACCGAGCCTCGAACCGGGGTCCTTAGGCTTCACAGGCAAGTGCTTAACCGCTAAGCCATCTCTCCAGCCCCTGTTCTAGTTGTTTTTTTTTTTTTTTTGGTTTTTTGAGATAGGGTCTCACTCTGGTCCAGGCTGACCTGGAATTAACTCTGTAGTCTCAGGGTGGCCTTGAACTCATGGCGATCCTCCTACCTCTGCCTCCCGAGTGCCCTGTTCTAGTTTTTGATGTAAAGTTTTATTAGCCCTGGCTGTCCTTGAACTGACTGTAGCCAAGGAGGACCTTGAACTCCTGATACTCTGGCATTTACTCCCTCACCCTCAAACCCATTGCACACATCAAGTTTTAGCCTGGTCAGACAGTTCATTTTATATTCCATTTTCTGTTGTGAGAGCAACATTTTATATACTGGTTTATAACATCTCCTTTTGTAAAAATATTAATTTGTTAGGTGTTACAAATAACGCCTTCTTATTGTTACTTCATACTATATTTTAAAAAATGTTAGAGGGAGAGGGAGACAGAGAAGAAAAGGCAGATAGAGAGAATGGGTAGGGCAGGGCCTCTACCCACTGTAAATGACCTCCATACACATGTGCCACCTGTGCATCTGGCTTATGTGGGTATTAGGGAATTGAGTCTGGGTCCTTAGGCCTCACATGGAAGTACTTCAACTGCTAAGCCATCCCTCCAGCCCTTGTACTGGTTTTTAATGCTGCTGAAGTCATTATTTAGTGAAATCTGTCAATGTTTAAGTAGTTTTGTTTTTTAAAATTTTATTTTTATTTATTTATTTATGTGACAGAGAAAGGGGCAGAGAGAATGGGCGTGCTAGGGCCTCCAGCCACTGCATACGAACTCCGCACATGTGTGCCCCCTTACGCATCTGGCTAACGTGGCCCTGGTAAATTGAACCTGGGTCCTTTGGCTTTTCAGGCAAACACCTTTAACCGCTAAGCCATCCCTCCAGCTCATAGTTTTTTCTTTTTTTCAATTTTAATTTTGAAGACCCTTAAATTTAAAGAACCTGAGGTAGCAGAAAGTGGCAGCCTCTTTCATGTTGCCATTATTGACCTTAGTCAGTCTTTAGTTTGTCTTTCCTCCCCACATGCCATTACCCATCTTCACGTATGGACCTGCTGTACTACTCATTGCAGACTAGTAGTGACCGTGGAAATGTGATGTGGATGACGTCTAATATTTACCTTAAATATGTTTTCTTTGAGATAACTAAGGATTCTCTGTACAGTAGACTCAGTTTCCCTTAAGGATAATATCCTGCTAAACTATATATATATGCACATATACATACATACATACATACATACATACACACACACACACACACACACACACACACACATATATATATGTAAAATATGTATTATACATAGTGGCATTATAATCCATCAATAATATTTGTTTTTTTTCTAGGTTTTTGTTTGTTTGTTTGTTTGTTTTGTAGTCAGTGAATACAGTCAGGTTGGTACCATTGTTAGCCTCTTCCCTGTCCTCTCCCCTCCACAGGGACCCTCCTTATTGGAGTATGTGGGTCGTGCATTGTGGGATTAGCCTTCAGTTTTGGGTAGGAGGAAATGTTTCTGCGTGTCATGACCCAATATGTGTGGCTCTGTCTGACATTCTTTCCACCCCCTCTTCCGCAAATTTCCCTTAGCCATGTTGGGTTCATTTTAGGTCCGCTTCAGTGATGAGATCTTGAGAGCTTCTGTGTCTCTGGATATCTGGTTTGGTAGGGGTTGATAGTTCTGTGTCTATCTCCTTCACTGTTCTGCTCATTCCTGGTTTGCCAAGAAAACAGCATTATTTCATATTTCCCCAATTATTTTTAGCTTCAGCTCGGGCCCTTTTGAGGTATGTTGGGGGTTTCTCTTCTTAGGATCTGCGTCTATATCTCTTTCCTGGGAGTTGCGGTGCTGTTCGGCAGACACCGTCTTCACTCGTAGTTTTGTTTTTGATATAACTGCTAACCTCCTTGTGGGTTAAACTCCTATTCAGATACCATTTTATGTGTTCCTTTTCTCTGATTTAAAATTGTTTATTTTATTCTGTCTGCTTCTAAATATGATGAGTTGTATTAATTTGTGGCAAGTGTTTATTTGCCCCAGTGGTTTGTATGATCCTCGGCCTTAACTTTTTTTCAAAGTAAAAGTTAAGAGTTCTGTTGTCAAATTCAGTAGCCACTTCTTCTGGCAAAAGAATAAGCCCAACCATCAGTTCTTTTATTGAAATTACTTTAAGACACAGATTTGTTTTGATTTTCAAGGTAGGGTCTCATTCTGGCCCATGCTGACCTGGAATTTATATTGTAGTCTCATACTGTCCTTGGACTCCAATGATCCTCCTACCTTTGCTTCTCTAATGCTGGGATTAAGGACATGTACCACCATGTCCAGCAAAATAAGGACTTTTAATTTGATGCTTAATTTAATACCCTGCCACTTATATTTCCTCCCCTATTATGGGATCCTTAAAAGCAGTTGTTATTTTATGTAAGGAATCTTGCTTTTGTATATTTATTTTTCTCTAATCTAGCTACTGTGTATCATTTCAGTTTTCCAAGAAGATAGTCAACTATCAATAATTATTCTCTTAGCATTTATAGTTTGCGTTAAATTTTGCTTTTGTTAACCTGTGCAGAGAGTTATATTAAGACTGTCAGGGAGGAATCATAATAAACATTTAAGAGAGATACTTCTAAAGAGGTTTGTTGGCGCACACCTTTAATCCCTGCACTTGGGAGGCTAAGGTAGGAAGGTTGAGGCCAGCCTAGACCAGAGATAGAGTGAGACCTTGCCTCAAAATAAGAATATTTCTATTGCAATTTAAATATTTTTATTATTTATTTATTTGAAACATATAGAGAGTATGAGTGTACCAGGAACTCTTTTTACTGCAATTCAGTTCCAAATGTGTGTGCTACTTGGTGTGTCTGTATTTGTGTGGATACCGGCGAATTGAATCCTGGCCTGATAGGCTTTGTAAGCAGATCCCATTAACCACTGAACTGTCTCCTAGCTCTCTATTGTAATTTTTGTTTGTTTGTTTTTTGAGGTAGGGTCTTACTGTGGTCCAGGCTGACCTGGAATTAACTATGTATTATCAGGGTGGCCTCGAACTCTCAGTGATCCTCCTACCTCTGCCTCTGAGAGCTGGGTTTAAAGGTGTGTGCCACCATACCCAGCTCTCTATTGCAATTTTTTCCTTGAATATTTTTATTTACTCATTTATTTGCAGGCAAAGAGAGAATATGAATGTGGGCATGCTGAGGCCTGTAGCTGATGCAAATGAGCTCCAGACACATGCACCACTTTGTGCATCTGGCTTTACCTGAGTACTGAGAATCAAACCAGGGTTTGCAGGCAAGCACTTTAACTGCTAAGACATCTCTCCAGCCCTTCTCTTGCAATTTTATTAAGAGTTCTTTGTTCCTTTTTTTTTTTTTTTTTTAATTTTCTTTTGGTTTTTCAAGGTAGGGTTTCACTGTAGTCCACGGTGTCCTCGAACTCACGGCGATCCTCTTACCTCTGCCTCCCTAGTGCTGGGATTAAAGGTGTGCGCCACTTCACCCGGCTCTTTGTTCCATTTTAAATTAGGAACTGATCATGAGCTACATTCACATGTCTGTGTCATGATGATACATTTCTCTTTATAGCTGATGTAATGAATTTTGTTTGCTTTTCCATTCTTGAATTAATAGATAAACCTTTAATCTAGATATGTCATATCTTTATATAGCTTTCAATTTAATTTGTACAAATTATTTAAGACACAGGTATGTGTTCAGGGAAGGAGTGAGTCAGTGACTCTTGCCCCTGCAAATAAATATTAGATGTATGTGCCACTTTGTGCATCTGGCTTTATGTGCATGCTGGGGAATTCAATCTGGGATGGCAGGCTTTGCAAGCAAGCACCTATAATGGCTGAACCATCTTTCTGGCTCCTCATAACAGTATTCTTCAGAAGAAAACTACTTTTGTTTTTTCCTTCAGAACTCATCCACTTATTGATCCTAAGTTTGAGAAAAAGATAACTTGTTCATAATGTAATAATACTGAAACACTGGATTAATCCCCCCAATACCAGTATTTTGTTTTAAAAATTTGAATTTGTAGATAGGTTGTAAAAATACAGGTTTTTAATAGATCATTCTCAATCCTAGGTGCATTTTACCTGGTGTTTGAATATATGGACCATGATCTCATGGGACTACTGGAATCAGGCTTGGTTCATTTCAATGAAAATCACATAAAGTCATTTATGAGACAGCTCATGGAAGGTCTGGATTATTGTCATAAGAAGAACTTCTTACACAGAGATATTAAGTGTTCAAATATCCTTCTAAATAATAGGTATGATATGAGCTTTATCTTTATGTTTAAGAATAGTTTATATAATGTATACCTGATTCTGTTAAAATTTGGTTTGTTGCTTCAAATTTAGCATCATGAACCACAGTACTACTTGGGCTGTTTCTAAAAGTTTTGTTATATTTAATTCAGTTAGGTTAACTTTGAACAATTGATTGCATTATACATTGCACTGCCTTTTTTTGCATATTCTTCCAAACAATGTGAAATTGTTCTGCGAGTAATTATTATTATTAGATTACATACATATTTTACATTTTTAAGCAATCATCAAAGATTTGGAATGAAATTAAAAAAAAGATTGTGCAAATTATTTCGTATCAGCATAACGTAAATTCTGGAAACCCTTTTGTATTTGGTGCTAATTGTTAGCTTGAGTGAAACATGCCTGGCCTGATTTTAAATTCTAGAAAATATTCCGTGTTCTGAGCCTCTTAAGAACTAGAAAATTAAAAAGACCTTTAAAACGATTTGTCTTCTTCTTGAGCCCTGTTGACTTAAATAAGTAATTAATCTTATTCCCAAGATACAAAATGTTCTCATTTATTTTTTAGTGAGATACACTTTCCTAAATGGGGCTAAACTGTACCTAAAGTACTAATACTAGTATAGTACTATTCAAATAATCATTGTAGACTAATTCCTTCTTATACATGCGAGATTGGTTCAGGACCATTCTTTCCCCTTTACCAAAAACTCAGAGATCTCAAATATCTTATAAAAAAGAAAGTAGAATTGCCTATAAACTGTGTAGTTCTCTAGGTTATTTTTAATACTGAATAAAGTATATAACATATAAATATTACACTGAATGGCTTATGGGATAATAACATGCCAATAAGTTTAAGTATCTTCAGTATAGGTAAGTTCCTTCTCTGCAATGTCTTTGTTCCACTGTTGGATGACTTAAGTACTCAGAGCCTGTAGAGATGAATGGTAGAATGGATGGGTCCCTATAACAATAATAAGCCATTGAAAACAAAGCACTCATTGATACCTTGTGAATTTACGTACTACTACATTTTCCTATGGGACTGTAGTATGGTCAAAGTTAGAGAGCAAGAGTGAGCAATCGCACGTGCATGCGTGCATGTGTGTGTGTGTGTTTGATAGGTTTTAGAAATAGAATATAAAGGTGTATTATCAAATTCAGGGTTGACTAATACATTATGTTCATTTTATCTTATTTCCACCAGAGGGCAGATAAAACTTGCAGATTTTGGACTTGCGCGATTATATAGCTCAGAAGAAAGGTAAGAATATTTTAAAGTGAATATCATAGGCACCAGTCCAGTTATAGAAGATGTTCCTAGAAGCTTTCCTTGTATTTTTTTTTAATTGACAGTTATCATTCCTAACTAGTAAAAATAGTGGGTTGAGGGCTTAGAGAGATGACTCAGTGAGTAAGAGTGCTGGCTGGAGGTGTAAGAACCTGAGTTCCATCCCCATCACCTGTGTGAGAAGCCAGGCGAGCCTGAGCACGCCTGTAAGCCCAGTGCTGAGGGGAGCGGCTCACTGTGTGAGAGGCCTGTGTGTGCCTGAAGTCCAGTGCTGAAGGGACCGGAGACCAGAGGTCAGTAGGGCTCACTGTGTGAGAAGACAGGCAAGCCTATGCACGCCCAAAGTCCAGTGCTGAGGGGACTGAAGACCAGAGGTCAGTAGGGCTCACTGTGTGAGAAGACAGGCAACCCTGTGCACGCCCAAAGTCCAGTGCTGAGGGTAGCAGAGACCTGAGGTCACTAGGGCTCACTGTGTGACAAACCTGGCAAGCCTGTCCATGCCCAAAGTCCAGTGCTGAGGGGACTGGAGACCAGAGGTCACTAGGGTTCACTGTGTGAGAAGACAGGCAACCCTGTGCACACCTGAAGTCCAGTGCTGAGGGGAGCAGAGACCTGAGGTCACTAGGGATCACTGTGTGAGAAGCCAGGCAAGCCTGTGCACGTCTGAAGTCCAGTACTGAGACAAGAGGTCACTAGGGCTCACTGGTCAACCTAATGGAAAACTGTGAGCTCTGGGTTCAGTGAGAGGCTTGATGTCAGGAAATGAGACAGAAGGAAGAATAAAGGAGGACACCCACCATCCTCCTCTGCAGCGGCACAGTGTGTACACAGCACACCCAGACAAGAAAGAATCCTGGGCTGACTAACATGAAACTGAATCAGCTTTAAGATCATTTTGATTTTTAAACACAGGTAATATAATTTCTATAAGTACATACAGTTTTAGATAATAACTGAAATGAACCTAAGTATTTTACAACTCACACTTAGAATTTAATGCAAATCTAGTCCTTAGTATGTGTTTAAAATTTTGTATGTGTTTATATGTGACTTTGCTTATATTTTAAATATTGGTTCACATTTAAATTCTTTTAAAAGTTTTTGTTTTAAATTTATTTTAGAGAGAAAGAGGCAGGTAGAATTAGAGAGAATGGATGTGTTAGGGCCTCTAGCCAATGGAAATGAACTCCAGATGTACGCACCACCATGTGCATCTGGCTTACGTGGGTACTGGGGAATCGAACCTTTATCCTTAGGCTTCACAGGCAAGTACCTCAATAGCTAAGCCATCTTCCCAGTCCTCAGAGTTTTTAAAGGTTTGAGGTAGTGTCTCTCTATAGCCCAGGCTGACCTATAAATCACTAAATAGTCTCAGGTTGGCCTTGAACTCACAGCAATCCTACCTCTGCCTCCTGAGATTAAAGGCATGTACCACCACGTCCAGCACTCTTGTATCCCTTCTCTCCTGACCCCATCTACTGAGGGCCTTCCTCAGTGGAGTTATTGGTATTCACTATGGGGGTTGTAAGGCCTCAGTAAGTCTCTGCCAGGGGACATTATTGTGTTTGTAATTCTTGTAGTTAATACAAAACTTCAGCTTTTAAAATTACACATTTAAACTTATAAACTTGTTCTCATTATTTTAAATTTATATCCACTTTAGTGCCCCCTCCCAAAAAAGCTCACTGGACATTTAAGCACTCCATTGTGAGCAAGTTTGACGTATAAGATAAAAATAGAGCTCTCTGGCTATAGTTGGGGTGTGTATCTGACTGTCTCCCTTTGTTACTGGTGATACAAAAATAGTATTTTCCTTATTAGAATTAATTTGGAATTTCAAAATATTTTGTGAAATGACAGATCTTATATAAATAAGCTATTGGTCTAATTGGGCTTAATAAATCTATTCAGTGTAGCTTATTTCTTTCCTGCTTTTCTTCTCAGATTTATTTATATACTTTCTAATTAAAAAGTTAGTGTAAATCTAATCACTTTATCTTCTTTAGATTTATTTATTTTGTCCACTCCCCCCCCCCCCCCCCCAGCCCGTGTGCTCCAGGGTCTGCTGCAACCAAATGCCAGATGGGTGCATCAGTTTTTGTGTCTGGCTTTATGTGGGTACTAGGGAACTGAACCTGGGTCAACAGGCTTTACTGAGCCACATTTCCAGCAGCTTAAGTTTATTTTTTAATTGTCATATAAAATTTTATTTATTGTGTGTAACAGGTTTTGAAATATGTACATATTATGGAATGGCTAAATCAAGCTAATAAGCATGTTACCTCAGATTTTTTTTTTGTGGTAACAAAATCTCCGTTGGCATTTACAGTCAGGACACTTAAAAACTATTGGCAATTTTAGAGTACATTGTGCTGTTAGAGAAATCTCTTGGGTTAAATTATATTGTAAATTATAAATCTCTTGGATTATAAATTTTCCTATGTAACTCAAATTTTATGCCCTTTGACCCATACCAGACCCCCAGCTCTCTCCCTTGATAACTACCTCTCTTATTCTGTACTTAAGTTAAATTTTCAGGTTCCACATGTATGTGAGATCACATGTGGTCTTCTCTGTGCAGCTTATTTCATTTAACATGGTTGTCCATGTTGTTGCAAATGATGGGTGGGTAGTGCATTCCTTGACCATGCCTGTGCCATGTGTGTGGCTGCATTGTAAGGGCTGTGATCAAGGTTTTCCTGCCCATTGCACATGTCAGTGCTTCTTTTACATTGTCCACTACACACAGTAGTGTCACTTTCAGTATAACTTGGACATGTTCTAATGTGTATTTAATCTGAAATGTCACTTGAGTAACATTTTTTGTTTATTATTTATTTATTTATTTGAGAGGGAGGGAGAGAGGGAAGGAGGGAGGGAGAGAATGGGTGCATCAGGGCCTCCAGCCACTGCAAATGAACTCCAGATGCATGTGCTCCCTTGGGCATCTGGCTTATGTAGGTACTGGGGAATCGAGCCTTGAACTGTGATTCTTAGGCTTCACAGGCAAGCGTTTAACTGCTAAGCCATCTCTCCAGCCTCTTGGGTAACATTTTTTTCTCAATTTTTATTAACATTTTCCATGATTATAAAAAATATCCCATGGTGCTGGGCGTGGTGGCGCACGCCTTTAATCCCAGCACTTGGGAGGCAGAGGTAGGAGGATCACTGTAAGTTCGAGGCCACCCTGAGACTCCATAGTGAATTTCAGATCAGCCTGGGCTAGAGTGAGACCCTACCTTGAAAAACCAAAAAAAAATAAATAAATAAATAAAATAAATAAAATAAAAATAAAAAATATCCCATGGTAATACCCCCCCATACACTTTTCCCTTTGAAATTCCATTCTCCATCATATCCCCTCCCCATTTCAATCAGTCTCTCTTTTATTTTGATGTCATGATCTTTTCCTCTTATGATGGTCTTGTGTAGGTAGTGTCAGGCACTGTGAGGTCATGGATATCAAGGCCATTTTGTGTCTGGAGGTTGGGTAACATTTTTTGAAAGGCTTTCTCTGGCTGTTCTTTTGGATGAATTCTGGTCAATTAAGCTATTTGCTTAACTGAAATTAACTCCTTTTTTTTTCTTTTCTATTATGTTTTTTTGAGGTAGGGTTTCACTGTAGCCCAGGCTGACCTAGAATTTACTATGTAGTCTCAGGGTGGCCCTGAACTCTCAGCAATCCTACCTTTGCCTCCCAAATGCTGAAATTAAAGGCATGCACCACCACACCCGGCTTTAACTCCCATTTTCCATAGGGAAAAATATATCTGAACACATTCACTTTTAAATGGAAAGAACATAAAACGTATAGTCCCAAATTAGAAAACTTTAGACATAATTTCTGAATTGCTATTTAGTCAATTGTGTAAAATTCTGTTACTTGAGACAGGGTCTTGTTACAAAACACAGGCTGGCCTCAGACTCTTATTTGTAGCTCATATTGGACTCTCATTCAAGACCCATTTGTCTCTGCCTCTGGAGTGATGAATTACAGACACAGCCACTGTACCTGTTCACTTGCGGAAATTGTCAGATCACTTAGCCTGAGTTTCATTATCTTCAGTGTTAGCTCAACGATTTGAAATCTCCAATATTTGGGGTTCTTGTGCTGTAGAGCATATGCCTTGGTGGCATGTGTGAGACTCTGGGTTCAGTCTTCAGTACTGATACCCACAAACCAAGCAAAATAAAGTAAAATCTCCAAAATCATTACATAAAGTATTGAAAGATGTATCTTTTATGATTTTAAAACGTCTTCTAATCAAATAAAACCTCCTGAACCAGTAACTGACATCTATTAATTTTATGTGGTGATCTTATAAGGAGAAAGGATAAAGGGAAAGGATCTACTGATTTCAAGGCTAGATTGCCAGAACCTGTCCAGCACACCATTGTAAAGACAATATTGCCACCTAGAGGCAGGCCCTTCGTAAAATGAAAAGGAAAGCTTAAGTTTACCATAGGCTGTTAGTGATGGGGACAGGAAACAGCATGCCTTGCCACTTGTCCAAGGGCTAGATACATAGAGCATGATGTGTCATCTAAACGTGGAAACCATATTTGAATACTTTCGTGTTTTACATGTCACGAAACATAAGATCTGTTCTGGCACAGTGTGATCCCAATCTACAGATTGTCTTCATTGTTGTCAGAGCTTTGGGGCTTACCGGAAATGCTGAGATCTTTTGGGAGGCAGGGACTAGATTAGAACTATGGTAGTGAAAAGATCATTACATAACAACATGAGTAGTTACTTAGACCAGTGACTTAATTTTATAAGGAAGATACTATTAGTTCTTCTGTTCTGGAGCAACACAGACATCTCTTTTCTAATCATGTCAAGTTGGAAAGCTAATTTAATTTTCAGGGGGTGGTGTCCAGCCTCCACTCATTGTGAACATCTTATTCACTTTCCTACTGCTGAACATTTAACAAGCCTACAGTTCAAGTGTTGATCTTTTTTTTATCTTCAAATCTGTGTGCTTGTTGAGTAGCTCCAGAAAGGTGACCTAAATACCTTCAATTAAACCTTGTTATAAACCCTGTCTACACTTGGTTATATTGAATTAAAAGCAGCTTCAGGGTGTGTTTTAAATATCTCATGAGAAATCTGTGTCTGGAATTTGTTTGCAGTGGCTAGAAGCTCTGGCATGCCTATTCTCATTCTCTATCTCCTTCTTTATTTCTCTCAAATAAAGTATTTTGAAAATTACCTGATGTTTCGGATTTAATCAGGGTTTAATTAGGGTTGTGTAGTTAGACCACAGTACTTGATTTTTTATTTTTTCTTCAAGGTAGGGTCTTGCTCTAGCCCAGGCTGACCTGGAATTCACTATGTACTCTCAGACTGGCTTTGTATTCACAGTGATCCTCCTACCTCTGCCTCCCAAGTGCTGGGATTAAAGGTATGAGCCACCACGCCCGGCCTTTTTTTTATTTCTCCAAGTACTTGATATTTAAAATGAAGTTACTGTTTACAAATCTTACATCTTTTTAAAAGAATTTTTTTGTTTATTTATTTGAGAGTGACAGACAGAAAGAGGCAGAGAGAGAATATGCGCATGGGCATGCCAGAACCTCCAGCCACTGCAAACGAACTCCAGATGCATGTACCACCTTGTGCATTTGGCTTACATGGGTCCTGAGGAATTGAACCTCAAACCAGGGTCCTCAGGCTCTACAGGCAAGCACTTAACTGCTAAGCCATCTCTCCAGCCCTGACTTAGATCTTAATAGCTTGCTAAATATAATAAGGTAAAATATTTTTGATATTTATTATTTATTTTTTGAGGTCGGGTCTCACTCTAGCCCATAAGCATGAGCCACCACGCCTGGCAAAAGATTTTTATTTATTTTATTTATTTATTTATTTTTTGTTGTTGTTATTGTTTTTTTGAGATAGTATCTCACCCTGGCTCAGGCTGACCTGGAATTTACTATGTAGTCTTAGGGTGGCTTCAAACTCACAGCTATCTTCCTACCTCTGCCTTCCAAGTGCTGGGACTTAAAGGCGTGTGCCACTACACCTGGCTAAAAATTATTTTTTGTCTGTTTTTTTTCTACTCCATATTCCCTAGATATTAATTACTTTTATTGATGAAGTGAAAGTGTCTGCTTTCTTTTCAGAAACTGTTAACAAAAGCTACAGACATAGTTCGGCAGAGTACCTGCCTAGCATGGCTGTAGCACTGGTTAGTATCAGCTGCCAATCAAAGTGAAACTGATGGTAAGATTGATGAAGGTATTTAGTAGGAAGTGAATTTGCAAATATTTAACTTCAAATACAGAGTTTAGGTTTTGCCTCTTGTGAATAACAGTTTATTTTGGTTTTCTAATAGTAGAGGGAAGGGATATAGAAGAAAGACTTTAGGATAGCTTTTGGAAGTTACTGATTGCTTGGACCTTATTGTTAATTATGGAAATAAATTGTGTGGTTCATTTCATTTTGTTAGATTTTCCCTTTTTTAAGTTTAAAAATGCTTATAAGCTAAGAATTTAACTGTGTGTTTTTCAGGGATGTCTCTTCATTAGGTGCTATTCTGCCTTTTGTGAAAAGATTGGGTTGACATTCTTCATGTAATTTTTTTTAAGTTGAGAAGAAAAAGTATCTGATACGTGTTATATCACCTACTCTTTCTGTGTTGTTCACAAGATGTTGACAGGGTTACCATACCTAAGATACCACTTTGAAAGTCTTGTCCATGTGTTTGCTTATAGGTGATGTGTGTTCATATCCAGCAGTACTTTGTCTTGAGAGTAAAATTTTTGGCTTCAAAAGATAATTTCAATCTCCTTCACTTCACCTTTCATATTTGTAACCATAACCTTCTAATCATAACATGGAATATTTTCTTGGTACTACAACACTATATAACTGTTACTGAATGAATGCCGTTTATGGGACTGGCCTCCATTTTCTTTTCTTTTCTTTTTTTTTCAAAAGGGAAGATGACAACTTTTATTGTTAATACAAAAGCAAACATTTTAGACTTCAGTCATTTGAATAATTGCAAGAGCAGACTAAGGGCTTAATCCTCCCACAGGTACCACGTCAGGCACAGCAGGTAGCTACAAATCATAAGAAATGGGTCTTTTCCCTACTGAGAATACTCTCACATGCTTTAGAAATGGGTTCAAAAAACCCAGCAATCCTAATCAGTTCCCATCAATCCTTTAAAAAAAAGAGAGATCTACATATTAACCAGTTGTCTAGTAAAAACCAGTTACTAAATCCTGGCCCGAGAGATCCATATTTCCTTTACAACAAACAGAAGAAACTAATTACGAAGTATACATCTTGGAGAACCCAATATGAGTCCCTAAAATGCAGACCTTGCAGAGCTGTTTCACCTATTTTGCAAATAAAAAATAGTATTTTTTTATTATTTCAAAGCATTTTTCTCATTATATAGCTTAGACTGGCCAGGGACTTAATATGTATGTAGCAAGGTCCTCCCGGATGACCTTGAACTTGAAATTCTCCTGTCTCACCCTCCTAAA
The DNA here is from genome assembly GCF_020740685.1 of Jaculus jaculus. Classification (NCBI taxonomy): domain Eukaryota; kingdom Metazoa; phylum Chordata; class Mammalia; order Rodentia; family Dipodidae; genus Jaculus; species Jaculus jaculus. The sequence continues at coordinate 2,832,008 of NC_059117.1, forward strand.
TGCTGGGATTATAAGTATCCACAAAATGTGGCTTATTTTGCAAAAACCCATTTATTTAGAATAGAATTAAGGTGCTATGCTAACTTCTTGATGACAGGTTTCTTGCCACATCAGGTCTCTGCCTTGGTTTTGTCCCCTGATTTCAAAAATAAATGTACATTTGCTCAACCATTGCAGGGAGGCAAAGGCTCAGTGTACTTGGAGTAAAGACCAATAATAGAGGATTTCACTTGAAAATAGGGTTAGGATTAGGATGCAGCTAGATAAATGATTTATAGCTAGGATATACTGAACTGTTGTAACAAAGGGTGGCTTAAAGAGTAAGATATTTATATATATTTCTCACTGAAATACAGTGTTTACCTCAGTGCATCATTAGTATTTAACTATATCATCAGGTCAAATGATGACTATTCTAGCCATCCATAAAACTAGATTGACATATCTACCATCTTCTACACATGCCTTTCAAGGCTATTGTCAGGAATGAGGAAGAGGAGGGAGGCTGTCACAAGCATAGAGATAGTACTTACCACATGTACTTCTGTCCCCACTTCTTTATTATGTGAAGATTGGTGATGCCAGTGAACAAAAACAATTTCCAAGAAAAGTACATACGTTCGAAAAATCAAACTCTTAATTTGCTATTGAAACTAACCCTCTTAGCTAGGTGTAATGGTGCATGCCTATAACCCATCACTCAAAGGGGTCAGAGGCTGAAGTATCACCCAAGTTTGAGAACATCCTGCTATATGTAAGACTTTGTGTGAAAGATAAGAAAAGAACACAACAACACACACAAAAAAGTAAGACTTCCTTTTTTGTTGTGGTTTTGAGGTAGGGTCTCACTCTGTCTAGCCCAGGCTGACCTGGAATTTACAATGTAGTCTCAGGGTGGCCTCGAACTCATGGTGATCCTCCTACCTCTGCCTCCCTACAACTGGAATTAAAGGCATGTGTCACCATGCCCAGCTTCTTTTCCCTCTGATTTTTAACCAAAGCCAACTGAAGCCAGGCGTGGTGGCGCATGCCTTTAATCTTAGCACTTGGGAGGCAGTGGTAGGAAGATTGCCATGAGTTCGAGGCCGCCCTGAGACTACATAGTGAATTCCAGGTCAGCCTGAGCTAGAGTGAGACCCTACCTCAAACAACAACAACAAACCAGAGTCAACTGAATACTGTTTTGCCTTTGGAACACTTAATGCAGTCCTGTCTGTGATAATGTTGGTTGCCCACATTGATGACCTACAGTATTAGTGCCTAGATAGCTAGAAATTTGACCAAGTTGGGGCAGACCAGGTAGTCTTGTGTCTGGAACTTCATATCAGTAAGTGAGTAAATGTTGTATTAAGTTGTATGATCTTTTTCCTCCTTTTCCAAAGTGGTCCAGAGCCAAGTCAGTCTCAAGTGAATGTGCTTGGAGTATAGCCTTGCTGGGGAATTTCCTACGATATATCCTTTTACTCCTTGTGGTTTGGAAGACATCTAGAAAGCTAGAGGTTTCCCTCTGGTGTAAAGACATGTGATCACTTTGAAGTATATCTGTTCACAGCTCAGGTGAAGAGCCTCCCTGACTCCTTAGGACCGTCTTCAGTCATGTAAACCAGGTAGAATGCTCTGCTCTTTGAGGGTTAGAACACTTAGCTTTTCAATTTGTGCTGTGACGGTCAAACTTGACTCTACATTAACTTGCTAGATGTAGATGATGTCAGTATGTATATAGCTTCTTCTTACAGAGACAAGTTATCTGATAAAAGTACTGTGTCAGTTGTTGCTAGTACTTCTATGTAGTATTGACCTCAAATCCTATAGCTTACATTGACTTTTTATTCACAAACTAGAGTGGCTCAAACTTAAGAAAATATTGCCAAACATATGCCCAGTTAGAAATATTTGGTAGGAAAGCATGGTGGCTCCTCCCTTTAATTCCAGCACTTGGGAAGCTGAGGTGGGAGAACAGCCATGAATTTGAGGTCAGCCTGGGCTCCAGAGTGAGTTCCTGGTCTGCCTTGGCTAGAGTGAGACCCTTCCTCAAACAAGTAAACAAACAAACAAAATGATAGGCACTGAGGTAAAGCTCAGTGTAGTTCACTTGCCTAGTACATGTGGGTCCTGGGTTCAATCCTCAACACAGAAGCAGAAACCCTCTTGTTAGGTGGTAATCTTGATGATTGAATGGATCTAATTACTTACCTTTGACTAAATCACAGTTGACAGCAGCCAACTCCAACTTTTTTATTTTCATATATTAAGACAAATTTTCATTTAGGTTGCATGCACATGCATTTTATGATTACATTTAAAATATGATAGTATATTTGCATTTAGAAAGCAAATAAAATTGGCTTTGGTTAAGATCGTAGGATTGCATTGATAATGAAAAACACTAAGAGAATCTCTCTTTTTTCAACAAATGCTTGACTCTAAAGAATGTTTTCTGTTTTTTACAGCCGGCCATATACTAACAAGGTCATTACTTTGTGGTACCGTCCACCAGAGCTGCTATTGGGAGAAGAAAGATATACACCAGCTATTGATGTATGGAGCTGTGGGTAAGATAGGCTCATTGGCCTCTTACATTAAATAGTTTTGATGATGAACTGAAATGAGAAGATTTAGGTAATGATGGGTATTTTTTCCTTTAGATGTATCCTTGGTGAACTCTTCACTAAAAAACCTATATTTCAAGCAAACCAGGAACTTGCACAACTAGAGTTAATAAGGTAAGTTGCTGATATTTTGGGAAATGAACAGTGTCTTACTCCATAGGAAATTAAATTTTTTTTTTTTTTTTTTTTTTGGTTTTTCGAGGTAGGGTCTCACTCTGGTCCAGGCTGACCTGGAATTCACTATGTAATCTCAGGGTGGTCTTGAACTCACAGTGATCCTCCTACCCCTGCCTCCCAAGTGCTGGGATTAAAGGTGTGCGCCACCACGCCTGGCTGGAAATTAAATTCTTTTTGTTAAAAAATAATATATTTTTGTTTATTTATTTGACAGAGAGAGAGATTGAGAGAGAAAGAATGTATACGCCAGGGCCTCCAGCCACTGAAAACGAACTCCAGACGTGTGCCTTGTGCATCTGGCTAATGTGGGTCCTGGGGAATCGAACCTGGGTCCTTTGGCTTTGCAGGCAAATGCCTTAACCGCTAAGCCATCTCCCCAGCCTGAATTTAAATTCTTGAAGTCTATCTTTTTCAAAGAACAGCAGGTTTTGTTCAAGGTTGCTTGTTGCTGAATGAAGGAGAAATTGGAGCATGGTCCTTTGATACTTGTTCCAGTAAAATAAGATCTGGGTTCTTTTTGTTTTGTTGGTGGGTTTTTGTCTTTCTTTTTTAGTGAGGAAGGGATTAAATTAAAGACTTGGGCCCTAAAGATAGGACTAAGAAGATAGTCAGGATGAGGGAAGAGCGAATGAATCATTGTATGCTCTATATGTGCATTCATCTTACATGTATCTAGGCACATGCATACACACCAGAATATATGCATGTACCTCTTATCATTGATCTTCATTATTCCTAGTCTCAAGACTTAGCTATATGCAGTTACTCATATATAGTAGTCAACTTCTCTTCATCTTGTGTTATAGGAGAATCTGATTTTGTTTGTTTGTTTTATTTTTCAAGGTAGGATCTCACTCTAGCCCAGGCTGACCTGGAATTTGCTCTATATTACCAGGCTGGCCTCAAATTCACAGCAATCTGCGTACCTGTGCCTACCAAGTGCTGGGATTAAAGGCGTCAGCCCCAATGCCTGGCTTTAAAAAAAATAAAAAAAAACAAAACCAGGGTTTCATGTTGTTTAGGCTGACTTAAATATCCCTATGGGGCTGGAGAGATGGCTTAGTGGTTAAGGCACTTGCCTGACAAGTCTTAAGGACTCATGTTCGATTCCCCAGATCCCATGTAAGCCAGATGCACAAGGTGATACATGGCTTATCAGTTAAGGCACTTGCCTGAGAAGCCTCAGGACCCAGGTTTGATTCTTTAGGTCCTATGTTAGCCAGATGCACAAGGTGGTGCATGCATTCATTTGCAGTGGCTAGAGGTCCTTTTGTGGCCATTCTGTCTCGCATTCTCTGTGTCTAATAAACAAAGGTAAAATGTTTTTAAAAAGGACCCCCACCTTAATCTTACAACCCACTCAGAAAGAGAAAGTCCTGGTCAGAGAACTGACAGTTTCTCTTGAAGGGAGATGACTGTATTAGAATTCAAAAGTTTTAATTTCAGTTGTCTTTTCCGGTGTGTGAGTCTTTGTTGTGTCTTTCCCCACTCTTTGTACAGTTGGATACAATAGGAAAGGAGAGTTCGAGCCCATTTCTTCTCTGTACAGTTGGGTACAACAGGAAAAGGAGAGTTCGAGCCCATTTCTTTTGTGGGGAAACGACAGAAATGAGCATGGCTTCACCTCCAGGGCTGCCAAAGGTCCCGTCACAAAAGGGAAGCTTATGTCCCAAACTCGAGGCTTTCACACATGGAGGTTTTGATGGAATTGCAGAGAGAAGGGAGTGTCTCATTCCTGTTTCTGATGCTGTTACTGAACACCACAGGCTGGATAAAGAATAAAGTTGTTCTGGGCTGGGGGGATGGCTTAGGTTAAGTTGTTGCTTACAATGCCAAAGGAGCCAAGTTCAATTCTCCAGAACCCAGGTTAGCCAGATGCACAAGGGTTACACACACCTGGAGTTTGTTTGCAGTGGCTGGCGGCCTTGGCGTACCCATTCCCCCCCCTTCTCCCCTTTCTCTGTCAAATTAATAAATAAAAATAAAATATTTTAAAAAAATAATTTTTTTCTGAAGTCTACAAGTGCAAGATTTCTCGCTAATAGTGAGCTCTGCAAAGTCCTTAGTTCGCATTGGAAACCACATGGAGAGACAGGCTAAGCTAGCCAGGGAACTGACTTTAAGATCTGCCCTACTGATACCATCTCGCCTCCCAGAGCTCACACCTGTCAGACACCACTAGCATGTGGCTGTGGGGCTCAACTTCCAGCACATGAAATTTGAGGACATAAGCAAACCAAAGCAAGGAGGGAGATGCTTAACCAGAAATATAGGAAGCTTTTCCTTTTTTACCATGTAACAGCTACAGGAAGAACTTGAGCAGTCACAGTTTTTATATTAGAAGGAAAAAGAATTCCAAAGCAATGAAATAGCACAGAATGTTCCCTGAATAAAATAACGTTGAGAAAATGGAAACAAAGTTCCTCAAGCAGGTAAAAACAAGGAAAACAGAGCAGCAGATCAAATATAAAAATTTTATGGGCTAACTCAGGGTTGTTTTGTTGAGTTGAAAATCGCAACCCTAAATACATTCAGCTGCTGTATAATGACATCTCAGTCATCCCAGACCACATGTACAATAGTGGTCCCATAAGGTGAGAACTTGTGATGTCATAGCTGTTATAACATCATAGTGGAAGGGTTACTTATGTTTTGATTATGCTAAATGAAAATTAAATTTTGCCGAGCGTTAATCCCAGCACTCGGGAGGCAGAGGTAGGAGGATCACCATGAGTTTGAGGCCACCCTGAGACTACATAGTGAATTCCAGGTCAGCCCAGAGTACAGTGAAACCCTACCTCAAAACACCAAAAATATACAAGTAAAAAATTGTGTCATCAGTAGTATACAAGCATAGCACACACAATTATGTAAGTGCATAATATTCAGTAATGACAATAATGAATGTTGCTGGTTTCTGTATTTACTGCACTGTACTTTTTATTGTTACTCTAGCGTGCACTTCTACTTAAACGTTTGCTGTAGAACAGGGTGCCGTGTCACGCCGGCAGCCTCATACAACTCGTGTTTACTGCCTCTTTTGATTGATTGCATCAAGAGGTCACATCAAATGATTGACCTATTCCATCTAGGTTTGTGTAAGTAAACTCTCTGATGTTCATTCTGTGACAACCACCTCACAGCACAGTTCTTAGAACATATACCTGTCATTAAATGACTCTTAAGAAAAGGACAATAAATGAACATTCAACTGACAAGTTGGGAGGGGTACAAAATAAAACTAGCTAATAAAACCAATGACTTGTAATACAGAAATATGTGAAACTTATGAATAAATGCAAGATAATGTTTTGGGTTTATTCACATACATTTACAATAGAAATTAATCCAGTAGCTTAACTTAATGTGAAAAGATACTATAAAGGCATATAGTCAAATGAAGATTTTAATGTAGGAAATGACCTCATATAAAGGAACAAAATTAACTATAAGATCACTTAATTTACCAAAATTAAAACAATACATTAGAATACCCAAATATATGAAATAATGCTATAAAAGCATTAACAAATCCACATTTTCATAGGTAAATTTTATAAATATTGCAGAAACCACTAATTGTCATATACTTTTAAACCATTTCATAACAATTATGCAGTAGAAGCTTTCTGTCTTTTTTTTGCTTTCTATAATTTTTATCCAGCCTGTTCCACATGTGTGCTTGTGCATGTATGTGCATGCAGGATTATATGCCATGTGCACACATGAGTCAGTGCATTCTATTATATTTAAGGAAAATGAACTTGAGAGAGGCAAAGAATTTATCCAGAATCATACAACTTTTAAGTGACAAAACGAGATTTGAATTAACCCAGCTATCAGGCTTTGCAAGCAACTGTGCCTTTAGCCACTGTACCATCTCCATAGCCCAGAAATCTTTGTCACTTTAAAGAAGTGCAAGAGGGCTGAAGAGATAGCTTAGCAGTTTAGGTGCTTGCCTGCAAAGCCTAAGGACCCATCTGCTCTCCAGTTCCCACATTAGCCAGATGCACAAGGTGAGGCAAGCACAAGGTTGCACATGCCCACTAGGTGGTGCATTGTCTGGAATTCAGCTGTAGTGGCTGAGCCCCTGGTGCACCAGTTTTTTTCTCTCTTTTTCTAAGAAAAATATATTTAAAAAGTGAAATGAAGTTTATCTGATGTTGAGTAGGCATTTACTAGGAAGGTGCACTGTTAATTAAATATAAAAGGATATATATATCCTTCTACCTACCTCCTACCTCTGCCTCCCAAGTACTGGGATTAAAGGCGTGTGCCACCGGCTTAAGGGATATTTCTTTAACCTCTAAAATGTATTTATCATGGAGCTGTTAAGTGCACATGCTTGCATTGCATGCTGGCTCTGCTTCAGTTTCTTGGTGTCTGTGTAAAACTAGATGTGCAAAGTGGCACATGTGTCTGGAGTTCATTTGCAGCAGCAGGAGGCTCTGGCATGTCCATACTCATTCTCTCTCTCTGCATGCAAATAAATCAAAATATTTTAAAATATCACTAATAGCCAGGATACTATTTAGAAGTATTAGAAATACTGACGGCAGAAGTGGGAAAAGGTTGCCTTCTAATACTACTATTTGAGTGGTTTTTGATACTAATGGTTCATTAGCAGTATGAGGAAAGTGAAACAGTAAGAGATGTGTACAATTGGAAAATATGTGTGTGTGTGTGTGTGTGTGTGTATGTGTGTAAAACATTACATATGTAGTACAGGAAACCATGCCAGAGAATATCTTAACAATGCCATAGAAAAGAAAGTGAGTTGGGTGTGGTGGTGGCGCACGCCTTAATCCCAGCCCTGGGGAGACTGAGGTAGGAGGATCACTGTGATTTCAAAACCACCTTCAGATTATATAGTGAATTCCAGGTCAGTCTGAGCTAGAGCAGGACACTACCTTGAAAAACAAACAAACAGAAACAAGAAGAAGAAGAAAAGGTTGGATAAAAAAGATCATACATAACATGCTAATATATACTAATTTGTAGCTTTTAAAAAACGTATACCAATAGCTAGGTAGAAAATACACTGTGCGTGTGTGTGAAAAAGAGAGAGAAAGAAGGGGCCTTTAATAAAATCACCAATACTCATACCCTAAAAATACTTAAAAGTATTTTGCTTACTAACATTTTAGGATTTTAAAGCATGATAGAGAGGCATATCTGTTTTTGGCTAGGAGGCTTTCAGGGTTGGTTGGTTGGTTGGTTGGTTGGTTTTTGACCTCCTCCATCATCCAAGGTGGAATGTTGACGACGGGCCCAATATTGTGCAGATCTTCTGCAGGTAACAACAGACACACTGAGGCATGAATGCAGTGACCACTTGTGTCTGAAAGGTAGCTTTCTAGATCATTCCTCCCTATCCTGTTGCTCTTAATTGTTTTTTCTTTTTCTTTTGAAAAGGAGGATTTTTTTTTAATAGCTATCTTCAGGTTTTTTATTTATATAAATTCTCTTTTAAGCTCATTCTTTATTTTCTCTTTATTTTTCTCTTTTCCCTCAATTTTTATTAACATTTTCCATGATTATAAAAAGTATCCCGTAGTAATACCCCCCCACTTTCCTCTTTGAAATTCCATTCTCCATCATATCCCCTCCCCATCTCAATCAGTAATTTTTTTTTTATTTTTAAATATATTTATTTATTTATGAGAGAGAGAGAGAGGGAGGGAGGGAAAGTGGCAGATAGAGAATGGGCACTCAGGGCCTCCAGCCACTGCAAATGAACTCCAGATGCATATGCCCCCTTGTTCATCTGGCTTATGTGGGTCATAGGGAGTTGAACCTGGGTCCTTTGGCTTTGTAGGCAGCGCCTTAAAGGCTAAGCCATCTATTCAGCCCTTAATTATTTCTGTTTCATTGTAATCAGTACATTCTTTTTTATGGTTTTTCAAGGTAGGGTCTCACTCTAGCCCGGGCTGACTTGAAATTCACAATGTAGTCTCAGGCTGGTCTTGAATGCATGGTGATCCACCTACCTCTGCCACCCATGTGCTGGGATTAAAGGCATGTGCCACCATGCCCAGCATAGTCAGTATATTCTTAACTAGAATTTCCAGATAATTTTTGAAACTATAACATTGATTTTTGTCTTTCTCTGGAAGGATAAATATGAGTATATCTTGGGGAAAAAGAATGGAAGAAAATAACCAGGAAAGGTCTTAAAAAGATGAATTTGGCATATCTTGTTAAAACTAGATTATACCTGGGCACAATACAGATAAATTATATGGGAAGTTCAGAAATTAAAGTTAATATGGACTGTGGAATATAAAATAGAAGCTGTCCAATCAAGTAGAGTGACTGGACAATTTTATTTTATTTATTTTTAAATTTTTGGAGACAGTTTCATTACATAACTGTAGGTAGTTTGAAATACTGTGTAGACTAGGCTGGCTTTGAACTGTGGCAGTCCTCCTGCCTCCCTAACACTGAGGACCTGTCTTTGGTACAGTGCCCGGCTTCAGCAGTGTGTATTGACTAATGATTGTGTGCCAGTGGCTGGGTGCTGAGGATGTCATGAAGATAAAGAAAGGAAAGCCCAGTATTTCTCCTTTCTAGTTGGGGGTGGGCAGGGACAAAACAAATTGGCAAAATATATCCAGTGTTAGTAAGTATAAGGGAAATAATGGAGGGTGACATATTAAAGTTAGAGAAGTTATCTGTCACAAAGTGATGTTTGAGCAGAGGTGATGCTGAGACCTCAGTATCCTGTTTTATGTTATGAGTGAGTGAGTGAGTATGAGTAAGTGAAAGAAAGAGGAGGAGGAGCTTAGCCTATCCACTGACCGCACTGCTCAGTGAGTACACAGTAGATGGAAGATCTTAAGAACTAGTAGGGAGGGCTGGAGAGATGGCTTAGTGGTTAAGGCATTTGCCTGCAAAGCCAAAGGACCTTGGTTCAGTTCCCTAGGACCCATGTAAGCCAGAAGCACAAGGGGGTACATGCGTCTGGAGTTTCTTTGGAGTGGCTATAGGCCCTAATGTGCCTACCCCCCCCCCCAAACACATGAATAAAAATAAAAAGTAATTTTTTTTTAAACTAATAGAGAAAAGCCTTAGGAAAAGTGCAGTTTGATAGATGGCGATGTTTAGTTTCATCCCATTGAAGTAAACTGTATATATCTGGAGTCTGGAATTGTTCATTTGAACATGGATTCGTGAGAAAGCTGAAGACGGAAAAGTCCTGACTTCTATATTTCAGCGTGTTTTGGTTAAGATGCTAAATGTTTAGAGTAAGATTCTTTAAATTTGACCATATTGTATTAATATTTTTAAACCTTAAGAAAATAAGAAATTTCTGATAAAAGAAACAAGTGTTTCTGAGTGCAATAAGGCATCAAAGTATATTTGAAGGGGGCATGTATGGGTCTTGGAAGCTTGAAGACCTGAGTTCAAAGGCAAACCCTCACTACTATAAGTTCTATAATGTTCTAAAATTGGTTCTTCCAATTAAAATAGGGTAGTAAATGCTTAGGAATGTAAGAGTTAAATAAATGCAGAGTGACTCCTAGTGCAGGCTTCTCATCTTACTTGCAGTGATACAGAATATTGCCATAGTCTCAGGTGTGATAAGATGCAGAATAAGTGTTGTACAAAAACATTTAAAGCTGATCCAGACTAAGGATATTAGTAAGAATCGATTTTGAGGATATTTATATGAAAATGACTAAGGTATTTAAAATTTGCTTTCTTAAAAAATGTTAGGCACATTACTAGGCTTTGTGAATGGAGTAAGAAGTGATAGAAAAGGGCTGGAGAGATGGCTTAGCGGTTAAGCGCTTGCCTGTGAAGCCTAAGGACCCTGGTTTGATGGCTTAGCGGTTAAGCGCTTGCCTGTGAAGCCTAAGGACCCTGGTTTGAGGCAGGGTTGAAAATAAGGAAATGGACTGTGTGTGCAGAAGGATATAGCACCCAAAGAAATGGCAGTTTGGGATTGCAGACAGTTCAGTTCATCTGCAGTTGTTTGAGAGATGGCTGCCATTGAGATTGGGACAGTGAGGAGAATGCTGAATCTTGAAAGTAGGGGCCAGATGGCTGAAGTTTTTCTGCTCTTCAAAGTCAGCTCCCCCCCCCCCCCACCTGGATTTATAAATTTGGTAGTCCATCTGTTACTATGGTACTATCAGAAGTGCAGGAAGAAAAGGTCATTAGATTTGCAACACAGTATTATTGAAGATGGCCACTGGGTGATATGAGGCAGGGTTGTTGAGTCTCTGCATTGCAGACCCAAGTGGAGCCAAGAGCATGGACTGTGGAATGAAAGTTGCAAGACTATGGGATGGCTGCCAAGAAGAACTGGCTTGGGTTGGATTTTCCCTGGCTGCAAGCAGCCCAGCTGGAGGGGTAAAATTGGATGTTGCTGTGAGTCCTAGGTGGATATAGAATTGCAAGATTTGATGTTTGCCCTGTTTTAGGTCTTGCATTGGTTTGGTTCTTCCTTGCTATGCCCAGTGCCGTTTTTGCAGTGTGAATGTTTACTCTGTGGCAATATGTGTTTTTGTTTTTATAGGCTCACAGTTAGGAAACTTTGGGCTGTGGGCATGTTTAAACAGCATTGGAATTGAAAACTATGGGGATTTTAAGGTTGGATGGAATGCATTGCATTTTACATCATGAGTGGTCATCACTTTATGGGAGCCAGGGTTAGAATGTGGTGGTTTCAATCAGATGACTCCTCCATAAACTCAAGTGTTTTGGGTATATGGTCCTTAGCTGATGGCAGTTTTGGTAGGGGAGTACCTTGCTGGTGGAGGTGTGTTGTTGGGGGCAGGGTTATTATGGTATATCCAGCTCCTGTGCTAGAGTTAGCTCACTCTACTGCTGCTGTTTTCTACCTGCTGTGGTAGTGGTGATGTCCACACTCTGCTCATGCCATGCTTCCCCCACTGCCATCATGGAGCTTTCCCCTCAAGGCCATAACCCAAATAAAAACTTATCTTCCATCAGTTGCTTTTGGTCAGGTGCTTTATCCCAGTAATGTGAAGATAACTATAACAGCATACATAAAAATGCTCACTTTAGTCCTGGTATGAGTTCTATCAAATAGTGTTCACACTTATCATGGGAAGGATTAAAGGCTGATTAAAATTTAGCACACAGATCCCTAGGTCTAGACAGTCACACAGGAAAGTGTAAGACATTAAAAAAGTAAATTTCGGGCTGGAGAGATGGCTTAGCAGTTAAGCGCTTGCCTGTGAAGCCTAAGGACCCCGGTTCGAGGCTCGGTTCCCCAGGTCCCACGTTAGCCAGATGCACAAGGGGGCGCACGCGTCTGGAGTTCGTTTGCAGAGGCTGGAAGTCCTGGCGCGCCCATTCTCTCCCTCTCCCTCTATCTGTCTTCCTCTCTGTGTCTGCCCCTCTCAAATAAATAAATAAATAAATAAATAAATAAATAAATAAATAAGAGTAAATTTCCTATGTTTGAGAATAAAGGCAAAGAGACTTGTTTCTTTAAAATGAATCATGCATGCCATCATAACCAATAGCATAAAATACTCGAGATGTGTGCTTCTCAATTTGTTTGGTCTCAGAATTTCTTATTTCTTCTCCTCCTGTTCTTCCTCCTCTTTCTTTCTTCTTCCTCCTTCCTTCTTTCTTCCTTCTCCTCATTCTTCCCCAAGGTAGGGTTTCATTCTAGCCCAGGCTGTCCAGGAATTCACTGTGTAGTCTCAGGGTGGCCTTGAACTCAAGGCAGTCCTCCTGCCTCTGCCTCCTGAGTGCTGGCTGGCATTAAAAGCATGTGCTGTCATGCCCAGCTCTTTTTTTTTTTTTTTTGAGATGGGGTCTCACTGTAGCCCAGGCTGACCTGGAACTAACTCTGGCTCTAGGCTCTCCTCAGACTACTCCTACCTCTGCCTCCCAAGTGCTGGGATTAAAGGCGTGCGCCACCATGCCCTGCTTCTTTTTGTTTTTAAAATTATTGAAGATATCAGTAACTTTTTTTTTTTTTTTTGAGGTAGGGTTTTACTCTAGTCCAGGCTGACCTGGAATTCATTATGTAGTCTAAGGGTGCAATATCAATAACTTTCATATTCATTATATTTGACAATTATATTGGCAGTTAATACAGAAAAGTTTAAACTATCTGTGAATTTATTTTGCAGTGTTATATACCATCTTTACCTTTAACAGTATTTAAATTTCCCCCAGCATAATAAAGTTGCTAAAATGAATGTATTATTATACATGTTTACAAATCTTACACTATATAAAGTCACACTTGGATCCTTATCTGGGATGTACCATTTTCAGTTATATAAGTGAGTCTTTTACAGTGTAGTTATAATTCACCTTGAACTCATGGTGATGTTTGTACCTCAGCCTTCCAAGTACTTGGCTACCCAATGCAGTGTATCTTTTTTCTTTTTTGTATTGTTTTGTTTTTTGAGATTGTCTCTAGCCCAGGCTCACATGGAATTCACTATGTAGTCTTGGGCTGTCCTCAGATCAATGGTGATCCTCCTACCTCTGCCCCCTGAGTGCTGGAATTAAAGGTGTGTGCTACTATGCCTGGCCCCCAGTAAACTTATTATCTGTCCTAATTATGTCACATTATAATTGTCTTGGTCACTTAAAAGATACTAGGTCACTAAATTGAGCAGTAACTATTTTATTGTTTAGTTTTATGTTGCTGGGTATGACAGCACATGCCTTTAATCCCAACACTCAAGATGCTAAGCTAGGAGGATCGCTGTGAGATCAAGGTCAGCTTGGGCTAGTGTGAGACTCTGCTTAAACACAGCAGCAAAAAATAGGGAGATGGTTCAGTGGTTAAAGGCGCTTGCTTATAGGGTCTAATAGCCCTGGTTTGATTCATGTGTCTGGAGTTTGTTTGCAGTGGTAAAAGGCACAAGTGTTCTCTTTCTCCCTCTTGTTTTCTTTTTCCTTCCATCTCTAGACTTCCTTTTCTCCCTCCTCCTCAAATAAATGAATATTTTAAAGGTAATTTTTTTATTTATCACCACTAACCTCACAGGAAATGTCTTTCAAGTATTATGAAATAATAAACTCAGGGTGGTAAAGGAAAGTTTTTCAGTATTCTAATTTTCCTTTGAAAGTTAGAATTTTATAATTTACAATAGACTGTTAGTTCTTTTCCTTGAAATGAGAAGTTTGAGCTGTTCCTTCTCAAGACAATGTATTACAGATAACCTACCTCTTTTTTATTTAATATTTTAACATATTTAACAGAGAAAGGGGGGTGGAGAGAATAAGAATGAATGAGCGCATCAGGGCCTCCAGCCACTGCAAACAATCTCCAGATGTGTGTGCCCCTGTTTATTGGGTTACGTGGGTCCTGGGGAATTTACCCTGGGTCCTTTGGCTTTGCAGGCAAACACCTTAATCACTAAGCCATCCCTTTAGCCCCAAATAACCTACTTATGAATGGCCAGTAGTTCACTAATTGTTTTACAGGTTAAAGCAGCTGTCCATTTAGAAAGCTTTCACTTGAGCGGCATGTGTTCTGCTCTTGATGGCCATCCTGTTTTTGTGTGTATATCAGAACTGCTTTCTGAGTTTCTCATCCCATTACAGACAGTATTATAAACTTAAAGTGCAACCTCTAACAGAGATAGGTATAATTAAGTATTTTTGTACAAGTGCATTGTGTTTTCTGAATTTATTTTTTAACTATTGGCAACTTCATAAATATGCATAACATAACATGATCATAATCCCCTCTCAAGACCCCCCCTTTTGCCCCTCCTGAATTCCCCTTACATTGAATCCCTCCTTCTTTCCAATTAGCCTCTCTCTGTTTTGATGTGGTCATTTTTCCCTCCTATTGAGCAGGTCTTGTAGGTATTGTCAGCCATGGTGAAGCTGTGGTATCAAGGTCACTCTGTGTCTGGACGGCCGTGTTGTAAGCATGAGGCCCTCCCCACTTCCTCTGGCTGACTGACTGTGAGATCCTAGATGAGTGTAGGGAAGCCCTGGGACCTTTGGACCTCACTTTTAAGAACCATTGCTGTATGCCAATCTCGTGTGAGTACTGATGAAAAACATTTAAATAACAAGTAGAAAATCAGCATTATACTGATGAAGCAATACTTCTATTAGGCCTGAGTAATCCTTTTCCTTTGAATATAAAGATAAGTGCACATTAAAAATGTCTTAATGTAATAGGTTATTCAGTAATGTAATTGACTAAGCTGATTAACACACAGGATTCAAATCTGAAGTTATCTTCCAAGATCTGTCTTCATTATCAATATGCAAGAGCCTCTTAGAACTTTACTGTGTAACTCTGGCTTACTTCCCTGAGCTGTGAATTCTAGCTACACCAATAACTTAGTCTTCCTCTCACATGTCTGTTGTTTTCATGCTTTTGTGATTGTTCTTTTCTCTGCCTATTACATATATTTCTCTTATTCCATTTCCTACACGTCTGTGGTTTATTCTTGAAAGTGTACCCCAGAATTTTTGTTTTTTTCCTCTAACTTAAATTTTTATAGTCTTACAACTAAAAGTACCCTTCATTTCTCTCTCCATCCTTTATCATTAATGTACATCTTTCTGCCTGGTACTAATTATATTCACATAGTTCTTAAGCATAGTTTCCAAACCATGACTTAATAAGAGAGACAGCTCTGTAAAGAATTGTAATACAGAGTGTCATGATATAAGCAGCAGCATGTGGAGAGTGTCTATTTTGAGTAGCCATTGGGAATATAAAAGACTTACCAAACAGATTGTTTTTGGTTTGAACTTTGGGAAGAGAGGAGGATTTGTCTTAGAATCCAGGCAAAAATATAATATAAGCACAGATGTGAAGGAGCCCTCTGGGAAGAATTGCATTAGGAGATGAGAGATGTGGTAACTGGGGTCACAGCAGACACATAGTACCCATGTTCTGAGAGTCTGATCTTCTTTCTAAGGTAACCTGAGAAAGTTGTGGGAATCGGGTTTCCAGCAGAACCGATGGAGCGTCCACCCAGGGATGCAGCCAGCTTTCCTTATGGGCATGAGCTTTGGACGCTGTTCTTAAAGTCCATGCTTTGTGATACTCTAGCCACAGTTGATGTTTTAACACTTTGTGCACTAGTGCTTCTCTGTAATTTCTAGTGATGCATTTCTCTTTGTGTACTGTTTAGCCGTGTATGTGGGAGTCCGTGCCCAGCAGTATGGCCTGATGTAATCAAACTACCGTATTTCAACACCATGAAACCAAAGAAGCAGTATCGTCGAAAATTAAGAGAAGAATTTGTTTTGTAAGAAGGGGATGCTTAAATATCACATTGCATTAAATCTGTATTTAAACTTTGTTTTGTATTTATTTGTCATTTATAGATGGTCATATAGCCCAGACTGGCCGCACACTCACTGTGCAGCGGAGGATGACCTGAGCTCCTGACCCTGCCTTTATCTGCCATGTGCTAAGCTCCAGGCTCAGAAAGCATCTTTCCTCTGTTGACCTGAGATAGACATTACAGTGCTTCTAGGTCATTGAATTTTGAGTGTCTCTTTGCTACATGCAAATTACCTTTTTGTAGTAACTTTAGAAAATTGGTGATTTGTGTAGTATGCTCGATTTGGTGCTTATATGAAATAACCTTAATGACAGTTTTTTGTTTCTGTTTTCGAGGTAAGGTCTCACTCTAGCCTAGGCTGACCTGGAATTCACTTTGTAGTCTCAGCCTGGCTTTGATCTCACAGTTATCCTCCTGCCTCTGCCTCCTAAGTGCTGAGATTAAAGGCGTGTGCCACTATGCCCGACTCTACTGTTTTAAATTTTATTGAAATTGCTTTCAAATTACTTGACCCAGGACAAATGCTCAGTTTTTAATTTGTAACAGCATTGCCCATGAAACTTACCATTGATTGATAAATAGTTACAAAAATATGTAAAAATAATGAAATATTTTTTCAAAGAAAAATTAAAATTTATTTGAGAACACTACCCATTATTTAATATTTTATCAGTACATCAACTAAATGAGTTTGTTTATGTTTCCCACCTGGTATTTAAATTAAGAGTTTACTATTAGTATCACAGTCAGAATTTTTGTAATTTGTTTTGTTTTACAGGCAGGGTATCACTGTAGCCCAAGTTGTAGAACTCACTTTGTTAGCCCCAAGCTGCCCTTGAACTCACAGTGTTCTTCTTACCTCAGCCTCTGCAGTGCTGGGATTAAAAGCACCACTCCCAGCTCTAAGCATTGTTAAAGTATAATTAGAGCAAAGCAGCTGCTTTTTTTATTTGGTATTAAAATAAAAAGATTATTTTAAAATTTAAAGTAGAATAACTTAAATTTCCAAAGAAGCACCAGGCCGGTGTCTGTAGCCCCGTGTGACGTGGTAACCCTCTCCTGCTAGTATTCCTGCAGCCGCCCTCGACCTGTTTGATTACATGCTCGCCTTGGATCCCAGCAAGCGCTGCACTGCTGAGCAGGCTCTTCAGTGTGAGTTCCTGCGAGATGTGGAACCTTCAAAAATGCCTCCACCAGAGTAAGTGACTTGCTATGTTTTAGATTCCAAGTATGCAGATGTTTATAATCATGAGCAAAAGACATTCCATGCTTAGTTAAGTTGAAAAAATAGATGAGATGACAGATGTACATATATTGTGCACATTAAGAATCAGATGCTTGCTTAATTTGAGCTTACCATAGAACCAGCAAAAGCAGCCTTTCTTTAGCTAATGCAGGGTTAATTCTCAAGATTGTGTTCATATTTCACCTCTAAGAATCTCCACTGCTGTTGTTTCTCCCTGTAGTTACATTAGAACTGCTTTAGTTAGAATGTTGATGCTAAGCTCAATCTTTATACTCCTTACGGTAGGTATCACTATTTTACAGAGGAGGAAGCAGGCTCAGAGGTTAAAAAACTTGCCCAAGAATACAAATATGATAAAGGAGTGGAGCCAGCTTCTAAATTCAAGGTAGTCTAATAAGAAACAGAAGTGAAAATATTCCATGGTGTCCTGTACAATAGAAAATTCTCACCATCATTTAAAAGAATATTCCCGGGCAGGGGACATGGCTCAATGGGTAAACTGCACACCACTTGAGCCTGAATACCCAAGTTAGACTAAATGTAAAAAGCCAGAAGCTGTAGCAGCTTTTGCAGTTCTAGTATACTGGTGGTGGAGTAGTAGGCAGAGAATCTCCTGGAAGATGCAGTAAGCACCACAGAGGGCAGTAGGATGTGATCCTCAGAGAAACCCTGCCTCGACTGAGGTAGAAAGTCAAGGACCGATAGAAAAGTTTTCCTCTGACTTTCACACATAGGCCCACACTCAAACATACACAATTTTTATTGATATCAGAAGTATGTATGGATTGAGATACTCTGTCATATAGGAAAATGCATAGTATTAAAATTAGAATAGCTTGGTTTTCAAATTTATTTATGTATTTGGGAACACACCAGGCTGGGTCTTGCTGCTACAAATGAATACCTATGTGTCTTTAAGAGGATGGCTGGGGAATTGAACCTGAGCTGACAGGTTTTACAAGCAAGCAAGCCCTTTAACTGCTGAATCATTTCCCCAGCACCATAGAAGAACTAGTTTCTTGATCTCTCACCTTCTCGTATCTCTTGTAAGTTCCCCAGGGTTGATGGGGTGGAGGGGATAATACTTGAATAGGGTCTGAATACTCTGTAGGTATTTTCCTCCTAGTTGGTAATATGATGAGCAGCATCATTAACAGCAAAGTGCTCCATGTTCCTATGTAATAAAATTAAACATGTTTAAATGAATAAGTGAGGGCTTTGGAGTTCAAATCCTGGCTCATCCACCCATCAGTCAAATAATTATATTTGATGAGGCTGTCATACTTAGCGCCATTAAGATTTTATTTAACTATTTAAAAATGTTGTGGCTTTAAAGCAAAAAGAAATTATCACCCAACATGTTGCAGGACTTGAGTCATTCATTAGGTTTTGTTTTCTTTCTTACATATATTGTTGAGCCAGGTAGACTGGCCTTGAACTCACTAAATAGATGAGGATGGTCTTAAGTGGGTCCTCTTGCCTCTACTTCCTAAGTGCTGGGATTACAGGCATGTACCAACCACCACACCTGGTTTTTGTTTGTTTGTTTGTTTTTGGTTGTTGTTGGTAGTTTTAAGTTGTTGATTTGGAAATTTTTCAACTCTACAGAAAATATAACAATAAAATTAACATTCACATATCCTTCACTTAGTTTCAATAATTATTATGTATACATATTTGTTTCTTCTTAAACTGTTTTTCTCAACTACTTGATGATTAGCTCCTTAAGTTATCTCCAAAAACTGGGCTGAATGCCTTTAATCCCTGCACATCCCTGCACTCAGGAGGCAGAGGTAGGAGGGTCACCATGAGTTCGAGGCCACCATGAGACGATACAGTGAATTACAGGTCATTCTGAGCTATAGTGAAACCCTACCTTGAAAAATTGGAGGGGTGGGGGGGCAACACTGGGCTGAATGCAGCTCATGCTCCAGGCCCTGAGTTCTAACTCCAGTACCACCACTCCCACCCCCCCAAAAAGAAAAGAAAGCAAAAAGGAACTATAAAAAAACTATAACTTGACCATGCACACCTATAGTGCCATTATAAAGTATAAAAAAGGTAAGAATGTGATACCCAATAGTCTTATTTCAAGTTTCTCTGTAACCCACTACTTCTTTGGCATAGATTCTTGAAGGCAAGGAGTTGAAAGATTCATTCATAGCTTATCCATTGTACTAAGTTGGTATATCTCTTTAGTCACTCCTTGGAGAGATGTGGCGAGAGCTTTTATAACACTGGTTTTCTTCTTAGTGCTGATGAGCAAACCTAGGGCCTCACACTAATGAGACAACTGTGTTACTACTGAGCTCCAACAGTGACAGTTTTTGAAGTCTTGAGATGAGTGTTTGGTAAAGCATTCTACAACCTGAATTTGATTGTCAGAATTAGATGACTATTTTTTCAGTGTGAGATTGCTGCGTACATGGTACACATATTTATTTGTACATATTGATGGTACATGATGATATATGAGGGCGTATTTCATTGTAAGAAAAGCATCAATGAATTTTATTTGAAGTGAACCAATTGGAGGTGAGATGACTGAGATTTTTTTTCTCCAAGTAGTTTTCAGACCTAGTAATATTATTCACTCTAGAATGAATATAGTTCCACGTGAATTGTAATTTTATTTTTAAGCATGTGAGAGTACAAGGAGTTGGATCACAGCTACATCACTGTCTTTGAATTCCTTCTACAGTCTTTTTTTGGTTTGTTCGATTTTGTTTTTCAAGGTAGGGTCTCACTTTAGCTCAGCTGTAGTTTCAAGGTGGCCTTGAACTCTCAGAGATCCTCTTACCTCTGCCTCTCAAGTGCTGGGATTAAAGGTATGTGCCACCATGCCCAGCTCCTTCTACAGTTTTAACAAAATGATTTTAATGACCATTCATATTCAAGTTTAACATTCTTCAGTTTTTACGTGACAATAAAGAATTGGAAACAATGTGACCTGAAAATATTTTTTACTCAGACATTAGTCATTCATTTTTTTCCTTTGGCTTTACCAGTACTGTTTAATTCATTTCTAATATTGCTGTCTTTTTCTTATAAACTTTATCAGCCACCTCATTCAGAGTTATTTTTCATCAGAGCACACCTTGCTCTATTTTTCCTAAAAGATACTAATATTCATTTCCAGAATTTCTTTGACTCAGTAGTGTATTGTGGTGTGTAACCTTTCAGATGTTATTAAAGCAGTGAGGTTAAGATGATAATGATATTAATTCAGTCAGTTATTATTATTTTTAATATTTGTATTTATTTGCAGAGAGGAAGGTAGAAAGAATGGGTATGCTAAGGCCTCTTGCCTCTGCATATGAACTCCAGATGCATATGCCACTCTGTGCATCTGACTTTACATGGGCTCTGGAAAACTGAACCTGGGGCCAGCAGGCTTTGCAAGCAAGCGCTGTTAACCACCAACCCATCTCCTCAGCCCATAGTCAGTCAGTTTTTATTCAGTAAATAAAGTATTTGACTTTTCATATTTTATAAATGATATAAGAATAGCTAAAATTATTAATCCCTTTCAAGGTTAGGACTGTGAAGAAAGACATGATATACCTTTGAAGAGTGGGTGTATATATCCAACTTTCTTGATCAGTTCTTCCAAGAACAGTCAATTTAGAAACAGTTCCACTCATTAGATGTCCTGTCAAACTTTTTTTTAAGTAAAACTTTTCCTTTACTATAAGCAATATGTGTCAGTTTTAAATAAAATGACATATTATAGATCATATTTTATTTCTTTTTTTTTCTCCTTTAAATTTTTATTAGCATTTTCCATGATTATAAAAAAAAATCCCATGGTAATTCCTCCCCCCCCACACTTTCCCTTTTGAAATTCCATTCTCCTTCATATTTCCTCCCATCACAATCACTGTACTTAACATATATACAATATCAACCTATTAAGTACCCTCCTTCCTTTCTTTCTCTTCCCTTTATGTCTCCTTTCCTGTCAAACTTTTTGATGTCTTTAAATGAATAAAAGTATCAAACTAAAAAATTAATTAGACTGGCAATGAACCTATAATTTTTTTTATTATCATAAAAAGCGTTGAACTGGCCTGGAGAGATGGCTCAGAGGTTAAGTGCTTGCCTGTGAAGCCTAAGGACCCGGGTTCAAGGCCCAATTCCCCCAGGACCCACGTTAGCCAGGTGCACTAGGGGTCGTATATATCTGGAGTTCATTTGCAGGGGCTGGTGGCCCTGGCATGCCCATTCTCTCCCACTCTCTCTCCCTCCCCCCCTCACCCTCTCTCTTCTTTCTCTGCCTCTTTGTCTATTATAAAATATAATATAAAATACAATAAAATAATGAAAATAAACAAAAAACAGCTGGGCATGGTGGCGCACGCCTTTAATCCCAGCACTTGGGAGGCAGAGGTAGGAGGATCGCCATGAGTTCAAGGCCACCGTGTGACTACGTAGTGAATTCCAGGTCAGCCTGGGCCAGAGTGAGACCCTACCTTAAAAAAAAAAACAAAACTAAACCTGGGGCTGGAGAAATGGCTCAGCAGTTAAGGCGCTTGCCTGCAAAACCTAATGACCTGAGTTTGATTCCCCAGTACCCATGTAAAGCCAGA
This sequence comes from Jaculus jaculus, assembly GCF_020740685.1. Classification (NCBI taxonomy): domain Eukaryota; kingdom Metazoa; phylum Chordata; class Mammalia; order Rodentia; family Dipodidae; genus Jaculus; species Jaculus jaculus. The sequence continues at coordinate 2,853,894 of NC_059117.1, forward strand.
TGCACAAAGTTGGACATGCAACTGGAGTTCATTTGCAGCAGCTAGAAGCCCTGGCATACCCATTCTCTCTTCTCTCTCTGCTTACAAGTAAATAATTAAAAAAAAATTAAACCAACAAAAATAAACAGTTTATACAATGAAATAGGATCTTCTATCATTGAAACAAATATTTCTCTTGAATGTTTAGAGATACCAAAGTTAATATAGTACTAACTTTGTGAGAGATTATCGTCCAAGCCTTGAAATGTTAACATAATCACTCATTCCCAATGAGGTAGATAGATATAGTTGTTAAAAAACAAGAACCCTGGGGTACAGAGGTCAAGTTACTTGCCTTAAAAGACTGCACATAAGTGGCTGAGCCAGCATTTGAACCTTGAAGTAGCCAGATGTGATGTCTCATGCCTATAATCCCAGCATTCAGGAGGCTGAGGCAGAAGAATTGCTGTGAGATCAAGGCCAGCATGGGTAATAGTGAGACTCTACCTTAAAAAAAAAGAGAAGGAGGAACCTTCAAGGAAGCACAAAAGTTCTATCATCTAGAACATATTGCTAGTGTCAGGGTCACTAACTAGTGCTACTTAAGAGATTTGTAGTGTTGTCTTTTACAGAGAAGCACATGAAGGTAACCTGTACTGAATCTCCTAAGAGTATTGCATGTCCTGTCAGAACAGAAAAGGTGCACTCATTCTACAGTATATTATCCAAAATCAGAGCTTCCCAAAAGAGCTCTGCTGAGACTCCCATCATGTAATATGCTCACACGCCCAGAAAGGAACGTCTTTATAATGCCTTAAAGCTTCCCAGTATCAATATTTCAAATTGTCCCTTTGTTTGTTACTCCAGGAGGTTTTTACACCCCGAGGCAATGCACCATAGTAAGATGGCTGAGAGGTATGCCTTTGTTTTGTTTTCAGACCTCAGGTGCATAGACTTGGTTAATCATAATCCTTGTGTCACTTATCATTGGTCCATGCATGGCTCTGTTTTATTTATTTTAGTTACTTTTAATTAGTTATTTTAAATAATATTAATAAGCAGCCATGAACCTACCAAGCAAAGCTAGAACCTTGAAAATAACCTACTTGAATCATACCATAACCTCTCCTCTCATCCACGTGTTACCTTGCCTTCACCTGAGGTAACCATCATCTTTATTTTTCCTGTATATACTTTCTGTTGCCATCTGTGTGTACTCATGAAAAGTTACATGAAAAAATTTAGTTGTTTTCATTTTATAAAAGGGTGTCAGAGTGTTTCTAATCTTGTGGAAATGACCTTTTTTTTTTAAACTAACATATTGCTAAGATTCAACCATATTGTTGCATATGCCTTTATTTTATAACATTATAAATTGTGAAAGAGGAAGTATGGAAGAATTTACTTGAATGTGCAGGTCATTCTCAGAGTTCAGTCTTAGAAAGGAACACACGTGGAAACAGAAATTTCCTGAAAAGAATTCCAAGTGTATTCTTGGAAAGTCTTTGTGTACCCTTCAAGGTAAACATTCCAAGGGAAGGACAGAAAGTATATTATTATGAGATGGTGTTCCTTAAAGGAATCTAGATATTCTGGGCAAGCTTATTAACCTTTCTGGGCCTCAATTTTCTCATCTCTAAAATAGATACAATTAATAGGTACTTTCCATAGGTTATTTAAGTAGGATAAGAAGAAAATATTTGTAAGTCAAATATTTGTGTCTTTCTTTAAGCAGAGGTTATTGTCTAGCCTTACACAATTACATTAATATAAAGTTGTTAGAATTGTGGGTAATTTTGACAGTGATGAGCATCTCTGTGCCTGGATTAGAATCAGTGTACTTTCAGAACATTTGGTTGTAGAAGCAAATATGATGTTTTTAAAAAGCGAAAGACTTTTGGTAGAAAGCCTTTCACTAATGTGATGTTCTAGCCTTTATTCCTTTTTATTTTCTATCTGGTTTTTTGCAAACAACACTTTTCTGCATGCTTCTTCATGTCCTGCACACAATATATGATAGTCTCTAAAAACTGGCTTTAAACGGTTGTACGGTGACAATGACAGCCTCCTTTTATCTATATATGCTCTTCCTTCATAATTTTGATAAATTACTATGCACTGATTATTCAGAAGCCAAAGCAGATGAGTTTACCTCTAAAGATAAAACCCTGAAGGAGGTGGGGCATCAAGCATGATCTTTGTTGAAGGAGTTTTACAGATTCTGTTTATGAAGTCTACAGGAATGATTGTGTAGAAAGAATGTTTTGAGTGCTTCATTGTAACATTAGCATTTTGTTAAGAAACGGCACAATTTAGTATTCATATATTTCTTTCAGCCTTCCTTTATGGCAAGATTGTCATGAATTATGGAGTAAAAAGCGAAGGCGACAGAAGCAGATGGGCATGACGGATGAGGTTTCCACAGTGAAAGCCCCCAGAAAGGACCTGTCTCTGGGATTGGACGACAGCAGGACTAGCACCCCCCAGGGCGTGCTGCCACCCACACAGCTGAAGCCTCAGGGCAACTCGAGTGCAGCACCTGGTCAGTAATGCTGCTGGGCTGGGCTTTCTTCATGGTCCCACCCTTAATTTTGTGGCTTACATTGAATGTATTTGCTCTACTGCTGTAGTGTCATGTGGTAAAAAGATGAAAGTGAGGCTTACTCCCTGAATTTTAACATCGCTTTGTTGCGTGTCTAGAGCTTCCTTGGCTGCTGACAACACGACTTCCAGCAATCTTCCAGCTACCTATTATTGGTCAGATTTCTCGTTTTTATTTATTTATTTTTTCCTAGTACAGGAGGATTAGTAATACTCTCTACGAGGCTCAGCACTCTGTCTCTCTGGATGCTGCAGATGCGCAGAAAGAACAGGAAGCGTGGCCACATCATGACGGGAGTTCTCGTCCCAGTTGTAGTGCCTTTAACTCCACTGTTACTGATACTTTCCCCGATATCTTACAGAGTGTAACAGCAAAAAAGGAATGGTTGTTCATTGTTCAGATCTATTCTTTTTGAGAGCTGTGTTTCCCTTGCATAAGGAAACTGATACACATAACTAAAAACTCATCTGTTTCACACCATGCAGGCTAATCTGCAGTCATGCTGTAACACTGAGCTGTCTGCCCAGTACTAATTTAAATCATGTACTTAGCGTTAAAAGTGTGAAGCTCAGAGAAAAGCTAAAGTAACTTTTTCTAAATTGGTGTTTATTGCTAAAGGTCTGCTGTTGCAGGTAGTAGATGTTAGGCTCAAAAAGACTACCAGGAGGAGACTAGGAACATGTGGAAGGCTAGAAAGGGTAGTTATTGCATTCTAATGAGACTGGCCTTCCAAAGAAATGACCATGCTGATTTTTGGAATGGAAATGCTTCTTTTTGCTCCTCCTCCTCCACTATCTAGAAATGTTTTTAAGAAAATTGTTCTTTCTGCAGAAGAGCCATTTCAATTGGATTATTTTTTTCTGAGCTCCCATAGAAACTTTCTGCTAAGAAGAAAACAATGAGGAAAAATGTTTCTTGGGGCAAGAATGATTCTCTCTCTCTCTCTCTCTTTTTAATTATTTATTTTGAGAGAGAGAGAGAGAGAGAAAATGAATGAGAATGGGCATAATGGGGCCTACAGTTACTGAAAATGAAATCCAGACACATCGCCACTTTGTGCATCTGGCTTACATGGGTACTGGTGAATCAAACCTGGCTTTACAAGAAAGTGCCTTAACCTCTAAGCCATCTCTCCAGCCCTAATTTTTTTTTTTTTTTGGTGGTGGTTTTGTGTTCTGAGGTAAGGTCTCACTCTAGCTCAGGCTGACCTGGAATTCACTACATAGTCTCAGGGTGGCCTTGAACTCAACGACGACCCTCCTACCTCTGCCTCCCAGGTGCTGGGATAAAAGGCATGCACCACCACACCTGGCTCCAGCCCTAACTTTTATTATTTGCAGGGGAGTGGGGTGGCTCTTGCCATTGCAAACAAACTGCAGATGTATGTGCCACTTTGTGCATTTAGCTTTATGTGGATGTTGGGAAATTGAACCCAGGCTGTCAGGCTTTGCAAGCAAGTACCTTTAACCGCTGAGCCATCACTCTCCAGCCCAAGCCTGATTCTTTATGCATGCTGTGAATTGCATAAATGTCATCAAAATCAATGTTTTATCTTAAGAGACACTTCTGTTGAATGTTGTCTGTAATTACAGGATGCTTGTCACCCTCACTTGCTGTCTGTGTACATGTTATGTATGATTCAAATGAGCAGGCATAAGAACCTGTGTTGAACATACCAATTCTAGACAAAGTTGGAAAAATAAAACCAACTGAATTTGTATTACCAGGTGATAAGTTAATGCCATCATTATGCATATAGTAGGAATGTTTTTGTAGGCATTCCTAATTTACCCAAAGTGACTTGACCTTAAGACAAAAGGGTAATTTGAACAAGAACACAGATAATTTTCTCATAGTCTGTTTCAATTTCCTGCAAAGACACAGTTTTTGCACATTAAAGTTTATTTCAGACGAGCAGTGAAGGAAGCATAGTAAAGGTCAGAGTCTAGAGTCAGATAAATCATTCCTGCCACTGACACAGTGAGGGTTCTGGGCAAAGTGATCAGTCTGTTTGGGTGAGTTTCTTCAGTAAAATGAGGCTGATAATAGAGCTTGCCTTATAAGGTGGCTGTGACGAATAAGGAGCAGAAAATATTAAAAAGTAGCAAACACTAGTTCTTCATTATTTCCATTCAGAAAGTGATACTTCCTGGTTAAATCTGTGAATGAAGTTCTGGGGATAATTTTTTCATTTTGAAGAATTACTCCTAAAGATAAGTTACTAAAAATTGACTGCAGTTGTTTGTATTTTCTGTTGCAGTTCCATCTTAAGTGTCGTGAAAATACCCTTCACATTGTTTCTGGCCCACTCTCCCTCAATGTACATTTTGAAATGGTGCTGGGAAGCCATTGTGGGGGTGGGAGGAGCGGTAAACTATGGCCATTCTAATTAATGTAAATTTTGTCTTTAGTAATAACAGGCCCCGGACAGCAGTTAAACCACAGTGAATTGGCAATTCTACTAAACCTACTACAGTCTAAAACAAGTGTTAATATGGCTGATTTTGTCCAAGTGTTGAACATTAAGGTAAACTCTGAGACTCAACAGCAGCTAAATAAAATAAACCTTCCTGCTGGAATTTTGGCAACAGGTGAAAAACAGACAGATCCATCCACACCACAGCAGGAGTCTTCAAAGCCACTGGGAGGAATTCAGCCTTCTCAGACCATCCAGCCTAAAGTGGAAACGGATGCTGCCCAGGCTGCTGTGCAGAGCGCATTTGCAGTTTTGTTGACTCAGTTAATAAAGGCCCAGCAGTCAAAACAGAAAGATGTGCTACTAGAAGAGAGGGAAAATGGGTCAGGACATGAGGCATCATTGCACCTCAGGCCACCTCCAGAACCTAGCACGCCAGGATCTGGTGAGTATGTGGACACTGGAGTGCTGTTGCAGTTGTGCTTATGTCTCCTGTGGCTGTGGTCGTCTGTAATGCCAGTCGTTCCGTGACATCACAAGGAGGTTTTTCCACAAATTGTGAGGTCACTGGTGACGGTGATTTCCCCCAGTAAACAAAGTATCCATGTATGATATAGGTTATGATAACCTTTAATAATCCTTTATTCTAAAACTTTTTATTTACTTAACTTTGAGATAGTGAAAAGGGGTAGATAAAGAGAATGGGTGCCCCAGGGCCTGTAGCATACATACTCCAGACATATGTGCCACTTTGTGCATCTGGCTTTACATGGGTACTGGGGAATCAAACTCCGGTCCCTTAGTCTTTGCAACCAAGTGCCTTAACTACTAAGCTATCTCTCCAGCCCCCTGTTCTAAGTATAAAATGATGCAGTACAAACTTAATATGTAGTAACAATAAGTAATACAGGAAGTACCTGTGAAAAGCTGAATACAGTCCAGATTTTTTCATCTATCCTGTGTACATGTAAGAGGTAGCAGGCAATATTGGCACTAGTAGACATTTTTTGTTTTCCTATATGTTTTGCCAGAGATGGAACTTTTGGCCACCTTTAGGATTGCCCGTAAGAAACAGTGGTTATCATGGATATTTACTTTCCCACAGTAGCTTTTGACTTTTTCATTTTGTTTCACTCAGGACAAGATGGCCTCGTGCAGCCCCAGGACAGAAGACTGGGACTGACGCCAGAAGCAGACCGGCCTCGGATCCTGCCTCCTGATCAGCGGCCTCCTGAGCCTCCTGAACCACCCCCAGTCACTGAAGAAGACCTGGACTATCGGACAGAAAGCCAGCATGTTCCCACCACTAGTTCTTCCCTGACTGACCCCCATGCTGGCGTGAAGGCAGCTCTGTTACAGCTGCTTGCTCAGCATCAGCCACAAGATGAGCCTAGGAGAGAAGGTCGCATTGATTACCCCCCCTCAGACTGCAAGGACGACTTTGGATCTTTCTCTTCGGCTCCTTATGTGAGCACCGATGGCCTGGGAAGTGCTTCTGCCAGTACACCACTGGCACGGCGTGGCTTCGTTGGGAACTCGGATGCCCAGTCTCTGGAGAGCTGCAGTGCTGCTCCATCTCACACTGGGGGCCCACCTCAACCTTCTGCCTTTCCTGAGTCATTTCCCAGTTCAGTAGCTGGGTATGGAGACATTTACCTCAATGCTGGTCCCATGTTGTTTAGTGGAGACAAGGATCATAGATTTGAATATAGCCACGGTCCTATCGCAGTCCTGGCAAACAGCAGTGACCCCTCCACAGGACCAGAGAGCACTCACCCTTTGCCAGCAAAGATGCACAACTATAACTATGGTGGTAATTTACAGGAAAATCCAGGTGGCCCCAGCCTTCTGCATGGTCAGACCTGGACTTCTCCTGCCCAAGGACCTGGATATTCACAAGGATACAGGGGACATATTAGCACATCAGCTGGCAGAGGTCGAGGCAGAGGGTTACCGTACTGAGTATCTGTTTTTCCTCAGGCACATCATTTTTATCTGGAAAGACTTTTCTCGCTGCGCCATAAGGCGGCGATCCAAGAGACTTGAATGATACTAATTCAGCAACAGCTTTATTTTTATGTGGAGGAGGGTCTTGCATACAATAGTGAAAAAAGACAAAAAAAAAAAAACACCTTTGCTTAAATTCATGCTGTTCTTAAAACTCGCTCTATTGATTGTACATCTTCACAGATTCTAGTTAACAATTTTATTTTGTATTCTTGCAGTTTTAAGTGGATGCTAATCTTGGGGGCATAAAGTTTTTATGGCTTCCCGCAGATCTCTGAACTATGCACATTTGTGCTTTTTTTTGTAAGTTTGGACCAACTTTTATGTAACAACCAACCCTTTCCCACCCCCAGTTTTACAACAATCAGAAAGGGCACTGATTTAGTTAGTACTTTTCTTTTTACAAAGCTACCTTTAGTCCAAGGTCACTGTCAGTCTTTGCACCTGCTCCCAGTGTTATTGTGAAAGGCGAACTTTGTGCTCATTTCAGAAAATAAAACACAACCTTTCTCTTGATGCAACAGTTTTATATAAAAAATGGTCAATGTTATTTTTGTTTTATTTTGCAGATTACCATAACTTGGGCAAAATGCATTCAAATGAAATAGTAAATAGTGGTTTTATATGAAAATATGGGTAGGGTGGGGAGGGTGAAGTAAGTGCCTTAGCAGGTAAGCTGAAGGTGTGAAAAAGTAGCTAACCTTATACCCATTTGTCTTCTAAAGGAAATAAATGCATTTACTGCAGAGGAAGGAGGCCCTCAACCTGTAATCTGTCTGGTCCCTTGTCTCTGTGTGTCACACTATCTTCTTTTCTGCCTGCCCGTGGGCTGTGTTAACTTTTACTACATGAACGCAAAGAAAGGGAGCAGTGCAGCTCTGCAGTCCAGGACCTTTTGATACTTTGGAGGGGTTAAGTGCTGAAAGTAATAGCTAAATTAGAAGTTCAGAGTGGTCTTTTCTGGCTGCGTATCGACCCTGTTTCTACTTGGAGGGGTGGGAGTTTAGAAGCAAGAACTGGTAACATAATTTGCATAAATATACTGAGGCTCTTGGGAAGAAGGTGGCCAACACTGTATTTTAAGTTGTGCAGTTATCACTTTAAGAAAGTTAGCTCATTAAGTAGAATTTATTGAAGCAAAAGAAAAGCAGTAAGAGAGAGCATCCTACCTTCCTCACTTCTATAATGTTTACTATGACATCTGCCAGACTTAGATCAGTGTGGGGTCATTTTAACATGTTCTATTCAAAGCAACAAAATGTAATTGTAGTATTGTCAAATTTCACTAATGTTGTGTGTTCACACACAAAATACACAATTACAATAATTCTAGAAAGGAACCAAAGTAAACCCATGTTTCCATCATCACTCAATGGAGAAGTAGATTCTAGGAAATTAAAGTGTGTCAATTAACAGTTTCAGCTATCCTAGTGACTTTTTAAATTGGACACTTAAATTGGAACAGTGGTTATGGAATGAAAATTCCTCTACTTCTAAAGCCAGTGCCCTCTTTCTGACTTGTGAGCCTACATTAGGAAATAATATTATTTGGTAACAGGATATTTTAAAGAAGATAATTTGCAACTTCACTATTATAAAATGAGTTGTCAATTGACCATTTTATTTTTTGATGGAATTTTTGTTGATAAGAACAAAATTATTGGAAGAAAAAATATTTTTCTTTTATCTGAATATTGAGTACTAACAACTTACAATAAAACTGCATTACAGAAAGTGAAATATTTTGAAACTTAGCAAAGTAGCTATAGTAGTCAAGTCTCTGAAATCCTAATATGGTAAGTCTTAGAGCCTTAGACTTTACTATAAAGTGACAGCATCTACATCATTCTCACAGTCACACCTGGCCACGTCTGCTGGCCACCAACAGCTAACCTAAAATTGAAAATATTTATGTGACATGAATAGCCTGTTTTAAAAATTAAATATTTTATATAAAATTGAATTGTGTTTGGATAGTTTTTGTAAAAGCATTTCAGTTACATATTTATGTTGGGACAGTGGCTGGGAGGGCAGGGAAATTGTGGGTTTTAAAATGGAAATTTGAAGTATACCTTTTAATATTCTAAATCTTCTAAGACAGTATTGCTTTTGAATTCATACTAATACCTGATGTACCCCAGAGAAGAAAAAGATGTTACTACTCAAACCATAACACAATGTTAAGATGCCATCAATTGTAAGATAATTGCACATTGGAAAGTGGTGTTATATGAACAAGTGTCTTATAATTGATGAAATATGGTAGTAAAAACTGTTAACACAGCCCTGTATAACACTTAGTACCTTAATTTACTGAATTTTGATTAATAAAAGAGCAGAATTGGAAAACCACTAATTCTTTAGGGTATAATAACTACAGCAATCACTGAGTATTTGTGGGTGTTAATTAAAATATTCCAATTTTTGGGAAGAAGCAAATCAATGGCAAATAATGGAAATAGATTGACCTATGAAAAAGAACACATGTACCTTCTTCCAGGTGAAATTCTCTTGTGTGTGTCCTGACACAGCAAGTTTCTCTGCATGGAACTCGATGTTTTCCAAGTCCTCAGTCATTATCTGTTGGAGAATTGAAATTTTAAAGTAATAATCCTAGGGGGTTTATTGATTAAAGTAATTTGTGGGATGTAAATTAATGTAATAGTTTTAACTGTGATTCTACGTTTTATTCTGTTAGCAAATATATATTCAGTGACTAACATGTGCCAGTTCTAGTCCTTGGGATGTATTAATAAACATGAAAGCTATTTAATCCTGCTGCTAGAGGCTGACAGATTATTTAACATGTCTGGAGAAGCTGGTACTTGATACTCTTAAGTTGTATCTAAATTATAGTTAGGTAAATATAACATGGAAATTTGAGTATAAAATTTTAAGTTGAAATTGGAATAGAGACATAGAGTTCTACAAGGAAATAGAACAAACTGAGTGATAAAAACAAAATCTAAGAGTCTATTTGTAACTGGCTTATTTGCAAGAAATACCAGTATTTGAGAAAAATGAAAAGGACATGGGTTAAAATGCTTCTAATATAATTGGTACCTAGGATTAAAAAGTTTTGTTTATTTGCTATGAGCTCAAACCAATTTTAATTAATTTTTCACAATAGGCTTGTTGTAAGTAAAACTTAAATATGACCTTTGAAAGCATATCTACTGATCTCCTGGAATATGAGTCTCAGTGTGTTAAGTATCAATTTCAGCTGTACAATGGAGAAAAATTTTGAGGCTTTGAAAGAGGGATTGGCAAAACCTGTTTATGAAAGCTGCGTGGCCAGTGCTGTTCTTTATGTAAACTGCTTTGTAACTCAGGCTGGTCTTGAACTCCTGATTCTCCTGCCTCTATCTTTAAAGTGGTAGCATTTGCAAGCATGCACCACCATACCTGAGCAATACTGACTTTTTTTCTTTTATTTGTTTGCTTATTTACAAGCAGAGGGAGAAAGAATGAGAAATGGGTGCACCAAAATTTTTTGGCACTGGAAATGAACTCCAGATGACATGCATCATTTTGTTTATCTACCTTTATGTGAATACTAGGGAATTGAACCCTGAGACAGCAGGCTTTGCAAGCAAAGTATCTTTAAGCGCTGAGCCATCTCCCCAGCCCAACACATTTTTTTTAAAATATTTTTTTTGTTCATTTTTTTATTTATTTATGTGAGAGCGACAGACACAGAGAGAAAGACAGATAAAGGGAGAGAGAGAGAATGGATGCGCCAGGGCTTCCAGCCACTGCAAATGAACTCCAGACGCGTGCGCCCCCTTGTGCATCTGGCTAACGTGGGACCTGGGGAACCGAGCCTTGAACCGGGGTCCTTAGGCTTCACAGGCAAGTGCTTAACCGCTAAGCCATTTCTCCAGCCCCCAACACATTTTTTAACACTAACTTCTTAGTAAGAAAATGGCCTGTTAAGTATTGCAGTAAAATAATTAAAATTAGAATGTTAAATTCATAGTTTAATACAAATGCCTTTTTTAAAAGTCTGGTTAAGGATGGGGAATGTACATTGGTGCCAGGGGGTGTGTGTGTGTGTGTGTGTGTATAAAATCTCTGGTGCCACAAGCAAACCAACAATAAAGCTAAGAACTTCATACTAATAGGCAAAATGGCATATGCCTAATCCCAGCATTCAGAAGGCAGTCATGGCAAGTTTGAGGCCAGCCGAGTTTACACAGTTCCAGGCCTACCAGCCAGAGAGCTATATAGTAGCAAGACCTTGGTCCCCCCACCCTGCCCCCCGCTGCTGCAAAAACAGATTGTCTTAAATTTAGAAAAGAAAATAGGGCTTTTTGTTTTGAGGCAGGGTCTCACTCTAGCCCAGGCTGACCTGGAATTCACTGTGTAGTCTTGGTGGCTTCGAACTCATGGCAACCCTCCTACTTCTGCCTCCCGAGTGCTGGGATTACAGGCATGCGCCACCACACCTGGCTGAAAATAGGGGTTTTTATTGCTTTTACTTTAAAAAAAAAAAACTATACATGTATGACTAACAACTAGAAAAGACTAAATCATTAAAATATATTTTATAGGGCTGGAGAGATGGCTTAGCGGTTAAGTGCTTGCCTGTGAAGCCTAAGGACCCCGGTTTGAGGCTCGGTTCCCCAGGTCCCACGTTAGCCAGATGCACAAGGGGGCGCACGCGTCTGGAGTTCGTTTGCAGAGGCTGGAAGCCCTGGCGTGCCCATTCTCTCTCTCCCTCTATCTCTCTGTATCTGTCGCTCTCAAATAAATAAATTTAAAAAAAAATTAAAAAAATATATTTTATCACAACCCCACTGAGGAGGGCCCTGAGCAGAATGGGGGCAGGGAGGGAAAAGATAATAGCAACACATCATGTATCCATACTAAATATGCTCTTGGGCTGGAGAGATGGCTTAGTGGTGTAGGTACTTGCCTGCAAAGCCAAAGGACCTCAGTTTGATTCCCCAGGACCCACGTAAGCCAGTTGCACAAGGTGGCGCATGTATCGTGAGTTCATTTGCAGTGGCTGGAAGTCCTGGCACGTCCATTCTGTCTCTGCCTCTTTCTCTCAAATAAAAAATTTAAAAATATGCTCTTGCTAGAAACTAAAAACTTGGTGTATATATGTGTGTGTGTGTAAAATACAAAATTTCCTGTCAGGCATGATACACGCCTCAATTTGAGAGGTTGAGGTAGGAGAATCACTGAGTTCAAGGCCAACCTATTTCCTTCTAGCCCTTATTCTTTCTCCCTGTATTTCATTGCTGGGGTTGCTATAACACACCACCACAAGTCAGATCGGTTAAATAGCAGTTGTAGAGGTTGGAAATCCAAAACTTAAGCATTGGCAGATTTGGTTTCTCCTCAGACCTGTCTTACTGTGACAGGGCAGACAAGGGCTGTTCATAGTCTGTATAATAAGAGCACATTGACACTTCATGTTGTAGAAAGGAATGTGCATGTAAACATGGTCAGTGGCCCCACTGTATGCAAACCCTCCAACCTTCCCTCTGCCCAGAGATGAGTGAAGTTTATGAGGCAAGAGGAAATACCAACACCATGAATCTCAGACACGGCAAGTTACCTCGCCAGAGGAACAGACTAAGCTTTGGGATAACTGTTTTGGTGGTTGCTGGAGATGGTCTAGGGAAGGCAAATCTTTTGGGGTATTAACCTAGTTTGCTGCTTCCCAGGTTGCAGGCCCTCTGGATAGTATGCAGCCATCCAGAGATCCAGTTCCTGGGCCTGGAGAGATGGATCAGTGGATAAGGGTGCTTACTGGCAAAGACTGCCAGCCTGGGCTTAATGCCCCAGCCACCCACAAAAAGTCATACAGGCATTCAATTGCCACAGCAAAAGACCCTGACAAAACCACACACAAACATGCAAATAAATAAAAAATTAAGGCTGTGATCCCTGACTGCTGGTCAATTTGCAGTGACAGGTGGCAGCTTTGGCACTCAGGTTAGATAGCTGTGGTGCTGCCTCGCCTCAGTCTCTTCCCATACGTGCGCATTCTTGTTTGCTATCTGTTCAAATTACCTTTTCTCTAAGCCAAGTTACTTATTCTTGTTCACATGGGAGACTCTGTCTCAGTAAACAAAGTGGAAGGTGACTGAGGAAGACACCCAGCACCTCTGGCTTCCTCAAGCGTACACACATGCACCACGCACACAGGTGCCCCACATGAACATACACAAGCCACAAAGATGTTAACAGCAGGGATAGTTGTGTGAAGACACCCAGCACCTCTGGCTTCTTCAAGTGTACACACATGCACCACGCACACAGGTGCCCCACATGAACATACACAAACCACAAAGATGTTAACAGCAGGGATAGTTGTGTGAAGGCTCTGAAGGAACTATGTACTATCTTTCCAGCTTCTCTAATTTAAGTCAAAATACAATGTATAAAACTATAAAATGGAGATGTTATGTAAAGAGGCCCTAGGAAAAAATTTCATTCTGAACATTATTTCTGCCTTTTTTTTTTTTTTTTTTTTTTTGGTTTTTTGAGGTAGGGTCTCACTCAAACTCAGGCTGACCTGGAATTCACTATGGAGTCTTAGAGTGGCCTCAAACTCATGGCAATCCTCCTACCTCTGCCTCCCGACTGCTGGGATTAAAGGCATGTGCCACCATGCCCGGCTATTTCTGCTTTTGTCAACAATATTCAGCTTTCTGTCAGAGACTGCATTTCACCATGCCCCGACTGTGGTGTGGAATGGGACTGTATCCTGTTATGCTTCTGTAGATAGTACGGGACCCAGGCTTGACTTGCTGAGTGAAATTACATTTTTGTTAGGTACACATTTGCAGACGCCCATGTGACCCAGTCAGAGCCGTGAGATGTGACTCTCAAGAGTCTTGTGAAGTGCAGTGCAGCTAGAGTGTCTTCTTTCCACTCAACTGTCCTCATGAGGTGAGTGGCTGGAAAATGGGACCGAGACAGGAAAGTGCAGAAAAAACAAGAGTATGAAGCAAGAATTTACAGCATTGTTAGCTTCTCTGAGCAGCCATGCTCTGGACTTAAAGGATATGTGTTGTTTAAGATAATTTAAGGTAAATGTTTTGAGTCCTATAACTTGAAGGAATTCTGACCAGTACAAAAATGTCCACAGTACAGAAATCTACATTTAATATTTTTTGAAAGTTTTGATCTTTAATAAGATGTGTACTCGAGTTACAAGAGGTTTTCACATTCTGTTCTATTTTTCTGATCTGATATCACTAGAATCACAGATACCTCTCTTCAAAACCTGCAAATACGCTGGGTATAAGGATGCACACATGGAATTCTAGCACTTGGAAGACAGGGGATTGCCACAATTTTGAGGCTAACCTGCTTTACAAGGTTTAACAAAAGAACAGCCAGAGAACTACAAAGATCCTGTCCTCCCCGCCACCCCTGCCAGAAAAAAAAAGAATTCAGGGCCTGGGAAGATGGCTCTGGGGCAAAGTGTTTCCATGCAATAAGGACCGAATTCAGCTTCCCAGTGAACAATAGACTTAGGGTCTCTAAAGGACTAGCTTTCTCCTTGACTAAACGTGGAAGGTGGTTCTTTTGCTTTTTCCCCCCTCTCCCTTTTCTTTTTACACCCTCTGTGAAAGATTCTTAGAAGGTTGAGCTGACACCCTTCCTGAACAACTCAGATTTCTGGGAAGACCCCTGTCCCAAAAATCCTGACCCCAGCCATCTGACATCAAGGACTAGAATGACTAGACCAGCCAGTATCCACAGGGCTCACATGAAAGGTGTTCCCAAAGGTCTCAGAGTGGGTGTGGTTTTGATTCAGGTGTCCTCCATAAAGTCAGGTATTCTGAATGCTAAGTCTCCCCAGCTGTTGGCAATTTGGGATTCGGCACCTCCTGGAGGTGGTGTATTGTTGGGGGCGGGCTTACGGGTGCTATAGCCAGTTTCCCTTTGCCAGTATTTAGCACACTCTTCTGCTGCTGTTGTCCACCTGATGTTGGCCTGCAGGTTATGTCCATCCTCTGCTCATGTCATGTGTTCCCCTGCCATTGTGTAGCTTCCAGAGTCTGTAAGCCAAAACAAACCCTTTCCTCCTATAAGTTGCTTTTGGTCGGGTGCCTTCGGCCAACAGCAAAAAATTGACTATAACTGGGCTTTCCCATTTTCAGGAACCCTCACTTGCCTCCTTGGACAGGCGCTCTGCCTTTGTTCCTTCTCTTGGGCTCTAACTATAATCTAATAAAACCTGTAAAGGACTGCAGAGATGGCTTAGCAGTTAAGGCGCTTGCGTGGGAAGCCTAAGAACTCGAAGTTTGAATCTTTGGGTCTGCCTAGCCAGACGCACAGTGAGTGCAATGTCGCACATGCGCACAAGGGGGTGCACGTGTCTGGAGTTTGCAGAGGCTAAGGCCCTGGCGCACCCATTTTCTCTCTCTCTCTCGACCTTTTCTCTCAAAATAATAATAATAAACCTGTAAATTTTGCCCTCTGGTCTGAGGATTTTAGTTCTTTGAATTCATAAGACAAGAATCAGGAGGCAACTGACTGGAAGTTTTACATGACCACTGAATTTTCTTGTACCCTAACTCCTGGATTATAGCTCAACAAAGAACCATGAAAGGCTCCATTGATCTCAAAAACACCCTCAAACTCCTGTGCCACCAGCACAAAAAAATGGTGGTGTGCCCTTATAAACCCAGTCCTGGGCAAGTGGAAAAAGAATTCCTGGGGCAGACTGAGTAGGTAGTCGAATCAGTGGTTCTAGGGTCGGTCAGAGACCCTGTCTCAAGTAATAAACTGGAGAGATTGAGGAAAATACAAATGTTGACCCCTAGCCTCCACACACACAGGATGTGCAAACACACCCACACATGCATACACACACCCTACACACACACACACAAAAATCAAACCAAAACACACTAAACTTTAAATAGAACTAGAGTCTATTACTGTCTCTAAGGAGAAAAATGATAAGTAAAAGAAAATAATAAAGTTTTAATTTTCCTTCTTTCGTTACTTCTCCCCCCTCCCCCAGGTCAAGTCATTTATAAGAACTCCAAGGCTGAGGCGGTTTTCTTGAGACAAGGCCTTAGGTGTTATTCTGCTAGCAAGGGTTGGCAGGGTTCAAAGCGAGAGGGGGAAGCGTTGTCAAGCCAGAGTCTTACTTAGCAAGAGGGACGGGTAGAAGGAAGCAAGACAGACATTCGTTCACAGGGGCAGGAGACGCCATCTGTGTGCACATGCATGCACACACCTATAAAGAAATAAAATGCAGCTGGGTGTGGTGGCGCACGCCTTTAATCACAGCACTCAGGAGGCAGAGGTAGGAGGATCACTGCGAGTTTGAGGCCACCCTGAGACTATATAGTGAATTCCAGTTAGCCTGGGCTAGAGTGAGAGCCTACCTTGAAAAACAAAACAAAACAAAAAAAAAGCAAATTAAAAATTGCAAAGATAGCCGGGCATGGTGGCGCATGCCTTTAATCCCAGCACTTGGGAGGCAGAGGTAGGAGAATCGCTGTGATTTCGAGGCCACCCTGAGATTACAGAGTGAGTTCCAGGTCAGCCTGGGCTAGAGTGAGACCCTACTCCTACAAACAAACAAACAAACAGGATTAACAGGTATGCATTAGAGGAATAACTCTTAATGTTCTCTAATAGTACAGTGGGGTTATTATAGCTCATGATTACATGCTTCTAAGTAGGTTACAGGAAAGATTTTTTTCAGTGTTTGACCTGATAAGCCAAATGCCTTCCTCCAGTCAATATGCGCAGTGTACATGTACTAAACAGAACACTGGGCCCCACAGATGTGCACATTGTCTTGGATTGCAATTTAATTGTAAACTAGAAAAAAAAAAACTGGTTGGAATTTTGATTGGGATTGTACTGAAGCCATAAAGCAAATTGGGGGAAAAGCATTTTCACAATATTGTCTTTCTGTCCAGATCTTACTGCAAAGAACATGGCTGCATGTCCCTGTACATAAATACAAACACCTCTCTGTCATATGCTGTGCATGTTTTAACTCCAATTTCAAGCTGGGCTTGGAGGCATGTGACTGTAATCGTAGCATTTGGAAGGTGGCAGCAGAAGGAAACCTTGCTAGAGCAAACTTAAGGCCAGCCTGCACTACCTGAGACTTTGTCTCAAAAACCAACAAAAGAACAAACAAACAAAAAAAACCCCCGAGTTTATTTCATATGCAAAAGTAATTTTTGTTTGTTTTTTCCAGGTAAGGTTTTGCTTTAGCCCAGGCTGATCTGTTATCCACTATGTAGTCTCAGGCCAGCATCAAACCCATGGTGATCCTCCTACCTCTGTCTCCCAAGTGTTGGGATTAAAGGCATGTGCCACCATGCCAGGTCAAAAGTAATTAAAAATTTTTTAAAATTCATTTATATGAGAGGGAGAGGGAGAGAGAGAGAGAAAGGAACAGAAGGGGAGTATGGGCATGACAGTGCCTCCTGTTACTACCAATGAACTCAGATGCTTGTACCACTTTGTGCATCTGGCTTTATGTGGAGGACACTGGTAAATCAAACCAGGGCCATGAGGCTTTGCAAGCAAGTGCCTTTAACTGCTGACTCATCTCTCCAAAATAATTTTTGCAAGGAGAAATGCTGTATTCAGTAAGACTAGCAGTATTTTTATACTGAATTGATTATGAATACAGTGATGTCATGGTCAGCTGGCTATTACCACAAAACGATCATGCTGATTCGGCCTGCTATCACATCCTCTAGTGAAAGTAATTTAAAAGCTTAGTTCAGGTTGGAGAGATGGCTCAGTGGTAGAGAGCACTTGCTTGCAAGACTTGACTGCCCAGGTTCTAGTCCCCAGTGCTCACTCATGTAAAGCCAGATGCACCAAGTGGGACATATATCTTGGAGTTCGTCTGCAGTGGTAGAAGGCCCTGGTGTACCCATACTCACTCTCTGTCTCCTCTGTCAACTAAATTAATTTTTAAAAAAGTTTATTTCAGGCTGGAGAGATGGCTCAGTAGTTAAGGCACTTGCCCGCCAAACCTAATGACTGCAGTTCGATCCCCCAATACACAGAGTGGCATAGGCATCTGGAGTTTGTCTGCATTGTCTGGGTTTCTATGTCAGGCATAGTGGTACATGCCTTTAATCCCAGCACTCAGGAGGCAGGGGTAGGAGGATCACTAATCTTATGTTGATAATTAACAACTTCTAGAGAGTAACATGAAATACAAATCTAAGACTATTATAGCTAAGTAAATCTTCTATATGCTTACAAAAACCATTGTAAACCGGGTGTGGTTGTGCACACCTTTAATCCCAGCACTGAAAGACAGAGGTAGGAGGATCCCTGTGAGTTTTGAGGTTAGCCTGAGCCATAATAAATTCCAAGTCAGTTGGGGGTAGAGAAACTCTATCTTGGAAAAAACCACAAAAACCACTGTAAACACTTTTGCATTCTCCAAAATAATTTTGTTATATGCACCTTAAAGTAACTGCTATTTGTCATGCAAAGGAAGTTTTAAGGGTTGGAGAAGTGGCTTAGTAGTTAAGGCACTTGCCTGCAAAGCCTAAGGACCTGAGTTCAATTTCCTAGTAGCCACATAAAGCCAGACACACAAGGTGGTGCATATGCATGGAGTTCATCTGCAGTGGCTGGAGGCCTTGGCACGGCCATTCTCTTTCACTCTATCTGCTTCTTTATCTCATTCTTAAAGTTTTAAGTCAAACATCAGTCTTTTATGCTTTTTGTATCTTGCATGGGAAATTTTACCTGTTTCTTTGTGTACAGGCCTGTGTTCATGTGAGTGCAGGCATGCACATGCCACAGCTCACGGGGGGAGGTCAGAGGACTACTTTTGGGGTAGTCCTTGCCTGTCTACCTCATTTTTAAGGTAGGGTCTTACTCTACCCTCGTCTGACTTGGAACTCACTCTGTAGACCCAGGCTGGCCTCGAACTCGCAGGGATCCTCCTACCTCAACTAGGAATAATGGGGTGTGCCACCACACTCAATTAATTTCATTAATTTCTTCCTTGATGTCTCCAATGATTCATTGTTCATTTAAAAATGTAGCTGGGCATGGTGGTGCATGCCTTTAATCCCAGCACTTGGGAGGCAATGGTAGGAGAATCTCCATGAGTTCAAGGACACCCTGAGACTACATAGTGAATTCCAAGCCAGCCTGGGCTAGCGTGAAACCCTACCTCAAAAAACAAAACATTTCTCCTCCCCAAGCCAGAATAAAAATGTATTGTTTGGCTAGGTGTGGTGGAGCACACCTTTAATCTCAGAACTCAGGCTGTGGTACAAGGATTGCTGTCGGTTCAAGGCCAGCCCGAGAATACACTGTGAATTCCAGGACAGTGTAAGCTAGTGTGAGACTACCTCAAAAAAACCATAAATAAATAAATAAATAAATAAATAAAATGTATTGTTCCCAGCATTTGGGAAGCAAAGATAGGAAGGTGAGTTTGAGGCCAGCCTGACTACACAGTGAGTTCTAGGTCAGCCTGGGCTACAGTGAGACCCTACCTCAAAAAACAAATCAACAACAAAAGAAAAAACCCCAAAGTAAAAAAAAAATTTTTTTTTTAATGTATTGTTCAGTCTGCAAGTATCTCTGTAGCTGTTGAAGACTCTCCTACTGTTTACTTCTAGGTGTTTTTCCTTTACCCACTGTGGTCTGAGAGACTACAAGGACTTCTCTCTTGTACTTGTTAAGACGTGCTTTGTGGCCTGTGATGTGGCCAACTGTGGAGAGGCTTCTGTGGACCAGTGAGAAGAATGTGTGGTTCCTATCTCTCTTTTTTTGTGTGGTTTGTCACTCTAGTCCAGGCTTACCTGGAACTCACTATGTAGTCTCAGGGTGGCCTTGACCTCATGGTGATCCTCCTACCAATCTCTTGAATGACACATTCTGTAGATATGTTAAATTCAGCTGCTCTACAGCATAATTTAACTCTGAAGCATTTTTTTAAATTTTTGTTTGGAGGACTTGTTTAAATTCTTTTGAGTTGAATATTAAAGTCTCATTACTGTGTTGGGCTGTGACCTTTTATGCCTTTTAGTATTGGTCTTATGAAATTGAGAGCTCCAAAAGGTGTATAAATGTTTGAAAGTGTTATAACTTGTTTTTTTAACATTTATTTTCGGGGAGAAGAGGATGAGGAGAGAACAGGATACCAGGGACTGTAGCCACTGTAAGTGAACTCCAGAAGCATGTGCCACTTTAGTGCATCTGGCTTCACACAGGTATGGGAAATCATGGGGTACTGAGGTCCTTAGTTTTTGCTGGGAAATGCCTTAACTGCTGAGTCACCTCTCCAGCCCTGTTCTTCTTGATGGATTCTTCCCTTCATTAATATATAGTGCCCCTCATTGTGTTTGGGGGCCCCCTTCTAAAAATTTTTATTTATTTGCAAGAATGGGCACACCAGGGGCCTTTTGCCCCTGCAAATGAACTCCAGACACATGTGCCAGTTTGTGCATCTGCCCTTATCTGGGTACTGGAGAACTGAACCTAGGTCAACTGGCTTTGCAAGCAAGCATCTTTAAACACTGAGCTCTCTCTCCAGTCTTAACATGGTCTGAAATCTACTTTGCCAGATGTAATCGACACACTCACTGGTTTCAGTTCCATTTGTGATTTGTATGATAGGTTAATTTCTACCATCTAAATTTGTGCATGTCTTGCTATGTCAATTTCTGAAAGACAAGTTAGTTGGATCTTGTTTTGTTTAAAATGTATTTTTTTTAAATTAATTAGGGCTGGAGAGATGGCTTAGTGGTCAAGGTGATTACCTGTGAAGCCTAAGGACTCAGGTTCGATTCCCCAAGACCTATGTAAGCCAGATGCACAAGGTAGTACATGCATCTGGAGTTCATTTGCAGTGCCACCTTGTGCTCTTATGTGGGTACTGAGGAATCAAACTTGGGTCCTTAGGCTTTGTAGGCAAGCACCTTAACCATTAAGCCATAACTTCAGCCCCAGATCTTGTTTTTTAAGTCAGTTAATCTGCAAATCTGTATTGGTAAATTGAGGCCATTTACATTTAGTTATTATTGAGAGGATTTTTACTATTTTAATTTTGAAAATAATATTGCTGGGTATAGCATTCTTGTTTAGGTTTATTTTTAGGGCATGAAATACACTAGCCCATGCTTTTCTGGCTTTTTGGATTGTTGAGGAAAGAGCTGAAGTCATTCTAATGTGCTTGCCTTTGTATGGGAGTTGACAATTTCCTCTCTTAGCCTTTTTTTCTTTTTTTGATGTATTTCAGGAACAGTTTTATTATTTTTTTAAAGCAGGCATTACACAATCACATAAAGTGACATGATAGGAGCAATGAAATTTCCTGTTACCAAAGTGAGCTATGACAATGACTCATATACCAATTCTGAGTGAAATAGTAGGAGACTATTTCATCACTAGGCATACATAGTTATTTCTATTTTTAGGTGAAACCAAGGGATATCAACAACACAAGGTAATAGCTTCTACTCATTTTTGATTCATGAAAGTGTTGGAAAAACAAGCATTATTAATTTTCTGCTCAAAATCACGTAGGCAACCATGGAAAGAGGGAAGTGTCAGCAATGAGGAATGTGGGAAGACTCAAGGCAGGTTTGAGTCACCAAAGTTTCACCTGCACACTTGTTAATGCTTCAATTACTCAGTGCTTCCATTAATCTTCATTCTTTATATCTGTAAACACTGTGTGAGAACAATGGGTACCACAGACACTGAACATTCTAACTTAAAGTCTAACAGTTTTATGCAAGTCATTATTTACACATTGTAAGCTAAAACATGAAAATCAAAATACATGAAAACTCATTTTTTTCCACACTGATATTATTCAGATATCCTTTTAGTCATATGCTTCCTATGGAATCTTGTGCTATTTGGTTAACAATGTATGAAGAGTTCATTCTTTTTAAAATTATTTTATTTGAGAGTGACAGAGAAAGGAGGGAGGGAGAAGGGGAAGGGGGGGAGCAGGGGGGGCTGGGAAAGAAATGGGCATTAGGGCCTCCAGCCACTGCTAACGAACTCCAAATGCAAGTGCCCCCTTGTGCATCTGGTTTACATGGATACTGGGGAATTGAGCCTTGAACTAGGGTCCTTAGGCTTTACAGGCAAGCGCTTAGCCACTAAGCCATCTCTCCAGTCCTAAGAGTTCATTCTTTTTATTAGGGATTATTTTGCTCCAACCATTAAGAAGATGAGTTAAATTTATCTTACAATTTGGCAATTATTTTTGAGATACTGTTTTGTGTCATTTCAGGTGTACCTGCAAGTATAGATCCATGTCACTACATTTTGAGTTCACTCCTGTTGTTTTCAAAACAGGTATTACAGAATCACATGAATTAGATGTCACTCACGTTTTCCATTGCCAAAGTGAGCTCTCGTGGCTTTTAGTATTGTTTTACTCCTTTTATTTTCAACCTTTTGACTGTGTCAGGGAGAGGTCTTTCTCTTGTGTGTGCTTAGGATTCTAAATACCTCATATTTGCACAGCAACTTCTCTAGCTCTGGGAAGTTTTCTACTAGGATTTCATTGCATAGTAGTTCAATCCCTTTACAAGTTTTGTCATCTTCTTCCTCTAGTCCATGAATTCTAAGTTTCTTGACTGTGTCCCAGCTTGGAAATATCGATGCTCCTTGATGTCTTTCTTTCTTATTTTTTGGGTTTATTTATTTTGGTTTTTCGAGGTAGGGTCTCACTCTGGTCCAGGCTGACCTGGAATTAACTAAGTAGTCTCAAGATGGCTTTGAACTCTCAGCAATCCTCCTACCTCTGCCTCCCAAGTGCTGGGATTAAAGGTGTGTGCCACCATACCTGGCTATTGATTTCTTCGATTTGCAAGGAGAGGGAGAAAGGGAGAGAAAAACAGTATGGGTGCATCAGTACCTCCTGCCAATGTAAAATGATGCATTTGCCACTTTGTGCATCTGGCAATAACATAGGTTCGGAGGAATCAAACCTGGGCTGGCAGGCTATTCAAGAGCCTTTAACCACTGAGTCATATTCTAACCCTAACCCTGATTTTTTTTTTTTCTCCTGTGTCTCTGTACTCTCTTGACTTGTCTTCATCTCTAGGTTTGATCTTCTGCATGGCCTTGTCTGTTGGTAATGCTCTCTTGTCATTATTGTTTCTTTCATTTCTAGAATTCCTGAAACACTTTTTCAGTGCTTTGATTTCCTTGCTGAATTTACCCTCCATGTTTTGGATTTTCTCCTCCAATTTGCTTAGTTTCATTTAGATTGGAGGCTGTCTTGTCAAGATCTTGAGTGGAATTCTCCTTAGTTCATTAATCTGGTTGAGCCTTCTATGTGGTCATTGATCTTTTAGAAGTCTGAATTCTTTGACATTTCTCCTATTTCAGTGATTATGGCTTGTTACTGGGGAGTTGTGAGGCTGGGGATGGGTCAAGGTGAGCTGGCCTCACACTCCTTGTGTTTTTCGCATCTGTTGTAGATCTGACTTCTGCTTTTAGTCGATGATATTCTGTGGACCTACTACAGGCCACTGCTCAAGTGATTGTAGTGCTCACCTCTTATTACCACTGCATGAGTGACTGTAGGGCTCACCTCTTATTACCACCGCATGAGTGACTGTAGTGCTCACCTCTTATTACCACCGCACGAGTGACTGTAGTGCTCACCTCTTATTACCACTGCACGAGTGACTGTAGGGCTCACCTCTTATTACCACTGCATGAGTGACTGTAGGGCTCACCTCTTATTACCACTGCATGAGTGATTATAGTGCTCACCTCTTATTACCACCGCATGAGTGACTGCAGTGCTCACCTCTTATTACCACTGCATGAGTGACTGTCGTGCTCACCTCTTATTACCACTGCATGAGTGACTGTAGGGCTCACCTCTTATTACCACTGCATGAGTGATTATAGTGCTCACCTCTTATTACCACCGCATGAGTGACTGCAGTGCTCACCTCTTATTACCACTGCACGAGTGACTGTTGTGCTCACCTCTTATTACCACTGCATGAGTGATTGTAGTGCTCACCTCTTATTACCACTGCATGAGTGACTGTAGGGCTCACCTCTTATTACCACCGCATGAGTGACTGTAGGGCTCACCTCTTATTACCACCGCACGAGTGACTGTAGTGCTCACCTCTTATTACCACTGCACGGGTGACTGTAGTGCTCACCTCTTATTACCACCGCACGAGTGACTGTAGTGCTCACCTCTTATTACCACTGCACGAGTGACTGTAGTGCTCACCTCTTATTACCACTGCACGGGTGACTGTAGTGCTCACCTCTTATTACCACTGCACGGGTGACTGTAGTGCTCACCTCTTACCACCACTGCACGAGTGACTGTAGTGCTCACCTCTTATTACCACTGCATGAGTGACTGTAGTGCTCACCTCTTATTACCACTGCACGAGTGACTGTCGTGCTCACCTCTTATTACCACTGCACGAGTGACTGTAGTGCTCACCTCTTATTACCACTGCACGGGTGACTGTAGTGCTCACCTCTTATTACCACTGCACGGGTGACTGTAGTGCTCACCTCTTATTACCACTGCACGGGTGACTGTAGTGCTCACCTCTTATTACCACTGCACGGGTGACTGTAGTGCTCACCTCTTATTACCACTGCACGAGTGACTGTAGTGCTCACCTCTTATTACCACTGCACGGGTGACTGTAGTGCTCACCTCTTACCACCACTGCATGAGTGACTGTAGTGCTCACCTCTTATTACCACTGCACGGGTGACTGTAGTGCTCACTTCTTATTACCACTGCACGAGTGACTGTAGTGCTCACCTCTTATTACCACTGCACGGGTGACTGTAGTGCTCACCTCTTACCACCACTGCATGAGTGACTGTCGTGCTCACCTCTTATTACCACTGCACGGGTGACTGTAGTGCTCACCTCTTATTACCACTGCACGGGTGACTGTAGTGCTCACCTCTTATTACCACTGCACGAGTGACTGTAGTGCTCACCTCTTATTACCACTGCACGGGTGACTGTAGTGCTCACCTCTTACCACCACTGCATGAGTGACTGTAGTGCTCACCTCTTATTACCACTGCATGAGTGACTGTAGGGCTCACCTCTTATTACCACTGCATGAGTGACTGTAGGGCTCACCTCTTATTACCACTGCATGAGTGACTGCAGTGCTCACCTCTTATTACCACTGCATGAGTGACTGTCGTGCTCACCTCTTATTACCACTGCATGAGTGACTGTAGGGCTCACCTCTTATTACCACTGCATGAGTGATTATAGTGCTCACCTCTTATTACCACCGCATGAGTGACTGCAGTGCTCACCTCTTATTACCACTGCACGAGTGACTGTTGTGCTCACCTCTTATTACCACTGCATGAGTGACTGTAGCGCTCACCTCTTATTACCACTGCATGAGTGACTGTCGTGCTCACCTCTTATTACCACTGCACGAGTGACTGTAGTGCTCACCTCTTATTACCACCGCATGAGTGATTGTAGGGCTCACCTCTTATTATCACTCCATGAGTGATTGTAGGGCTCACCTCTTATTATCACTGCACCAGTGATGGTAGGACTCACCTCTTATTATCACTGAATGAGTGATTGTAAAGCTCACCTTTATCAGTCTGGTCATGTTTACCTGAAGACAGATGATTTTTTTTGTGTTACTCAAGTGACCCTGAGTGGAGCTTACCAGTGGAGGATGATGTCATGCTGGCTGGAGTTCTCTGATGTGGGCCAGGTGGATGGGCCTGGTACCAGAGGCTGCCTTCTTGGACACAGGCTGAACTGCCTGCACTCACCATGCTGGGTTCCTGAAGGACCAGGTGTGGACCAGGGTAGCTTGGCTGCCTGCTTCCTCTGGGTCCACAGGTCCATGAGGACTAGGAGGGAAAAGGACTGGATAGTTGCTTCTGCAGGGGTCCCACAGGTCTGTCTGGACCAGCTAAATTTTCATAAATTGGTTGAAAGTATAAATTAAAAACTTCCTATGAAGACCCCATTTAATTCACAATCCCTCTCAATTCCCTGGCTACTTATCCAAAAAGTCTTACCAAGAGTTATTCACAGTCCTTTCAGATCATTTTGATCATGGAGCTCACAAATAGACAAAACAGTAAAAGTACCACCATAAATGTGGAAACACAAAGATTTCTTGAAGATAATTAGAGAAATTTTATGACTGATAAATGGTTAATTTATAACAGAATATAAACATCCAATTTTCAAACTAAATATGCTATATGCTAAACCAAATTTTGGGGACAATTTAATCCTACTTCTACACACAGGTTCTACCTTTAATTGTACATAGCATTTCATCAAAGTGTTCCATTTTATTATCTTGGGAATTAAATTCATCTTAAAATCAACAGCATATCATGGTTTAACTGGCACTGTTTTTACTAAATGACATGACAACTCTTAGTTTTATAGATTAGGTGATAACATTTTAGAAATTAGGAGGAAAAAGAAGATACTGAATCACTAGGAAGTTTGGGTCTTATATGAGGTATACTGATATCTAGAGTATGTCTTATTTACAATAAGAACCACAAAACATTTCTATTAATCTAAATCTAAGCACATGGTAGAAATGAAACATACTGAAATGGTTGATTCACATGTCAGGAAACCAGGGCCAAGATAACACTAGATATTTACAGACACTACAATGTACTGGCAAACTTTAATGAAAAGGTTTCTCTTAAAAATCTGAAAGATTGAAAGAGATTCTAGAAAATTATGAAACTACTTACTGATGATAACTGAACATACTGCTGATAGTGGATGTATTTTTTCTGAGAATAGTCTTCTCTCTAAAAAGTCAGAAGGTAGATCTCTGGAAATTGACATTGGTGACTTAGCAACAAAATGATTTACTCTTTAATATTTTAATCATAAAGTTCAGTGCAATAAAATGCACTTAAGTTCTTAGAAGTTATATTTGAATGTCTTTCAAGCATGATATCAATACACTGGCATAAATCCTTCACTAGCTTCTTTCAGACAGGGTATATCAGTTACTTTCTCATTGTTGGGACAAATACCAGACCAGAAGCAACTTAGGGAAGGACAGAGTTTATTTCAGCTTACAGTTCCAGAGGGTGGAGTCCATCATGGAGAGGAAAACAGGGCAGAAGCAGGAAGCTGGCATCACATCAGCAGGGAGGAGAGAAAGCTGAAGCAAGGCCGGGCCGTTATACCTCAAGCCTCCCTTACCCACCCCACTTCCTCCAGCAATTCTCTTCCTCCTAAAGGTTTCACAAAGTTCCAAAACAATGCCACCAACTGGGGATGAAGTATTCAAGCACATTCATCTATGGGGAACAGTTTTTATACAAACACACAAGGTCTTGCTGAATTGCCCAGGCAGTCTCAGATTTAACAATCTCAACTCAGCCTACAAAGTAGCTGGATTACACACACAGTATCCAGGCTGGCTTTCTAACTTCTTCTTTTCATCTTTGCTGATAATCTAATACCCAAGAAATTATTAGTCTATAATTTATTTATGTTCAGTTAAAAAGAATTTTACAAGAATATTCTACTTGCTTTAATCTTCATTAGTCATCATGTAGAAAGACAAGATGTTATTAAGTATATATATACATATATATATATATATATATATTTTTTAGGTAGGGTCTAGCCAGCCTGACCTGGAGTTCGCTATGTAGTCTCATGCTGGTCTTGAGCTCAAAGTGGTCCTCCTACCCTGGGTCTCTCAAATGCTGGGATTAGAGGTGTGTGCTACCAGGCCTGGCTGGACATACATTTTAAAATAACTGGGTAAGTTTACTATTTCTCCCTGTGAAAGAGAGTGAGCAGGAACAATCTAATAGCTATAATAACAAGTCCTATGTCATCAAATATTCACTTAGTGCCTCCCGTTTTACAGGCATTATTTTAAAAATTGATGACATATAAGGCTGGAGAGATGAGATGGCTCAGCAATTATGGCACTTGCTTGCAGAACCTGAATCCTGGGTTCAATTCCCCAGTACCCACGTAGAGCCACATGCAATAAGTGGCACATGTTTTTGGAGTTGATTTGCAGTGGCCAGAAACCCTGGTGTGCCAATTCTCTTTCTGCTTGCAAGTATATAAATTTGTATATTTAAAAAATTGAGGACATGGAGTAAACGAGGGTTAATAGGAATCTTTACATACATGAACCCGTTTACCTGAACACAATACCTCCATGACACGAGTACTAGTAATTTCTTCATTTCACATGATAAAATTGAGGCACAGAAAAGTGAACAGATCTAGCTATTAACTGGCAGAAAATCCCAAAGCCCAGGGTCTCATGTAACCTTTTCTTTAAAAAAATATATTTTTAATTTTTAGTTATGTGACAGAGAGAGGGGGCGGGAGAGAATGGGCACATCAGGGCCTCTAGCCACTGCAAACAAACTCCAGATCCATGTGCCAACCTGGGTCCTTTGGCTTTGCAGGAAAATGCCTTAACCACTAAGCCATCCCTTCAGCCCTTTAACTTTTATTTACTTTAAAATTTCCCAACATTTTTCCCTTTGCTGCTGCTCTAAGACCTAACCAACAGACAGGTTTGAGGACGGCTCAAACTGGTGGTGTGGCTATGTCGTTTTTTGTGTTTCTTTTGTGGAATGTTGAAACCAAATTTTTAGTAGCTCTATTTCCATTATTTTGTGATTTCAAAGTATATAGGCTTGGCATTCTACAAAGCTTGATTTTAAATAGCCAGGGAGAAACTCCTCTATTTTCAACTCATTCCTTTAGAAGACTACTTCTCTGCTCCAGGTAGGCAATGTGAGACTTAAGATCATAGAGTTGAGAAGTTGAGAAGTAGGTCCACAGTGCAGGGTAGTTTTAGGCCTCACTGCCTTGGTTACAGTGGTTTCAGAGCAATTTGCTGTCGGGATTGGTGGTTTCAATACATACACAAACATGCTTGCTTCTTTCTTCTGGAGGTGATATGAGATTGCTGTTAGCCACTTGTTACTGTATAGATACAATGTACCCCAAGAGGGAGGCTTGCTCCTCAACTGG
Organism: Jaculus jaculus; assembly: GCF_020740685.1. Lineage (NCBI taxonomy): Eukaryota > Metazoa > Chordata > Mammalia > Rodentia > Dipodidae > Jaculus > Jaculus jaculus. The sequence goes on from NC_059117.1 coordinate 2,882,901, forward strand.
CAAATCTAACCATTGGGAAGTTATTGAACTAAAGCACATTTCTCTAGTCAAGGGATTAATCCCTGGATGTGTCCATAATGTGATACTATTGGGAGGTAGAGGAAATCAAGAGCTGAGACTCAGCTGGAGAAAGAGATCATTGGGAACATGCCCTGGAAAGCTATGCCTTATTCCTGGCCACTTCCTGTCCTCCTGGTTCCTGGCTGTCATGAGGAGAGAGGCCTTTGCCACACCCACAGCCATTATATTTTGCCTCACTTCAAGCCCAAGTTCCCATATAGCTGACTTCTTACTGAAACACTGGAAACCGTAAGTCAATAAATCATTTATTCCTTAATTTTTTTTTTCCTGGTATTTTGTCATAGTGAAAAGAAACTATCCGATCTTTGGTTTCAAGAATGACGAGAAGGGGTTGGAGAGATGGCTCAGCAGTTAAGATTCTTGCTTGCAAAGCCTAAACGCCTAGGCTCAATTCCCCAGTACCTACGTAAAGCCAGATGGGCAGAGGGGTACATGCAAGCATGTATCTGGAGTTTGTTTACAGGAGGCCCTGGTGCACCCCTTCTCTCTTTCAATCTTTGTCTCTCTTTCTGCTTGCTAATAAATAATTTAAGAGAAATAATACTGAGAATATGGAGAAAATTGGAAAGAAAAATCAAGCAACCTATGCATGGTTTATCCCCTGCCTTTTTGGGTTAAATGAGTATAAGGTGATGCTAAGGTTTTGATTTTTACAGATACATTAGGGGAAAAAATTAATGCAGAACAATTCTCTATGAACAAATACAAAATTGTATATAGCTGAAAGGATGGTTTATCTATTTCATTTTAAAGGTTTATAAAACATTTACCTATGAATTCTAAGTGATTTTGCAGCATTATTTTAGTAATTCTACTTATCCCACAAAGTCACAATATAATTAGAAAGACAACATGTTTTATTTTAACACTGGAAAAACATTAAGACAAATGTCCATTATATGAGGAATGTTAAATATGGAACTTGGAATCTTCTAAATGTGATAGGCACTTTTAGGAGAGCTAAACACTGCAAATATTCTACCATCTTCTTTAAAGTATCAGTACTTTATAAAGTAAGAAATCCCTAGAAGGCTCTACTAATAGTTATTCAAAGTCATCATCTGCGGGTTCAACTTAATTACACAAGTTAAGAGTTCTGTCCAAGATGTTCCTGACAAATGAAGCTTCCAGTTGAATTTCAGAAATGTTAACAAAAGTATCTTCCTTTTTTGCCTGTAAATGTTTGCGTTTTGCTGTATTGCTGGCTTATATCCACTACAGATACTGGTTCTAGGCCAGCCCAAGGGTCTTCAAGCATTGAAGGTTTGAAATAACTTTCCAACTCATTAGACATTCTTTTTTCTCTACCACGCCCTGATCCAAATGGTGTAGATGTCCTTGGAGAATCCTTTAGGAAAAAAATGATCAATTAAAAAAATTTAGAAGAGATAATTGGTACTTTTTCCTTTAAAGGTTAGTGAAGACTGCATTGTTATTTAAACGTTGTCAACTGAAACCAAGTGTGTTCAAGAGCAAATTTCTTGTTTCCTTTAACCCAATGTGTCTGCTAAGAAATATGAAATCAATTTGGTACACTTATTTATTAACAGTTCTTGCTGTCACTTCAAATATGCTTCTTTTAACTGTGCAGGTATTAAATAGAAGTGGTGATGAAATTATGTACAAACAGTGATGAAATAAATTAATTAAGTTCAAGTTTTCCCAGATAAAAATGAAGACTTCTTTTTCAACCTTCTAAGTTTGTAGAACCGTTCTATCTCATGAAAATTTTCTGTACTTATTAGCTTTTGGGTCAACAGCATGTTTTTAATAACCAGTTGAAAAATCATGTAGGAGATCCAAGATGTTACCTAAAGAAATCAATCATACAGAAATACTTCTTGTTCTGTACTCACTGATAGAAATTTGAACTTCCACTGCTACCAACTCAGAGCAGAAGACAACATAATTCGAGGAAAGAAAAACAAACAAAGGTGACATTTGTAAGGAAAGTGGCAGCAGCTCGTAACCCGGAGAAGGCATACTACACATTAAGCACTTTTCTCCTAGAGCTCAGAATTGAAAAGCAAATTAAATAAATCTAGCCCAAAGTCCTGACACTTAGGAGAATCTTAGGAACGTCACTTGATTTCTTTACCCGTCTGCAAGACCGGCTGACACCAGCACGTGCAGCGGATCTCACCCACTAATGGTACAAAGCCGGCCCGAGCCCGCCGAGGCGTCTGCCGTTTACCTGGGGGTAGGTGTGCTGCTGCCCCGGGGAGTAGCCAAAGTGCTGCTGGGACCCCGCGGGCGACTTGGGATACGAGCCGGCGTAGCCGCCGGGGGACGGAGACCCGAGCCGGGCTCCCGGGAAGCCGCCGCCGGGCCGCGGGGAGTGGCCGCTCCGGTAGGGCCTGGCGCGCGGCCCGTAGGCCGGGGAGGGCAGCGGGCTCCCCAGCTCCTCCCGCGGGGACGGCGGCCGCGGCCCGCTCCCGCCCAGGGCAGCTCGGAAGCTGCTGTTGCCTCCGCCACCCCAGCCTCCGCCGCCCGGGCCGGGGTAGGGAGTCGTCGGGGCTCGAAAGTTCGGCCGGTGCATGGTCCGGAACCCGCAGCTCGCCTTCAACGCCTCCCCGCCGCGTTCCTCTCGCCGGAACCGCGAGCCCACGCCACAGCACCTTCCCCCCGACGGCCGCGCCCGGGCGGCACATTGGTTCCGGCCTACGGAGGTTCCGCCGAGGGCGTCCGCGCGCCGGGGGGCGGGCCCTTGGGAGGACACGCCCCCCGGCAGGGCTCGCCCCGCCCAGTCGGGGAGGCCGCGGGGAGGCTCGGCGCGCTCGGCCCCGTGCCACTCGGGCGGGCGGCGGCGGAGGCGCGATGCTGGCCGTGCTGGCGAAGCTGGTGACGCCGAGCAGGGCGGCGGCTCTGCGGACAACCGGCCCTGCGCGCTGCCCGGGCGGCGGGAGGGGGCTGTGGAGCGGCCGCCCGCAGTCAGGTACCCCGACCGGGGCAGGCGCCCGCGTTCACGAGCGCGGCCACGGGGAGGCTGCGCGCGCGTGCGCGGCCGGGGCAGGTGGACTTCCGTCGTGCTAGCGAGGCGGTCGGGGGACGGAGTCCGAGCTTCGAGTGGAAACGAGCGCGACGCGACGGCCGCGTGTTCTTGAGGGGATGAGACGGTTCGAGAACGCCGCCGCGTGCGGAAGAGGGCGCGGTTCAGCCTTCCGAGAAGGACGGCGTGCCCGGCGGGCTGGACCTTGCCCGGCCGGCTCCAGCTCCTTCCCCGCCGCGCCCTGGGCCTGGGGGTGCGGCGTCCTTGGGAACTCGGGCACCCACTGAATGTGTGCCGGGCCCGTGGCTTTCCGCGCCTGCCCTTGACGTTCAGCCCGCGCTGCGCTCGCCGCCGGCTCTGCGCTCGGGCTCTGCCCGTTCCGTGACGTGCCCACGGGAAGAGCATGGTGTCCCCCCCTGCCTCCTTTCGCTTGGATCACTGGCCACACAAGCGGGGGCTCGGTTTTCTTTGGAGGAAGTGGAGGTTTACTCTAGGGTAGTTGGGGGTCACCAGTTTTCTAATTTTTTGAGAGAGTGTACCCCAGGATGAACCACATTCTTTAAAATATTATTTGTGAATTTATGAGACTGTGGACGCTTCAGGGCCTCTTGTCACTACAAAGGTGCTCCCGCAAATAAGACCTCTTGCTGCTGCAGATGAACACGTTTCGTGGGTACTGGGGCAGGCAAGCTTTGCAAGCAAGTGCCTTTTACTGATGAGCCATCTCTCCAGCGCCTGCCTGCCTTTTCTTCTGAAGAAGAGTTGGATAATTAAGATAATTCCGTTGTGGTTTATGGCTGCAACTAAAACCTGCACAGTACAGCTTATCTAACACATTGCTCTGTTCTGGCCAAAAATTCTTTTTGTGTTGAATTTTTTTTCTCAATTTTTATTAAATTTTCCATGATTATAAAAAATATCCCATGGTAATACCCTCCCTTTCTCCCCCCCCCACCGTTCCCCTTTGAAAATTCTATTCTCCATAATATCCCCTCCTCATCTCAATCAGTCTCTTTTATTTTGATGTCATGATCTTTTCCTCCTCTTATGATGGCCTTGTGTAGGTAGTGTCAGGCACTATGAGGTCATAGATATCCAGGCCATTTTTTAAATTCTTTTTCATTTGTTTATTTGAGAGCGATAGACAGAGAAAGGGGGGGAGGGAGAGAGAGAGAAAGAGAAAGAGAAAGAGCACGCCAGGGCTTCCAGCCACTGCAAATGAACTCCAGAGGCGAGCACCCCCTTGTGCATCTGGCTAAGGTGGGTCCTGGGGAAATCAAGCCTCGAGCCGGGGTCCTTAGGCTTCCCAGGCAAGGACTTAACCACCAAGCCATCTGTCCAGCTCTGCCCAGGCCATTTTATGTCTGGAGGGAGCACATTGTAAGGAGTCCTACCCTTCCTTTGGCTCTTAATTCCTACCGCCACCTCTTCCGCATTAGAACCTGAGCCTTGGAAGTCGTGATGGAGATGTTACTCAGTACTCCAGTCACTTCTTTACAGCACTATGATACCTTCTGAGTCATCCCAAGGTCACTGCCATCTGAAAAGAAAAGATTCTCTACCCAAAGTGACAGTAGCATTAATATAAGGGTATGAATATTAAGAAGAGTGCTTACTGGGCAATATGATAAGCATAGTATACACATTTATCCAGACATCAGCAGATGTTACACCCCTTGGGCTCATGACTAGCCCTGTTTTAAGTTTTCAGCTTATCAGGGATGCATTCCCTCCCATGGAGCGGGCCTCCCATTCAATTAGAGGGCAGTTGGTTTCCATCATGATAGATGTGCCACTATTGCACCATTGGCTCATCAATTATAAGGCTTGCAGTGTCCACTGCTGAGTATCTTGACTGGTGATTTCTCTTTCTCCCATTGAACTGCATGTAGAATGGCTTCTTCCAGCTTTCTGTCAGCTGGTCTACATGGCGGAGGTTATCAGCTCAGTTCCAGCAGGATTTCTCAGTGGCTTTGCAGCCCAAGTATGTGGAGTCTTCAGCAATGGGGTCTTACCATCTATTTCTGTTGGAAAACCAAGGGCCTCGGCAATGGCCTATAATGTTTTGGGGGCATCAGGGACCTTCCTGGCCAACAACTCACTGGAAGGTATCCCATCCCTGGCACTGAAAATTTTCTAGCAATGATCTATGGCTCCTGAGTGTTCCACTGTCCAAAACTGGAGGATTCCATATGATTTGCTTATATCCTCTTAGATTTTGATTAGCCCTTCCTCCACCTTTCCTTTATTCAACCTCTTCCCCTGACCTCACTTAGGCCTTTTCACCCTCTTTAATCTATTCTTCTACTTACATATATACAATACCAACCTATTAAGTACCCTGCTCCCTTCCTTTCTCTTCCCTTTATATCTCTTTTTTTTTAAAATATTTTTTTAAATTTATTTATTTATTTGAGAGCGACAGACACAGAGAGACAGATAGAGGGAGAGAGAGAGAATGGGCGCGCCAGGGTTTCCAGCCTCTGCAAACGAACTCCAGACGCGTGCGCCCCCTTGTGCATCTGGCTAACGTGGGACCTGGGGAACCGAGCCTCGAACCAGGGTCCTTAGGCTTCACAGGCAAGCGCTTAACCGCTAAGCCATCTCTCCAGCCCTATATCTCTTTTTTAGATTACTGGCCTCTGCTACTGAGTTTTTTCCGCCTCACACAGAAGCCCAGTCATCTGTAGCTACGATCCACATATGGGGGAGAACATGTGGTGCTTGGCTTTCTGGGCCTGGGTTACCTCAGTATAATCCTTTCCAGATCCATCCATTTTTTTTTTAATTTCATAACTTCATTTTTCTTTACCGCTGAGTAGAACTCCATTGTATAAATGCGCCACATCTTCATTATCCACTCATCAATTGAGGGACATCTAGGCCGGTTCCATTTCCCAGCTATTATAAATTGAGCAGCAATAAACATGGTTGAGCACGTACTTCTAAGGAAATGAGATGAGTCCTTAGGATATATGCCTAGGAGTGCTATAGCTGGGTCATATGGTAGATCAGTTTTTAGCTGTCTTAGGAACCTCCACACTGATTTCCACAATGGCTGGACCAGATTGCATTACCATCAACAGTGTAGAAGGGGTTCCTCTTAAGAAGTTTCTCTTTTGAACCTCTTGCTTACCTTAATATCTGATAGGTGGAAACCCAGATGTTTATTGAATGAATGTCACATAAAACCCATATATTTCAATTATTTCATGTCAGCAACAACCTGTTGACAGAGGAGCAGAGAACTGAGGCAATTATGACCAAAATGACATTCATTCTTTTTATTTATTTATTTATTTAATTTATTTATTTTGGTTTTTCGAGGTAGAGTCTCACGCTAGCCTAGGTTGACCTGGAATTCACTATACAGTTTCAGGGTGGCCTCGAACTCATGGAGATCCTCCTACCTCTGCCTCCTGAGTGCTGGGATTAAAGGCGTGCGCCACCATGCCCAGCTATTCATTCTTCTTATAATTAGTAAAAGACTTACAGAATTGAGTTTCAGATCATTGAGTAAAGTATTATAAATTATCCTTTTACTGCCAGGTATGGTGGCTCACACCTTGGGAGGTTGAGGAAGGAGGATCACAGTGATTTCAGGCCAGCTTGGGCTACAGTGAGTTCTGGATCTGCTTTGGCTAGAGTGAGATCCTGCCTCAAAAAGAGAAACAAAAAAATTATCTTTTTACTCGACTTCTGTCTTCATAATGGGGTCAAACCCAGGGCCTTGTGACTGCTAGGCAAGCTCTCTACCACTGAGCTTCATGCATTCCAATCCGCAGAAATTCACTTATCTTCTACAGATAGGATTCACTAGAAATCAGGAAGAAGAAATACAGTAGAAAACTTTGACATAATATGCATAACTGTGTTCCTCTCAGCACATTTATAGGACATGCGTACACACACACACACACACACACACACACACACGGCATGTATCTGTGAGGACTGTTGAAGAATGAATTTTTCATAATTATATTGAATCAGTTTTGAGACTTTTCTCTTTACAGATAAGAAACTGGCCAAGAAGGGCTGGGGTGTAGTTCAAGCAGAGTGCTTGCCTAGCATGCATGAAGGCCTGGGTTTGATTGCCTGCACTGGATAAATGGCATGGTGGCACATGCCTGTAATCCAGCACTTGGAAGGTAGAGACAGAAGGATCAGAAGTGCAAGGTCATCCTCAGGTGCATAGTGAGTTCAAGGCCAGCCTGGGGTACACGTGATCCTATCTCAAAAAATTTTTTTTTCTTAAATTCTTTAAAGAAGAAGAAAATGTGCCAGTCATGGTGACACACACCGTGAATCCCAGCATTTAGGAGGATTACTGTGAGTTCAAGGCCAGCCTGAGATTACATAGTCAATTCCAGGTCAGCCTGTGTTAGAGTGAGAACCTACTTTGAGACAAACAAACAAACAAAAAAATAGAAAATAGGGCTGGAGAGATGGTTCAGCGGTTAAGGTGCTTGCCTGCAAAACCTAAGAACCCAGGTTTGATTTCCCAGTACCTACGTAAAGCCACTTGCAATAAGTGGCACATGCTTCAGGAGTCCATTTGCAGTAGCTAGAGGCCTTGATGTACCCATTGTTGTATTCTCTTTTTCACTCCTTGCAAATAAACATTTTAAAAAGTAAGAAAATAAAAATGATGGCTGGAGAGATGACCTTAGTGGTTAAGGTATTTGCCTGTGAAGCCAAAGGATCCAGGTTTGATTCCCCAGAACCCACATAAGCCTGATGCACAAGGTGGCATGTACCTTTGGGGTACTTTTACAGTGGCCGAAGGCCCTGGTGTGCCCATTCTGTTTTTCCCTCTCTGCCTCTATTTCTTAAATAATTAAACTAAAAGTTAAAAACGATTAAAATCCAGTAAATTAAAAAATAATAAAATTGGGGGCTGGAGAGATGGCTCATAGGCTAAAGGCAGTTGCTTGCAAAGCCTTATAGCCCGGGTTTGATTCCCCAGTACCCATGTAAATCCAGATGCACAAAGTGGCACATGCATGTGGAGTACATTTGCCATGGCAGGAGGCCCTGTCATGCCCATACTCACTCTTTCTCTGTGCTTGCAAATAAGTAACAAAAATATTTTTTTTTAAAAAATATATAATCAGGCTGGAGAGATGGCTTAGCAGTTAAATGCTTGCCTGTGAAGCCTGAGGACCTCAGTTCGAGGCTCGATTGTCCAGGACCGACGTTAGCCAGATGCACAAGGGGCACATGCATCTGGAGTTTGGTTTGCAGTGGCTGGAGGCCCTGGCACGCCCATTCTCTATTTGCCTCTTTCTGTCACTCTCAAATAAAAAGTAAACAAAAAAAATATATATAATTGAGCAGGCATGATGGCTCATGCTTTTAATCCCATCACTTGGGAGGTAGAGGTAGGAGGATTTCTGTGAGTTCAAGGCCATCCAGAGACTGCAGAATGAATTCCAGGTCAGCCTGGGCTAGAGTGAGACCCTACCTTGAACCCTGCCCCCCCAAATGGAATTGGCTAAGAGCAATTAAATGACTTAAGTTCACATAGCAGGCAGAGATAAAAATGAGAATTTAGTAGGTTTCCTGAATTCTAATTTTTTTCTCTGAGAAACATTTTTTTTTCTCCCAAATTGCTTTTATCAGGCATTTTGTCACAACAACCAGAGAAATAACTACACAAGTCTGCAGAAGGGCTTGGACACCTCCATTTCAGGGAGGCGGCCATATTCAGTGCTTCATAAAACAATATTTTTAATAGTTTTTCTTTTGGCATTTCCAGAACCTTCAAAATGAAGAAAACTTAAAAAGGACAAGCCCTGGAAATCAAAAGATGATCAATTAGGTAGTGTTGCAGTTAGGTTCTCATTGTTGACAGAAATCACCCGCCCAAGAGCAGCTTGTGGAGGAAAAAAGGTTTATTTCGCTTACAGACTCGAGGCGAAGCTCCATGATAGTAGGGGAAAATGATGGCATGAACAGAGGGTGGACATCACCCCCTGACCAACATCAGATGGACAGCAACAGGAGAGTGTGCCAAACACGGGCAAGAGGAAGCTGGCTATATCACCCATAAGCCCACCCCCAGCAATACACTGCCTCCAGGAGGCGTTAATTCCCAAATTGCCATCAGCTGGGGACCTAGCATTCGGAACACCTAAGTTTATGGGGGACACCTGAATCAAGCCACCTCAGGTAGTGTTTGAGAATTTCTGGGAGGTGTATAAGGGATGTAAAACCCAGGCGCTTGAAGCCTTTCCCAAGATTGCACACTAAGGGACACTGCCCCTCTCTGCAGATATTTATTTACATTCCAAGGACAAAGAATCCCAAACTTTGCATACCTCTGGTAGCTTAGCTTTCTTTCCCTTTCTCTAGGAAAAGTGGCAGCTGACCTTTTACCTTGCACAAATTGCCAGATTCAACATTTTGAGGTTACTTTTCTATATTTTACCCTTGTAATGTCTAACTGGTTCCCACTATTTTACCTGTGACATACTTAGGTGTGAGGATATGTTATTTTTTTCTTTGAAGCAGGGTCTCACTGTAGCCCAGGTTGACCTGGAACTCCCTCTGTAGTTCAGGTTGGCTCCAAAACTCGTGGTAACCCTCTAACCTCAGTCTCCTGATGCTGCGGTTCAAGATGTGTGCTACCACACCTGGCTGTGGCATGCTGCTTATGTATGTAATCGTCACTCTGATGTCTGCTGAAGAACCTTGTTCACTTTCAGGAGCGAATATAGAGATGATAACTCATTTATTAGCTGGGCATGGTGGCACTTGGAAGGCTGAGGTAGGAGGATTATGTGAGTTCGAGGTCAGCTTGGGGCTACAGAGTGAGTTCTAGGTCAGCCTGGGTAGAGTGAAACCCTACCTCAGGAAAAACAAAAAACAAACCCCAATAAATGTTATTGAAATGATCAAAAAAACTCATTATTTTTTAATTAAATATTTTTATTTTCAAAGTTTTGTATTTTTTTATTATAGTATTTTATTTATTTGAGAGAGAGAGGGAGAGGGGGAGAGAGAGAGAGAATGGACGCGCCAGGGCCTCCAGCCACTGCAAACCAACTCCAGATACATGCACCCCCTTGTGCATCTGGCTTACATGGGTCCTGGAGGATTGAACTGGGATCCTTTGGCTTTGCAGGCAAATACCTTAACTGCTAAGCCATGTCTCCAGCCCATGTTTTGTATTTTTTAAACTTTTTAGCTGGGCATGATGGCGTGATGCCTTTTAACCCAGCACTTGGGAGGTGGACATAGGAGGATAGTTGTGAGTTCAAGGCCGGCCTGAGTCCTACATGGTGAATTCCAGGTCATCCTGAGCTAGAGCAAGACCCTGTCTTGAGAAAAAAAGGAGAGAGAAAGAGAGAGAGAGAAGCCAGTTTTATTTATGGCTTCTTGACCTTTTGGCTGAGATCAAGTGTAAACTCTTCATTGACAACTTCCATTCAAATATACAATGTGATAATAATCCCTTCCACTATACTCCTTTGTCTGCCCTGCCCTGTCCCCTCCACTCAACCCCTTCCTTCCAACAAGTCCTACTTCTATTTTGACATCTTTTTTTTTTTTTTTGTTTTTGCTTTTCTGTTATGCAGGTCTTGTGTAGATATTCAGCCACTGTGAGGTCATGAATACAGTGGCCACTTAATATCTGGAAGACATTATTGCAAAACATTCTTCCCCTTACATTCTTTTCACTATCTCTTCCAAAATGGCCTCTGAGCCTTGGAGAATGCGATAAAGATGTCTCAGTGCTGAATACTCCACCATTACTTCTTTTTAGCCCTTTGATGCTAAAACTAGTGTGTTACTGATAAACATTTTTTAGGAGAATATACTTAATAATTTCTATGGAAAAATAACACAGTATTCCTTCGGGAAAAATGGTATTTAACAGTATCTTCTGAAACTTTTCAGATAAACTGTATTGTTAGCTGTATCATGTTAAGGACTGATGGTCATGGAAAAATATATGCATTTCTAGGACATGATTAACTCACTCATTAACAGGGGTGGGCCTGCGTTGAACACAGAAAATCACTTCAGTACTTCCATTGAAAAAGCATGAATTGGGGGCTGGAGAGATGGCTCAGCAGCCTGATGGCCTGCATTCAATTCCCTAGTACCCATTAAAGCCAGGTGCACAAAGTGGTGCATGTGTCTGGAGTTTATTTGCAGTGGCTACAGGCTCTGGTGCACCCATTCTCTTGTTCCTTCTCTCTTGCTCTCCTTGAAAATAAATAAATAAAAGTTTTTTGTTTTTTTTTTTTAAGAAAAAGGAAGAATTGGAAATAAGTGTTTTTAAGTCTCTTAATTCTACTGCTTCATTAAAATTTATTCCTTTTGGGCTAGAGAGATGGCTTAGCAGTTAAGTGCTTGCCTGTGAAGCCTAAGGACCCCGGTTCAAGGCTCCATTCCCCAGGACCCACATTAGCCAGATGCATAAGGGGACACACACGTCTGGAGGTTGTTTGCAGTGGCTGGGGGCCCTGGCACGCCCATTCTCTCTCTCTCTGCTTCTTTCTCTTTCTGTCTGTCACTCTCAAATAAATAAACAACAAAAAACAACAAAAAAAAATATTCCTTTTTTTATTCCTAAGCTTGCACAGTACTCAGGCACAGGTGAAATGTTTTAAATATATTTACTTCTTTTCAAACTGCTATACTTCACCCTGGCATAACATAGGTATTCATGCATCAGCTCACACAGACGTTATCATTGAAAGTAATATAATAGCTCACAGAAGTATTTCTGTATGAAGAAGAGGTAAGACGTGTATTGCTTCCCAAGCACAAGCATGAAAGTTTATTTTAACATGAGTAGATGGGATTGTGATGTTATTGAAACCCTCGTCTTGTTAGTGGCCCAGTGCTAATGGTGAGACACATCTTCCCTGATTGGAATGACCCATCTAAAACTCACCTTATTTAGTTACAGCTGTAGCGGTATTGGCCCTTAAGAGATCTTTTGGTCAGTCTAGGGTGGCTGTAACATGGGTAGGTTAGTTATTGCAGGAGTGGCTTCTTACCACGTTCAGCCTTCTTGGCTTTATTTT